>NW_024063085.1:0-724678 GCF_006381635.1 Hibiscus syriacus | reverse complement strand
AAAGGAGTAAGAAAGAAACCCAAATCAATAAAACTCAAAGAAGAATCACTTGACAACCCAACCTGTGTTCAATCAAGTTGAATCAAGAACAAGATTTTTACAGAGTTTACAATAATTTCATGAATAATATAAAAAAAAAAGTTGCTCAACGATTATGGGATAGAGGGAGAGAGTGGCGCAGGTTACCGGCATAGAGTGATTGAGCGAACAGTGAAGTGACGATGCAATGTGATGGTGTGTGTGTGAAAGAGAGGCAGACACAGGCACGCAACACGAAGAAACTCGGTGAAAATGACTTGTTGATGTCATCCCAAAACTCCACTCATTGAAGAAGATAGCCTTTTGTGGTTGCTATTTAATAAAATGATTTGGCACATGCTTTTTTTTAAATAATATAAATTAAGAAGTCATGTATGATAATATTCGAACATGATATATTAAATGTTGTTCTTTTATATATTCGAATTCAAACAAATAATTATAATATAATATGCATTTATTTTTAAATATATTAACAATCGTATATTTATTTGTGTATAAATTTATTTAGATTTTAAATCAGACACGTATCTTATAATCATATTAGAATGATAAAAATATTTTTTTTATAATAACAACGATAGATGTAGTTGTAAGACATATTACAAGAAATCTAGATTTAAAATTTAGAAATAATGCTATTATTTGAAGTCATCAAATCTAGAATATAAATCATAAACAAGTATAGTATTTTAACAATTTTTACTATTTGCTTCTTTAGGAGTAGGGAGCTAATTCCTTAGGTAATGTATGCACCTAATAATACGTACGACTAATAAATTAGATAAATATACATTTAATTTTTATAAGAAAATTTATAAATTAGATAAAATTTTAAAAAATATAATTTAACCATATTTTCTTTTTATAATCCTTTGACAATGAATATTCTATTCCTAATATACGTAATGTCAAACTTAAATTTTAAATGATAACAATAAATTCCCTAACTACTAAGGTGTTTGATTTGTGTAATTATATATATATAAACAATGTGTTGCAGGCATTAATTTTTGGTAAAGTGTGAAGCAATTGCATACTTTGGTGAAAGCCAAGCTCCATACTCTTTGGACCACGTAATGCAAGAATAAAGATATTTTAAATAAAATATTGACTAAATTTATTTACATCGTTTAATTTTTTATAGGAATCTATAGATAAGGACAACGTAAGATTTTATGTTATGAATGCATTTTTAAGAAGTATATTAAAAATTTAGAGGTAAAAATTAATCATCAATACCAACTATATGTGAATTTGAAAATTTCAAGGTTTTGATCGTCTCGATCACCCCTCTCTCGATCCATCACTGATTACAGTAATATAATATAGAGTGCGAGAAGCTCTCATCTCTCTCACAATTTCTAATTTGATGACACTTTAAATTTCATCAATTTAAACTTAAGTTAAATCATGTTTTGATTCCTTTTAATTTTTGGATTAAATACTTAATGAATCCCTATTGTTTTGAACTAATGCAATTGACTCGTTCCAATTATTGATCCTAATTTCGTCCTTGAATCGATAGCAAAATATAGACTTCTTTCACTTTTTATACTAATGAGATAGGTATGGTAGACTTGAAGGATGGCTATAAAGTTGGGAGAATTGCCAAACCTACTTCACTATTTAGGTGAGCCCTTATTTGATGATGAAGATGGTCATGAAAGCACCCTTGGAACAACTAGTGATGGGGTCATATGGTCCCTTGCTCTTCAATCTCAAAATTCTATGCATTCTTCTCTCTCTTTCCACTCCATGCTCCATGTTTGTCAACAAATGTTTCATTGAAAGAAAATATCTTAAAGTAGAAAACAACATAATTTTCAAACCAATTTTCCACAACAAATACTGTAATATACTAGATTTGTGATACATGTGTTGTGGGCGAAAGGAAATGATATTCGAAAATATATAAAATTTTCAGTAATTTAATCACCCGATATGTCATTTTAAATTATAATATAAACTATGTAAATTTTTTAATAGTCCATATGATTATAATGTAGTATTTGTTTAATTTTTTTAACTAATTGACAACGTACATACTTTACCGACACAAATGTTCGAATCCAGAACCACAACTATTTAATTTTTAAAAATATATAAACTATTGAAAGGCAAAATACGCTTGTAATTTAAGCTATTTGATCTTATAGGTTGTCTCACACCACAACTCTATAGGATTTAATAAAGGCATTACAAACTTTGCCACAATTGTTGACATTTTAGGTTGTACAAGCACGCTTAGCATGGTGGAAAAATAATCTTTCAAGTATATTTAAGAAAATTAAATACATGCATTAATATTATTAATGCATGTATTTAATTTTCTTAAATATACTTGAAAGATTATTTTTCCACCATGCTAAGCGTGCTTGTACAACCTAAAATGTCAACAATTGTGGCAAAGTTTGTAATGCCTTTATTAAAATCCTATAGAGTTGTGGTTGTGAGACAACCTATAAGATCAAATAGCTTAAATTACAAGCGTATTTTGCCTTTCATAGTTATATATTTTTAAAAATTAAATAGTTGTGGTTGGATTCGAACATTTGTGTCGTAAGTATGTACGTTGTCAATTAGTTAAAAAAATTAAACAAATACTACATTATAATCATTATGGACTATTAAAAAATTACATAGTTTATATTATAATTTAAAATGACATATCGGGTGATTAAATTACTGAAAATTTATATATTTTCGAATATCATTTCCTTTCGCCCACAACACATGTATCACAAAATCTAGTATATTACAGTATTTGTTGGGAAATTGGTTTGAAAATTATGTTGTTTTCTACTTTAAGATATTTTTCTTTCATGAAACATTTGTTGACAAACATGGAGCATGGAGTGGAAAAGAGAGAGAAGAATGCATAGAATTTTGAGATTGAAGAGCAAGGGACCATATGACCCCATCACTAGTTGTTCCAAGGGTGCTTTCATGACCATCTTCATCATCAATAGGGCTCACCTAAATAGTGAAGTAGTTTGGCAATTCTCCCAACTTTATAGCCATCCTTCAAGTCTACCATACCTATCTCATTAGTATAAAAAGTGAAAGAATCTATTTTTATTGCTATCGATTCAAGGACGAAATTAGGATCAATAATTGGAACGAGTCAATTGCATTAGTTCAAACAATAGGGATTCATTAAGTATTTAATCCAAAAATTAAAAGGAATCAAAACATGATTTAACTTAAGTTTAAATTGATGAAATTTAAAGTGTCATCAAATTAGAAATTGGAGAGAGATGAGAGCTTCTCGCACTCTATAATTATATTACTGTAATCAGTGATGGATCGAGAGAGGGGTGTCGAGACGATCAAACTTGAAATTTTCAAATTCACATATAGTTGGTATTGATGATTAATTTTTACCTCTAAATTTTTAATATAACTTCTTAAAATATGCATTCATAACATAAAATCTTACGTTGTCCTTATCTAGAGATTCCTATAAAAAAATTAAACGATGTAAATAAATTTAGTCAATATTTTATTTTAAAATATCTTTATTCTTGCATTACGTGGTCCAAGAGTATGGAGCTTGGCTTTCACCAAAGTATGCAATTGCTTCACACTTTACCAAAAATTAATGCCTGCAACACATTGTTATATATATATAGTAGAATTACACAAATCAACACCTTAGTAGTTAGGGAATTTATTGTTATCATTTAAAATTTTAAGTTTGACATTACGTATATTAGGATATGAATATCATTGTCAAAGGATTTATAAAAAGAAAATATGGTTAAATTATATTTTTTAAAAATTTTATCTAATTTATAAATTTTCTTATAAAAATTTAAATGTATATTTTATCTAATTTATTAGTCGTACGTATTTATTAGGTGCAATACATTACCTAAGGAATTAGCTCCCTACTCCTAAAGAAGCAAATAGTAAAAATTGTTAAAATACTATACTTGTTTATGATTTATATTCTAGATTTATGATTGACTTCAAATAATAGCATTATTTCTAAATTTTAAATCTAGATTTCTTGTAATATGTCTTACAACTACATCTAATCGTTGTTATTATAAAAAAAATATTTTTTATCATTCTAATATGATTATAAGATAACGTGTCTGATTTAAAATCTAAATAAATTTATATACACAAATAAATATACGATTGTTATATATTTAAAAATAATGCATATTATTTATAATTATTTTGTTTGAATTCGAATATATAAAGAACAACATTTAATATATCATGTTCGAATATTATCATACATGACTTCTTAATTTATATTATTTAAAAAAAGCATGTGCCAAAATCATTTTATTAAATAGCAACCACAAAAGGCTATCTTCTTCAATGAGTGGAGTTTTGGGATGACATCAACAAGTCATTTTCACCGAGTTTCTTCGTGTTGCGTGCCTGTGTCTGCCTCTCTTTCACACACACACCATCACATTGCATCGTCACTTCACTGTTCGCTCAATCACTCTATGCCGGTAACCTGCGCCACTCTCTCCCTCTATCCCATAATCGTTGAGCAACTTTTTTTTTTATATTGTCATGAAATTATTGTAAACTCTGTAAAATCTTGTTCTTGATTCAACTTGATTGAACACAGGTTGGGTTGTCAAGTGATTCTTCTTTGAGTTTTTATTGATTTGGGTTTCTTTCTTACTCCTTTTCTGTTAAGTTCATTTGGCAATCAGATTCAAAAAGCTTGAACTTTCAATGATTTTGTTTGTTTGTGTTTGATCAAAATGCTGCAGTGAAAAACTTCATTTTCTGTGTTTTTTCTTTCCCCTGGAATTGAGCTCTTGGGTAGTTTTATTTCTTGTAATGGAGTCCTGGAGTTGTGTTCATGGGGAGAGAGAACAAGCTTTTGGGGACTTTGGGTTTGGAGAATTGGCAGCAAAACAGCTACCAATTGTTCAATTGGGGATGTTTTAAGCAACAAGATGAGTTTGGCTAATACCTTTTCTGGGGATGATGACGATGATGAGTCTACTTCAAAGCTTTCAAGCTCTGTGGGACTCTAATAGTAAGGATTCTCCATTGATAGATTTAAAGCTTGGGAGATTTCTTAACCATAAAGATGCCCAGAATTCTAGCTTCTCATTAGCAGCCCCCATTTTCTTTTCATCGGAATGGTCGCCAACGCCGAAGCGAGTTCGAGCAGCGGGCGTGAATTTCACACTGCTTATTGCCAAGTTTATGGCTGTCACAAGGATCTTACTTCCTCAAAAGATTACCACAAGAGGCACAGAGTTTGTGAGGCTCACTCAAAACTGCAAAAGTTATTGTTAATGGAATTGAACAACGTTTTTGTCAACAATGCAGCAGGTCAGTTTTGTTCATTAAGGTCCTTAAATAGTCTTGGTGTTTGGAATTGTTCCAATTGTATAGCTTAGCTGTGGTTAGTGGTTACCATGTTTCTGCCCTCATTCATGCAATAGTATGGTCTAAGCTTTTGATCATCCAGGTTTCATTTGCTGGCTGAATTTGATGGTTGTAAGAGGAGCTGTCGTAAACGCCTTGCCAACCATAATGAGCGGCGGAGAAAACCTCAAGTTGGTATTCGGTCAGGAGAACTGAAAGTCTGCAATATAATGGTACTTCCATGGCACTTCCTTGGCATATAATGGTGGTAGATTTCATGGAATATGTTGACAGCTACATCCTTTATTTGCCAAGATTTACTACCTAGTGGCCTTCTGCATCATGAGAAAAATGTGACAAATGAATGGGGCAACCGGTTAAAAGTCGAAGACGGAACCGATTATGGCCCTGTCTCAGCCATTCCCCTGAACGGACAGTTCATTCGAGATTAACGTATTCTCCTAGTCGTGTCAACAAACTGTTCTTCTCTTTCCATGATAATGGAACAAATGCAGTCACAGGAGCTCATCCTCATGGTGTTGGTGGAACGAATTCCAGATCACGTCCTTTATTCCGGACGCCTCGTTAGGAAGTGAAGACACCAATGTGTTTGATTCAGCTTCAACAATTCATGGACTATCTGAGATTTCGAATTCCGGTTGTGCTCTCTCTCTTCTGTCATTGCAGTCACAGAACTCATCAAACCACTCATACGGAATTCCCTTTGCACATTCCACAGTTATCCCAGGCAGTCATAATAACATAATCGATCAAGTCTCGGGAAAGCTCGTTGGAGTTAGCTCACAGGCTTCAGCTACAGGGGTGTCAAATAAGTTGTCTTCATATCCAGGATGAATTCAACTCAAGCCACTCACCTGGGTGCCCTGCTGATATCCGATGGCGGTGAAGGTGCCGACTTCAATATCACAGATGTGATTTACCAAGGTTCGGAATTCATGAATACCAAATATGACATATCATGCCAGGATGGACCAACAATAGACTTGCTTCAGCTCTCGTCGCAGCTTCAGCAAGTGGAGCATCAAAGACATAAATGCAAGTGAAGCCGGAAAACGACGCTTTCTGTTGCCTCCGAATCACTTAAACACCGAACAAATGAGGTAAGTAAAGTTGAGCAGATTCTAATGTGACGTTCTCAGCTGCTTGCTAACAGCTTAAAATTTCAGTTTAAGAACTGAAAAAAATTCAATCTTTGTTCACTATTTGTCTCCTAAAAGGCTTGCTGCAATGTTTCCTTGAATGATTTACATGCTCCATCATAATAGTTTATTGTCTGCAATCTGTTTTGAACAATAAGGTAAGCATATATGATCAAGTGTGGTCTCATAAGACCAAGATGTTGAAGGTTATTTAAGGATCATAGAAGAAGCCATCGTGTTCCTCTCATTCACAACGAGCTAATCAGAGAAATCAAGAGAAATAAGTGTGAATTATGACACTCAAACACGATCTGAAATATCTGACGGATTCAAGAATATTATATCAAATCACGTGTTCTATTTCATCCACAATGAACTAATCGGAGAGAAACAATTGTGGATTGTAACACGTCAAATATGACATGAAATATCCGACAGATTCAAAAATATTACATTAAATCATCGAAACAAGTTCAAAATTATTCTCAACATGTAAAATATATATGCTATTTATCCCATCGCTCCCTTTCCCAATTTCACAAGGATCCAACTTTCACTTTTTCTTCCCATCTTTCAAGAGT
Organism: Hibiscus syriacus; assembly: GCF_006381635.1. Taxonomy (NCBI): domain Eukaryota; kingdom Viridiplantae; phylum Streptophyta; class Magnoliopsida; order Malvales; family Malvaceae; genus Hibiscus; species Hibiscus syriacus. The sequence goes on along the minus strand of NW_024063085.1, from coordinate 717,540 downwards.
CTCTCCATGCTTCTCATAAATGTATCATATTCAGATCTATCATTATTATTTTTATTTAAATAAAATTAAAATAATATTTAACTATTATTTCTTCTGTTGTACATCAATACTGTATATATAAACTACTATTGATTATGTCACATTAAATAATAAATAGGCATGGCTGCTCGCAGTAATTTTGTCGCAAAGTAAATCCAAATTTTGAAATAATTGCGGTGCTCTTTACGTTCTCTCCTTGCTGTTATTTAGCTGTTCAATTTCTCGTGATGTTTTTTTTTTATAATTAAAAAATCATAATAAATTAAAATTTTAAGATTAAAATACTGCTGAAAACTGCATATTACATACGCATAATGTTTTTAAGCATTTAATCACTCCTCTAAGATTCAGACCGAAGAACATGTGAAACACAAAACAACATTTAAATTAAAACAAACCGTAGCTAAACCAATAGAAATGCAATAATCTGAATCAAATGCTATGCTAACTCGTAAGTTCAATACAATACATACGCCATAAATTTCTTATTCTTCTCTAACTCCATAAATATCATCAAACATAATATATGCATCTCTCCCTCCAACCTGCAAAATAAACGTTTCAAGCTTTTCCGGCCAAGAGCTCGATCCATATCGAAACATACAGGATGCTCATCAATGATGTTGTTTTACTTGGTAGCAACGTTAGGCAGCTCAGCAGATTTTGCAGCCGACGGGTTCAGTTCATCCCATGCTTCGATCCATGTCACCAAGCATCGGCGAGCTTGTTGAAGTAGTCATCAACCTTTCCGAGTTTCGCCTTGACTTGCTTGGAGATCTCGATGTAGCATTTCTGGACCGTGGTGCAGTCCTTTGTAAGAGTGACAGATTGGAAGAACGGGATTAGCTCTTCTTGCCAGTAAACCCTTTGTATTCTTTCTTAAGATTCACGAATGGGTTGCTCGCTTTGCTGTGCCAAATGTAAGGCAGTCCGGTCTTCACTCCCAATCCGAGGTGATCGCAGATAACCTGTGCATTCGAACAGTGCAGTTTAATGAGAAAGCTTATCGATGGCAAAGAAAATTCGGGTCAACACTAGAATAAAAATAAGGTACCTTGGTGCACCAGCCAGCCCACATATCATCGTATCGTCCATAGGTTGACCATCTCCCATGAGTCCAAAGTACATTGCCGGGCCAATCAATTCACGATTGAATGCCCAGATTCATCCCACACATGGGGAAGAGGGTTCCCTTCGGTATCGTCATAATAGCATCGACATACCTGATAGGAATTAGGCAAACGATTTAGATATCATTTAAATTATGTATTACATATGAACCACACAATGAAGGGTTATATATATACACCTTTTGTCCTCTCAAGTGGCTTGACAAGCTGAGTTGGGGCGTCATAATCCGGGATGTTGAGCCAGAGACCGTGAGATACGGCAGTGGGAACACCCTCACGGAGACTGAAAGGGTAGCCACGAACAAAGTCCGCACCCTCGATACGGGTCATAAAGAGTGTTGAAGAAAAACGGAGTGGACGGACACAGGAGGTTCTTTATGTGCTGCTCCAATGCATTGATGTCTTTGCCGGATGGATCTTTAGCAACCTGTAAAACCAAGAACCACATCCGATGATGACTATATGCAAACATTTCACAATCAGATCCCATGAAATGCATCGAAACAGTAAATCTAAAGCACATTCTAAACATGACAACATTTACAAATCCAGCATGAAATAAAAGAAAAGGACTAGAAACGGCTGCTAAGGCTTACATTACATTGGTAAGTGACTAATTGTAGGACAAATTACAGCAGAATTTGACTGCAAACATACCATGAGACATAGATCAAGAGATGTTATGTGCTCAAGTGGAAGCAGATGCGAAACTAATGGAATCATAATGTCAAAAAGAATTAAAAAGACACACAACAATTGCAGATCCAAATAGAAAACGATCCCAATCAAGTCAAGATCTGAAACTTAAAACCACATGCAGAGCGTTGTTCCAAAAATTGGGTGATACCCAGATCTCCAAAATGAAGAACCACTTACAAAGCAATCATCGTCAATGGTGTAAATATACTTCTTCTTGGAGATCATGTAGCCAAAGCATCTACAAGCGGAGTCCTTGAACGAGATACAAGAAGCCTTAGGGCCCAAGATCCTGTTGATGTCGTTCCTGTTGTAGAGCTCATAGTCGAAGCCTTCGGGGACCTTGATGGCCTTGGAAGGATCGCCGTCTTGAACTATGATGAGATGATAAGGCTGGAAAAAGGGCCTCCACATCTCCAAAAAGTCCAAGTTCCTAATGGTGGGATGACGATGTCGAGCTCATCTTTCAACAGTGGAGTCGGTGAGACGGTAGCCATTGGAAAGGGAAAAAGAAAGCTTGAACTTTCCAGAGCAAAAGCGGAGTCTTTGAGAGAGGGACAAAGGGAAATCGGGGGGATTTGTATAGGAGATGGAAGAGCATATGGCGGCACGTGCTAAGGAATTTGAGGTGACGTTTTACTTGAAAACAGCTCCCCTAGATGTTCTCGTTTGGGCCAGCAAAACTCAATTTGTATAAATTTATTCTTCATTTAATAATATATATATATATATATATTCTACGTCATTTCTTTCTTTATCAAAAATTAGAATTTCTTTTACACATTTTTAATCATGTTAAATTTTACATTCTCTTTTATCATTTGCGATAATTTTAAACATTAATGAACTCATCTCCTTATCGTTTATCATTTTTACCTTTGAGATTTTAAGATCTCTTTAAATTCATGAAAATATAATAAAAATATATTATTTTAAAGTTTAAGGATTTTCTTGGATTTTAGGAATTTATTCAAAATTCAACCAATGAGAAATATTTTTTGAGGATATGATTATATGAATAATATATCTTGAAACTAGTTTCATAATACGAACTCGAGAGCGACATGAGCATTAGAAAGTTGAACATTTTGAGTGGGTTTTTGTAAAAAAAAACCATCTGATAAAAGAAATAAAAAAGTGAAATGTGAATGTTTTAATATCAATATTATTGCGAATAAGATTGACCGACAACAACAATCGAAAGAGTTGGTAATTTCCTACAAGAAAACGAAGAAGACGATCATGCCATCATGTCGTTATCGATTTAACAACTTAGAGACCGAATTCAAACACAAATTAAAATCTAATGTTAAAATTAAAGTATTTTAAAGTTCAGTGTTAAAAATCAATGCACGGTCTAAATTTTGGTAACGAATGATGTAGTTTACATTTACTTTGTTTAAAGGTAAATTATATACACTATCTTGTACTTATATCATAATAAGAAAAAGTAAATTACACCATTAGTAACCAACATATTACATCTCTATTTGGTCACAAAACTATACTTTTTGAAAACCGTCGCAACCATTATATTTTTTTTTGTTTTGATTACCGACCGTTAAAACTAACTATATGTTGATGTAATATTTTTTATTTTCCATGTCATTTTCCCCTCCTTATCAACGGTTCACATGATTTTTAATAATTTTATTCAAATCAATTAGATAATGACACATTTTAATGCTTTATTAATCAAATAAAATCAAAGAAAAATTTAATCGATAAGGGTGTGTTTGGTTCATGGAATTTAGCATTACCTCCGGGAATAGGATTATCGTAATGTAACATTATTTAACACATTACTGAGAATGTTGCATTGTTGTGTTTGGTTCGGAATGTAATATTACAGTGTTTGATTAAAAAAATAAAATATTATTGGAATATATCTTTTACCAAATTGTCCTTATTATATTTGTTTTTTACAAAAAATTCTAAATATTCAAATGAAAAATATTTGTATAAAAGATCATAAAAAATATATAATTTTACTATTTTTAATTTATATATTTCTTTAGAACATTTAAATTCATAAAATTTATATATTTTTTTTACAAATTTTAAAAGATAAATAGGTTTAATGAAATGGTTAATTTTATTTTAACCCCTAATTTCATAAAATTATAATTATGGACTTTTTTGTAAATCTAAAATAGTTTAAGGATAAATTTGTAATTTAACCTTGTATAATTTTTTTATTCAACGACAGAAGAATGATATTTTTGAAGAAAAAAATTTAAGGGCATTTTAATCCAAAACGTAAGGAAATGATAAATACCTAAGAGATTGAGGGAAATCACATTCCCGGTAATAAGCCCCAAAATCCACTATTGGAAATGATTTATTACTGGGGGTTGGGAATCTTTGCAATCCAAACGGAGGAATCATATTCGGGGAAAAATTTCCCCCAGTAATCTTATAATCCCCATCCAAACGTACCCTAAAAGTAAGAAAGGGAATCAAACTCAAGAACCTTAATGTCTTGTACTAAAACTACTATTTCTCGATTAACTTTGCCATTCTTTTACCAAACCTAGTTACATGGCATATTTAAACCCCAAAATTTAATTCATTAAACGACTATAATTTTTAAAAATTATTTATAATTATATTAATATAATGACATCTAAACATGTTCGAATTGGCATTATATATTGATGGAAAATATTTTATTTGAATCGTGGTGTCAAAGAAGAGAAAATCATCGTAACATCTAAACATGGCAGCTCATCTTATGTAATAATATCAAACATGGCAGCTCATAGAACAAAGTCTTGATGAAAGAATATTCTTTCATTTATACTTTTTTTTTAGAAACATATGCTCCTTTTATTTTATTTAGAGTTAATTGTAATACACATTCTCAAACTTGTTTTTATTTGAAATTAGTCCTTTAATTTTTGAATATTCTAATTTTTTCATAAAATTATGACTAGTTCTAAATTGTTCCCAAACTCATGAGTTCCAAATTCATCCCCATACTATGACTCTCATTCTATTAGTTCCCAAAATTTTGAACATTTCAATAATGTCCCCCTAAAATCATTCAAAAGTTTAGAGAGAAATTATAACATTCAAAAGTTTGGGGATTATATAGATGAGGCTCATAGTTTGGGGATGAATTTATAATATTCTAAAGTTTAGGGATTAAATATAGAATTATGAATTTATAATATTCTAAAGTTTAGGGATTAAATATAGAATTAGGGTCATAATTTGAGGTTAAATTTGGAACATTTAAAAGTTTAAGGACAAATTTAAAATGAAATAATAGTTTAAGAATGTATAGCGAATTAACTCTTTAATTTATTTAAATTACTCTATTATATATAATATATATATATATATAATCATAATCTAATCCATTGATATGAAAATAATCTTTCCAATCCAACTTACTTTGTTCACAATGTTAGGATCTGAATCTTAGATCTTATAAGGGATGGATCCAGGGGTCGGGGGACAATCACTCTCTTTAAAATTTAAAATTGTCGTATTTTGATTTTTTTTTCTTTGTACTTTATAAAAATATGTTTTCTCTTAAAATTTTATAAGTTTATTATCTTCTAAAATTTAGAAATTCTCCCCTAATATAAAATTCATCGTCATCCTTGGATCTTATTTAAAAGATTTAACTTCTTCTTTCGGTAAATCGACTTATAATTAGTAAAAAAAAATCTTATAATGTATAGTATTTTAAAATAATTATTTAAACAAATATAATCAGAATATTTTAGATTCAATTATTTATACATGTTTAAATTACTTATAATCCTCAAACATCTAAACCGAAAGCACTTAAGTATATTTGAATGCCTGGCCTTCAAAAGTACCCATGAAATTAAGACCTATTAGACAGTTATTTAGCTTAAAAGAGATTTTTTGATTAAACATAACAACTCATGTTAAATCTACTAAAGTCTTTTGTACTAAAATAGTTATCTTGGACAAATCACAAGAGCTAATTTTCTAAATCAGAATTTAAAATTTAAGTATGAAAAATATAATGGTTAAACTTGATCAAATCAGAATATATAGACTAATTCATAACTGTGCAAGTACAAGTGGTGATCACAGAGTTTACATATATTTAAACCACGAATTTTCGTGATGAATTTATGTTTGAATGGGTAAAGTACACAATGGCCCCCTGGATATAAGGTGTTATTTTTTTGATTCATCAAACTATTAAAAGTTATAAAATAGTCTTCTAATTGTAGGCATTTATTTATTAAGTCTCCCGACTATTAAAAGTTATAAAATGGTTATCCGATTATTCATATGTTACAAGCTCGTCATTTTTCGTTAAAAAATTGACAGTCGTCTGAGCTGGACATTAACTTGTTGGTTGAGATATAATAAAATATATTTTAAGGATGTCTATAGGCATCGTTATTTCTTTTAAGTATTGGCTCGACAACACAATGCTTCAAGCATGGCTCGATGACATAATATAAATGGAAACTCAGTTCACAAAATACAACTTAACGATCATGAGATCAAATTTTATCACATCCTAATAAGTAAGTTAACGTCCAACGCATACGACTGTTGATTTTTAACAAAAAAAAATACGATTTTAGAATATATGAATAGTCGATGACTATTCCGTGACTTTTAAAAATCATGAACTCAATAAAACATCTTATAATTAAATAATCATTTTTATATTTTTATAATTAAAATACTAAATAAATAATATTTTATAATCGGTGTACCATTTGTATTTCACCCTTTTTTGAATTTACGGGTGGGTGCTATGTTTTGAAAACGGACCGGACCGGCCAGTTCAACGGGAACCGTTGCCTAGTCCGGTTCAATCTAAACCGGTTGAACCGCTACTAGTGAACCGACCAGAACCGTTGAACCGTTCGAACCAGACCGGCTGAAAACCAATGTTATTACAACCAGACCAGACCGGCCGATTTGACGTTGAACCGTGATTCGATGGGTGTCCGTCCGGTTAACTCCCAAAACTGGATTAGCACAGAACCGGTAAAGAACCGGAAGAACGGCTGAAAACGGGAAAACGGGGTGAACCGGCTGAAAACCGGCAAAACCGGTTTGAACTACCGGTTCACTTTTTTTCTTTAAAAAAATAAAACCAAACAACGTCGTTTGTTCAAAGCCGAGTCAAATTCGAATATTGCTGAGCTCGACTCGAACTCGAAAACTTTAAAAGTAAGCTCAACTCGACTCAAAAACTCACGAGCTAAAAATTATCAACTCGAAATATAATATTAAAACTTGAAATCGAAAAGGCTCGAACTCAAAAAAAAAATTAGAAGTTCGATTGAAGCTTAAAATTTGAGCTCAATTGAAGTGAAAGAATAGTTCGCTTTTGTGCTCACCAAAAGGCTTCATGATTTTGAATGTCAAATTACCTCTATTATTTATAGAAGTAAGTTGGATGCTCTTCTCTGTTTCTTAGCTATGTGTGATTGTTTTGTTCTCATATTTTTACTCTTTAAACTTTTGGGATACTCTTCTATGTTTCTTAGCCATGTGGGATTGTTTTTTTAAAACATTAAACCAAATGACATCATTTGTTATGATTTTTTTAAACCCCAATTTATTTTTTGATTATATTTATATAATTATATTTATTATTTATATGTTTCACCTTAATTTATGTTGTTGATTGATTTTTCACATTTTGTTTCACTTGATTTTATGGTTTTTCATTTATACATGTTATGACTTGATATTTTTATACCTTTTAATATTGTAAACTTAAAAAAAGTGTTACATATATTATATTGCTTTGAATATTATGTAAATTAAAAAAAATATTATTTTATATAAAATCCGGTTCAACCGCGGTTGGACCCGGTTAAACTTGTGAACCAGTACCTTCATCGGTTCAATGTCCGGTCCGGTTTTGAAAACATTGCTGAAAACCGAAAAAATTGTAAAAAACCAGAATTTTTATTTTTTTTTAAAAAAATTAAACCAAACGTCGTTTGTTAAACGAGTCAAGTCGAACTCGAGTATTGCTGAGCTCGACTCGAACTTGAAAACTTTAAAAGTAAGCTCAACTCCACTCAAACTCACAAGTTAAAATTATCAAGTTCAGCTCGAACTCGAAATATAATATTAAAACTTGAACTTAAAAAGACTTGAACTACAAAAAAATTTAGAAGCTCAATTGAAGCCTAAAATTCGAGCTTGATTGAAGTGAAAGAATAGTTCACTCAATGCTCACCAAAAGACTCCATGATTTTGAATGCCAAATTACCTCTATTATTTATAGAAGTTAGTTGAGATGCTCTTCTATGTTTCTTAGTCATGTGAGATTGTTATTTTTCTCATATTTTTACTCTTTAGACTTTTGGAATTTTCTTCTATTCTTAGTCATGTGAGATTATTTTAAAAAAAAAATTAAACCAAACAATATAATTTTGTTATGATATTTTAGCCTCAAATTTATTTTTTAATTATAGTTATATAATTATATTTATTTAATATGTTTACCTTAAATATTATGTTGTAGTTAATTTGAATCATTTTGTTTCACTTGATTTTATGGTTTTTAATATATATTATGACTTGCTTATTTTATGGTTTTTAATATATATTATGACTTGCTTTAAATATGACTTGTGATATAAAAAATTATTTTTATTACAAGTTTTTGGTATTTTTATTTAATTTTTTAAATAATTATAACGTCTTCCGTTCTTTCGACCGGTCGGACCGATTCGATCGATTGAACCAATAAATCGATAACATAACTGATTCGTTAACTGATCCGGTTTTAAAAACCATGATGAGGTGGCTTTAATGATAATTGTACGCTTGTGTCAATACCATAAAGAACCAGGCTGGTCCAGCAAAACACACGTGGTACATCAGCACAGGAAGGCAACATTTTTTTTGTTTTTTAGCTCATCAATGCCGTCTGTTTGTTCACTTTGTTGTTGATTGTTTTAAAATATTTAATATTAAAATTTAGATTAATTATATGATTGTTATTTAAATATGTAGAGAATAAATATTTTAAAATATTAAATTAGAAATTAATATTTTTAAACTTGGTCAAATAAGAAGTTATCTGTGCATACTGCATACACGATATCAGTTGTACTAAATTTCACTTAAATTTGATCAAATAAAAGATTATCTCATTTTCACAAGATTAATTAGTGTTTGGTTCACAGAATATAAGATTATCAATAGGAATAAAAGATTATCAGATAATGATTATTGAGAATGTTGTTTTTGTGTTGGTTGGTTTAACAGGAATGTATTATCGTGTTTGATTAAAGGATAAAAGATTATTGAAATGTATATTTTATCAAATTATCCTTATTATATATTTATTTTTTAACAAGTTGAATTATACTATAATATTACTATAATTAATTTATATATTTTTTAAAAAATTAAAATTCATAAAATTTATATATATTTTAAAAAAAATTAATTTCATAAAATTATATATATTTTTTTTTACAAAATTAAAAAGATAAATATGTTTGATGAAAGGGTAAAATTTTATTTTAATTCCTGAACTTCATATAAAATTATATTTATAGATTTTTTTGTAAATCTAAAATAATTTAAGGATAAATCTGTAATTAAACCTTCGTAGAATTTTATTATTCAACGAAAGAAGGATATTTTTGAGAAAAAAAATTAAGGGCATTTTAGTCTAAAACGCCGGTAATCCAACAATACCTACGGAAAGTGAGGTAATGACATTCCCGGTAATATACCCCAATAAATTTATGTTGGTAATAAAAGATTATCGGAGGCTGGGAATATTGGCCAATCAAACGAGAGAATGAGATTTCATTCATTCGGTAATCTCATATTACCTGAACCAAACACCCCAAATGTTTTTAAATTATATCACAAGTTCTAAAATGATCTCTAACCAGCACATATATAAAATATTAGCGTAGATTAACATTTTTTAAAATAATTAAAATATGTTTTCTATAAATTCAAATATACTAATAAAAGAATTGAAAATCTTGGTTGAAAATAAGATATTAATCAACGGACACAAAGTATTCAGAAACAAAAGCTTGAGAAATAGTAAATAATAAAACGCTAATAAAAATGAATAATTCCTGTCGGTCCATATTTCAAAAACACATTGTACATCATAAGCTTGTGAAGTGAAGCTAACTGATTGAACGGAGACGTGAAAGCAGATGGAAGTTTAAAGCTTCTTTTATTGCACTCTTAGATCCAATAGTGTAATGCATTCACCCCACAAGTTAACTTCACCGACACTAGTACTGAACTACATACACTATTAAAGATGACACTCTCATATCCAATAATTTAATGTATTTTATTTTATTACACTATTAATAGACATTTATTCTTCTGATAGTAAAGTACGAAGACTAAAGATTAGAGTAGTTGAGTAGTGTGGGTCACATCTCTAAAGTGTATCATCTGTCTTCTTTAATGTCTTTGTAGTAATTTTCATGAATTCTACTTTTTATACGTTCTATTATTGGTATTTATGAAGGCTTAGAACTGGGCTTGCTATCGTTGACTTCTGTGTAATTCTCTTCACTTTTAAATTTAGTCGGGTTTTACGTTTCTGTCTATATGCAGAGATTTTTTTGCAGGGATTTATTTGCAGTGATTACTTCCCATTTCAAACGCGCATATGATTAATGATATTTATGACTGCATATGCATATTGTTTAAATATGTATTTATTTATACATGCTTTGCATTTTATCTATATTTTTAATTTTCTGACTGCCGGAGGTCTTTCACGGAAGCTACTCTCAACCTGGCGTTGGAGGCAGCCTATTACCCTATCTCTCTCTTACCCGATTACATATGAGAATTGGGTTTGTTGTTGTTGTATTAATAGATATTTACATTTAATGTGTTTGATTGATCTTTTTTATTACAAATGACACGTGTGTTGTATGGTATGAAAGATGACAACGAACTACTCATGGGTGCTATGAATGGAATAATGTGCATTTAGGAAGTTAGAGGCTACGAATTTATGAGTAAGGATAGATGCGTAAATTTATTATGTAAGTGAATGTTAATTTAGGAAATTATATTAAAAAAAATTAAGGTATACGAAATTATAAAGTTTTAGAAATTTAAAATTAGGTAATCAATAAAATATTTAAATTATATAGAGATTTGGAATTTTCAAGACGATTGCACCCTCCGATACCCCTTCAACCATCCTCAATTATGAGTGTAAAATCGATAAATTACTCTGTTAGTAAGTAAATTTTAGGATTTATGTCAATTTTAATATTGAACTCTGAAATACTTCAATATAAACACTGGAGTTTGTCTTCGGATTCCCTAAAAGCATTGGATCGTTAAATTTAAACTGGTATAGTGATGTGACAATTTTAGTGTTGATGTAAAGATTATTATGAACCTATCAAGTAATTTTAGTGATTAAAGGAAATATTGTTCTTCTAGAGGTCATACCTTATATATACAAATTTTTATTTCATGTCATTATATTCATCAAAAATATTTTTTTAAATCTATTTTCAGTCGTTACTAAAAATATATTATTATTCAGAGTCTTTCGTGATCACCCTAAACATTGATGAGTTGTCTTATCTTCTTTTATCATTTTATCGATTTAGATTTTTTCAAAACCTTGTTAAAACTCATAAAATTTTGTCATTTTTAGGGTTTGAGGAATTTGCTCAAAAACATGAACAATAAAAAATAATCTTTTAAGAAGATAAACAATACAACTCAAAAATAGTATCGAAACTTATTAGATCGAATTAGTATCTCAACCCATGGACATGTTTATTTCAGAACACAAAACTCATAAAAATGGCCCATTACTGTGATATGCTGTTGGGCTGCTCAATCCCGATACTCGCGAAGCTAAAGCTAAATAAAATAGCAATGGCGGCCTTCAACGCTAACTCATATCTTCCACTCCTCAACTCAGGTCGTCATTTGTTTCAAAAAAAAAAAAGTTGAAAAAAAAAAACCCTTTCTGTTCTCCATAACTTAAACAAAGCAAAGAATTAGGGTTTAAGGAAAGAATTTAATAATGGACGGCAATAACTTGGAGAAAACACTCCAAGAAGGGAACCTTACGGGCAACTCAATTGCCTTATCTTCGCTCATCTTCGCCATCACAATCTCACCCAAGTATTTCTTCAAAATTTCTGCATATTTTTATTTATTAATTTATTTTTACATTTTCCTTTAATTTTTTTAAGGCTGCAAGAGCCGTGGCTTCAGCAACAATGACGCCTTTAGACGTTGAAGCTTCTCCCAATAAGCTTCTTGAACTTGTTGCCAAGGTGGGTTCTGTATGTTTTTCTTTTGGGTTTGAAGGAAAGGCAGACAATAAAAAAGGTAAAAGAAAACAAGTTTTCTTTAGTTCTAAAGAGATAACAGGGTCTTGCAGTTGAGAATGATGAAACATTACGAGGGGTTCCTTCTTCTACATTGTTTGATTTGGGGACAGCTTTGGGTTATGGCTCAAATCCGAATCCTCGGGTTTCTTCTGTTGATTTCAGGCAATACCTTTTGCTAAATTCCATATCTTTTCATTTTAATTGGTTTGCATTGGTTTTACACTTAATTTTTTGGCACAGAAGACTAGATTTGTCATATATTATTCGGATTTAAGTATGTATCTGACATGGGTATTTTTAGATTTTTGAAGTTTTTCCCGTGTATTTGAAGGTGATATCCTCGTGTCCATTTGTCACACACTAACTAGTGTTGGATATAGATACATGAAAAATGAAGAATAGGAGCAACATAACTAGCTAATTAATCTAGAAAAGCCAAAGCGAATAATGAAGGAACCTATAATTTCATATTAGTTTGATATTTTTGCCCTTCTTTTCACTGTAAGTCGGATAGGTTCCTTGCTACCAGTCTTCAATAAGAGGAGCTCTTAGAAGCTGGAATGGAGATACTGCTTCAATTGCTCTTTTGGGTATTGTCTTGCTGACGGCAGACCGGACAGAAGAACACTGTGGTGTAATACAGAATAGACAAAGATAGGTTCTGAAAGAATATATTTCGTTTGACTTATGGAGGATTGGCCGAGAGAGGCAGAGACGATGTAGCAATGCTGGATTAACATTCTTTTTTCCTTTTTAGAAATTTTTTTGCTATTCTGATATTAACATGCAGCTACGAATTTGAGCATTTGTAAGTTTGAAATTCCTTGCTATTGATTGACATAAACTCATGATGAATGTCTATTGTGAAACCAGTGCTGCACAGGATACTAAAGGCTCGAAAGAGTTTTCCGAAGCACAAGATGAGGCATCTTTCAGAGCACAAGGTGGTTAGCATATGTGTGCAACACTCTTGTGAAAGTGAGTATCGAACTGAACTGATAGTTCAAATCTTCTTTAGAATATTGCCAGGTGCGCAAGGTTTAGTACCGACGGGAAGTTTGTTGCTACCGGAAGTGCCGACACATCAATTAAACTCTTTGAAGTACGATTCTTGTATTTGTACGTTTAAGTTTTCTTCACTTAGGATCATGTTTGACTTCTGTTATTTAATTGACGCAGATATAAAAAATAAAGCAAATGATGCTGCCTGATTCAAAGATGGTCCGGTGCGACATGTTATAAGGACATTTATGACCATGTTGAGGTATGCTTATCGTTTATCCTGCAGTATGCTTAAGTTAATGGCAATGAGTCTCATAATCATGGATTTTTTATATTATGTTTACTTTTGGTTCCAAACCCTAATATTTTACATTTATCCCCTCCTTTCTGTTTCATTTCAACCTTGTTTCTGCACACCCTCTCAGTAACTCTCCTTTATGCTTGTAATCTTAATCAATTTATTTGTTTTGTCTCTTTCAATCTAAAAGTTGAAATTTCTGCAACTAGCATGTGCTTGGGTGTAAAATATATACCAACATTATTTTCGTGAATGCATGTTTTCAAGGAAAAGCCGTAGAGAAACTTATACTTTTATTCCTTATATACATATATGTATATATATATATATATTAGTATATTTTTCTAATATATTATGGCTGAAATGATGGGCATCTTGATTTCTTATAGTTTGCCCTCCAAATCTCTGATGACAGTCTAACTCTAAAGCTTATTAAAGATGCTTGCTGGTTTTTCTTTGTATGGTGTAACTCTCTTTTGCTCAAATGCGGCCCATAAATGATTTGGATTTCCATCCTCAGAGTACCGTGCTAATATCTGGTGCAAAAGATAACACTATAAAGTATGAATTTTATTCTAAATATAATTAGCTTTGGGATTTTCTTTTAGTTTTTATTATTTCCTATTTCGTCTCGTATTCTTTCCCTTATTAGTTCATCAATAACTACTTAATGATGGAAACAGTGAAAATCGATGTTTCCTTTCTGGAGTGGTAGATAGCATGCAAACTGACATTTTTACATTATGCTTGAAACATGTTCGCAGATTCTTTGATTTTTCCAAAGCTACTGCAAAGAGAGCCTTCGGAGTGATCCAGGTTTTGCTTTATATTTTGATACTGCTTCAATCTTGGTTTATGTTCTAAGATGATTTTAATGTACTTAAGAACATTATAGTAAACTTTGTACTTCTGATGACCTAGGATACTCACAATGTACGGTCTGTATCTTTCCATCCATCTGGTGATTTTCTAATTGCAGGTAAACTATTTGAATCATTTTCCCTGTTTTGATTTTTTCTCGCTTTTCTATTTCTTCATGCAACTTCGTACTTGAAGCTTAGATGAATATTCTAGTGGAAGACTGGGATTCGTTGAAACTTGTGAAAATGGTTTGATTTAATAATTCTACTTATACCGTGTTCTGTATTTGAATTTTCATAACCCTGCTAGACCCATTTAAGGTTATGAGATCCACTTTCCGTAGAGGACCAATTTCATCTATGCACGATAGGGTACTATTTTGCAGTAATATGGTTCATGCACCCAACCCTACATAGTGGGAAAAGGCTTGGTTGTTTCTTGTAAGTCAAATCTTTATGAACCATGTCCTTCGACAAATGCTGACCCAGTTTTGCATTTCTCGTGGTTCATTTGAATGGGCATAAGTTAACTCATAGGAACTCCTTTTCAAGTCTTTACTATGATTTGACTGCTTACAAGGTTCAGATGAAAACTGGCAGGAACCGATCATCCAATACCACACTTATACGATGTTAATACATTCCAATGTTATCTATCTGCAAATCTCCCTGAGATTGGAGTTAATGGAGCGATAAATCAGGTATAAAATATCATCTTGAATACAGAAGGTTCTCTTGTCCATTTGTTTTGTTAAAGGTAGGTTGAGACCATTTAGTCTGTAACCTAATCTGCTGTGGTTTACAGGTAAGATATTCTTCTACGGTGGCATGTATGTTACTGCATCTAAAGATGGTGCCATTCGGTTATGGGATGGAGTAAGTGCCAGTTGTATGCGCTCCATAGTTGGTGCCCATGGAACAGCAGAGGCCACGAGTGCATGTTTTAAAAAGGATCAAAGGTATGAATGGTATCAGTTTGGTGGTTCAATTACATCTTTTGTCAAAGCATGGCACTAAGTTTGATATGTTTTAATTTATAAATGAAATGGGCTATAAATTGTAGACTATAATGTATTATGTTTGATAAAAGGAAAAAAGTTTTTATATGCTATGTTACTTGTACTCGGGAGTGAGTCCTCAATGTTATATTATGGCTCAATGTTCTGCATGGGTATCTTCAATTATTTCTATGTTTAAAAATATATTTGGAGAGTCCTTTGAAGATCATATCCCCGTACCATGTCCTGATATGCTCCAGACACAGCTATTAGACACTAGTGCTTCGTGAATAATAAGTTGAAGCAACATAGTTATATCGTGAATGAGAAATTGTTTCTCTGGCTAAGACTGTAAGCTACTTTAGATTGTAATGGAAAGTGAAGCAGATTGCAGTGTACGGCTAATGGGATACAAACTCGATCAATGATGGAAAGTTCATTTGAGTTTTGTAAATTTTGCATGATTTGATATGCATTAGTACCTTGTTTTGCTTCAAGAAACTTGACCCGTAGTCTTGATTTTCTAGGTTTGTCCTTTCTTGTGGAAAGGATTCCACGGTGAAGCTTTGGGACATTGGCACAGGAAGATTGGTCAAGCAATATCTTGGGGCTACTCACACGCAATTGCGGTTTCAGGTATGTGAGGGTGGTTTCTATTTGGTTAAGCTTCCTTATTGTTAGTCGTATCTCTTCTTTGAGGTCTTGAGGCCAAATCGACTACCCCCAAATTAGTTATTTGGTCTGAACAGAGTTATCTCCGGACTCATGAATTTCTAGCTGAAACAGTGCTCTGCCATGTACCGGAAAGATATGTGGCTGTTTGTTGCATTGCAACTTGTTTCCCCAGATGAATCAGTGATTTCGATTAGATCATTACCAAATAGTTCGATATGTTCTCTGCAGGCTGTTTTTGATGATACCGAAGAGTTTGTGCTATCCATAGATGAACCTAGCAATGAGGTTCGTTCTACTTCATGATTGTAGTGGCAACAACATAATCTCCTACTTTTGGCCTCCATTAATTATTCTGTTATAACGCAGATTGTCATTTGGGATGCTTTGACGGCTGAAAAAGTGGCAAAGTGGCCTTCCAACCATATCGGCACCCCTCGTTGGATTGAGCACTCACCAACGGAGCCTGCTTTCATATCCTGTGGGACTGACAGATCTGTTCGGTTTTGGAAGGAAACTCTCTAAGCACCCGGAATGATCTGGAGAACTTAATAGAACCGAGTTGGTAAAAGCTAAGTGCATCATGATTATTGCGGGTCCTCGGTCTGGCTTGAAACTTGTCCACATATTAGGAGTCGATATTGTGGCACATCATTGGAGTCGCCGTCCAAATTGTGAGTCGTCACGGATCCCCCTATCTCCTTTCTCTCTTTCTTCACCTATCGGAGAGAAACAGGCATTGAAGTTGTTTAGTTTCCCGTTTGATAAAAGTTGGTTTGAGTAGTGTGTATCACGAGTATAGAGGGTTAATCGTTTGTTCATGAACTATATAATATTATCTTTCAATAGATAAAAATTAAAAAAAATATTATTAATCGATGCAATATTGATGTCGCGATTCACGCTATAATGTTACATGATCTACGGATATTTGTGCACAAAATAAAAGTTCGAGTGCTAAGCCTATAACAACCTAGTGTTGTTCAATTGAACCTAACATTAATTGAGATATAACAAGGAAGCCTGTTATCATCACAGGAAATTTATTTTGTTGAGTCTCTTTATTATTAAAAGTTATAAAATAGTCTTCTAATTATAGGACATTGTTTTATTGAATTTCGTGACTGTTAAAAGTTAATAATTGGTCACTCAACTATTTATATATTCTAAATTCATTATTTTTCGTTAATAATTGTTAAACTTGACGTTAACATGTTGATTGGGATATGATGTATTTGTTCTTAAAATTTCAAACGACTATCATATCTCATTCAGTATGTTAACATTTAACTCATACGACTGTTAAATTTTTAATGAAAAAGGATTAGTTTAGAACATATGAATTGTTGGGTGACCATCTTCTAACTTTTAATAGTCGAGGAACTCAACAAAGCAACGTCTTATAGTCAAAGAACCATTTTATAACTTTTAATAATCAAGAGACTTAACAAAGTAATGTCCTATAGTCGAGAGATCGTTTGTGTACTTTACCCCAAAATTTTTTTATCATACTAGTTCATCATCGTGTATTCCTTTAAATATAACTAAGTAGGATAGACAGATATAATCCATACGTTATAGTCATTGGCACCTAAGTGTCCCAACCATCAACATAGTTTATATATACATTTATGGTTTATCACATTTCTATTGTTTTTAATTTTTTTACTATTTTGTTAATGTGACAGTCCCATAGTTGTCATGTTTGTTAATTATCAGTCAAAGTTGATTAACGGTAACATAAGGATTTAATCGATTTGATCATAAACAACGATCAAAGTTGGTCAAAAGAGAAAAAAATAGTTTTCTATGTACAGTGGCTAATTTAAAATCCCTTTTTAATATAGGGACTTATGACAAATTGACCATAAAGAATGTCTTATTGTTGTAGGAAAAAGAAGTTAGGTGTGTCCCTAGATGAGCTTAGGCCTAGGTCATGCCTTCATCCTCAATTTCTGATATAAATGAGCTTAGCCCTAGGTGACGCCTTCCCCAGGAATTTCAGATATTATTTATTTGTTATTATTATACAACTAATAATTTAAATAATCACTAATGTTCTATTTTTTTTAATTTAATTTTTTTAATAGTTTGAGTTATTATAAGGTATATTTATTCTTTATTTTTTTAATTATTGATAGCACATATCTTGTAAATATAATTACTTTAATTTAAGACCTCAAAGAAGAATAACATTTCCGTTAATTATTGTGGCCAAAATGTTTTTCTTTTCTCTTATAACACGCTTTTATCTTAATTTTGTAAAATAATAAAAAAATCAGAATTTAATTCATTATCATATCTCCAGTTTAAGATTATTTAATTATTTTATTGATTTACCTCTATTTTAATCCTCAAATTAATTCTCTCATATTAATATTATAATATATTTTCATAATCATCTCTTACAACACATTTTTATCTTGATTTTGTAAAATAATATTTAGAGTTGGATTCATTGTTGTCTCTTCAATTTATGATTATTTAGTTATCTTATTGATTTGCCTCTATTTTGAACCCTCAAACTGATTCTCTCATATTAATATTAGAAAAATTCTATAACGCTCCTTGAGCGTGGATGAGCACATTTAATGATGAACACCATTAAATTAATTTATAAAACGTTAAATAATAAAATACTAAATGTATAATTATAAATTAGTTAAAAATCTAAATCTAAATGTAATTTAATTTAAATATAATATTTATAAAACATTAGTTTTTAGGGTAAATTATATCATTGACCACATAACTATTTATCCCTTTTACTTTAACCTCTGATTTTTCAATTTTGTCAATCGAATCATCTGCCGTTAAATATTAACAAAGGAGATGAAGTGGTAGTTAATAAATTTTTTATCCAATCAAATCGTACCATGTGTCACCAATTAAATGAATATAAAATAAATTGAAACAATAACTGCTAATTGTGAGGTTTAAACCCAAGACATGAGGAGATGAAGCAGACACTCCAACCACTAAGCTACACCATTTAAATAACAAATCTATCACGACATAATATATATAGTTAATGGCAATAAAAAAAGGGAAAATGACTTAATAAGAACTCCAACATGAAATAGTTGAATAATAAGATAATATGACATATATACGCAAATATTATAACTGATTAATATGTGAAACAAATTTAGTGGTCTAACTTAGTGGTTAGGGCGCTTAGTTTTTCGAATTGGGTCCCAGGTTCAAATCCCACTAGTAGCGATTATTGATTTAATATTATTAAAAAACATCCAATCACACAGTGACTCATGTCACAATCGGATTGAGGATTAAATTTATTAAATTAAATAAAAGTTAGGACTAAGTTAATAGAATTAATGTGTAAGTAATGAGGACTAAATGTGTAATTATATAAATTTTCTTAACTGACATGTCATCTCCTCCATTAATATTTAACGACATGTGGTTTGATTGACAATATATAAATAGTTAAGTGACCCAATTGATAAAATTGAAAAATCGGTGGTTAAAGTAAAAAGGGTAAATAGTTAAGTAGTCAATGGTATAGTTTACCCTAAAACTAATATTTTATAAATATAATATTTTAATTAAATTACATTTAAATTTTTAACTAATTTATAATTATACGTTTAGTACTTTATAATTTAACGTTTTATAAATTAATTTAATGAAACTCATCTTTAACAGTGTTCATCAGTGCTCGTCAAACGTGACAACATCATCCTTAATATTATAATATATATTAATAAGAGAAAATAACCTCATTGACAAAAAATGCCTTATAATATACGATTTTAACCAACTTTTTTGGATTTGCCAAATGACCAACTAAATCGCAATGCGATCAATAATTCGCAACGCGATCTCCGGTATCACAAATCAGTTTCCAGATTCGCAACGCGAACTTCGACTATCGCAATGCAAACTTGGACTATCGCAATGCGAACTTGGACTATCGCAATGCGAATATGTAAATCGCAATGCGAACTTGGACTATCGCAACGCGAACTTGGACTATCACAATGCGAATATGTAAATCGCAATGCGAACTTGGACTATCGCAATGCGAATATGTAAATCGCAATGCGATAGTCGAAGTTTGCGTTGCGATAGTCCAAGTTCGCATTGCGATTTACATATCCAAGTTCGCATTGCGATAGTCGACTGTTGGGATTTTCGGACGCTCGAATCGACAACCGAAACTATTTGCAAAGAGAGGTCGGAACGGTTTTTGTTTAGGGAGTAAGGAGATTGAAAGATAAATAATTGCACAACGATTTATAGTGGTTCGACTTTCTCAACCAAAGTCTACATCCACTACCCTAGCTCCTCACTAAGGATTTTCCAACAAATTCACTAATTTGTTCTTTCTTTTGAGGACAACGAGATAACCTTACAACTCCCTAGTTTTTCACGGGTTAAACTATAACCTTTCCCTAGCTTTTACACGGGCTAAGCTAGAACCTTTCCCCTTTACAAAAGGATAAAATAAGTAAACAAGAAAACCTCTCTAAGGTAGGTGTTTACAAGATTGAGCTCTCAAGAACAAAATATTTACAAGAGAAAGATGAAATAAGAATGAAAAACTCTTCTCTTGTGTTTGATTTCTTGGATAGTTGTTCTCTTACTTCTTCAAGTGTCCTCAGCTTGTATTTATAGCTTGGAATGTGTTTGATGTTGTATATAGCCGTTGGGGATGTTTTGGAGTCATTTGTGGATGTTTTTTCTACTCAAAAAGGCTGCCCATAACATGATGCATCGATGCATGATCAAGGTGCATCGATACCCCCATTCCTTTTTCATGTGTGGCTAGAGCATCTTGAATATCATCACTTTCATCACCATTGCTCCCACACACCTACAAGAGACATTTATTTTGATTGTGGTATCCAAATTGCTTTGGATCCTTGGACGTTAGGTTCAATGCCCCTTGTTCCTTTCGGAACTCATACTTGTCTAATTTTAAAACGATTTTCTTTCTTCAAAGGACAAGTATGTTCCTTATGACCATGATAATGACAATGTGAGTATATTGTCATTATTGAGCTAAATGAATTATTTAAAATGATTTCTTTTTCTTTTGTTAAGCATTCAAGCTTAACTTTTAAATCAAGATTTTCTTTTTCAAAACTTTCAGTTTTATTTTTAAAAGCTCTAAATCCTTTTTCAAAATTCATTTTGGGTTTCAAAATCTATTTTTGTTTTCAAAGAAAATCGTTTTCGATTTTAAATTTTGAAATCATTTCTTATATTTGGAGTTCATGGTCTCAAACTCCGAATATAACCTATTAAAAGCATCTTGTAACTCATCAAACGTATATGAATTAAATTCATTTGAGTTAGAAGATACCTCGGGCTCTTCACAAGCCATTAGAGACACCACCTTTGTTGGTTCTTCTTTCTTGTTTCCATGGATTTCCTCAAGCTTATTCCAAAGCTCCTTGGCACTTGAACATGAAGAAACCCCTTCATAGATTTCATGACCAAATGCACAAAATAACATGTGCATGGCCTTGGCATTAAGTTGAGCTTTCTTCCGTTCTTTGTCACTCTTCTTCTTCTCCTTCTTCTTTGGAGAAGAGTAGTCGTTCTCGATTATCTCCCATGCATCAAGATCATTGGATTGGATGAATACCTTCATTAATTTCTTCCAATGACTATAGTTGACTCCATTGAAGTATGGAGGCTTGTCAGTTGGTAGGGAGTCTTCCATGTGGAACGAGCCGGAGGTGGAAACCATCTTCTCGGTTGTGTCGAGAATTGGTAGAGCGTCTTCTAGGACCGTCTCAAGGTGGTTAAACCTTCTTAACGAGTTAGGCTCTGATGCCAATTGTTGAGTTAATCGATTGACTGAATCGGCCAAGAGGGGGGTGAATTGGCAATAAAAATTTTGGTGGAAGCTTTTGCAGAAAATTGAAAAAATTGCACAACGATTTAGAGTGGTTTGACTTTATAAACCAAAGTCTACGTCCACTACCTTAGCTATTTACACTAAGGATTTTCCAATAAATTTACTAATTTGTTCTTTCTTTTGAGGCCAAAGAGATAACCTTACAACTCCCTCAAGAATATACCCCAATTCTTGAGAACACTCTTTTCTCAAAGAGAAATACAAATTTGCAAACTTACAAGAAAAACCTCACAAGGCAAATATGTTTGCACAATTCTAGAACAAAGAAAGAACACTCAAGAATAAATACAATTGAGCACAATAAGTGTTCTTGAAAGCAAAATGAATATTGAATGAAAAATAGGCTTGAAATGCTCAAACTTGAGGTTTGATGCTTTCTCATTGATTCTCTCTTGATTCTAATTGCTTGATGTTTCTTGTTGTTGATCAATGGCTTCTAAACTTGTTTAAATACTCCTTGAATCAATTATGAACGTTGGTGATAATTAGTGGAGTCAATAGAGCCGTTATTCTGTGAAAACAATTAATTTTCTGGGTGGGAACGTCTCATGCATCGGTGCATTAGTGTAAAATTTCAAATATTTTGACCGTTGGACTCCTAGTGCATCGGTGCACTAAGAGTGCATCGATACATGAAGTGCATTCGATGTTTGAAAAATAGCCTAGTGCATCGATGCATGGATTGTGCATCGATGCATCAAATGCATTCGATGTTTTAATT
Source organism: Hibiscus syriacus (assembly GCF_006381635.1). NCBI lineage: Eukaryota > Viridiplantae > Streptophyta > Magnoliopsida > Malvales > Malvaceae > Hibiscus > Hibiscus syriacus. The sequence goes on along the minus strand of NW_024063085.1, from coordinate 694,894 downwards.
AAATCAGAGTGCATCGATGCATGGAGAGTGCATCGGTGCATGGAGAGTGCATCGGTGCATGGAATGCATTCGATGTTTTAATTTATTCATTGATGCACCGATGCATGGTATTGATGCATCGGTGCATGCCTTTAAAAAATTGATTTAAGGCTTGATTTTGGTTTAAAATACTTTGAAAAATTGTTTCAAAAATAGTTTAAGTACAAATCACAATTTTACACATTTAGTAAGGATTAAAATTGATCTTCAAAGACTTGATGCATTGGTGCCGTCCGTCTCGTCTCGTCTCGTCTCGTGGTCGTGGTAATACGTGTCTTCGACACGTCCGCGCGAATACTATCTTTTTAGAGAAAATTCTTAAGAAATAAATGCAATACCACCAGTCGTTGCGATTTTGGACTATCGCAACGAATTTGGAATAAATCGCAATGCGATAGTCGACTATCGCAACGAATTTGGAATAAATCGCAAAACGCGAACTTCGACTATCGCAACGAACTTGGAATAAATCGCAACGCGAACTTGGACTATCGCAACGAATCTGGAATAAATCGCAACGCGAACTTGGACTATCGCAATGCGAATATGTAAATCGCAATGCGATAGTCGAAGTTCGCGTTGCGAATCTGGAAACTGATTTGCGATACCGGAGGTCGCGTTGCGAATTATCGATCGCATTGCGATTTAGTTGGTCATTTTGGCAAATCCAAAAAAAATAGTTAAAATCGTATATTATAAAGTATTTTTGGTCACTGAGATTATTTTCTCTATTAATAATTATGTATACTATTTTAGTTGCGATAAAATCAATTATCAATATATTGTTATATTTTATTATTGTTTTAGTGTCAATGGTGCATATTTTTCGCGGTTAATAATAATACTTGTTTGTGTATTGTTTTCCGACTTATTTGATTGAGTTATTAAACTCTTTTCTAGTTTAATCATTTTTTTATTATTTAATGACTATTTTTGCTCTTTAATAATTGTAAAGAGCAAATATTCAAAATTATAATGAAGTTCGTTAACTAAACACATAATTATAATATTTTATTGTAATCATCGACGCAATAAACTAGTCACTTGATATCATATAAAAACCATATAAGGAAAATGTTAGAACTCATCCAAAAAGATAATACTAAAAAAAAGAGAGACAAATACAAATAAATCTGACTGCATCGGTAAATGAACCAATAGAGGATTAGATTATTGACAACCACAAATCAAAATTAAACGTCGTAAGAAAACTATTTATGAACGCAAATCGCGTATCCAAATCAAATCTTAGAGTCCAAAGCAGGGAAATCAACAGGATAACAAATAAAAGTCATATTAATTAGGCGAAGTGAGTCAGTCTGGATTAGTCAAAACAAAACTTTTAAACCCGAAAGACAAAAAAAGTGTCATAATGACTGAATTATCAAAGATTAAACAAATAAAAGAAAAGTAAATATACAATATAAGAAAATAAATAAGAAACAAAGATAAAATATTGTCGATGACCAACATCAAACTGATATATTTTCATGTCATACAAAATGAAAAAAAGAAAGAAAGAGAAGCGACTGCCTTTAGAGTTTGTGCTTATTTAAATTAATAGTTGTATAGTAATAATAATAATAAATTAATAGTTATATATATATAATCTTGTGCAGGATATGAAAACTAATATATACAACAATCTCGTGATTCGAAAACTAGTATATACAGTGACATCGTTACACATGTCCAAGGAGTTAATTCAGCATGGTCGAAAGCAACAAACTCATTGCGTCGGTGATGACGAAGCCATGGTTGTCTCGGTTCATTCAACTGGGCCCATAAATATGTGTGTCAGGCGATGAATGATAGCCACGCGCACACACACTCACACTCACACTCACGGACTCCAAAATCCAATAATTTGTCTTATAAAGTCCACCATGAAATGCTGAAAGATTCTGAATCCCTCAGCTGCTCCCACTTTCATTCGTTCTGCAATACATAATCACTGCATTTTTCTTTGCTCCCATCCACAGGTTTTTCCGGGATGCGTTTCGATAGAACTCCTCTCTTGGGAGTAAGTTCCTTCTCTATATACTGCCTTTCCTTCTCTTGGGAGTTTGATATGAGTTTTTTGCGTGTATTGTGAATATTGGACGCTGGTTCGTGTCCAACATGGCTGTTTTTCATTTTTTGTGTATTGGACGATTCTTCGAGCATCATATCTGCATATTTAATTCATATATGCATTAGACATGATTGAGAATGAGGAGTCAGTTTGTTTTCTCTACTGCCTTCGGATTTTGTTTTTTATGTTAAGTTTGATCTGAATTGTTTGCATTTATTTATTTATTATTATTATTATTATTTTTTATGTTACTCGGACTGGATCGTGAATATTGGATACGGGTTTGCGCATATGAAATGGGTATTTTCAGTTTTTTTATATGTTTTGTAATTTATCTGAGGGTTCCACTGAAATCAGGGATGGATTGAGTGACGGGGCGATCAACTCTGAAAATTTTAAATTCTCTTATAATTTAGATATTTTCTTTGTATTTTTTTTTATTGATATTCGGTTTTTGCAATAAAAATTTATACACATACAAATCTGCATTTGTTCATGTTTGAAATCATATCTTTATCATCAAAGTTGGATATTTGTTGAACATAATTAAGAATGTCTATAGGATAGAGGTGAGTTTTAGATAAAGGATCATACCCCGAAACCAATGTCCAAATATGCATCGGATAGAGGTGTTGGACGCATGAAGAACACCCAAATCTAAGAGACATAACCGACAGCTCAGTGTTACATTATCTAACGTTACTTTCATCCATGCATAGGGGAGAAGAAAGAGGAATGCAAACTCAGATGATAACTTGACAGATCTTGAGCATGGGGATGCAATACCGGTAAAAGCGGATTTCCTTTTTTTTTCGTTTAATGTCACATGAAATTCTATATTAACTGATATGTTAATGAGAGATGATTTCTTGAGACTTTCAGGCTGCAAATGTGAGCTTCACCAGAGTACTTTCACTTGTAAGTAGCTGAGATTCGTCATTTGTTGTTATGTAAAGCCATAAACATGGAAACTTTCGGGATTTTAACATTATACCATGTAACAGGCAAAGCCTGATGCAGGGAAACTCATCTTAGCAACAATTGCTCTCTTGATTGCTTCCACTTCAAGCATACTGATTGTACGCATCCTTTTTGTACTACTTATCGGTTCTCTCAATTTTACGGACATATGAAGCTATTTGGAATGAGAAATTAAGGATAACTAAACTTATTAATGGTGATGTCAATGGTTCATTTCTACAGCCGAAGTTTGGAGGGAGGATAATCGATATTGTCTCGGGAGATATCAGAACACTGGAACAGAAAGCTGAAGCATTAGATGCAGTTAGGAGCACCGTACTAGAGATTTTCCTGATTGTTATAATCGGGTACAAATAGTTTCGACTTTTATGCTATTTATATAACCTATCAGTTTGGTTTTGATAGAAGCAAATGAATATTTTTCAATCCAACTGCATCTCAAGGGTTCATCATCTTTTTATTGGTTTTGTTTCATGGTTTCAGTTCGGTTGCACAGCACTGCGAGCGTGGCTGTTTCTTCTGCCAGTGAAAGGGTCGTTGCTCGATTGAGAAAGAACTTGTTTAGTCATCTTATTCACCAGGTACAATATCTATTAAACTACTGTGACAGATTTCAATCATATGAACTAATGTTACAATGGTTGATGAGTTTTGCAGGAGATAGCCTTCTTTGATATTACTCGGACTGGTGAACTTTTGAGCAGGCTATCGGAAGATACACAGATCATAAAGAATGCTGCAACTACCAATCTCTCCGAGGCCCTAAGAAACTTGTCGACTGCATTCATTGGCCTTGGTTTCATGTTTGCAACATCATGGAAACTAACATGTAATAGTTATTTTTAATACTCAAAGCAATGTTTTGAAGTTTGTATTTATTTTGGAATTGTTCCCACGTAACCTTACCTTGTTTATATGTTCTAGTGCTGGCTTTGGCTGTTGTTCCTGTAATTTCTGTTGCTGTTCGTCAATTCGGTCGCTTTGTTCGTGAACTTTCTCACAAGACACAAGCTGCAGCTGCAGCAGCCTCTTCAATTGCTGAGGTTTGTCTGTCATTATAAAATGAAGTATGCAGAAAATCTATGTTTGTTTGAATTCCTGGAGTCGAACCAAAACCGGTCAAACCGTTATACAAATCTGTTTGTTACATATATATTATACATATACATATTCATGTTCATGTACATATGGGACCTTCAAAGTATTTGCAGCACACAAATTCGAGCACTATTCTATCGATTATTGAGATTTTGATTGTCATAATATCTTTTCTGCTGTTGTTTGAAGATATACTAGAAACTAGGAAGCCTGTACCATGTATATTAAGATATCTTCTATCTATACTTGGAATCAGGTGTGAGAGTCAGATAGGGAATGTGTCTGACACGGGCAATGTTCATTATTGCCATGATGGCACACCTATGTCTAAAACCAGTACTTAAAGCAAAAATGCAAAATCAAAGCAACTAGTATCCTATTGCTCCCTTTTGTTGAAAATCAGATACAAAGTTTTTGTATGGTTGTTTAGGAATCATTCGGAGCAATTCGAACAGTGAGATCTTTTGCGCAAGAAGAGTATGAGATATCTCGCTACTCTCAGAAAGTAGAAGAGACACTGGATCTTGGACTTAAACAAGCAGTGAGTTCCCTAGAGTTATTCAATCCCTCTTCTTTTCCCTTTCTTCCCCTGCGCGATGCGGCAAATAATCTCATCTCTGATTGCAATAGAAAGTGGTTGGCCTCTTCTTCGGAGGCCTAAATGCTGCATCGACGTTGTCAGTTATCGTGGTAGTTATATACGGAGCTAATTTGACAATCACTGGTTCAATGAGCCCCGGTGCTCTAACGTCCTTCATTCTTTATAGTCTCACAGGTATGGCCCATGTTTCCTATATTTATGTATATAAATGTGTGTGTATATATATTTCATCATCAAGTTTTCCATCTGGTATGCTGGTTTTCTACTCTCATGAATTCGTTTGGGCTATTCACACTTGCAGTTGGATCTTCCGTGTCCGGACTCTCAGGGTTATACACTGTCGCAATGAAAGCTGCAGGAGCCAGCAGGCGTGTCTTTCAGCTTCTGGATCGAGCCTCATCGATGCCGAAATCAGGAAATAAGTGTCCGTTGGGGTTAGTTTGTCCTTTCTTAATGATTCTTTTATATGAATATGTGCGAAATCAATGGTGAATTATCAATTTCAGTCATGGATTGTGTAAATGGAAGTGAGTGCCAAAAGTGACAGCGCATTCTTCTATTTCAGTGATCAAGATGGGGAAGTTGAGTTGGATGATGTCTGGTTTGCCTATCCGTCCCGTCCTAACCATATGGTACTCAAGGTATTCATCTGTTCATATATATCGTAGCAATCACGTAATGTCCTGATATGAATGATCTTGCGTTTAATATTACATAATGCATTCGGTTTTTTTCAGGGAATAACACTTAAACTGCAGCCAGGATCAAAAGTGGCTCTTGTTGGCCCTAGTGGTGGAGGAAAAGTAATACCTTTATCCGAAGCTTTCACACTGTTAATAAACATTTACGGCTTATTTTTCGAACACTATTATTGCGGAACATTATACCATTTACTCTGTCTGCTGCAGAGCACGATAGCAAGCTTGATCGAAAGGTTTTATGATCCGATGAAGGGAAAGATTCTATTGAATGGGGTTCCATTGGTAGACATATCACATGAATATCTTCACAGAAAGGTAGTCTTGATTTTCCTAACTTCTCAAGTCAATCCAAAAACATAAAATTTACAACAATCTCATAGATTTGGGGTCGTTCAGAGTCATATCTCGATACCATGTTCTGGTATGTGTCGGATATGAATTTCAAAGACGGAACATCGTAACTCAGTGACTATCGGGATAGTATTAGAATATGATGAATATCCTTCTTTGTTGTTCAGATCAGCATAGTAAGCCAGGAACCTGTTCTTTTCAACTGCTCGATAGAGGAAAATATAGCTTACGGGTGTGAAGGCCAGGCCGATATTAATGATATTGAAAACGCAGCAGTAAGCTTTTTTGCATCTTTAAGACTTATAGTCTACAGGAACCACTATGCCAGTGTGCATTGACATTTAAATGTTGAGAAATTGCAGAAAATGGCCAATGCACATGAATTCATATCAAAATTTCCGGACAAATATGAGACTCATGTCGGAGAGCGTGGAGTACGGCTTTCGGGGGGACAGAAGCAGAGGGTAGCAATAGCGAGAGCGTTGCTGATGAATCCGAAGATTCTCCTACTGGATGAAGCCACAAGTGCTCTGGATGCTGAAAGCGAATACCTTGTGCAGGTGAGAATATTGCATCACCCATATCCGAATCTTACTCATTTTAAGAAACCATGTTCTTAAATTGTTTAGTTCATAATTCTCGAGCCCTCTCCTTGTTCGCATATTGAATAGGAACCAAGGCTTTTCTAATGAGATCACATGATCTGAATCTTATTCATCGAATACTTAACTTGCTTAGGCTATAATTCTCGAGTTCTCTGGTGTTTCGTGTAGGATGCCATGGATTCTCTGATGAAAGGAAGAACCGTTTTAGTAATAGCTCATCGGCTATCGACGGTCCAAAGTGCAGATACTGTGGCAGTTATTTCCGATGGACAGATTGTTGAAAGTGACAACCATGAAGAGCTTCTTGGCAGAGATGGTGTTTACACTGCATTGGTTCGAAGACAATTACAAGCACCAAAAACAAACTTGTAGTAGATAAAATATTCTTATGTCACTCAAATTTTGTATTGGGCATGGATACATTCAGTTTTCTCAATATTTTCTTTATATATAAAATATTCCAAGTGGATCATATATGATAATTGACGACAATTTTAGACCCAAAGAAACCTTTTTACTCTCAGGACGAAAAGTCGTCAACATTTGAAGACGTTGTTGATAATTACGGTATAATTCACCCAATATCTCTAAATATTTTCTTTTAAATGCAATAAGTCATTATCCTAAGGTGACCGCTAAATCTCAAATTTCATAGTAAGTTTCATCTTGTTGTTCTTATTTGATTCGTCATATTAAAATATTGAAAATCTCCCTCAAAAGTCACACAATCACCCAAAACGTTTAAATTTCTTGAATCTCGATCTACGTCGTCCATCGCTAGATGATCTCCTTCATGAGATATGTTATTTTTCTCACCAACAACAAACTCTCCACCATCCATATTGTCGAATGTAACCTTGATCTTCAAGAAACTCAAATCATTCATTTGTAACGAAATTAATTGAACGCGTTGTAATTTACTAATAATAGGGTGACATGTGGTATAATTTACGCAAACGAGTTAATCATAAATATTTTCTAACAACACCTTTTAAATCCATTTGAGATTTAATGATACAATCTCTTGATTGATACAATCGAGTAATTGAATGACTTGATTATAATTTTTGAAATATGATGATTTATTTGTAAACTTACTGATAAGAGAGTGAGCTAGGGTGACATTTAACCAAAATAAATTTACAATTGAGTAGTCATTAACTGAATTTAAAAATTAAGCGAGAAAATAGAAACACCAATGAAACTCATAAGCAGAAATCACATCCAAAACTCAGAGGACTAGTTAGAACCCTGAAGGAAAAAGCTTCGATTAGGGTTTATAAACCCCACAAAAACACCTTTGTTTTCCCCGAAACAATGTTCTAGACTCTATAATCATCAAAATTCTAGGGTTTTATGTTTCTTCTCCCGTCTCCATTCCCTCTCCCACTTTCAACTGGTAAGCCACCGTTGCTATGATTAGTTTCGGCTATTTTCTTATTCATTATTCATTAATTTAGTTACTCGGATGCTGTTCTTCTGGTTTAATTATATAAAAGATTTACCTTCTTAATAATTGTTATTTATGTTTTATATTTGCTGTTTGGTTGCTGAGAAAGTCGATGGTAAAGGAGCGGTAACAAAAAGTTTGAACTTAGCCTTTGTGTAGTTTTATTATGGATTTGAATTGAAATTTTATTTCTCTTCCGAAACTTGGCTTTTTGAAGCTTTTTTATTGAATGCAGTTGAATTATGTATGTTAGAAAGGAAGAAAAATGATTTTGTTTCCTTAATTTGTGACTAAAGGAAGCAATTTGATTTTTGATCGGATATATAGTACTGCTATACTGTGCTTAATATCGAAAAGTTAAAGGGATATGCTGTCAGGGAGTTCTGAAGTGCAATTCGAGCAATTTGTTTCAAGGCTTCATTTTATCCAACAATGCATTTAGGGAGTTCTGAAGTGCTATTTGTTGTTTTTTGGTGTTGTTCTGCTTCCATGTTGGATCTATATTCTTTTGTCTGTTGAGAACTGACTTTTACTGAGTTGTCAACTTTATAGGTTTATTTACTTTCTGATTTCAATGCCGATTTTCCACAGGTGATTTCGAGACTTGAGTTGAAGGTTATACCTGTGCTACCGACTTTTGTTCTAAAGCTGTTTGTTTAAGTAATACTATTTTTTAGATGTATGTTCAAGGGAATCAAAATCCTCAGCCAGGGCAGGGTCCTCAAAAACCCATATCATCTCCATATCCACAGCACCTGCCTGGTCCATCTCCTCTACCTCAATTCCAGCTAGGCCCTTCAAGCTTTACATATCAACAGCATGGTCCTGCTGCACCTCATCAAATTCCACCTGGTGGTAGATTGCCAAATACAGGCCAATCTTATCTATACCCACCTTTGCATGTTCACGCAGGGGCCTCATTGCCTCATCTGTATCTGAGTGCTCAACAGAACTCACAACATAATTCACAGTTAGGTACCCAGAATGCACTTAATATGCCACAGCCAGTGCTTCCTCCTATTAGTACATCTCACCCAGAAGTTTCACAGACCCAGCCACCTCCTCCATCACCTCCTAGAACATTACCTCTTCCTCCACCTCCTAGAGCATTACCTCCTCCACCACCTCATAGAGAATTACCTCCTCCACCACCTCCTCCTCAATCTCAAGGGCAAGTATTTTATAGAGCACCAGTGAATCCACCTCTGCAATGGCCAGGACTTCAGCAGTTATCATCACATTCACCTTTTCCTGCTACAACGAGTTTCTTCACTTCAGCTCCACTTGGAAGCTTCACACACTCAACAAGCACAAATCATCATACTGCTCCACATCCACTTCCACCCCCACCCCCACTGCCACTGCCACCTCCACCCTCCTCTCCACTGCCTATCCAACCATCTCCTCCACCTTCCACCTCTGTTTCCATTTCATCTTCTAAGCTTGCCCAGAATGATTCCAACTTGCCCTGTAATCTGGATAATGATGGGTCTAAGTTAAGTACTTCAGGTTCCATGGACGACGCAATGACTCCAAATCAGGTCAACCCTGATTTAATTGCAGATGATGACTCTCTGAATAAGGTTGGGGGAAATGCCTGCAATGTGGGTTTTATGGTTGGAGATAAGCTATCTTTACAAGAAAGTTTGACTGTGGATGTATCTTCCCCTCTTCGTAAGCCAACAGATAAAAATCTCATTGAAAGGATTAAAGCTTTATGCCTGTGCATTGCTAAGAATGGTCCTGATTATGAGGATGTGGTTCGTAAAAATGAACATAGCAACCCAGAGTATGCATTTCTGTATGTTGGTAAACCCGGAAGTGAGGATGCTATAGCGAATGACTTTTTCCAGTGGATGAAAAAGAAAAGTATTTTGACCTGTAAACTAGATGAACAGCAAGACGATTCATCTTTGAGGCCTTCAGAAAACGTGTATCCGGAGCAATCCTGTCCTTTGGTGATTGCAGTCGCATCTCATTCGCCTGGTGATTCTGACATGGAGATGGAAGGTTGGCATTTTTACTATGTTTGTGCTTCCTAATGTTTACAATCTCTTTATCTTTGGGTTATTGAAGTTAAATCTTTTAAGTTCATATAAAAAAATGTCCATTCACATGTTACGAGCTCCAAAAGAAACAGTACTGATCTTTTTGTGATAGAATTTCTTTTGAAGTTATTAATGATCATCGTAAACACAACAGAGAAGAAATTGTATTTCATTATGTATATCACTTTTTCTTATGAACTGTATTCTTAAGTGTATTTTCTAAGCATCTGTTTACCGTTGCACGCTGATCTTTTTTTATATTTGTTTATATATTCTGGTTGGTGTTTTCAAGATGATATCACCCAAATTGATGAAGACCAGGGAATGAATCACTCATCCAAAGGCCTGAACAATCAGTGTGATATCAACAACAACATGCTTAATGTAGAAGAGCAGTTATACTGTCACCCAGTGCAAATATCAACAGATGGCAATGAAAACAAGGACATTTTATCAGAAAAAGAATTAGCTGCTGGCAGTTCAAGATTGGGTAAAGAAGGTCAATTTAACATCTATTGTCATATTAATCTTTCTTAGGTTCTCTCGTTTCTTGCTTTTTCAATATATATAGCTGATGGCTCCAGAATGCAGTTATTATCTGATTCTGTAATGTCCCAGAATGTTCACTGAGATGTCTTTATGTCTTGTAATTTTCTCTATCTATTGTATGTTTAGTGATTTTAAGAACTTTTTTCCTGTGCAATTCAGATCCTAAAGGTATAAATGCTGACCAAATGACATTTGGTGCATCTGTTTCCAAAACTAACTCGATCAAGTCAACTGCACCTTCTAAACAACCTCTTGTCATGAGTTTGGAGAGATCAAATACTTCTGTTCAACTTGCAGAAAGTGGCTGTCCATTCAGACTTATCCAAGACTATGCTTCTGATGACAACTTAGAAAATGTTGAGGTTGGTTCTAGTGTTGATAGTGATAAGTTACGAAAGGAATCTAGGCTAGTGGAAGAAAATATGACTCTTGGTTCTCATCATAAACTGGATAAGTTTGGGCGATTGATCCGGGATGGTGCTAGTGATAGCGACTCAGATGATTCTTGCTATATTGGGAAATATAGAAGGGGAAGACCTCAGAGCAGAAATCAGAGCCTTTCACCTCTAGATAGAAGGAGAAAAAGTCCACGGAGGAGAAGGAAGAAGCGCAGCCTATCTCGCAGGTTGTTGGTTTGTGGTTTTGAGTTCATCTTATTTTTTAATTGATCTTTAAGAAATTTGACTTCTTAAGAATGTTGTATTCCTTACGTTGCAGTTCTTGTTTATGATAGGTGGAAAATTTTAAATTTCTTTCTTGTTGTTTTAGTTCGTCTCCCAGAAACAAGAGAAGCAGGAGCAGGTCTCCCAGAAACCGGAGAAGCAGGAGCAGGTCTCCCAGAAACCGGAGAAGCGGGAGCAGGTCTCCCAGAAACCGGAGAAGCAGGAGCAGGTCTCCCAGAAACCGGAGAAGCAGGTCTCCTAGAAACCGGAGAAGCTGGAGCAGATCTCCCAGAAACTGGAGAAGCAGGAGCAGATCTCCCAGAAACCGGAGAAGCAAGAGTAGATCTCCCTGTTTTCAGCATACAGATGAATTCTGTGGTGAAAAGAAAAGACATGTGAAGGGACAGATGCCATTCTGTTTTGACTTCCGTCGAGGCAAGTGCTACCGTGGAGTGTCTTGTCGTTATATGCACCACGACTCTGGCAAGAGTTATGAATCAAGGCGGCAAAGGAGCAACAACAGCATCTGGAGTTGCCTCATACTTCTAGGACTAATAATGTTCGTGAAGAGATCAAGCAGAGCTCTGAGAAAAGAGAAGATTCTGGTGATGGAGGTGTTCATTATCAAGATATTCAATCCAATGAGTATCACATGGTTAACTCTGATAGATCTGGAGGCACCCTAACCTCTTTATTCGAAACACACTTGTTAGAAAAGAAGCAGGAAGGGCCTAATCCTGCCAGTTATGAGAATTGTCTAGAAGCAGCTGCAGACTCTCAACACCTGTCAACTATGGATAGCTCATCAGTTGGCAAGATAAATACACTGATGTCATGTGCTAATGCTTCTCAGCAAGTACCTACTTCTTTGTTCAGCCCTTCTGATCCAGTGTGTCAACATGCTAATTGCCAACCTCAACAATCAGATAACTCATCCATGTCTGATTCTTTACCGTGTAAAACATCAAAATCATCGCTAAATATGCTTCCAGACGGTAATGTCATCCACATGCAATGGAGCTCCATAACCGTCCTTGCCATATATCCTCCCCTTCTGTCCTATGCTCACATGGTAAAGATAATGAACGTATGAAAGAGCAGCAAACTTCATCTTCTATGTTTCAATCTTCTGGGGAAGGCTTTCCTTCTTACATGTTACCTAGCCAAGAGTCTTACTTTGCTCTACAGCCAAATTCGTATATGACTTCCTTACCTCCAATTCCACCACCATCTGTGGATTCAACTGTAACTCCCAGTGTTTCTTCACATTTTCGGCAGAATTACTTTCCTTTGAGGAATGATATTGGTTCCCAGATTGTCCGAAGTCCTTACCTTACTAAATTGCCTGCATCTTCTCAATCTGATGGGTTTCAATTTCAACAGAGAGCTTATTCTCCAATTCAGGATGTTAATCGACCTATCTTGCAGGTTTCTTTACCTGTGTGTAACCTGACTGGAGCTCCTAGTATATCAAGAGATGATGGTTTAACACAACCTCCAACGCAGAATGCTATTGCTTCAAATTCCTTTTCCCAGAGCAATATTCATCGTCATGCTCTGCCATGTTCACAACAGTTGATGGGAAACAAAATGCAACCATTTTCCTCTGAGAGTGTGCCACCAGGTGGACTTTCTTACTCATCTGCATATTCATCCCTATGCACAGCAGCAACCACCTCACAGTTCACACCACCCTACAATTGATGGTATTTATAATCTTGGTGGAAAGATAAATTCTTCGCTAAAAGTTCCACCAAATATTGGGACACCCCACCCCACCTAGTTGACATTGGAGGATCAAGTAGTTCAATTCCTAATCCAAATGTATCGACTCTCTTCAGCCAATGAATACCAAACACAATTCTGATATTCTCCGGCAAGAAAAAGATATAGCCTACAGTAAGACTCCTTTCAGTTTGGCTAATGGTTCAGTGCATGAGAGAGGTATTGTATCTCAACAAGCAACTTTGTCACCCTATTCTTCCAGGGCCTTTCGGCAGAATTCTCTTAGAACAGGTTGTGACCAATATGATCCACTCATTGATAGCATTGAGGCATCTTCAAGTTTATCGAGAAAAAACAAGTGTATTCAAAAGTTGGAAGTAACAGGTGAATCTGACATTGTATTGGGGCTTAGTGGTTCCAACAAGCCACTGAATGTGGGGGAAAACAACAATAGGAAAGATGCTGCAGCTGCTGCTTCTGTGGCATCTGCAGGGAAGGAAGAATTTGGTGAGACTGCTGATGGTGAAGTTGGTCCGTTGAGATTGGAAGGCCGAGTAATCCTGTTGAAGTTAACATGGCTACTAGTGAGGTTGAGATTGACCAGGTAAAGTCTCCAGGGAAGAGCAAGAAGAGCAAAAAATCCAGATCAATGAAGCATTTCAAGGTTGCCCTTGCACGTTTTGTGAAGGAGCTTTTAAAGCCGTCGTGGAAACAGGGCAATATGAGCAATGAGACATTTAAGACTATTGTGAAGAAGGCTGTTGATAAAGTATCAGGTGCTATGAAGAGCCACCATGTGCCCAAATCACATGAAAAGATTGATCGTTACATCAAGTCATCTCAGCAGAAATTGACAAAACTTGTGATGGTAAATTTTCTTTTTGTTCCCTCCTTGTGGTGATTAGCATAGCAGTAGCGTCAATTTACAGGATGTTCTGCCATTTTGTTTGCGTTTATTATGTTTCATTTTTGTTGGGTTATTTTAGTTTCTGGTCTGAGAACCCATCATGCTTAGAATCAACCACAATCTTCCTTATAGAATAAGTATTTTGCAATAGGGAGCACGTAGTAATGTTTTATGAAATCTACGCCTTTAGTGATGACCAATCCCTTTCTATCAGACTTCAGTCTTGATAACGACTTCTCACATAAAATCTTGGCTCAAGTTGGATGGAATAATTCTAAAGTGAGAAAAGATTGCTGCTAGGATTGGCTAAAAGTGTAGCCTAGGCCCTACAGTAAGGTATGGAGCTGGAACAAAATATAATATGAAGGGAAAAGTCAGAATCCCGATGAACTGATTCCCTTTTTTCGAGCTGGTTCTGAGAAGGATCCGTGCATTGGGTTCTGCCGAATTTCAGTTATTTTAGTTACAGTTTATTCTATAGTTATTGGTTCAAGAAATCAAGTTTTGGCTTTTCTTTCATGAAGTTTCATACAGCGTAAACTTTTGGTTGGAAGATTGATTTGTAACTGCCTTGCATTTTTGTTGATGATGATGATTTAAATTTTCAATTTGGTATCATTTTCCTCATCATTGCAGGGTTATGTCGACAAGTATGTTCATGTGTAAGATGGCATCGATGTTGATCCGAAGCACTTTCATCAACAGGTGTGTTCTTTCTTTCATACCTTGATCTCGACTACTATCCTCTGCCCTTGAAGCTTTTGCAAGTTGGTAATTCATTTTGTTGCGGTGGGTTGAGAAAAAGTTCAGAAATTTTCGAGTTGGTGGTGATAAAAACTCTGTATAGTTTGTAAGGTCAGGATAATTTTATGAGAAGGGTGAAAGTGAAAGATATTGTTACGTTACTCGAACTCGGATGTGAGTGTCGGATATGTATATGATGCACATGCTTAAAAAAATGACGAGTCAAATTAACATAAATATGTAATGTTGGCTGCCTGCATATCTCCAACCTTTTCTCATTGCTGGAGGTTTGATAAAATTCATTAGCCAATTGTGCTGTCCATTAACTTTACAATAAAAAGAACAACTTATTAATGTCGAATCAATTAATAAATTATTATAAAATATTTGGAGACAATTTGACTAACAAATTATCAATTAGTTTAAGTTACAAATCAATTACGAAAACAATTAGAGCATCAACATAAACGATTATATAATTTTGGAGCAAATTAATTTGGTTCAATTTACATCCTTAAATGCAACCACGATTTATTCCTAATAAAAAATAATTTAATAATAAGAAACACCAATTAAGTATATATTTTAAAACATAAATGCAGGGTTTACCGACCCTAAATTCTATATAAGAATATAATTGCATAATTTTATTTAAATTTAAAAATACGTTTATGTCTTTCTGAACATATATTATCTTATAATCATATTAAATTATTAGAAAAAAATATGTGTTTGTCATCTAAAGAATATTTTTCTAAGGAGTTCTTAAAGGTTTCTTTAGGGGAGATGTTTTATCCTCCAACCTTGGAACATTGTTTCAATTGTTAACATCCATTAGAAGGAAAAATTCGGTTATTAGTGCATATTACGTGACAATTTTGATCAGTTAATAAAAGTAATGGATGATATACTGATTTTTTTTCAGATTTTAACTTTATTCAATTTAATCTTAAAAATAATTATTCAATCCGAAATTGATTTTATTTATTTATTTATTATTTTTAAATATAGTCTGATGTTATTTATAATATATTTTAGGGGTAAACTACACAAATGATCAGTGATGTTGGAGTAAGTTTTCATTTTTTCCACTGAAATTTCAAAACTAACAAATTAGTCACTAACATTATTAATTTATAATAAATCAATCACTCAACGTTAACCTCCGTTAAAATGAGTAACGGAAAGCTTACCTGGCCGTTAACCGCCGTTAAAATGGGTGACGGAAAGCTTACCTGGCCGTTAACTGCTTACCTGACAACGTCTACTGTTGCACTGGAAACCCATTCCTTGTTGACTGGTCACCTCTTAAGTAAAAGTGAAAATCTTCAAGACTTCAACCTAGCTTTGTAAACTTGCCATTGTTATGCATCCTTTTAAGCATTTCCTAGGTCCTCCACAACCCTTTCAACATCTTCCATTAAAGCTTCAACATCACCTTGAACCTCCATTAAAAACCGCCTCAGTTGCTCCACCATCATGTAGAAATCTCCTCCGGCTGTGTTCGTCATGAAAACAACCTTCATATCATCCGGAAGTCTTACCTCAGTGACCTTGAATTTTTTGGGGAAACAAATATACATATTATAATCTCCCATGTAGCCCATTCAAAAACTAGCCTTGAGAAACCCGGTTGAACAATTCTCAGATGTGAGCTGAGCGATGCTGCTTGAAGTGAAGAAACGTGAGGATACAACGAAAACCTGGGTGTGCTGGAGATCGAGATCGTGATCCAGGCTGTTGCAGGTAATATGGTGAGCATTGTGAGTCCATTTCCACTAGGTGATGCTGATCTCGGTTAAACAATTCCCATATATGATTTGGGCGACCTTGTTGTAGCCACACCCACACCTGTATATTACTTGGTAATGGTTGGAATCGTGTCCGACGTATGCGCTTTGCATCCAAAGCAAGCCCAACAACAAAGTTGAACCCAGATGCGCCCACACGCTATGACATCTCAAAACACCATAAAGAAAAACGAGAAACATTAGAGCTACAAATGTAGGTGAGAAAAGGGCAACATGCCCTTTCTTTTCGAACATACCAGCTTCAGTAAACTAAGAGACTAGTCTCTTGTAATCTTTGGCCACCGCGTGCTCTGTTGCATTGCTTGATACTTTCATTAGTTTCCCAACAACCCTTTGTAAAACATTGAATCCTATCATATCTCCAAAATATCTTTTTATTTTTTTGCGTGTCGATAACACTTCCAGTAGCTTCAGTGACTTTTAGGTTATCGAAATAATGGTTTTTTTGTTAGGATAAAAGGTTCTTTGTTTATGAGATTGATTGGTGTTAAATTAGTTTGATTTCTATGCGTTTCAGCATTGTTATTGTGATCAAATCAGATAAGTTCGCTTCAATCAATCTTGGGTTCTTCTATTTCCTTAGAGATTTCACCAGTTCGGGGATCAATCCCTCCTTTTGAGTTATTTTGAGTTTGGATTCTTCATTGATCGCTACAGACTCTAGTAATTGAATCGATGGAATTTGTGAATATGAATTTCCTCTTTGCCAAACCAGAAGATTCGTCGACAAGCAATTCGTTTCCAACAATGCATTCTTATAAAAAATGTTTTTTAACAATAAATCCAAAATCTTAACATTCCTCATGAAATCGAACACCTTGTTGAAAAATCAATCAATTCTCCGGAGGAATTCATGCTTTTCCTCTGATTCTTTTGCCAAGTGTAGGATCTTCGTTAACATTGAAAAAACAATTGTTGTTGTTGAGATGTTTGACTAAGAGTTTGACTTGATTTGAGAATGATACTCGTTAACGATGCTAGGTAAGCTTTCAATCACCCATTTTAACGGATGTTAACGTTGAGGGATTGATATAATTTTAGTGATTAATTTATTAATATTTAAACTTTAATTGCTAAAAACGAAAATTACTAAAATATCAGTGACCATTTTTGTAGTTTACCCTTTTTAGTTATTTTTATTTAATATATTAATAAAAATGATTTGAAATTTTTAAAATAATAATTGGGCCTGGGCTTAAACATATTCTTCAAATAAAACCCTCAACGTTTAGGAACTTGAATGCAAGTTTCTGAAACATATATACTTTAAGGAAGAGATTCAAGTGTACGGACTCTTTCAGAAACGAAATGGAAGAGTAAGAAGGTTAAATCTGGGGAATTGGAGAACTTGAATGCGAATCTGTTTTGGAGTTGAAAGGTGGGGAAGACAATTCTTTGATGGGTGAAGAGAAGGCAAGTGGTTCTCATTTGGTGTCCAAAATGAGTGTAAATTTAGAGTCTGGATTGAAGGAGAGTCCACTCAATGAGCGATCGGCCCATTCAGAAACGGAACAAAAGAGGAAGAAGAAAAGAAAGGTGGGTATATTTGGGAATTTGGCAACTTGAATTGGGAATCTATTTTAGAGTTGAATGATAAGGAAGGAAGTTCCTTGATAGATCAAAAGAAGGCAAGTTATTCGCGTTTGGAGTCCAAACTGAGTGTTGGTTTACGGTCAGGATTAGCAGGGGCTCAGTTGAATGAACATTCGGAAAGGAAAAAGAAGGGAAAAGGAAAGAAGGCAAGGCTTAGTTGTATGTAGAATTACGATATTAGCTCAAAAAGCAATGGCAAGGATACTAATGAAGCTGAAAATAACAATATCCGTCCTGAACCCATTAATGAAAATGATTTGAGGAAGATTCCTTGATGACTGTTAAGCAAAGTGATTCTCCAGTAACTGCAAGTATTTCTATGATGGAAACTCAAAAATCCCATGTTGATGAAGATAGGGAAACCTTTGAGATAGGGAAAAAGGCTAAAACCCATCACAAGAAAAGGAAAAGTTCTTCTAATCTTTTGGGTGATGGTTTGGAACATATACAGACTTCAGTTAACCATTTAGAGAAGGAACATACAACTGGTTCAGAAAATGGGTCAATTGGAGCACCAGTTGGGCAAACTATGCCTGTACAGGTTTCGGAGGTAGCATTGGGCAACAGCACAGGCACTGAATCTGATCTAAAAGAAAGAAAAAGAAAGAAGTCAAAGGGATCTTTGTGCAGAGATGAAGACCAAAAGGATGTCGAGATGGAAACCAAGACAGAGGAAGTTGGTCCCTCTCCCTTGAATTTGGCTGTTACAAAAGACGATGTTACACTAACAGGAAATGTTTCTCCTTCGAACTTGGCTGTCGAAAAAGATGACCTTACATTAACAGCTAAGGTTTCGGAGGTAGCACTGGGCAGCAGCGCAGGCACTGAATCTGATCTCGAAGGAAGAAAAAGAAAGAAACGAAAGGAGACTTTGCGCAAGGATGAATACCAAAAGGATGTTGAGATAGAAACCAAGATGGAAGAAGTTATTCCTTCTCCCTTGGACTTGGCTGTCACAACAGATGATGTTACACTAATAGCTAAGGTTTCAGAGGTAGCGTCGGGCAACGGCAAAGGCACTGAATCTGATCCGAAAGGAAGACAAAGAAAGAAACGGAAGAAGTTGTTGTGCAAGGATGAAGACCAAAACGATGTTGAGATAGAAACTAAGATGAAAGAAGTTATTCCTTCTCCCTTGAACTTGGTTGTTGCAAAAGACCATGATACACTAACAGCTAAAGTTTTTTCTTAGAACTTGGCTGTCGCAAAAGATGATGCGACACTAACAGCTAATGCTAAAAAGAACAATTTCTCACGAACGTTGCACATTTCATTTCAAAGAAATTGCATTAGCCGTCCTAAGAAAAAGCTTCTTGTTCTTGATTTGAATGGAATTCTAGTAGATGTTGTTCAAATACCATGTAAACTCAAGCCACATGCTAGAGTAAATGGAAAAGGAGGTAATATATGGTAATTGAAATAGATGTATGTTGAGTTAATCGATCGACGATTTAGCTAAGAAAGGGTGAATTGACAATAAAAATTTCGGTGGAAACTTTTAAAGAAAATGAAAAATATTTGCACAACGATTTAGAGTGATTCGACTTTCTCAACCAAAGTCTACGTCCACTACCTTAGCTATCCATACTAAGGATTTTCCAACAAATTCACTAATTTGTTATTTCTTTTCAGGACAAAGAGTAACCTTATAGTTCCCTCAAGAATTATACCCTAAATTCTTGAGCACACTCTTTTTCAAAGAGAAATATACAAATTTTGCAAACTTACAAGAAGACTTCACAAGGTAGATTGTTTGCACAATTTTAGAACAAAGAAATAACACTCAAAGATAAATACAATATAACACAAATAGTGTTCTTGAAAGCAAAATGAATATTGAATGAAAATAGACTTGAAAATGCTCAAACGATAAGTTTAAGGCTTTCTCTTTGATTCTCTAGCTTCTCTCCTTAATTGTTATTGATCAATGACTCCTAAGCTTGTTTAAATACTCATTAGATCACTTCTGAACGTTGGGGATCATTAGTGGAGTCAATAGAGCCGTTATGGTGTGAAAACAATTAATAAAACAGTTGGGAGCGTATGGTGCATCGATGCATAGCCAAGGTGCATAGGTACACTATGTGTAAAATTCAAATATTTCGACCGTTGGAGGACTTAGTGCATCGGGGTACACTAGGGGTGCATCGATGCACTAATTACATTCGATGTTTCAAATGAGCCTGAGGTGCATCAATATTTGTGCATCGGTACATAAAATACATTCGATGTTCAAAATATTCAAGAGTGCATCGATGCATGGCTTGTGTATCGGTACACAAAATGCATTCGAAATGGGTGTGCATCGATGCATCAATGTAGTGCATCGGTACATCACTTTATAAATTTGATTTTTGGCTCGATTTTGGTTCGAAAAAATTGTTTCAAAAATATTTTAAGTATAAAACACAATTTTACACTTTAGTAAGGTTTTGAAATTGATCTGTAAAAGATTTGGAGTAATATTTTTGATATTCGAATAATTAAATCGAATAATCATTTGTAAAATCTTAAAATTCATTTGTACTTAATTTGTTATATCGAAACATCAAAATGTTTTCAACAATGTATCTTAAATTTCTGTTTGCCTTCCATTATCTAACATGACTGCAGTCCACATTTTTTTCTTGTTCAACAGTTTTCAGGAGACCATTTTATGATGACTTTCTCGACTTTTTCTTTAGGACATTTAATGTTGGAATCTGGTCATCAAGAGTTCAGTTTGCTCCTGCCTTTGCTTGAGAGTTGTTTTCCATAATTGACTGTTTTTTCTTTGAGTATTGCTAAGTTAGATAAGTGCACCATAGAGTGTAATATTCCTTCATGAATGACATTATGCCTTGACCATGTTGCTATTAATTGTTGTGGCAGTAAAAATGTGATCAGGGTGCTTCATCTTCTTAGATAAAAAACGGAGACTTGAACTGGTTTTCTGTTATGTAAGTAGCATTACCTGCTGTATTTAACTATTGTTAATAAATGAGATAATTGTCAAAGGTTTGGTTAGCTAAATAGTGACTGTATCATTTCCTTCTTGAACTTTTTCATTATATTTATGGCTTCAATTAACGAGCTATACTTGCATGATAGTTAATCAAGTAAGGTGGTTTATTTTATCTGTTTGGTTATTTCAGTTTTGTTGATATTTTGTTACTGGTAACAATTAGTTTCTGTTTTTTTTAAGATGTACATGACATGCTGAAACTGACCTTTATCAATACAAAAAAAAAAAATAACTGAACTGTAGAACATACAAGTTATATATTGTTCTAGGTTCCAGGGACTCCTTGTGTCTCGGTGCGCCTTTTAAAACTAAGCCATGTTCTAGGCAAATTGGTCATGAAATTCTACTGTCTGGAATTTCCTATGGCATGCTATTGTTCTTGTTTTTAGCTTTTTTAGTTTTAATGTTTAACAATACAAATAGAATGCATCCATCTATCTTGCTAGAACAAGCTTAAAGGGTTGACATTAGGGTGCACCTAAAGTCTGCTAACGACTTGATATGTATTTCAAATGCAATGTCTGCTGTTATATAAGCATATACTGAAATAGTTTTCAGCTACCTTTCCATTGAAGGTTCTGCCTGACAAATGGACCTTATAGCCTATGCTATGTGATGTTAATATTCTTGTGGATAAACCGCTAGTTTTGAAGGAACTTAGAAAATTATGGGATAGGCAATTACCCAACATTCCATGGAAGAAGGGAGAGTATAATGAATCAAACACGCTTTTGTTGGATGATTCCCCGTATAAGGCCTTGCGAAATCCTGTGACCATTTAACATTTTTCCTCTATTTGCTTACGGCTTATTTAACACTTTTCAGATTGTTGAAATTCAAATGATGCTCTAATGCTTTCAATCTTTTCATTGGCAGGAATGCTGCTATATTTCCATATCCTTACCAATACACGGATGCTGCAGATTGTTCATTAGGTGAGACATGAGCTAGCATGTTTTAGGGAATTAAAGGTACGCAAACAGATTGACCGCAATATAGTATCGAAGCCTTCATGGGGGGATATTATTAATCTTACCTTTTTGGCCTTTTCATGGTATAGGAAAAGCAATAGTGGATGTGGATCTTTTTAGTTAGGTTCTGTAGATCCTACCCTTACCTTGATTGAAACCATAAACTTGTTGGGTCAAAAATACCTTTTTCCGGTTAGGGAACTCCGAAATTATGAAGTCGCCTTTGTATTTGCATGTATTGTACTAATGTGATTTTTCGAGCCATTACCACAACTCGGTCTCAGCTGACCTTTTCTAGTGTCGCTAATTTTTTTATTTAGCTTTTGCAAGACCAACGCATAGAACCGAATTTGGTAATGGTTTGCCTGTACTTTGTACACATCCCTAGTGATGGTTTAGTTATGTTTCAGTATTTGGATATATTCTAATATTTCAGCAGCATGGGGGAGGGGAGGGGAGAATAAAAATGAAAAACAAAGACAAAAGCTAACAGTTTTATGGATCATTACCCATGTAATTGATATTGGTTCATGTTACATATCTACCATTTGAGTTTGCATTGAAGGTCATCTGTAGTGTACCTAATTCCTCCGATTTATTTTTCCTTGTGTGCACCTTTTATTGTTATTGTCATTGTTAAATAATGTATGCAACAGCACCAGAAGGAGATCTACGGAAGTATCTTGAACGGTTAGCTGAAGCAGAGAATGTTCAGCAGTTCATCGAGCAAATCCGTTCGGGGAACCGGCCATCACAGAGACTGATCCACATTGGGATTTCTATTCCCAAATCATAGAAGACAAGACGTTGCAAGCTCGGTAATCCCGTCCCGATTTTTCGAATGTATGTCTCGAAACAAATCCTTCAATTTGACATCTTTTGATGAACTATGTTTCTTTGATTCTATATTTTTCTTGGAGTAGTCGTGTTCGATATATATATTAGAACGTCGGGATATGATTCTCCGGCGACTTCGAAAAACTCTCCGACAATTATGTTTCTCTCTTTTCATAATAAAAAATAATTTTATCTAAAATCTTTTTTTTTAATTTAGCTTTTTTTTTTAGAATATTTAAATTTGTGACATGATTTGAGCAGCAAATTATTAAAAGAGCATAGCAGTTATGAAGTGGACCCTTTAATTCTTAATATATGAAAAATCTGGATGGACCCCCACCCCTCATCACATTGTGTTACTGTTGGGCCTGACATACAGATAAGAAAAAGGTCCATTAAATCCATTTAAATGAATTAATTAACATTATTTATTTTTTTGATTATTTTGATATAGTATTATGGTAATATTTGTATCGTATTTAAGTCGGGTTGATTTATCAGGTTTAATTATTAATGTCATTAATAATGTTATTCATATTATTGGACCACTCATTGGATTAATTGATATTATTATTGTTGCCGTTGATAATTATGATTTTAATTAATGGTTGTTGTCTTGACTTGTCTTGCCTTGCCTCACAACTTATTATTATTATTATTAAGTTTAATGTAAAAATAACTACTCAAATTATACCTAAAGTAACTGTAGGTGTCTAAAGAATTTTTCGTTAAAAATAGATGTCTAATGTTTCTAACGTTATACTTTAGATATTTGGACCGTTAACATCGTTAAATTCTATCGTATCAGGCAAATAATATTTCAAAATTCTTTAAATAAATTTTTTAAAATTTTTATAGGCCTGACACATATCACTTAACGATTGAATTTGATGGTATGCACTTAAAAGTGTAACGTTCAAAAAGTTAGGCACCTAGTTTTAAAGAAATTTTTTCAAGTATCTAAAGTTAACTTTGGATGTAATTTGGATACTTATTTTTTCATTAAGCCTTATAAGATGATGATGTATTATGGTTGAAAAAGTTTTTTTTTCTTAAATAAATAATTTAGTTTAAGGTTCATATTAGTTTATTCATCATGTCATCAATCATCGTGAATTATTATGTCAACATTCTAACGATTAATAATGAAAAACACAAGTCAAAGGTTACATTATTATTTTTTTGAGTTGAAAGATCACATTGGATGCAAATAATTCAAGAATCCCATTAATTTTTAAGTATAAGAAACTATGTACCTTTTATCTAATATAAATTATAAAAGTATTTTAAACTTAAATTTATCTAATCAATAATTTAAATGTCAATATAATTGGTTTCGTATAGCAAATTAATGTTACATCAATCTGATTTTAATGAATAATAAATTTTAATTTTAATAAAATATAGTTAAGTAAATGTAATTATTTAAATATACTTACATATAAAAGAAATATAATTATATTTAATACAAATAAATCTGAAACTGATTCTTGAAGTAAAATTCATGTGACTTATCTTTCATGAATTTCCAATTGGCAATTAATTAAACATTTTTTATCCACTAGCTCTTTCTTAAACAATCAACTTAGTACATTAATATTTCACCAAGTACCTAGTCTTTGACTTGAGGAAGAAGTTTCAACATCGATGTTGAATTGGTCATTGAAATTTTAAAAAAAAATGCTTAAAATTCGGATATTATATCGGCCCGGTTTGAACCGATTCAAATTCATATTTATTTAATAATAAATCATTAATATAAATTACTCTCGTTTTAGTTATTATAATAATAAATTGTATTAAAAATAATTTTTGATGAATGTATACATAAATCGATTTGGATTAATAATCAACAAATACAATTATAGGAAAACTTTGATCACCACTCTATCTAATAATGGTGATGATGTATTCAAATATTACTTGAGTAATTTAGACACTGAAGTTGTAATTATCCAAATAAAGAAATTAGAAGAGAAAGGACCAAATGGACCTAAGTTTCATAATTTTGATGTCTTAACCTTTCGTCATTAGATCATTAATAGATTCGTTTAGTGGAATAGATTATTAGGTCTATTAAGTAAAATTTAATGTTCGGATATAAATATTATGAATAAAATAAATTAGATTAAAATGTCACTCGTATAATAGATTATATATATTACACTATTTATATTAGTAGATTAATAAATCAGATGCAAATAATTATATTAAAAAATAAAATTAGATTTCCTTTGGTCCAAATCAAATTTAATTTTAATCTTGGTTTTCAAAATTTAAATCCTATCTAATTGAAATTATTTATTATTTTCAAATATTTTATTAAGTTGTATTTCCTTATTGTCAAATTGCAATATTTTAGTGAAAAGAAAAGAGAAAAAGCATTTTTTAGTAACGCAGATGTTAACAAAAATCTACACGTCTAATTTGGTAATTGATACAATAGTTGATTTGTAATAATTTAGGTTAGTTGGTACGGTATGGATTATTATTTTTAAGGGTAAATTACCTAAAATGTGATTTAACTCTACAATGTGTATCAATTTTATTATTAAATTTTAAATTAATTTAATTTAGAGAAAATTATTTAAGATACAACCAAATTTTAAGTGTTAATTCGTTTATATTATCAAAATTTCAATCCTGCCAATTTTAACATTAACTTTAGTTTTCGCTTCAATTATGTTATTTCGTCGTTAAATATCTTATAAACATAACGTACATATCAATAATTCAAATTATTTAAAATTTATATTTTAAAAATAAAATATTATTTATAATATTTTTATTATATATACACACTAATATATACCAATATGATAAAGAAAGATGAGTGATATTTATAAAAAAAATTGAAAAAATCTAAACATAAACTAATGTTCATTAGAAGAAACAAACACATATATCATGTAAACACAATTATTTGAACACAAGATATTTAAAGAGAATAATACTCTCTTCTACCACTGAAATCACTTGATGATTTCACTTAGGGACAGATGAGGAATTTTATGTTGAATTTCTAAAATTTAAGAGATGACAAACTTATAAATTTCAAGGAATAAAACTTATTTTAATAAAAACATATAAATTTTTTAAAAAATATGATAATTTAAAATTTTATGAAAAATTACCAACTCTGTTGCGTCCCTCTAGATTCACATATCAATTATTATCATTTCAAATGATCTTCGGCAAAATAATAATATACACTTTCATCAGTTTAATAATAATAATAATGATTTTATTAATGGTTTTTTTTTAAATGAGTAATTATTTTATTAGAAAATTCACACGTAATAGTAGTTGATAGGAAAGAGAAGGCGAAATGGAATGCTTGTTGTTGTTTGATTGTTTTGTCTGAGTGGTGAGAGAATCACATGGCTATGGCATGCAAAGACAGCATTCTCACATTCATCCCTTTCCCACATGCATTCCTCAGATAAGATGACATCTCACCTCTTTCTCTCTCAATTTTGTCTCCTCTTTGCCCTATTTCTGCCTTTCTCCTCAGGGCCAGGGGAAGAAACAATCCCGTCACTCTTTTTTTTCCACAAATGCCTGTTTCCAATTCTGAAATGGCCTATTGGGTTGGGTCCCTTCCCTTTTCCATTTGGTTCGATTACTATGAGATTCTAACACTGGGCATTCTCTGGTTGGCCTCAAGGAGTAATCCTTTTTAAGTATATATATATACCGGTCACTGGAGTCAACTTTGTGGTTTCTGGGTAAGTTCTTTTTGCCTCTCTTGTGTTTGATCTTTCAAGTATATATATATATATATATACAGCAAAAGAGATTGGTTCTGGTTTCTATGGTGAAAAGAAGAGATAATGGCTGCAATACCCCTTGTTTGAATCAAGAAGGGGAGGAGAGGATTTAGGCTCAATTGATTGAAGAACATCATGGCTGCAAAACTTCTATATTCGTTAGCAGATGAGAATCCAGATTTGCAGAAGCAAATGGGATGCATGGTTGGGGCTTATCAAATCTTTGATAATCACCATACGCTTGCCACCAAGCGCCTCGGCCATGGGAATCTTCAAGCAGGTACCCTTGGTGTTTCCTTTTGCTGAAATCTACTTCACTTTTCTGTGATTGATGCAATATTTATATGAAAACTGTGTCAATTTTTGTCTTTTGTTTTAGTTTTAAAATTCATTGTCAACTGCATTGGCCTTTCTTATTGCAAGTGTTACTGTTACTAATCAGCCTATGCTCCAACTAAGGATCCATATCCATTTGTTTCGCAATAATTGACTTCCAGAACACCTAACAAACGCACTGTAATTGTCTTGATTTCAACTGTTTTCTATCTGTACAATGATGCATGAATGTGGAATTAGTACAGTGATTCAATCATTGTTTTATAGAAGCCGATTCTATCTAAAGCACTATCCCAGTTTTCTATTTTCATTCTTTGGTTCTTTGTGCTCTCAAACATTTCTTTCATGCATCTCTAGGTAATTCCCAATTGAACAATGGGATCCATGAAGGGGATTCAAATAATGCCTTTCATCGACAAACTGCTACGGTAAGTCCCCGGAAATATGCTCTGCATTTTCTCACCCCCTCTCCCGTCCCATCACCATTTTTATGTCATGTGAGATTGAGTGGATTTATCTTGACGCCTCGGCTGTGACTATGTTCACAAGAATCTCTCTGAAATTGCACGCTGAGTACTCAAATTGCTTCTTCAGTTACGAAAAAGTTTATTAGGTGATGCCATTTTTGTATGGAAATCTGTCCTTACAATCTTTTGATTTCCAGGAAACGAACATAAACAGAAGTGGGAGTGAGAAACAAAGGATTTCGACGGAGTCTTCGAGAGCCTCTTTTTCATCATCACGCTCATCTTCCTTCTCATCACTGGAGTATAACAAGACGGCTCAGCAAGAGGTCCCTTTCCCCAAAACTCCTCACAAGGAAATGGTCATGGACCAACCAAGTTCTCCGCATGTAGGGTCTCAGTGCATCGGCCTTCGAGATGTGGTCAAGGAGTCGATGTATAGAGAAGCCAGAGGACTATTGGTTCAAACAACAGCCAGAGAGGATATATCGGGTAGTATGGTGAAGCATAGAGATTCGCCGAGGCCATTTCAGCTTCCTAAATCAGTGGATGGGTCTTATGGTGTCGGGATCAACGGAAAGCAAAATGTGAGTGATGATTTGAAGGAGTCTCTTAGAGTTCTTGCTATACTTCGGGAAGCACCTTTGTACTACAATAATGAAGCTAGGGAACCTCAAAGATCATCACACGAAGCAAATGGTTCATGGAACTTGATTTCAAGGGACGCTAATGCTCCTCGATTTTCTTATGATGGAAGAGAGGTTAATCATTTATCTTCCGAATCACGAGACACCTTCAAATCTGCACCAAAGCTTAAAGTGCTGCCAAGACATTCTTTGGATAGTTGTGAAAGGTCAATGAGGGGTTCAAGTCATCTTACGGAAAGTTTTCATAGTATTGGCAATTTGGACGGCAGAGTTACTAATCCGCCACAATCACTGGGACCCCAGAAGCGCCCTCCTAATGTTATAGCTAAGCTGATGGGCTTGGAGTCGTTTCCGAGTTCTTTCTCAGCCGGTGATGGCCAGTTGGGTGTTAGTAAAACCTGCTCGGTTGAAGATAACTATCCTTTCTTACGGTCACTAAGAGCAAATGATCCAAGCAGGCCGACCAGAACTAACTCCATAAGAAGCTCATTGAAAGACCCAGCATCACCGCAGTGGAAAAATCCTGATTTGATCATGAAACCTATTTCTAGTTCAAGGTTCCCGATTGAGCCAGCACCATGGAAACATGTCGGTGGAAGTCAAGGCTCTCAGAAACACCCTCTGAAACATGTAAAAGTTCCAGTCAATAATCCAAATACTTTCCCTTCAGTTTATAGTGAGATTGAGAACAAATTGAAAGATCTGGAGTTTAAACAATCTGGAAAGGATCTCAGAGCTCTTAAACAGATAATAGAAGCAATGCAAGCAAAGGGACTCCTTGAGACTCAGAAAGAAGAACAAGCGGAAAACTTGGCGACTCAAAGAGACTATGAACCAAAATGTACGAGCCTCAGTCAGAATCCGAGAGGCCACCAAAGTCCACTGAACACTCTTATCACATCCCCTAAAATAGGTTCGGAGTCTAATAGAACATATGAATGTCCTATTGTGATCATGAAACCTGCAAAACTTCTTGAGAAGGTTGGTATTCATGCTTCAAAAGTAATCCCGATAGACGAATTTTCAAGTTTTCCCAAGGTTCAAAGTGGCGGGCCTGTAGATAACAAAAAAGGTTCGACAAATGGTCGAGCAGCTCGAGATTGTACTGCCAGAAACAGTTGTAGTGGTTCTGCTTTCAGCTCTAAGAGAGTTAGTAGCAGGAATATTAAGGCCATACAGTTTTCAATGAAATCTCCAAAAGAAAGTACTGCAACTTCAGTAAAGAATTCAGGACAGGCGAGCCCGAGACTGCAGCCGAAAAAGCTTGAATCGGATAGGCGATCTCGTCCACCTACTGTACCACCTGATCCAAGCAAACCCAGAAGGCAATGCCACTGGCATTTGTCTGAGTCGGGTACCTCTGGTGGTAAACATAGACCAAAATCTCCTGACATGCAGCAGTGTGGTGACCAACTGAGTCAGATAAGTACAAAATCGCGGACTTCAAGTCACCAAGGAGGCGACATTTCTCTGCAGTCAGAAATCAGTATTATCTTGCAGTCAAAGTTAGATGTGGAAGAACCCAGTCATGAAAGATCTGTCCGGATCATTGCTAGTCAAAGCCCATCCGTGAAGGCTCCGAAGTGTTCAATTTCCAGCATAATGCCGAAGGTGACATTTTATTTACAGTCTTTACAGTTCATTCAATTGTTTTTCCGGTTACCTTATATTAATGTACATGCAGAAATCACATTTGAGAATTGTTGAAGATGAATTGATACAAGAACCTGCCGTGGTTGCTCCGGAACATCCAAGTCCAGTTTCTGTCCTTTACACCTCGTTTTATAGAGATTATGAACCATCTCCAGTAAAGCAGATATCAAACACCTCTGAAGGTAATAATTCTGTCTCCTAAGATACTTGATTTGGACATATAAACTGTTGTGAATTAGATGCGGATGCTGCTCAGTTTATCCATTCAACGCATTTTTTATTTTTCATTATCAAACCTTTTTTTGCATACCAATATAAATTTTTAAAGCAATGCATAAAAGCAACACATTATCATTGTACTCAGATTAACAAGTACGATAGCCGTCATCATTTCATTGTGGTCGCTACCATTGCTACTGTTGTAAATATAGTAAAACCCTTAATACTTTTTGAGCATTTATACCCCCTCCGGACCACATCATCCCGAAAGAGGCAAACAATTGTCGCAAAGGGATCAATGAACTTAAACTCTCACTTGACTATGCATTGTATCAGGTAATGGTGCTGAAGGTTTGAACAAAGATCAAAATGACGAGCAATGCAACCCTGCAGATAAGTGCACGGCTAACAACGTTGGGTCTGGTCTTACATCCGAGATTAATCGCAAGAAACTAAAGAACATTGAGCATTTGGTCCAAAAACTTAGAAGACTGAACTCCGAACATGATGAAGCCAGTACGGATTACATTGCCTCTCTTTGTGGAATACAAATCCTGATCACAGATATATTTCTGAAATATTATTAGCCTCTGGTCTTCTACTGAAAGATCTCGGTTCTGGCTTGACAACATTTCAGCTCCATCCATCAGGCCATCCCATCAACCCTGAGCTGTTTTTAGTTTTGGAGCAAACCATATCAAGCTCTTTGGTATTGAAAGAAGAGAGTGATACCGGAAATGTTTCCCATTCAAAGCCGGACCATGAAATTCCATCGGAAGCTTATATTTGATTCTGTTAATGAAATTCTAGTGGGGAAGTTGGCTCTATTCGGAGCATTTCCAGAGCCTACAATAATATTGGGCAAGTTGGCAAAGAAGTCCCTCACTGCACATCAGCTTCTAAAAGAACTGTGCTTCGAGATCGAGCAACTTGAATCCAGGAAAGCAAAGTGTGAACTGGGGGAAATGAGGATGGCCTGAAAAGCATATTGGGAAGAAGTAATGAGTCGATCGGAGAATTGGACAGATTTGAATGGTGAGATTTCCGGGATGGTGCTCGATGTTGAAAGATTGGTCTTTAAAGATTTAGTTAATGAGATTGTGATTGGCGAAGAAGGTAGCTTACGAGCCAAGCAAAGCAGACGGCGGCGGCGGCTGTTTTCCAAGTAAACTATTTGCAAATGCCTTATAATTCTTCTTCATTCACCCATTTGTTTTCCTCATGAAAGCATAATAATAATTCGAGGATAAGAATTAAGGCAGTGGTGTTTTATATCATACTCTCTCAGATTGTGACAACATTTATTTGTATGAAAACCCTTTGTATATGAACTAATGTTATATGGTAATTGTCTCCTCATGCTCTATGTTTGGTGCATTGGCTGCACTGCTTAGTTCAATTCGATCAGTCGATGATTGAATCGAAAAATTACATAACTGTTCGAAATTTGTGTACGTGTATTCTTAAACATGCCTTAATTGTATGAATACAGGGCAGTGTCCACTCAATCTGCGATATACACGATTTGGATAAGTTTAATCATGCTTTTAGTTTCAGGAATTTAATCTCGATTTAAAAATTAAAGTCTAATTAATAATACTATTAGTGGACATTTTATTTAGGTTAATTATACGTGGTATTTTAATAAACATTATCAATTGGATTTTTTGAATTAGAAGAGAACTAAATCTATAAACTTAGAAAAAAAATTAATACTTTAATAGACAACTGCCTCCGTAGCATAGTGGTAGTGCGTTCGCTTCGTAAGCGAAAGGTCGCGAGTTCGATCCTCGCCGGGGGCTTCTAAAGTTTTATTTTCCTTTTATTGAAATAAAAAGGTTTTGGGCTTGGGTTGGGACATATTTAACCTACACATTCAGCCCATAAGAAATATTCCTATTTTAATCTTTATGAATTTGTCACATGAACTAGTAAAATAGTTGATACTTTTTTAAAAAAAAAAATAGCAAATAAATAATTTCATATATTATAATATTAAAAATTCGATAAGATCCAAATAAATAATTATTTGTGGATTTATTAAAATTGTTTAAAAAACAAATTATTTACTCGGTTTGATTTAGGTTACTAATATAATAAATTTTAATTTTATTATATATATATATATTTTAAAAACATTAAGTACCTAAATTTTGAATTATTTCACATTTTTTTCATTGCATTTCATTGAATTATAGCCTATTATTTAAGGTTGGAACATAATGCTAAACACTATTATTAAATTCACAAAAAATTAACAAATTTTAGATTTTATGATCAATTAAATCATATATATATATATCTACTAAAATTTGTATATTTATAATAAAATTATATATATATATATATATAGATAAAACTAAAGTAAATACAAAATAATATTTATTTAAATACTCTTAATCATTGAACAATCAAAGCTTATACATCTGACATTTGCGACCAATTATCTTTTAAAACTTTTTAACATAGATAAATTTAATAAAAATAAATTGCAAAAAATTAACTTAAATATAGTAATAAATTAATAATTCATGTAAAAAATACAAACATTTAAATTAAATAAACATAATTACATCTAATGTATAATAAATTTAATGCCAAAAAAATTGAATTCAAAGAATTCATAATCATACATACAAGTTATATCCGATAAAAAATATAATTCAAAAGATCAAATGTACAACAAATTTAAATCATAAACATTTAATTAATTAACATAAATCGAATATTATCAATAACAGGGAAACTACACTTTTAATATAAATTATTGTTTTTGTTTCCTTTTGTACCTGAACTTTATTTTTTTTAAACTATACTTAATGCTTAATTTAGGTTTCATTTTAGTATCCATCATTGAAAATTTAACGGTAACGTTGATATGTCACCCTAAGGTAATATCACATCATCATTAAAAAAATAAAAAAAATATCATGTCAACAATTTTGTTAAGTTTTTAAAGCCGAGTATCAAAATGAAACATAAACTAAATGTTAGATATAATTTTTTTAAAATAAAGTTTGATTACCAAAATGAAAAAATTGTAATAATTTAGGTACAAAATTTATAACTTACCCTAAATATTATATATACATATATATTTGAAGCCACCTTTAGATCAAATAATAATAGAAAATAGTAATTTGAAACAAACCTTTTAGTGAAGTTCGTCTTGGATCCTGTGACAGTCAGGTTCAGACTGTTTCATTTCAGTCTTTCTTTTCTGTTCCACACTCCACTTTATCTCATTTTTTATTATTATTTGTATTTAGTTTTGGGGATAAATTACACCAATTAGTCACTATACTACACACACATATACTTTTAACCATTGAACTATAAATATTTTAATCAACGTACTAGACTCGATATAATTTAAAATTTAGTGATTAATGATATAATTTATCTTAAATTAGATCAATATATACCCAATGCCTTAAAATGATACATAAGGTGTTAGTTAATTTTAGGTTTCGAAAGGATGAGTAAATGCAACCATCTATTTTCACTCATCTAAAGGGTTTAAATTTGTTAGTATTAGTCGTTTATTTTTACTCATCCCACAATATTATATATAAATAAAAAAATTACATTGCGTAATTAAGTATTGTACATCACTACTTATATATTTGTTTCAATGAAACTATAATTCAAAACCGTTATGACAGTGGGTTTTCATGACATTAATACGAGTGCATATATGTATCATGTTCATACATTATACCGTCAGGAGGGTAGAGTAGATTACAACCGACAGTGCCAGAAGGAGAGGACGACCAAGGAGGAAGTGGGTAGAATGCTTGAGATATGATTTGAAGGATTTAGCCCTTACCGAGGACATGACCTCTGACAGGAAAGTATAGAGACTTAAGACCAGGGTAGCCGAGTAGTGTGGGTCACAACCATAGGGTGTAGCATCTCTATCTTTTTTTTTGCCTTTGTAGTTATTTCCATTACTTTTACTTTTTATACAGTTCTTATTGGAATTTATGAAGGATTAGAATTAGGGTAGCGGAGTAGTGTTGCCTTAGTTTAGGATTTCACCCATTTGACTTTATATCTTTTCGTAGCTTGCTATCGCTGACTACTGTGTATCATTTTCTTCAGTTTCCTCTTTTTAAATTTAGTCGGAACTTACGTTTCTGTCTATATGCAGAGATTTTTACGCAATGATTTATTTGCAGGGATTACTTCCCATTACAGATGCTTATATGAAGACTACTAGGGATGGCAATGGGTCGGGTCGGGTCGGGTTTTTGGGCCACCCGACCCGACCCTAGAAGAAAGGGTTTTTCACCCGTGACCCGACCCGACCCGACGAAATTAAGGTTTCACCCGACCCGACCCGACCCGAAATAATAATAAAAAATTTTTTATTCAATGAAAACAGTGACTTAATTGAAAAAATTATATATGGAGGGACATTATTGTAATTATCCCTAAATATATAGGATAAAATTATATATTTTTCGGGTCGGGTCGGGTCGGATTTTTTTCACCCTAAACCCGACCCGAACAGTACATTTAAAAAAAACCCGACCCAACCCGAAATTTTTTAAAAAAAATCCGACCCGATCGGGTCGGGTCGGAACCCGTCGGATTCGGGTTGAGTTGCCATCCCTAAAGACTACTGTGTATAATTTTCTTCATGTTTCCTCTTTTTAAATTTAGTCGGGACTTACGTTTCTGTCTATATGCAAAGATTTTTACGCAGAGATTTATTTGCGGGGATTACTTCCCATTACAAATGTTTATATGAAGACTACATATGAAGTCTATTCAACTATGTATTTATTTATTTATACATGCACGTATTTTATCTATATTTTTAATTTTATGACTGCCAGAAGTCTGCTACGGAAGCTGCTCTCTACCTGGCGTTGGGGGCAGCCCACTATCCTACCTCCCCTTACCCCATTATATATAAGAATTAGGGTTTTGTTGTTGTTATTTAGCAAAATATAATATAAAAAAGTTGATTAAAACACAAAAAATTAATGGCATATTGCCAGAGAAAATTCAAAGTTCTGTATGTGTAAAGAAAAAAATTGCATTTAGAAGCAATATATATATATATATATTATATATATATATATATATATAAATCCTTGAGGAACTAAAATCAGTATTATGATCCTCACCTGCATGACTTTGATCGTCGTTTTGTGTTTGACTGAGGCCTGCAACATTTCACGTTTTCATGAGAAATATTTTCATGGAAGAACAACTCACACATGATGGGATGTTTGAGTTCAATAACGTGGAATGATTTATTATATCACCTGTCGCCGCCGTCCCATACGAAGTATACGACGGAAAAAGTGACGATGCGCCGAAAAATAGCTGCGGCGAGATGGAATGTGCCGACGGTAATGGCGGACAAGCGTTGCCATTGAAGTAAGTTTCAGGTTGGTGATGGAATCCATGGCTTCCGAACTGAAACGAGGACAAAGATAAATTTGAAGAAGGCTCCCAATGGTAGTTATTGTAAGTATTGGAAGGCATGGAATTGGATGCCCCGTTGTTGAACAATCCAGGTATGGCTGGACCATGATTGGTTAATGGGAAAATCAGTTTTTCTTGATTTTCTTGCTCTTTGATCCATTTTCCCTTGGTATCTGCAATATTTTCCCTTTCAACCTGCATGTTTTTCTCTTCAAATCCCGTGCATTGATGATCTTCTTCTTCATGTTCCCCTCCACAATCTTTCATGAACATCAAATTTGGATCTAAAAAAGGAGCAAAAGAAGATGATTGGAATGGATTGTGTGCCATCAATGGCGGATGAAACTGAAGTGGTGGGAGCTTATCAATATCATCTTTGGTTGCTTCAAGCAACCAATCCACAACTTTGCTAGGCTGGTTAAGGCCTAGCCGGTCTTGCAAATCATATAGTTGAATTGCCGTCGGCACCGAAAGCCTTATCGACGGTCCCTTAGTCCCCTTATAGTACAAACTTTGCTATGCCGGTCTTTACCGCCGAAAGAACGCGGCACTCGGACTATCCTCGGATTCCGAAACCCCGACCACTGCCTCGAACTCGATGGCACCTTCGAGACCTTACTTCCGTTGCCGTTGATTTCACCTTCTTGCTTTGCTTGAGAACAACCCTTTTCTCTTGAACTTGAAATCATCTCATCATCATTCCAAAGTCATATATATTGTATGTATAAAACTGAAACAAGGAATGAATTAGCCTGTAATTAGACGGCAAATAACTTCAAGATTCAAATAAGGGCATGAAAATACAGTTGTTCATGAGAATCCAAGGATGTTTTCCCATCTCAGATGACATACATGCAAAATTTCAAATATTAGGTTATAATTTTCAAAGTATACATATACACATACATATACATATACATATACATATATGAAACAAATACATCTTCTTGCACAATAACTTACATAACTGACAGATCAAAATGTTGCAGAACTTGGAGAAGATCAATGATCAACTTGATTTTTGACTGTGGAAGCTTCTCTTAGGTATTCTCTCGGAGCTTGGAGTTGAAGGACTTAAAGCTTATTGAAACAATAAGAATATAAACCCTAGAAAAAGGAAATCACAGTTGCAGGAATGGAAAAAGATGCTGGAATTTCACTGTAAACACATGTTGCTTGGTAATGGAGAAAGGGAAAGGTAAGACGAATCCGAGTCCCACACTAATCGACACGTCGATATAAAAAAGAATATAACAACAGGATTTAAATCTCCATAAAACTTTGTTTCTTACCACACACTGAACAATCACCTGTTTAATTATGAATTATTCAAGTTTTGAATAGCAAAAAAAGTAGATGATTAACTTCATACATACATACACATGCATACATATAGACATATATATTGGGGACCATTCGGTACATATTAGAAAGAAAAAAAGAAGGCTTATGCTTTATTGGCAACTGCAAATAGCTTTATCATGCAATGCATGCCTAGCTTGCTAGATGAGTTGAAACTGAAAACAAATAAATACCAACATAAAAGAAGTTGCTTAATCCTTAAATCCCTTTGATTAATTCCCTTTGAAACGAGCTAAAAATTAGGGTTCATATTGGAAGGGAAATTTTTTATAGATAATGTATTTGGTGACAGTAGAGATAAGTATATAGCTAGGGTTTGCATAGGAGGGACCAAACATAGCTAGGGTTCTTTAAAGCATCTACAAATTGAGTAGAATTCAAGGACCACTTACATCTATGGCTGCACTGAGACTCTTACACCAGACAAGTTGGACTTTTAATTATATTAACTTTACCTATTTATAAAGTTGTTATAATATTCCAATATTAAATATATATGTATACTTCTTCGCATTTCTCACCATTTAACTTCGGTTTGCAAAATAGATATATTCCAATATTACTAGTTATTTGAGCGTTTATTGTCAAATGATTAAGATTTTTTTTTAACAGATACTACACTACCCTTATAAACACCCCTAGACTAGAAAAAAACATCAGTTTGTAAATCATTTCATTCTTCATTACAATACGTATGTGTGTGTATACATACATGTAACATATATATATATATATATCTAAAAATCCCTATATCAGACAATAACTTAATGGAATATGGAGTTTTGGAAGATGCTCTGCAGATCAGAAAAACAGTGCATGCATTATGCTACTTAGATGAATACACACACATATAATTATACATAGGGTTCCAAGCATTTTATCTGAAAATAAAAAGAAACAACATCCCAACACGAACAACATGAAAATCCAAGAACTGTATGCATGTTACGTTTGTGTATATATATTTAGAAATGGTGATCTTCTGCAAACTATAGTGTGTAAGCTTGCATTTTGAAACCAGTACAAAAGCTGAACTCAATTTATATCCGAATTGTATCGAAACCAGGGAAAAATTTTAACACTTCGAGGAACCCTATGAAAACTGCAGATACATCCTCAGCTTTGCAGGTATATATATATATATATATGTATGTATGTACGTGTATATGTGTTCAAGGTTCTTTGGCAATGCTAATAGAATTTATACAGGAAATTAAAATGACCAAATATTTTACTAATTCTCAAGTGGAGTAATTAAAAGGTAAAGTCAATGGCTCAAGTTTCCTTTTTTAAACCATTAACAGTATTGGTGAAGAGAAGTGGGGGCAAAAACAATAAAGCCCTAATTGGACAATTCCCTTTATTATGATTATCAGACTAAAATGGTCCCTGCTTCAGACAGACACACACTGTTGTGTTTCAGACAGCCATTAATCTCCTCGAACTATAAGTTGAGATCAGTTTAGTTTATTGTTTCATCTCCATCATGCATTGATCCAAATCCAATCTTTAATGGTTAATTTTCACTATGTAATTTCTTTTTTTATTGTTATATAGTTATGTATTGAATAAAATTTTAATTGAATTCTAGTGTAATTTTAGTGGTTGAAGGTTATTAAGTGATCAATTTTAATGATTAAAGATTACTAAGTGATCAATTTATGTAGACAAAAATTTTAAGAAACAAGATTTCTTAGTGACCAAATATTTAGGTCTATAAACATAAGGTAGCCTTACCATTAGAAAGAAAAATTACTAAAGATCCTTATATGTAATTGTCGGAATCGTCTTTCGGGTGAATCCCAGAATTGGGCTTCAACTTGGATTAAATGAATTGGAGTCGCCCCGATCATTTATTTAAAACAAATGAGTTGATCGGATACCCTATTTCTTACATGATATACGTCTTTCCAAAGATGTGTCGGATTGGAGTTAGTTACAGTCAAGGAACGTTAACACCCTTGAATGCCCTTTCGGTACTACGTAATTTTCAGTTGTCTTAAATTAAGAAATTGTAATTTAAAATTAAAGGTAAAAATACGATCTCAATTACTTACCTTAGATAGTTTTAAAGGTGTACCCTTAAGAGAGTCAAGAAACGTGATAGTAAAAAATGAAAATAAATAGAAAAGAAAATAAAAAAAAACAACTGAAATAAAAGAATAAAAAAAGAGTGGAGATAAAAATGAATACAATAAGAAAAATAAAATGAAGAAAAAAGAATAATAATGATAATAATAATACATAATAAACGAGTAAATAAAATAAGAAAAAATAAAAATAAAAAACAAATGTAAAGAAGATAAAAATAAATATAAGGAATAAAAATAAAATGAAATAGAGGAAAAAAAAAGGTAAATAGAAATAATAAAATATAATAATAATAAAAATAGTAAGTAAAGTAATAAAAGAAAATAAATAGAAGGGTAGAATAATAAATAAAATATATGTAATAATAAATAATATTTGCAACAAATAAAAAATAAATAGAAAAATGTATATATATATATATATATGTATAGATAAATAATAGAGAGAAAATATATATATGGTAGGGAAATAAAATAAAATAAGATAAAAAATATATAATGAATATGCATATAATAAAAATGTTTTAAAAAATAATAATAAATTTTAAAAAAAAGATAAAATAAAACAAACATATAAAACATAATAATAATAATAATAATAATAATAATAATAATGAATTATATGACAATAATAGTAAGAAAAAAAATAAAATATAAAAAATTGAATTTTTTAAAACTCTTCCCTTCCTCTTTTCAAATGTCCGAACGATTTTCACAAAATAGCCTAAGGGTTCCGTAGATCTAAAAAGTTAATTTCGAAAAAAAAAAGCTCCGGTCATCGGCCTTTTGAGTTTTTGTGATTTTACAAATCGAAAGCAAGAAACAACGACACATGCAAGCCTAACAATCGAAAAAGGTAAG
This sequence comes from Hibiscus syriacus, assembly GCF_006381635.1. Lineage (NCBI taxonomy): Eukaryota > Viridiplantae > Streptophyta > Magnoliopsida > Malvales > Malvaceae > Hibiscus > Hibiscus syriacus. The sequence goes on along the minus strand of NW_024063085.1, from coordinate 655,299 downwards.
TTTTTTTTACCTTTGTTGCCTTCGAAACTTTGCAAAAAAAATGCTTTGATTGTTCCAAATTTTCTGTTCGTATTTCGTCTATCCATTGTGTGTTATAATAGTGAGTTACAATGGCTATTTATAATGCTTATGGATCCTATTTTTAGGAGTTTGAATCATAGTAAAATTCTATCATATTTTTAGGAGTTTGAATCATAGTAAAACTCTATCATATTTTTAGGAGTTTGAATCATAATAAAACTCTAACGTTATGTTTATTTTCTGAATCCCACTAAATTGTGGTTGTTGAGAGTGTTGTACCCGAACGAAAAGGTGTGTTGACAGTAATATGACCCTTTAGTTTATTACGAATTATGAAATATAATAATAAGCAATCGATCATAAATTACAAAGTAAAAGAAATTGAACAGTGAAAAATCTTTGACGAGAAATTCAAAGGTAGAGGAAAAAATCATATATATATATACTCAATACACACATATATCCTCTTTAATGTTAATTATTTATCAATAGAACAACTCAATATACACACACATATATATATCAAATAGGTCACATCATAAATTTATTGTTTCTTCTATTAGAATTTAGAAAGGGCTCTTGATTATTTTTCTCTTATTTAATTTATTTTTTATGCTTTGAATTGTATTACGAATTATATCATTTTAAATACAATAAATGGTTAATCTCGTTTACATTAAGAAAAGAAAGATTCGTATGTATATACAACACATAATTATATCATTAAATTAATTAAAAAAATAATTTCTTTTATGGATGTTTTTATTATTGGAAATTTTAATTAATGAATCAATTCATTATTCAAAAATATTGGTCAAATAATACGCACTATATATATGCATGGTAGGTTAGCTTTAATTAATTGGCTACATATATACATCATGTGTAATTAATTAATTAAAATGAATTACCTAACCGGCTAAAGTACTTTTACAAACTAAAACTTAGCTTTTGTCCTTTTAATCTATTTGTATCTGACATACGTGGTTGCATATAACTAGAATAGGCATTAATATAAATTTTCAATAAATTATTTGATTTTGATGTATATTTGAATATGGGTAAGAATTATAATTTTTCAAAACCTTTATAGTTAAGAAAATCTTGAAAAATAGTCGAATATATACATAATAAATCAAACGTGATATATCAAAAGACATTTGTTATAGAATTAAATATTCGCCTAACGATACATCCAAGTCCTGGAAATGAAACTCGGGTTGATTGCCTAAGTAAGCCTGTAAATGAGTATCTCCCCTTGAGTTCATTTGTCTCCTTCTTTAAAGCCACCACCACATTTTCAAGAGCATCACCCCTTTGATTCATGGTATCCACAGACTGATTGATGAGGCCTTGAATATTACTTCTGAGTTCTTCTCCCGTAGACTGCACTTTTTCTAGGTGTACCTCCATCACCTCAAGGGTATGTTGTTGGTAATGCTTAAAGATTTCAAAGGCATGTAAATCCCACATGATTAGGAAAAGGTTTCTGGATGAGTTTATAAGGAGTGTTCTCTTTCATTTCTAGTTTATTGCAATGATTACATCGATCGGAGTGAATTGCTTCTGACTTACAAATTTATTTTCTGTGTAACACCCCAAATTAGGGGTCAAATTATGAGTTTCTGAAACTTATGGACAGATTTATGAAGTGTAGGAAATTCATGGACCTAGCCCTGAATTTACTCATTTTCTGTTAATGGTTAAAAATAAACCAAGTTAAACATATTTTCCTCCTATTGGTAAGAACCAAAATCCCCAAATCTCAAACATAAATCCTAAAAACTTTCCCCGATCAAAGCCTCACCGAACCCTAAGCTCTCATCGTCCGACCACCGTTCGACATCCCCATTACCCTGTTCGAATCGTCGTTGTTCGACGACCAAGGCCCAAGCATCACCAAAGTGTGATTCGGCGTGAATCGACGCTTGCATCACCGAAGTGTGATTCGACGTCGATTGGCCCGAATCGACGTCGCAAACCCCACCCTGTCATTTCGTTTTATGCAAAATTTGTCCATCTCGATTGTCCGTTCACCTCACCGTCACCCTAGGAAGACTCCCCAGTTCCGTACGAGCAAAACCTGACCGGGTTCGTCGCCTCACCTTTGCCCGTTCGTCGTCTGTCGTGGTAAGCATTTCGTTATAATATTTAATTCATTTTCTTCGTGTTTTAGCTAGTGATTGGAGTGTTTTTGGACTGATTATCGTGTTGGTTTTCGTTTGGAGTAATTGGCTGCTCGAAACTGCCCCCGTCGCACGAGCCGCCACGCGCCGACGGTGTGTGGGCTTGTTTTGGTATGGGGAAATTTCCAGAATCGGGTCGACCCGACCCGCCTGGTCCGGCCCAATCATTGAGTCAACTCGTTGACTTTGACCAAGTCAACCCGTTGACCGTTGACTTTGACCGAAAAGTTAAATTTTTGAAAAGCCCTATTTTATGTTTTTTAACGTCCCAAGTCCGAATCTGAAGCCTGTATTGCCAAATTCGCATCCGCTAAACTGTTTTTCAATGTTTTATCTTCGGATTCAAGTTGGTTTCTCATTTAAGTTCAGTTTCTGACGTAAATTTGTTTACTATGTACCCAAGGAATTGTTGGACAATGAATTAAAGCTCGAGGAAGGTCGAATGGAGTTTAAATGGTCGATCGATATGACATGAAATCGAGGTAATACTCTACTACATTTTGTATGCTTTTCGGAACCCATTGATAAATGATAATTGCATGAATGGAAATGATCGTTCCATTAGGTGTAGTTAACTATCATTGGACTCAGACGGAATTGGAATAAATAAGGAACATTGTATAAGACTCTAACGGCTCGAAAAAGAAATTGATAGACTGATCGAAAATAAATCTCAGTTCAATGATTAAACAGTAAATCAATCAATCTCATAACGCGTAAATTCTGATTAATCTCGTTAAAGGTTAAATGTTGGAAATATTGGAGAAGAAATTACCAAAAATATCATTATGGGGTAAATTACAAAAATACCCTTGTATTGAGAAATAACCAAGACTTTCCCTAGTGGTGAAATTAACCTCTAGTGAGCAAATGAGCAAAATACTCTGAACTTTAATGGAACTGGAATACTTTCAAGCCTAAGTTACCCGAAGTAATGCTATGGACAAAATTGAATGAAATGATAATAATACCCTTAAAGAGTAAAAGGATTATGGATGAATATGATAATATAGACGACTTGAGAACTTAAATTATGATCCACTTGAATATGGGGTAAAATTACGAAAATACCCTTGTATTGAGAAATGACCAAGACTTTCCCTAGTGGTGAAATTAACCTCCAGTAAGCAAATGAGCAAAGTACTCTGAACTTTAATGGAATTGGAATACTTTCAAGCCTAAGTTACCCGAAGTAATGCTATGGACAGAATTGAATGAAATGATGATAATACCCTTAAAGAGTAAAAGGATTATGGATGAATATGATAATAGAGACGACTTGAGAACTTAAATTATGATCCACTTGAATATGGGAAATCACCGATTAAACTCCTGATTTATTTGGAATACCCCTGAAGTGTAATATGATTCGAAGCACGTCCAAGCCCTAAAATAACTAATACCCTCAGCTCTAAAATGAACCAATCAACCTCGTATAAAATGACTATATTATGACCAAATTGAACTGAATGGAAGTATTGTAAGTATTCAAATTTCAGAAACGACCGAATTACTCAGGAAACTCATAAGCAGCCGAAATAAACTTGAATAATAATTGAATTAAGTACCCTAATGACCTTGAATTAAGCGAATAACTTGGATAAGTCTGAAAACATCGATGTTTATATATATATATATATATATATATATATATATTGTACCGTCCATAAGGGTTTGAACCCCAGATCAAGCACGTCGACATTCCTTGATATCGTTGCAATGTATAACTAAAATAAAGACCATCGAATAGATGTTCATCTCCCTAAGATCTAGTCAGCGATGATCATGAAGATGATCAATTTGACAAGAGTTATCGGTATTAAAAAGTGAATACTCTTGAAGTTCAACGATTTGACTGATTGATATGTATCATTGATGAGACTTGTACAGTTCGAGTTAACTCGATATTCCGATAGATCGACACAAATCATAAATGTTCTGAATCTTCGTTTCTCCCCTATTAGCTCAAGTCACTAAGAATTCTCCAAGAACCTAATGCCCAAAATGCCTCTAATTTCCTGAATAATGAAATCGCTCCTGTCATATCTGAAAACACAAGAAACTCAGATGCAAAGGATTCTGAATACCTTTCTGATTTCATAGTGACTCCAAAAAATGTCCGAATACTATATGGTCCTGATAAATCACATTCTGAATAACTGATGATCACGTTATTAAATGAACTCTTCCGATAGTGATTCTAATTTCCTGAATTCTATCGGTATACTGAAGATTCGTGTTTTCCTGCCCGATAAGATTAGCTAGTACCTCCAAATCATATCTGGAACCTCTAGTGTGTTCCCTGATCACATGGATGTTTTCTCTGATTTCTATTCTGATATATGCTCTGATTTCTTATATCTCTGTTTACAGACTGAAAATATTTTTTATTTGGAGTACTCTAGATCTGGTATGAAGACTTTAGCAGGTTTGGTCGCTGCTGGTAATTCCTTGTATAAGTTCAGCACCGACTGATAATTCCTATCTCTGGCAGGTTCAGTCGCTACTGGTAATTCCTTGTATAGGTTCAGCATCGACTGGTAATTCCTTTTAGACCTAAGGCGACCCTTGGGTAGGCTTTGCAGCCGCGAGAATCTTTATTGGATATGCTCTCAGGCCCCAAGGTGCTCCCTTAGGTTATACAGTTCTGGGGAGTTGCATATGACGTTCGGTTGGAGGGATTACTATGGTTTTTGAAAAATACGTTTTAAACTGCTATTGTTTTAAAAAGATCTGTACATTTTTACTGGTTTTGTGGGAACACACTAGATACCCTATTCTGATCTCCTGAACCCAGTTATCTGAACATTTCCTCTGAACTGAAAGTTTACTGTCTTTTACTATCAGAGATATCAATGGAACCTCAGCTCATCATAAAAGTCTGTAGATGTCTGAATCAATAAGGAAACATATGCTTATCTGTTATTTACGTTCTTCAGCATCAACTGGTAGTTCTGTAGTTCTGTATTACTAATCTTTCAAAAGCTCACTCTGTTACTCACCTTTTCAAGTTAAAAGAATTGAACCAGTGCAACTATCGACGTCAATAAGGGAGTTCCACCGGCGTTGCTTGTGGGGTACGGTGCATGTGTTTAGGGGGCATGTAGTTTGTATTTTTTTTACATCTGGGTCTGAAATCTATTTTATTTCTTAATATTGTTAAATTTTACTGTTGTGTTTATAAATTGTTTTATGATTTTTCATGTTTTAACAAAAATTTTAAATTTTCAAGGATTTTTACGGTGGGTTGCTCCGGTGGTCCTAATGTGACACCTCGGATCGGATCGGATGTTACATTCTATAATATATTTTATTGTCGTGTTAGTGTTAATGCCTAATTTTATAGTAATATTACCAACATCTCTCTCGTATCCCCATCGTTTCCTCGAGTTGAATGCCACATCTTTTTCCAACAATGCCATCAAGTCTCTCGAACTCGCTCTCTTTTTTATTTCCCAACACGGATCTCCCTCATGTGCAGAAACACCAACTCCTTGTTATGTCATCCCAATCAATGCCTTGTCCATGAACCAACTTAGCCACCCACTGCAGCTAGCTCAAACACCAATACCCACTAACTCTGATGTGAAGTGTCACAGGACTAGACATCTATCTAACATTTCATGCGATCTTAGACGATGAAACTCGAGTTAATCCTAAGTCACCCTACAAATAAGTAGCTCCCCTTGAGATCCTTTATCTCTCATTTGGGACTCTTAGTAATAGAAACCGTCTACTTTAAATTCGCTCTTGCTCTTACTCTTCGCCTTTGATGTATCTCCTAGTGGCTTTGAAGCATCTATTGGGTTACGTTTATTTATTACTTCGATGATCTTAAAGTTCTCATAAATTGTTTTCCAAATTAATTTAGATGATTTATTCAAATTTCATCGTTTAAATTCACATGAATCATTAGAGGAACTTCATTGCTATAGTAAAAATAATAAATAAAAACATAAGAAAATGGCATATACATCATTAGGAATTTATAAAATAAATAGTTAACATAAAATAAATTACATATAAATACTAAATTTTAATATAATTTGATATTTATCTTAATATTAATTAGAATAATAAAATAAAATGACAAAATATCAAAATAAAATAAAAAGGTTGTAGTATTGTAAACCGACTATCACTCTCAGCACTATGATCTCAGCTATCATCATCATCATCATCATGCCCCAGTTACTGAATGTCGACTCAGTGATATATATTTAATGAAGTATATATATACATAGTTGTATTATTTGTATCATTTGTCTTCTTTCTTTTTCTTTTCTTTCTTTACCTTTTCTGGTGACGTGTCTCTTTCTTTTCTGGGAATACAATAATGATTCTTCTACTTGGCTGAGAATGTGAGTCCACCAAAACAGATAGTTTTATTGTGCCACGATATAATTTTTAATTTAAAATTTTGTATTTTCAATAATTTTTTTTATTACAATCGATTTATGTCGTTTATAACTTTATATGTTGAAGAATTTCCGCACCAAAACCCTAGAAGGAAAGGTATCAAACTCATTGAAAATTGTATGCCGCTGCTGCTGCTGCTGCGTCAATAATACAAAAGCTATAAAGCTCTGCAGGCGTAGAAAGCCAACTGCTTTTTTCACTATTCCAACTCATCCCTAGAGAAAAAATTAACGTAAATAATCTAAATTCGCACAAACCAAGAACGAACATAGTATTTTATATTAAATTAAAGATTTTTTAAAATTTTATTTATAGATTAATTTATAAAATTTTAGAAAGACAAAAACATATTTGTAATATATAAAAAAATATAAAATATTATAATTTAAATTTTCAGGAGGGACGGCTACCCCCACCCACCCACCTCACCCTCATCCATCCCTGTCACAAAACAATAATCTAAAATCAATATAAAATTAAAATATTTAGATTGCGTAAGTGAATTTATCTCTATATATTATATAAATTTTAAAAAATAATTATATTAATGTAATTGTGCTAAGATAATGTTTTAGATTAGTAATAATTAGAGACATTAAAACAATGAACTCGTTAAGTGGTTTTAATGATTAAAGGTAGTGTTATTATTTTTAGAGATCTTGGTTCAAGCAGTTACATATGTAGAGTGGGTGTGCGTTGATAATAACTAAGAAATATTATGAATATATATATTACTTTGTAATCACCTCATACTATTAAAACAATATATCTTGTAATTATTGTTGTGGGGGCTGATGTTAATATCCATCAAAGTAAGGCTCGATAAGCTCTCGGAGTTGGTCTTACGTTTGATAGAGGAATTGTTTTTGTTTTGGAATTGGGTGATTGGCGGACATAGAAGAGGAAGACTTTCATGGTGTTGCTTTGTTGATTGGTGTTGATATTGTAATTTCGTAGTTTGGAGATAGTTTTTGTGGTCCGTTATTTGAACTCTCGATCTTTATTTTGTGAGTTCAAAAATAATTCCATCTTTAGTCAAGTATAAAAAAATATATGTGTAATTAAATTTGGGAAAGGTAAATAAATAAATGTTACTGAGAAGAGCGGATTTGAAGGAGGTAAAAACAGAAATAACATTCGTGGTCCAATGTCTGCATTCACCATTGTCCCAACTGCAGCAAACAATAGCATCAATGGCACCTCTAATTTCTCTAAGATCAATGTACCCTTCTTTATGTCTTCTCTTTTGCCTTTTTCTTCCCTTTACTTTAATATTTTTTTTTTTTGGAAAGGAGTAATTCAACTTCGTTAATCGTAAGTTGATGTAAAAAATTACGTAAATGATTTTGTTCTTCACTGGTGATTGAGGCATTGTCCAGTTGATGTAAAAAATTACGTAAAATATTTATCATTTTGCACAAATCAATTTATTTGAGAAATATTATATGTTTTTTTATTGAGGTTTCCGTTGTATTATTTGAGAAAGAGATTTATCATTGTGCATAAATCAATTTATTTGATAAATTTTTATTATTTTACACAAATTAATTTATTTGAGAAATATTATAAGTGTGTTATTGAGAGTTTTGGAATTTGTGTTCACAACGAGTGTTAAATAATCAATGGGGTTTCTTAAGGGATGAAGAGTTCACAAAATTGTATAAAAGGATTTTCTTACAACTAGCGTGATTTAGTTAGATTGAGGATCGATCTCTTGTACTGGGAATTTTTATTACTGAATTTTCCTCTCAATAAGGTTGAGCACTGAAACCTGAAATACATAATCTTAGTATATGTTGTTTACGTTTATGTTTCCAATTGTTTAATAAATACCAAGTAAACCTGATGCTAACACTTAATCATATGAACCATCGATATCAGAGCTTAATCTAAAATATATTTGATAATAATCATGTTGCCCTTCCTTGATAAAATCAACTATGGGTATTGGAAAAAACATATGTGCATCTTCTTGAAATCGAATGATGAACTAACATGACTATCAATCCTTAAAGGATGGAAAGCTCTTATTCATATTGTGGATGGTGCCACACTTCCCAAACAATTTGAGCAATGGACCGAGGATGAAAGGAATGTCGTCAATCACAACTCAAAAGCATTAAATACATTCTTTGGTGAAGTTGACGAGAATCTCTAATTGCACTCGAGCGTTGAAGCTTGAAAACTTCTTGAACCAGTTCATGAAGGATATCTGTAACACTCCCATCTTATTTGATCGTAAATCGAGTTAAAGATATCACACTTCGAAATTGAACTTTAATAGGATAAACTTTACAATAATTAAAAAATCGAATTAGAGGTTAAAATTTTATCGGCTTTTAGTTATAGTCCTATCGATTGAATTGATCGGATCGAATAAAGATTATTTTAAAATATAATAACCTTATATTACTACACGACATTAAATTATCAAGCACCTAGAAAAACTATCTTTGGATTAATTGTCATATTAGTAGAAATAATACATAACATCAGTAATTTAGTAGAATAGGACGGCTAGTTTGCGTATAGTATTAGGTGCATGTTGTTGTTAGATGACATTGGGTTCGATGCTTAATCTTTTTCCATGAATAATTATAATTAAAGACCATTACATTTTTTAACCATCAATATATTTAATATTTGTATTATTTTTAATTAGCAAGTATTAGATGTGATTATGAATCATATTATACTCCAAATAAAAGAATCTCAAGTTTAAATCATAATTATAATTAGACCTGATGGTAAATCATAATTATAATTAGTAAGTATTGAGTTGTCTCGATGATTAAAGGGAGTCTTGTTCTCTCTTGGGGTCCTAGATTTGAACAGTTGCGTCTGCAGGATGTGTGTATATTGTCAATGGTTAAAACAAGATTATGAACATATATTATCTTGTAAACGATTCAGATTACTAAAAAAATCGAAAAGGATATTATCGGGTGAGACTTTGTAACATCCTCAATACCAGGTTAGTGACTAAATTGTAAAATTCCAGAATTTAGTGACTAAAGTAGAAATTATTGAAAAGTTTATGGATTTATATGGAAATTTTGGTGTACGATTAAATTGCAAAGAAGGATGAATTAAACGGTAAAATGGTCATTTGATAAGAAAGATTTTTATTTCCCTTTATAAGATAAGGAAACCACGTGAAAAAGAGGAAAAAGGAAGATTTCTCCAGAGTTATCTTCATTCTTTTTCTTTCTCTCCACCGTGAACCAAGGTTGCAAAGGTGAGTTTTCTTATGGGTTAATTATTCGTTGAATTCAAGTTTGGTTTATGATCTTTAGATGATACTTAAGCTTAAGGAAAGCTTAAGTTATATTAAAATCAAAAGATGAAGAAGTTATGAAGGATTAAAGAGAAGGGGTTTCTAAATGAATTTCTGAAAAAGAGTCAATAAATAAAGTTTGAGTCTGGAATTGACTTGTCATCAACTTAATTAAGAGATATGAAGTGATAGAATTGAATTTAGAATATACTAAAAATTTGGTTTGATTATTGATTTCCATATGGAGGATGAGATTTTGAGGTTAATGATATATTAAATGAGTAGAAATTGGTGTATGTATGTATACTTGAGTTAAAAATACGAAATGGATTTAAATATAAAGTGTTTGAGCTGACAAAAGTGAATTTTAGGGTTTAAAAAGAAAAATCTGGACTATGGGTATCGGTACTGTTTCATCAGGTACCGATACCTCAAGAGTAAAATAGGGAAAATATTCAAAGGGTATCGATACTTGGGCAGGTGGTATTGGTACCATAGCATAGGGGTATCGATACCAGGTTAAGGGTATCGATACCAGAGAAACATCGAATTTAAATTAGGTATCGATACCTAGGGAGGTATCGGTACCCTAGAAGAGAGATATCGGTACTATGCTTGTAGTACCGATACCCCTCAAGTTGGAAAAGTTGATATTAGTATTTTAGTTAGTTCAAGTTAGTATGAATCATTTTTAAGTATTTCAACGTTCGATATTTCATTAGATTATATTTGTATAGATATTGAGCAAAAAAAATTCCGGAATGGCCACAGAGTCGGGATCAATCCAAAGAGATAGAATTATAAAAGTGAATTGGGATTAAGCAAGACCAAGGTGAGTGCATATCCTAGTAGTATAGATATTGTTTTCTGGAAAGAAGACTTGTGATAAGTCTATTTCCTCTAATTGATTTTATGATTTACTTTTTCATATACATGCATATGTTATGATTATAGTGAGTATTTGCATAATTCTTAAATGCTTTCATATGATATAAGATGTAATGTATGCAATCATCAGAGAACAAAACCAAGTATGTGTAATAAGTAAAGTGGTCATATGTGTACATGTGAAGTGAATGAAATGTTTATATGAGAAGTGTAGACACCTATTTTTTGATTGGGATTAAAATATATATTATATTTATTATTATATATACTATAGTATGATGATGATTATTATTATTATTACTAATATCATTTTATTTATATTTTATGCAGGCCAACAAGTGACAATTATAAGTCCAGAATATACACTCACTGCCCACACCGCCAACTCCAATTAGCCTTTGTGTCAACGACAAGATCTTATCCTCACCAACAGCTCGGGCCATTTCAGTCGAACTCATCAAATCACATGCACCAAATTCAAGCAAAATTAATGATTTTACCTAACCCATCAACATCATACCAAACGCAAAGAAAATGCATATGCATCCAAGGAGATTCGGTGAAGATATCAACAATAAAATCGAAGAGGAATCGAGCAAAAAAAAGCGGAGAGGACTCTGGAGGCCATTCGAACATAAAAAATACAGAGGAAATTTCACAAAGAGATTAAAAAAAACTAAAAAAGAAGTTTACCTTATTTTTGGAAGCTCTCGCCGGAGAAGAAGAACCCTATCACTAAGGTAAAAAGTTTTAGTTTTTAAAGTTGTAATTTCGAGTTTCAAAGGAAAAGGGTCGGTTTTGGGATTTTTGAAGGTTTGAAAGTTAAAGAATAGAGAACAGGGAGGTTAAATGAGAGGCGGCAGAGAGAAGACAAACAAATGATAATTTAGAGAATTACACATAAAAGGGGTTTAGAAAAGGGTTTCAACGTGTCTTGTAACTTGTAATATTTTCTTTTTTGATATTAAAAAAGAGTCCATTTATATTGTCTTTTACATAGGCCCAATGTAGTAGCTCACATGTTACAATATATATACATTATATAATAAAAAATGAAAACAAAACAAAAGCCCTAGTCTATACTCATACTTCAGCCGCCGGTTTTGCTTCAAAAACAAGGAGAAAAGTTGTTTTGAAAAGCCAAATATGTGATGGCATTTAATTGGATCAATTCTTTTAGGTGAAATTTGTTTTATTATCGTTTATAATCCTTAATTTTGTTTGTAATTACACTTCTTCATTACTCATGTTTTTGATAATATTGATGTGAATCATTTAATTTAATTTGGAATATTAATTTTGCTTATGCGTATGTAGATTTTCAAATTTTGTTAATAAATTAATATTGGATTTATAGATTTTAATTGTAACAGGCTTTGTCTTTGGTCACTATATAAATAAACTTACGGTTAAATTACTTAAGAGATTATAACTATTTTGATCTTTCATTTGATCAATGTTTGAGTATCATGTATAGTATTTTGTGGTTTAGTTACATTTTTAGTTGTTTGTTTTTTATTCGTTCATTTTAACCTCATATTCCATGTACGTACAGATCTTAGATTTTAATTAGTTTTGACGTCATTGTTAACATTAAATATTAAATATTTAATGGAACATGTGTGTTTTATTATTATTAAAGATATTAAATACTCTTATATTTGATACTACTATTTGCCAAGATTTTTATTCGAACATTAGTAATAATACTCATCTTAGAATATGTGTGAAAAGCACTACCTTACAGAGGTAGTGCGATTCAATACAATATTTGAATGAAATGGAGAATTTAAAATAAGTCGAATATTCCATTAAATGACGGTGATATTTTTATTCTATTCCATGATATTTTATTCTATTTAAATTTAAGTATTGACAATTTATGTTTCTAGATAATTCCATATAAAATTCAGATATTGAGTTTTTACTCGATTTTAATATTTTCGAATAAATAGTTGGGAGAATATTCTTTTACAGATAAGAAATAGATGAAATAACTTTCTCGATAGAGGATTGTTAATATTGAGATTTCTTTTCAAATTAAAGAATTTTCTCTAATGAATTAATTAATTTGAAGCAAATTAATATTCAATAAACTGATCATATTTTAACTTGATATTTGATTCAGGATTTAACACCATTTACGACAATGTATAAGCGACACAGTACCAATTTTGGGCGCTGTGACGGTGCTAATCCTTCCCCACGCGTAACCGACTCCCGAACCTGTTTTAATCGAATCTTTGGTAAACACAGACCAACTTTTGTCTAAAAAATGATTTTTTCTTAAAATTATTTTTAAAAGATGTTTTTTAGGTATTCGACCTACCTAACCCAAAGGTCGATGGAGACTCTTTCCAATTTAATCCAAATTAATTCAAAATCAACCATTTTCCAAAATTAAAAGTCGTAACTATTTTCTAAAACAATTAAACGATTGTTTCAACCGAAAAACGGTTACGACAAGAAGTGATAAAAGAGATATGAAAAGGTGAAATGTATCTATATTTCAGCCCATGTTATATAATATGAGAGTTGTAGGTATAATTGGCATGCCAAGAGTCGAGGGTTAAAAGTGGTCCTACGGGACAAAGTGGTCCTTTGGGACATAGTTGTCCTTCGGGACAAAGTGGTCTCGTGGGACAAAATTCTAAGTGCTCATACTGGGAATTTATTCGAGCTGTGGTGACAGCATTTGTGCACAATCTCAGTGTACTCAAGTACCTCCTGTTCTCAATAATGTATATGGGCATCCAAAGATAAATTAGATTGAAACTCGCATAAGAAGATAAATTTCATATGTGCATGACATGATCATATATGTTATTATTTAGTAGATACATTCAAGTTGTAATGTCTCGATCGAATGGTAAGAGTGCATGTTTTATGAATTCATTATTAAATATTCTATTATGCCTCACTAAGTCTGTGACTTAGCGTGTAAGTGATTTACACGTAGGTACCAAGAAGCAAGAAGACCGGGGTTAAGGTCTAGAAAGACATCATCTCCATTAAAGAGATCAGATCAGAAGTAATCTAAAGGAGTATGTTCTTTTGTTATAATAATTATGTTAGCATGTAATTACAGTTTAAAGTTATAATTTAAAGTTATAAGTGCTCTGATCGATTTTGTAAACATTTTGATAGAATATATGTAAATTAATGTATTGTACTTTTAAAAAAATTTAAAATTTATGAGATTTTGTAAAAGTAAACGTTTTGAAAAGGCAATGTGGCCCTTCGTGTAACATCCCAAAATGCGGGTTAGTGACTAAATTGTAAAACTTCAGAATGTGTTGATTAAAGTAAGATATTTGAATAGTGTAATGATTTGTTCGGAAATATTTCCTGAAAATAATTAGTAATTATCAAAGGAATTAAGGGGCAAAATGGTCATTTAACATGAAAGATATTTTGTTATCTCTTTATGAAGAGATAAACGTTAGGGGAGAGTATTTAGAAAACTCTTCTTCTTCTTATCTTCTTCTTCTCCAACGTGCAGAGCATAAGGTGAGTTTTCTATTTGTTGGTTATTTGTTAAATTGAAGATTGGGTTTTGATCATTAGATGATAACTAAGCTTAAGGAAAGCTTAAGTTGTCTTATAATCAAAAGATGAAGAAGTTATAAGAGATTTAAGAAAACGAGTTTTTATATGAAATCATGGAATAGAGTTGATAAGTTGAATTTTAAGTTGAATTTGACTTGTCATCTATGAGAATAAGAAGATAGAAGTGTTAGAATTGTATTTAGAACATATTGAAATTTGAGTATGATTCTTGAATTACATATGAAGGATAGGATTTTGAAGTTATAGATGATTTTCATGGATATAAGTTGGTTTAAGTAATGGTAGTTGAGTTTAATGACATGATAGGGGTTTAAAATAGAAGAATTAAGTGAAGAATTGATGATTTTCGGGGTTAAAATACAATTTCTGGGTAGAGGGAACCGATACCCTATGAAGGGAATCGATTCCCCCTATTGGACGAAAATTCTAGTATGTGCAGGGGGAACAGATTCCCCCTGGGGAGGTATCGATTCCCCGGGAACAGATTCCCCCTGGGGGGGTATCGATTCCCCCCTAAATAAAAAAATGGAATTTGATTCATTAAACCGATTTAAGTTATTAACATCAAGTTTAAAGTTTAGGCTTCTGATAGTTGTTTTGAAATGATATATTTATGTAGATATTGAGTCTAAACAAGTTCCAGAATAATCAAAGGATTATAATCGAATCAAAGCAAGGCTAAGGTGAGTGCAATTTTAATTGTACTTATATTATTGAACGAACATTGGCTTGCGATGAGCCAATGATGGAGTTACTACGGTAAGAAGTGACTCCTAAAATGTTATTTGATATGTGATTCTTATATGTACATGAATACATGATATGCATAAACATAAGAGCATGAAACATAAGATATATGATATGATATACATGATTATATGCATATGTGATATATGCTATGAGATATGACCAATGTGAAATGAAATAAGCTATGTGAATATATGAAATGACATATGAATATGCAATATGTGATATGATATGAAATATATGGTTACACATACATGTGGTATGTGACAGAAGAAAAAGAATAAGTGATGAGAAATATATTTATAATAAATGCCCATAGTATATGATACGAGAGCTATAGGTATAGTTGGCATGCCAAGAGTCGAGGGTATTGTAGTCCTTCGGGACATAGTCCTTCGGGACGTAGTGGTCCTACGGGACATATATAGCAGTCCTTCGGGACGAATACTGAACAAATGTTCGGTGCCCCATGAGGGAATTTATACGAGCTGTGGTGACAGCATTAGTGCACAACCTCAATGTACTCACATACCTCTATTCTCAATAATATACATGGGCAACAACAACAACAATTGAAATATAAATTAAAGTGAAAGTGATGCAAAAAGGTAAGTTTCATGTGTGCATGACTTGATTATATATGTCATAGGAAATATATCCATGCATATTGAAATATCATGATCAAATAGTAAGAATGTATATTCATGAATCTACTGTTACATGTTTATTTATTGCCTCACTAAGTCTATGACTTAGCGTGTAAGTGATTTACACGTAGGTACCAAGAAACGTGAAGAGCAAGAATAGAAGTAGCAAGGATAATATTATTACTAGAAGATCAGATCAGAAGTAATTGACAAAGTATGTATTTTGTTGTGTATAGAGTGTTGGGATGTAATAAGTCGTTAATTATGAGTACTTTGATCAAGTTTGTATTTTGTGGTCTCTTTTATGTAAATTAAAGTATTTTGTTTTAAACAAGTTTTAAATTCCCTGGGGTTTTTCTTTAAGTGTCAAGGTTTGAAAAGTCAATGTGACACCTCAGACTCGTATTCGGGTCGGGTACGGGTTGGGGTGTTACAGTTAATGGCATCAGAGCTAAGGTTTAGTTGATTCTCGGCATAAACCGGAGTCTAGAGTGTTTTATAAGGTATACATGCCAACAAAATAGTGAAAACTTCTGATCTGATGGAATAGTAAGTGTACTGTCTTGCTAATATAATTAAAATATTAGGTTATATTAGATATATGATCATAAGAGTTTCTAAAGTGAAATACAAGGTGATAGACCTGAAGGTAATAGCATTCACCTGCCCTGGCCAGGCAAGGAGAAGAGCGAAAACCTCAGGGAATGCCTGTATAAGATTAGAAAGTGATTCATGATGTTGAATGATATTATGATGTGTTTTAATTTTATACTTCTATAATTCATAGAATTAATGTATTGAAAAGAGTTGAGAACACCCGAGTTTAAGGGTGAATTTGAGAAATGTTCCATTGTTATGGAAATTTGATTAAATGGTAGGAAGATAATATTAGAAAATTTTCATTTCTCCAAAGTGGAGAAGTTAAATTGAGTAGTTTTATTACTACGTAGGTAAGCTAGAAGTATGGTGAATAAATGTCACCATAAGAATGTTAAAATATCAAGTGACGTGGTTATCAATTGTAGAAGAATTTATGAATAAGTACATGAATGGTCAGTTCATAAAACAAATGAAGATCGAATATATGAGATTAACAAAGAAGTTACACATGCATGTGTATGAGTATAAGTTTAATAAGTTAAACCGATTTATTGTTGTGTTAATTTTGATTAGGAAGGATAAGGAAGAACATGTGATTGGTTGTTTAGGGCTTGCGCCTTAAATTGAAAGAGTGTTACTGGTTTTCAAATTGTTCTCAATTCAAGAAATGATTAATCACGTTAAAATTCTATAGAGAGCTAAGAATAAAAGGATTGGAGAACAAAAATTTCAGATGATTAAGAGAATTAGTGTTTAATAGGGTTAAACACCATTAAAGAAAGATAGAGATTCTAGCTTTCAACTTCAAATCAGATATGAATTAGTTGCATTCTCCGCCAGAGAATTAAATCAGATGAGAGTCAGACAGACTAAAGCGGTAGGGTAATTTTGATTAGGAAGGATAAGGAAGAACATGTGATTGGTTGTTTAGGGCTTGCACCTTAAATTGAAAAAGTGTTACTGGTTTTGAAATTGTTCTCAATTCAAGAAATGATTAATCACGTTAAAATTCTATAGAGAGCTAAGAATAAAAGGATTGGAGAACATAAATTTTAGATGATTAAGAGAATTAGTGTTTAATAGAGTTAAACACCATTAAAGAAAGATAGAGATTCTAGCTTTCAACTTCAAATCAGATATGAATTAGTTGCATTCTCCGCCAGAGAATCAAATCAGATGAGAGTCAGACAGACTAATGCGGTAGGGTCTGATATTTGAATATTAAATAAGAATTTAATTGATGATAAGTCAGGGTTAAAGGCAATCTTTGTGAATTGGGTTAAAAGCTCTGTTAGAAGTTATGAAAATTGAAGAAAAATTATTATTTTAAAGGGATATAAATAAGTTTAAGTATGTGTATGTGAGATAAGGATTTGAATGTTCAAGATAAGATATAGAGTAATAGAAAAGTTTGAGAATGAGTAAGTCGGTGAACAATTTATAAGATAAAGAAAGTTATACTGTTCGATTTTAATCAGATAAATAATATTGCGTGTGAGTAAACGTCCAAGTTTGAAAAGTTGAGTAAGATATCATTGGAATATATATATATATATATATAATTTGATTGAAAATATGGTATATGATTGAGTGGATAAGGGTTGTACCCTAGATTAAAAATTAAAGATTTCATTTAAAAAAATTAAGGTGCTATTAAATAATGTTAAAGGATATCCACTATTATAAAGTGGAGAATTTAGATGAGATAATTTAGTTGCTATGCAGTTGAGTTAAAATATGGTAAATAAATGTTGTAATGGGAATAATGGAAGATTTATTGATGTGAATATTGTTTCTGAAAAAGTTTAAGAAATAGATATGTCAGTAATTATTTTATAAGATGGAAGATGTTGAAATGTTGAGAGTGAACAAATAGAATTTCATGATACATGAGAATGAATGTGGATTTGACAAGTTAAGTAAACAATTGTTGAGATAATTCTGATTGGAAGAAAATATAAAGTGAATTAATCAAGTATGATATGGATTTGAATATGGTTAGGTATTTGGATCATATATATATATATATGATTAAGGCAATGAGAAGAGTATTTACAGGTTTTAAAAGGAGCTTTGAGAAATAAAAATAATGCAAGTATAAGAAAGAATAAAGAATAAAGTTATGTGAAAATAATGTTAAATATTAAGGTTATGAAAAGGTGATAAATATTAGTAATCAAATATAAGTATAAGTGTTATTATGATGTTTTTCATATAAATATGAAAAACGTAATGGAGTAAAAAAAATGAATGAAATGATTTAGATTGCAAGGAGATTTTGATTTGTGAAGGAATAAAGAGATAAGGAAATTAAATGATAGAGTTTAAAGGTTTAAGAATGAAAAGGGTTATGATAAGGTGTAAAGTATAAGTTTGGTATAAAAGTAAGAATTTTTCAATTCTAAGTGGAAAGGATAAAGAGTTATGAATTTTGTATCAGAATTTCAGTAGAGACTAAATTTGGAGGTTTATGAAGAAACTGATTAAGTTAGTATCATTTATCATACTGAGGTAAATATTTCTTGGATAAGTATGTAAGGTTATATGAAAAGATTGTTGGATTTTGTAAATTTCATGTCTTAATTATATCTGATGAAGATTTAAGATTATCTCAAAGTTGTGGAAATCTTTGAAAATGTCTTAGGAATTTAAATTAATTGTAGCATTGATATCTATGCATAGACAAATAGTGAGTTTAACAGATTATTCATACTTTAAAAAGGGTATGTATGATTGAGTTCAAAGAATCATGGGAAAATTATTTACCTTTAGTAGAATTTGTCTATAATAATACTTATTAATTGAGCATTAAGATGACTCTGTATGAAGTTTTATTTGGGAGAAAATATCGGACATCATTAATTTGGTTCAAGTTAAAGGATCAAAATTTTATTTTCTAGGATTTATTGAAAGTGGTTGAGGATAAAGTAAAGATAATTTAAGTTAATTTCAAGATGGCATCTAATCGACAGAAGTATTAGTCAGACTTGAGACAGAAATAAATTGAATTTTATGAAGACGATAAAGTTTTCTTAAAGTATCATATTAGAAAAAAAAAATTAATTGCAAAGGGGAGCGTATAATAGAGTTTAAAAGATCGGAAAAAGAATGTCAGACTAAGTTAACCAAGTGTAACATGTATTGGTTTAAGGTTGTGTTTCTTAGCCATGTAAATATAGTAAAAGAGATAAGGATTTATTTATATGTTTGAAGGAAACTTGAGATATATTTGAATGATAGTATTCTCTCTAATCAAGTTATTAAAGATAAGTATGTTACTTTTGAGATGAAAAAAAAAAGAGTATTGACATCAATTTCAAGATTGATATGAGTAAAATTTAGAAAGAAAGGTGTATAATAATTTGGATGAAGATGGTATAAGAATAAATGTTTGGTTTATGTTGTAAGTCGTTAGAGATGGATGAAAGAAATCAACGGACTCATGATGTTGAGTGATAAGGATTGAGATTACCGTATGGATGGAACCTTATTATTTCCATAATGAGCGACATTATATTTATACGAATTTATAAAGATTAAAAGGTGTAGAATCGAATGAGTGAAAAGATATAAATGAATGTAATTCCTTGTTGATTGAAAATAAGTTTAGTAATTGCAACCACGAAGGGAAAGTTAAAGATTTAAAATCAGATAATGTTGTCATAGGAATAGTTATTATTGAGTTTGTTTAATGAGTAGTAGGTTTGCAAGTAAAGAAAGATATCAAAATAGTTTTTTGTTGTGACATTGTGTAAAAGAAATGCTGGAAACTATTAAGTTAGTTGAATAGAAATATTGAGATTTTGTATGGACGGATTGGATCAAAGAAGTTGAAGAAAAGTGAAAAAAAATTAAGATAGTGGATAGTTAACAGAAGTTCTATATATATTTAAAGAAAAAAATGGAATTTCTAGATAAGTGATAAAGTATTTATTAATGTCTTGTTCTGAATAAGATTCTCTGTATAGTATAGCTCAGTCCTACATTCATTAGACCTTATGGATCTTTAAAAGAGGTGGATCTGTAGTATAATATGGAAGTGCAAATATGATATAAGTAGACAGTTCCCATATATTTGTACAGTGAAAATTCGAGGACGAATTTTCTTAAGGGGAAGAGATTTGTAACATCCCAAAATACGGGTTAGTGACTAAATTGTAAAACTTCAGAATGTGTTGATTAAAGTAAGATATTTGAATAGTGTAATGATTTGTTCGAAAATATTTCCTGAAAATAATTAGTAATTATCAAAGGAATTAAGGGGCAAAATGTTCATTTAACATGAAAGATATTTTGTTATCTCTTTATGAAGAGATAAACGTTGGGGGAGAGTATTTAGAAAACTCTTCTTCTTCTTACATTCTTCTTCTCCAACGTGCAGAGCATAAGGTGAGTTTTCTATTTGTTGGTTATTTGTTAAATTGAAGATTAGGTTTTGATCATTAGATGATAACTAAGCTTAAGGAAAGCTTAAGTTGTCTTATAATCAAAAGATGAAGAAGTTATAAGAGATTTAAGAAAACGAGTTTTTATATGAAATCATGGAATAGAGTTGATAAGTTGAATTTGACTTGTCATCTATGAGAATAAGAAGATAGAAGTGTTAGAATTGTATTTAGAACATATTGAAATTTGAGTATGATTCTTGAATTACATATGAAGGATAGGATTTTGAAGTTATAGATGATTTTCATGGATATAAGTTGGTTTAAGTAATGGTAGTTGAGTTTAATGACATGATAGGGGTTTAAAATAGAAGAATTAAGTGAAGAATTGATGATTTTCGGGGTTAAAATACAATTTCTGGGTAGAGGGAACTGATACCCTATGAAGGGAATCGATTCCCCCTCTTGGACGAAAATTCCAATATGTGCAGGAGGAACAGATTCCCCCTCTGGGGGGTATCGATTCCCCGGGAACAGATTCCCCCTGGGGGGGTATCGATTCCCCCCTGAATGAAAAAATAGAATTTGATTCATTAAACCGATTTAAGTTATTAACATCAAGTTTAAAGTTTAGGCTTCTGATAGTTGTTTTGAAATGATATATTTATGTAGATATTGAGTCTAAACAAGTTCCAGAATAATCAAAGGATTATAATCGAATCAAAGCAAGGCTAAGGTGAGTGCAATTTTAATTGTACTTATATTATTGAACGAACATTGGCTTGCGATGAGCCAATGATGGAGTTACTACGGTAAGAAGTGACTCCTAAAATGTTATTTGATATGTGATTCTTATATGTACATGAATACATGATATGCATAAACATAAGAGCATGAAACATAAGATATATGATATGATATACATGATTATATGCATATGTGATATATGCTATGAGATATGACCAATGTGAAATGAAATAAGCTATGTGAATATATGAAATGACATATGAATATGCAATATGTGATATGATATGAAATATATGGTTACACATACATGTGGTATGTGACAGAAGAAAAAGAATAAGTGATGAGAAATATATTTATAATAAATGCCCATAGTATATGATACGAGAGCTATAGGTATAGTTGGCATGCCAAGAGTCGAGGGTATTGTAGTCCTTCGGGACGTAGTCCTTCGGAACGTAGTAGTCCTACGGGACATATATAGCAGTCCTTCGGGACGAATACTGAACAAATGTTCGGTGCCCCATGAGGGAATTTATACGAGCTGTGGTGACAGCATTAGTGCACAACCTCAATGTACTCACATACCTCTATTCTCAATAATATACATGGGCAACAACAACAACAATTGAAATATAAGTTAAAGTGAAAGTGATGCAAAAAGGTAAGTTTCTTGTATGCATGACTTGATTATATATGTCATAGGAAATATATCCATGCATATTGAGATATCATGATCAAATAGTAAGAATGCATATTCATGAATCTACTGTTACATGTTTATTTATTGCCTCACTAAGTCTATGACTTAGCGTGTAAGTGATTTACACGTAGGTACCAAGAAACGTGAAGAGCAAGAATAGAAGTAGCAAGGATAGTATTATTACTAGAAGATCAGATCAGAAGTAATCGACAAAGTATGTATTTTGTTGTGTATAGAGTGTTGGCATATAATAAGTCGTTAATTATGAGTACTTTGATCAAGTTTGTATTTTATGGTCTCTTTTATGTAAATTAAAGTATTTTGTTTTAAATAAGTTTTAAATTCCCCGGGGTTTTTCTTTAAGTGTCAAGGTTTGAAAAGTCAATGTGACACCTCAGACTCGTATTCGGGTCGGGTACGGGTAGGGGTGTTACACTTCGGACTCGTATCCGGGTTGGATACGGGTTGAGGGTGTTACATTTAATGGTATCAGAGTCATGGTTTAGTTGATTCTATGCATAAACTGAAGTTTATAATGATTTTAAAGATATACATACCAACAAAATAGTGAGAACTTCTGATGTGATAGAATAGTGAGTATGTTGTTTTACTAATAGAATGATATGGTTATATCTTATTAGATATCCGGACATGATAGTTCCCGAAGTGAAGCGGGAGATGATAGGCCCGCTGAGAGTTGTAATTCATCTGCCCTGGCCAGGCAAGGTGGAGAACAAGTACATTCTGGAGTGCCTGTAGGTGATCAAGATATTTTCTTCAGGACATTAGACACTGTCCTGACGCGTTTCCAACCTCTTGCCTCTTCAACTCAAAGAATGAATATTGCGAAAGAGTTGAAGGATTTAGGAGCTCCAGAATTTAAGTGTGAAGTCGAAGAAGGTCATGTTGTTGCGTACATTTGGCTCAATAATGTGAGAATTATGCTTGAGGGACTTCATTGTTTCTATTCGGAGAAGTTGGATGGAGTAGTCTCCTTGCTCCGAGGGTAAGCGAGAATTTGGTGGACCAATATTACACTGAGGATGACTAGTGATCAGGTAACTTGGTCCTTGTTTTTAGAAGAATTCAAGTATAAGTACATATGAGATCATTTTATCCGACAGATGAAGCAAGAGTTTATGAATCTGAAGCAGTGGAATCGCACAGTGTATGAATATGAGTGTGAGTTCAACAAGTTGAGCCGTTTTACTACCGAACTTATTCCTATAGAGAAAAATACTTGTGAATGGTTTGTGGAAGGTTTGAGTCCGAGATTGAAAGAAATGCTAATTGTTTTGAACTTGTCCTCGTTTCAAGAGGTAGTTAACTGTGGCAAAGCTTTGGAAAGAGCTCAGAACAAAAGATATGGAGATCAAAGAGCTCAGTCATCTAAAAAAGTGGGTGCTTCTTCGAGTTCTGCAACAGAAAAAAGGGGTAGAGTATTGGTTCTCGACCCCATACGAGATGAGAGTCAATTGCATCAACTGCTAGAGGATTCAATCTGATGAGAGGCAGACAAACTTAGTCTGTGGGATCCGGAATAGGAAGATCTAACCAGAGCCAAGTTAGACCGTGTCCAGATTGTGGAAGGAATCATCCAGGAATTTGTAGAATGATTTCGGGAGCTTGTTTTAAGTGTGGGGACACCAGACACTTTATCTGGGATTATCCAATGATAGCCGGTGAAACTGCACAGCCGGAGAAATCTACTTCTATGACTCAGAGAGGAATGGGTAGAGGTAGAGGAAGAAGTCAGTCAGAGTCATCTACTCAACAAGAGATACGCTTTAATTTTCAAGTGTATAATCTCAAAACCAATGAGGATCGAGATGACCCAGAGATTATAACAGGTATTTTCCAATTGTATGATAAGAGTATTTTAGTACTGATTGATTCGAGTTCTACATATTCTTACATTAGTAGTAAGTTAGTGAGGGAATTGAACATTCAGTTAGAAGCTACTAGCAATGATGTGATAGTAACTAATCCGTTAGGGCATAGTGCTCGGGTAAATAGAGTGTGTTGAGGGTGTTCCATACGGATTCAGGGAATTGAATTCCCTTTTGACAAATTCAAAGTGATACTGGGAATGGATTGGTTATATCGTTACTATACTAATATTGATTGTAGACTGAAAAGGGTAACGTTGAGAAGTTCAGAAGGTGTGGAAGTTATTGTATTTAGTGAAGGATGTAATCCATTGACAAATATAATATCCATGATGTCCGCAAAGAAGTTAATGCTACAAGGATGTCAAGGATTCATTGTCAATGTGCTGGATGTTAGAACTAAGGAGAAAGGGATTGAAGAAATTCCCATAGTCAGAGAGTTCTCAGATATATTTCCTGCAGAGTTGCCGGGTCTACCTCCAGATAGAGAGGTGGAATTTCAAATAGAGATAATGTCGGGAACAGCGCCCCATTGCAATGGCACCATATAGAATGGCCCCAAAAGAATTACAGGAATCAAAGATTCAATTACAGGAACTGTCGGATAAAAGGTTTATTAGACCTAGTGTATCGCCTTGTAGAGCTCTAGTTTTGTTTGTTAAGAAGAAAGATGGTTCAATACGTCTATGTATTGATTATAAGAAACTCAATAAAGTGACCATTAAGAATAGGTATCCCCTCCTTAGAATTGATGATTTGTTTGATCAGCTGAAGGGAACCTCAGTGTTTTCTAAGATTGATTTACGGTCGAGATATCATCAATTGAAGATTCAAGAGAAAGATATTCCAAAGACGACATTTAGAACGAGGTATGATCACTATGAGTTTATTTTGATGTCGTTTGGAGTTATGAATATACCGGTTGCTTTCATGGACCTGATGAACAGAATATTTCAATCCTATTTGGATCAGTACGTAGTAGTACTTATTGACGACATTTTAGTGTATTCGAAGTCAGAAGAAGAGCATAGTATACACTTGAGGATAACTCTGCATATTTTATGAGATAAGAAGTTGTATGCTAAATTATCTAAATGTGAATTCTGGCTGAACGAAGTGACATTTCTTGGACATGTAATTTCTGCAGAAGGAATTCGAGTAGATCCTTAAAAGATTGAAGCCATTCTGGAGTGGGAAGTTCCAAAGAATGTGTCGGAAGTTCAAAGTTTTCTGGGATTAGCCGGTTATTATCGAAGATTTGTTAAAAACTTTTCGATGATAGTTTTACCCTTAACTAAATTGTTCAGGAAAGATATAGTGTTTACTTGGACTCTTGAATGTAAGGAAAGTTTTGAAATGTTGAAGAAGATTTTGACAGAAGCTCCAGTATTAGTTCAACCTGAATCTGGCAATAACTATGTAGTATATAGTGATGTGTCCCATAATGGCTTGGGATGTGTTTTAATGCAAGAAGGTAAAGTGGTGGCTTACGCTTCAAGACAATTAAAACCATATGAGAATAATTATCCAACGCACAATCTGGAGATGACTGCAGTAGTGTTTGCTCTTAAGATTTGGAATCACTACTTGTATGGTGAACGTCGTTACTTATATACCGATCATAAGAGCTTGAAGTATTTGATGACCCAGAAAGAGTTGAATTTAAGACAGAGAAGATGAGTGGAATTTCTAAAGGGTTACGATATAGTGATTGATTTTCATCCAGGAAAAGCAAATGTGGTAGTGGATGCCTTAAGTCGAAAAACGTTTGCACCCTTACGAACTTTGGATGCTAGATTATCATTAAATGGAGATGGTGCAATATGTGCAGATTTGACTCTTAATCCATCATGGTTAGATCGAATTAAAGAATTGAAAAGCAAAGATGAGAAGTGTCTGAAGAAGTTGCAATAAGTAAGAAAAGAAGAGATAAAGATTTTGAGATTAAGTCTTATGGGAATCTGTATTATCGAGGGAGATTAGTGATTCCAGATGATGATGAGTTAAAGAATGAATTGTTAACAAAAGCTTATTGTAGCCCATTGACGATGCACCCTAGAGAAAACAAAATGTATATGGACCTCAAGAGCCGATATTGGTAGCCTGAAATGAAGAGAAATATTACGGAATTTGTATCCAAGTGTTTGACTTACCAGCTAGTCAAAGTTGAACATCAGGTTCCGTCAGGACTGTTACAACCAATGTCTATTCCTCTGTGAAAATGGGAGAATGTAATAATGGATTTTGTGACGGCTTTACCTTTAACTCCGAACAAAAGAGATTAAATCTGGGTGATTGTAGACAGATTGACTAAGTCAGCTCATTTCATTCCGGTACGAGCGGATTTCTCCATGGATAAATATGTTGAATTGTATATCAGAGAGATTACACGATTACATGGTGTACTTGTTTCCATTGTTTTCGATCGAGATCCTAGATTCACATTGAGGTTTTGGAAATCTTTGCATGGAGCGTTAAGAACTCGATTGAATTTCAGCACAACATTTCATCCTCAGATCGATTGACAGTCTGAACGGACTATCCAAATTATGAAGGATATGTTAAGAGCCTCTGTAATAGAATTCAAGGGATCGTGGGAAAAATACTTGCCACTTTCTGAATTTTCTTACAACAATAATTACCAGTCAAACATTAAAATGACTCCCTATGAGGCTTTATATGGGAAAAAGTGTCGTACGCCCTTAAACTGGTATGAGCTTAAGGATCGAGAAGTTCTTGGTCCTGATTTGATTCAGGAAACGAAAGAGAAAGTTCGAGTGATTCAGAATAATCTGAAAGCTGCAGCTAATAGACAGAAATCATATACTGATTTAAAAAGAAAAGAAATTGAGTTTCAAGTAGGAGATAAAGTGTTCTTGAAAGTGTCTCTGTGGAAGAAAGTATTGAGGTTTGGACGTAAAAGAAAGCTTAGTCCTCGGTTTATTGGACCCTATGAGATTGTAAAGAGAGTAAGACTAGTAGCATATCAACTATCTTTGCCACCTGAGATAGAAAAGATACATGATGTCTTTCACGTTTCCATGCTTCGAAGATATAGATCTGATCCCTCCCATATCGTAACACCAGAAGAGATCGAGGTTCAACCTGACTTGACTTATGAGGAGGAATTTGTTCAAATATTAGCTTATGAGGTGAAACAACTAAGGAATAAGACTATTTCATTGGTCAAAGTATTATGGAGGAATCACAAGGTGGAGAAAGCAACGTGGGAACGTGAAGAGGACACGAGAAGCCAGTACCCCCATCTTTTTGTGCAATGAAAATTTGAGGACGAATTTTCTTAAAGGGAAGATTTGTAACATCCTCAATACCGGGTTAGTGACTAAATTGTAAAATTCTAGAATTTTGTGACTAAAGTATAAATTATTGAAAAGTTTAAGGATTTATATGAAAATTTTGGTGTATGCTTAAATTGAAAAGAATGATGAATTAAAGGGTAAAATGGTCATTTGACAAGAAATATTTTTATTTCCCTTTATAAGATAAGAAAACCACGTGGAAAAAAGAAGATTTCTCCTGAGTTCTCTTCATCATTCTTCTTTCTCTCCACCGAGAACCAAGGTTGCAAAGGTGAGTTTTCTTATGGGTTAATTATTCGTTGAATTCAAGTTTGGTTTATGATCTTTAGATGATACTTAAGCTTAAGGAAAGCTTAAGTTGTATTAAAATCAAAAGATGAAGAAGTTATGAATGATTAAAGAGAAGGGGTTTCTAAATGAATTTCTGAAAAAGAGTCAATAAATAAAGTTTGAGTCTGGAATTGACTTTTCATAAACTTAATTAAGAGATATCAAGTGATAGAATTGAATTTAGAATATATTGAAAATTTGGTTTGATTATTTATTTATATATGGAGGATGAGATTTTGAGGTTAATGATATATTGAATGAGTAAAAATTGGTATAAGTATGTGTACTTGAGTTTAGAATATGAAATAGATTAAAACATGAAGTGTTTGAGCTGATAAAAATGAATTTTCGGGTTTAAAAAGGAAAATCTAGACTATGGGTATTGATACTGCTTCATCAGGTACCGATACCTCAAGAGTAAAATAGGGAAAATATTTAAAGGGTATTAATACTTGGGCAGGTGGTATCGGTACCATAGCATAGGGGTATCGATACCAGATTAAGGGTATCGATACCAGGGAAACATCAAATTTAAATTAGGTATCGATACCTAGGGAGGGTATCGGTACCCTAGAGGAAAGGTATCTCAAGTTGGAAAAGTTGATATTAGTATTTTAGTTAGTTCAAGTTAGTATGAAACATTTTTGAGTATCTCAACGTTCGATATTCATTAGATTATATTTGTATAGATGTTGAGCATAAACAAGTTCCGGAACGGCCACAGAGTCGGGATCAATCCAAAGAGATAGAATTATAAAAGTGAATTGGGATTAAGCAAGACTAAGGTGAGTGTATATCCTAGTAGTATAGATATTGTTTTATGGAAAGAAGACTTGTGATAAGTCTATATCCTCTAATTGATTTTATGATTTACTTTTTCATATGCATGCATATGTTATGATTATAGTGAGTATTTGCATAGTTCTTAAATACTTTCATATGATATAAGATGTAATGTATGCAATCATCAGAGAACAAATCCAAGTATGTGTAATAAGTAAAGTGATCATATGTGTACATGTGAAGTGAATGAAATGTTTATATGGGAAGTGATAAAAGATATATGAAAAGGTGAAATGTATCCATATTTCAACCTATGTTATATAATATGAGAGTTGTAGGTATAATTGGCATGCCAAGAGTCGAGAGTTAAAAGTGGTTCTACGGGACAAAGTGGTCCTACGGGACAAAGTGGTCCTTTGGGACATAGTGGTCATTCGGGACAAAGTGGTCCCGCGGGATAAAATTATAAGTGCTCATAGTGGGAATTTATTTGAGATGTGGTGACAACATTTGTGCACAACCTCAGTGTACTCACGTACCTCCTGTTCTCAATAATGTATCTGGGCATCCAAAGATAAATTGGATTGAAACTCGCATAAGAAGATAAATTTCATATGTGCATGATATGATCATATATGTTATCATTTAGTAGATACATTCAAGTTGTAATGTCTCGATCGAATGGTAAGAGTGCATGTTTTATGAATTCATTGTTACATATTCTATTATGCCTCGCTAAGTCTGTGACTTAGCGTGTAAGTAATTTACATGTAGGTACCAAGAAGCAGGAAGACCAGGGTTAAGGTCTAGAAAGACAACATCTCCTTTAAAGAGATCAGATCAGAAGTAATCTAATGGAGTATGTTCTTTTGTTATAATAATTATGTTGGCATGTAATTATAGTTTAAAGTTATAAGTGATCTGATCGATTTTGTAAACATTTTGATAGAATCTATGTAAATTAGTGTACTGTGCTTTTAATAAAAGTTTTAAATTTTATGAGATTTTGTAAAAGTAAACGTTTCGAAAAGGCAATGTGGCACTTTGGCCTCACATCCGGGTCGAATACGGGTTGGGATTGTTACAGACTTAAACATTAACATAAATATAAACATAAAAGATTCCTAAAACTGGTTAACTTTTGTAATACCCCAGATATTAGGGTAATGACTATTTTGGAATGATTTAAAAATTTGGAGGATTAAGTTGAATAAACGGTAACGTATTAGAAATGATTTAGTTCAGACCAATTAGTAAGAATGGAAAAATGAAAGAGTATTTTGGTCTTTTAGAGGGAAATGAATTTAAAAATAAAAAAAATATTTTTAATTAGGGTGTTAAAGTAAGGGGAAAAAGGGGAAGTGAAAAACACTAAGCTATCTTCTCTCTTTCTTTCCCATGTAAGTGCTCTCCTCCATAGCCAAAGATCATAACCAAGCTCCCGAGTCAAGCAAGAAAAAGGACAAGGGTAAAGTTGCAGAGTAGTTGGACGTTATTTCAGCATACTAGGGAGGTATATAAGGTGCCATTAATGCAAGTTAGATGATAAGTTAAATGCCTAACTGTGCATAATGGCAAAAAGGTGTCACTAATGCAAGTTAGATGATCAGTTAAATGCCTAATTGTGTATTTTGGCAGAAAAATGTCATTAATACAAGTTAGATGATAAGTTATATGTTTAACTGTGCATTTTGGCAAAAAGGTGCCACTAATGCAAGTTAGATGAAAAACAGTGCATTTCGGCATAAAAGATGCCAATTATGGGTTTAACTAAAAAGATTGTAAAGGATTCTCACGAAGTATATGAATTATCTCATATTATGATAGTCATGACATGCTTATGAATAAATTGTAGTTTTAGTTACAGTTTTATGTCTCACTAAGTAAATATTTAACGTGTGTTGATTTCACGTGTAGATAAAATCAAAGATTAGCCAAGTAAGGGGTGCAACAGCCACAACTATCATCAAATTAAGGTTGACTAGTCAGTAATCAGTAGGACAATCACATTTATTTTGAAACTTATCTGGTATGCAATCGAATTTAAGAAAAATGTTTTGTAATGGATTTAAAGTGATAATTTTTAGTAATATATTTCAATGAATATTTTGTTATTGTATTAAAATGTTTGGTTTTGAATTTCGAAACACAATTTTATTGGTTTTTACAAATGAGTAAATGTTTTTACGAGTCATGTGACACCTATCACTTATGTACGGAAATGTATACGGGAAATGGGTGTTACACTTTTAGTATTAATACTTGTATTGTTAGTTGTGTATTTAACCCTTGTATTTTTGTTTGTTCATTTTTAGTTCTTATAATTTTAAATCTTGAAATTTTGATCGTTGTTTAGACATTTTATACGAAATAAGTTAAGTTAAATTCTACAATTAATTCTTATATTACATGTTAGTTGTAAATTCAGTTCATGTTCTCTAAGTTTAAGTCATATAATTTAATTGTATTATTTCTCTATTATCTGAGTCAAGATTAAAATTTTTAATTTTAAAAAATATGAAAATTAAAACTAATTAAATTAAAATATAAAAGTTAAATTCATAATTCATACATGATATAGTTGATAATCAAATAATTTAATTGTATTATTTCTCTATTATCTGAGTCAAGATTAAAATTTTTAATTTTAAAAAATATGAAAATTAAAATATAAAAGTTAAATTCATAATTTATACATGATATAGTTGATATCAAATAATTTTAAATTTGGGGTGGGTTTTTCTCCCCTTGAATGGTCATAAGAATTTGGATTCATCTCCAAAGTCTCCTCTGGGCCCGTATCTTAACATTCTCCTAATCACACTTGGTTCAACTAATTCCGTTTGTGATACCGGTACGATGAAAGTCACTATTCTTCCTATAAATATTGGATTCGAAGAGTTATCTATAAGATATATGTTTTTCAATCGTTAAGGAAAATTTTAAACATATATTTTCAGACTATTCAAAAAAAAAGTTATAATAGAAATTTAAAGTATACGAAATTAAATCATCTATATAAAATATAAAGAAAATAAATTACACGTGGAACCGTCCCTTAACACCAACTAATCCATCCTTGTATATAGTACGTATTAAGGGTGTTTTTATAAATATTTCGAAGCAGGAAGATTTATTTCTAAACCTAACTTAATCTGATCCCGATTCCCCATCCTGATCCGAGCACCATTGAAGGGTGAGATGGATAAAAGGATGGTTCACACAGTAGCAATGGATATAGTCAAAGAAAATGGAAGTCCATACTGAAAAACAATAAAGTAAAAATATTAAAACCAGTACTTCTACGTCAATAGGTGAATACCAAGGCAAATATAGCTTGATTTCTGCAAATTTGGTTATTTAAAGACCTAATTCAGCTTGATTTCTGCAAATTTGACACAAGATTTGATGCAGCAAAAGCTGCAGATCCACCACCAACACATACAGCAGCCACCACAATCTGCAACACAATCTCCCACAGGTTATCTTCAGGCACAAGGTAAACACATGAGGGACCCAAAAGCAATCAACCCAAGCTGAGTGTCAACAGTGCCCCTGGAGTTCCGGGGTCCGTCGCCGCCGATAGCATCCCCAGCTCTTCAGCCTTGGACAGGAGTCCCAGTTTCTCTATTGATGATAGAGATAACCCGAACTTCTCGGCTGCCGATAGTAGCCCTGCTTTTTCTGCTTTGGTTAGCAGTTTCAGTTTCTCCACATTTGTAAGTAGCTTCACCGGTTGTGCCGCCGCTGTGCTGTTCCGTGGGCCCGGCTCACCCAGCGGGAAAACACTCGAGTTCGAGCCCTGCATCAAATTCAGATATTACAAATTCAGTAACAAGGGGTTAAGGTAATTTGTCATTTAATCAAACAGATTCCGAGCAAAAACATTAAACACGTAGAAACCCAGAAACAGCCATTGAAAAAAGAAACAGAGTGGGATGGGATTGAAAAGAGAACTGACCTTCCTAGAACCAACAGTTTTAGCAACCGGAGGTGGTGGTTTCTGAGTAGCCATGGATTGAATGAGAAAATATGAGAAAGTTGCAGAATTTGATGATGATTTAAAAAACTTATCTGTTGTGATCCTTGAAGAAAACAGAAATGGACTTGCTTTGCTGCTGTAAACAGCTATGGATTCCATGTTTCACGAATTTGCTTACGGCTATGGGTGCCTTTTTGGGAATTTTTGGTTGATTCTTTGAAAGAACCTTGCCTGGAATGAACAGGCAGTGAGGATCATGGATTGATTTTCAGTTGTTGAGTGCCCGCGCGGCAGACGATGAGACATGTATAAAAATTTTGAGTTGTTTGATGAGTTTTATCACTTTATGGTTTAAATTTTATTTAATTTTTTTTATAATAAAATTGAATTTTATAAAACTGAATTCGAGTAGTTATAGTTACTTAAAATATTATAATACATATTAATTGTAATTCAAATAATTTTCTCTAGTAGCAGAATATATATATATATATATAAGAAAGATTATAATATTATTTAATAATGAGTTAATTGTATCATATGTCCTCACACTATAACCTTCATTTTAAATTGGTCTTTAAACTTTTAAATATTTCAATTTCATCCCTAAACTATGACTCTTATTCTAAATTAATCCTTAAACTTTTGAACATTCTAATTGCATCCCTAAACTATGACCCTCTTTTTAAATTGGTCCCCAAGCTTTTGAATCTTTTAATTTCATCTCCAAATTCATCCAAATATGTAACTAGTTTCAAAAATTATTTAACATAGATTTTGTCTTTTAAAACATATAATAATATTATTTGGCTTAATGATTTTATTAACAAGGGATGTGATTAGTATATACATAAGTTTAGAATAAAATTAGAATGTTCAAAAAGTTAGGGACCAATTTAGACAAAGGTCATTATTTGAGGATAAAATTAAAATGTTCAGAAGTTTAAGGATTAATTTAAAATGATAGTCTTAGTTTAGGGATGAAATTAGAATATTTAAAAGTTTAGGGAATAATTTAAAAAGAATGTCATACTTTGAGGACATATAATGCAATTAACTCTTTAATAAATCAAATATCATCTAGAATTATAAAATATATTTATAATATTTTAAAAAAAGAATTTTGAGGATAAAATTTTGGTGGTAGTATAAAGGGATCATAGAATTGATAGGAAGAAAGGATTTATAAAAAAACAACAATCGAATAACCAAATTGAATAAAATACAAAGTTGAAAGACTAAATAAAAAAATAGTATTTTTGTTAAAAAAAAATAAAGCTACATAGGTATTATATAGCAGTGGGAGAGCACGTGCTTCAAATTTAGTTAAAAATTAACTTAAGACAAAATAAAAATTGAATAAATGAGTAAATCATGCAAGGTTTAGTGATTAAGTTTTAAAAAGAGGAAATCTATTTTTAAAAATAATAATTGGAGCTACATAAATATTCTATTGTGATCTAGGAGCATGTTGTTTAAACTTAGTCTAAAATGCACTTAAAATAAATGAAGAATTAGAAAAATAAGAAAATTATGGATTAAATCGTAAATAGTGAAAATACTTAGTTAAGTTTTGAAATACAATTGTTTGGTTTTTTGAATTGGTAAAATTTCAATTCAACTCAAATTCAAAAATTGACTTACTAATTTAAATTAACTCGAATAATTTAAAATTTTAAAAGATGTTTTTTTAAAATCAAATCAAGTTTTACTCCATTTTAACCATGCAAATTATTATATTACTATAGTATTCCATTTTCAGTCTTATATTTCATTACTATTGTTGTTGTTGTTAAATTCAGTAACAAGGGGTTAAGGTAGTTTGTCATTTAATCAAACAGATTCCGAGCAAAAACATTAAACACGTAGAAACCCAGAAACAGCCATTGAAAAAAGAAACAGAGTGGGATGGGATTGAAAAGAGAACTGACCTTCCTAGAACCAACAGTTTTAGCAACCGGAGGTGGTGGTTTCTGAGTAGCCATGGATTGAATGAGAAAAGATGAGAAAGTTGCAGAATTTGATGATGATTTAAAAAACTTAGATCCTTGAAGAAAACAGAAATGGACTTGCTTTGCTGCTGTAAACAGCTATGGATTCCATGTTTCACGAATTTGCTTACGGCTATGGGTGCCTTGTTGGGAATTTTTGGTTGATTCTTTGAAAGAACCTTGCCTGGAATGAATGGACAGGCAGTGAGGATCATGGATTGATTTTCAGTTGTTGAGTGCCCGCGCGGCAGACGATGAGACATGTATAAAAATTTTGAGTTGTTTGACGAGTTTTATCACTTTATGGTTTAAATTTTATTTAATTTTTTTTATAATAAAATTGAATTTTATAAAACTGAATTCGAGTAGTTATAATTACTTAAAGAGAAAATAATTTCAGTGACAAAAAATCCCATATAATATACGATTTTAATCAATATTTTCCGGATTTGCCAAAATGACCAACAAAATCGCAATGTGATCGCTAATTCGCAACGCGATCTCCATTATCGCAAATCAGTTTCCAGATTCGCAACGCGATTATGACTATCGCAACGCGATTTTCCAATTTCGCGTTGCGATTTTCCCAATTCGCAATGCGAATAAGTAAATCGTAATGCGAATTTGGAAAATCGCAATGCGAATTTGGAAAATCGCAACGCGGTACTGACTATCGCAACGCGATAATACAAAATCGCAACGCGATACTGACTTTCGCAACTTGATACTTAATTTCGCAACTCAATACTGACTTTCGCAACGAGATAATACATAATCGCAATGCGATTTTCAAAACGCCATTAGTATCGCAAAGCGTATTTTATTTTCAAATTCCAAACACGAATATTAATATATTGGAACACTGAACCGTCCACAGTATATCCCGTAATCGCAACTCATAACCTAAAACCTAAAATCACAACTCAGTCCCATCTCCATCTCTCACTCTCTCACCCATCTCCGACGAAATCCATCTCCATCTCCGGCGAAATCCGTCTATTTCCATCTCTCAGAGCCATCCTCACAATTAGAAATGGAAAATCAACCAAATCAACCACCGAGGGTTAGTTTTTTTAATTATTTTCTTTTTGAAATTTTTGCATTATTATTAGGTTTTTCATATTGAAATTGATGATAAGTTTACTGGTAATTTCAATAATAGATTAACCATTTCACTTAGATTGCTTATTAAATCAACCGAGAATCGCAACGCGAAATGAAAATCGCAATGCGATTTTATTATCTCGTTGCGATAGT
The DNA here is from genome assembly GCF_006381635.1 of Hibiscus syriacus. Lineage (NCBI taxonomy): Eukaryota > Viridiplantae > Streptophyta > Magnoliopsida > Malvales > Malvaceae > Hibiscus > Hibiscus syriacus. The sequence goes on along the minus strand of NW_024063085.1, from coordinate 619,560 downwards.
CAAATTCGCGTTGCGATTGTCATTTTCGTGTTGCGATTTTCATTTTCAGAAACTATTCTTCTTCTGCAAATTGAAACTTGAATTAATTGCATTACTTCAACCAAAAAACAAAGACAAATAAGAAATTCACAGTGTTGCAAATTTAAGTTTGAAGAATAAACTACTACTCTTTATGTTTATTATTGTTTTTGGTATATCTTCACAGTGTAGTTTTTGGTATATCTAACTTAGTATGTTTATTGTTTTTATAGAACTTTTATTCGGCTCAATTGACCTTAAGAAATAAAGTCAGCCTGGCCAAAACAATTGCGTCGAAGCTTTCACCTGCACAAAGAAAAATGTTTGAGGATACTTGCTTCGGGCCATGGCTGAAAGTACAACATCCCGGTGGAGATGCGATGTTGACACACATGTTTCTTCAAACCATGACTAGGGATCTACCAGATACTATACAACGTCATGATGAAGAGATATGGTTTGATTTTTCACCGGCGTATACGTGTTTTGGGCGGGAGGAGTTTTGCTTAATCACCGGTCTACGCTTCGGACACGATGATGTAGGTCGGTACACTAGACACATTACCCGCCCATCATGGTTATCCCGTGTTTTTCCTGAGCTGGAGAGGTCGAATCTACACGTGGAAGACCTGACGATATTATTGAATAAGAAAGATGGTTTTACTCGGATGGATGACGTCGATGTTGTCAGAGTATGCCTTCTAATACTTTTGCATGCCGGCTTTTTAGGCAGAGAGGCCAGACAACCTATTCCGAATGATCTAATCAAATTGGTAGAAGACCTAAATGCGTGGAACCTGTTTCCATAGGGCTCGTATTTATGGAAAGCTACATGTAATAAGTTATCGTCTGCCTTGGATGATCGAAAAAGTTTGCATGGCGATGGTTCCAAATACACTTTGACAGGCTTTATTTGGGTCTTTAAGGTAAGAATTTTTATATAATGTTTCCAAAATTATAAGTAATTATTTAACAATTACTAATGTTTGTTATTATATTGTTTGTAGATTTGGATATTTGAGGCATTTCCCGCCATGAAGACATATGCAATAAAAACTTCAAATGATATTCCCAGGGCTATTTCCTGGAAGAGGAAACGGACCTTGCAATGGGAAGATTTACTACGGTATACGATAATAAATAATGTAAGTTAACATAAATACTACCATATGTTTATAAACAAGTTATTGCTATTACACGTTTAACTTTGTTTGAGCTTTTATATTGTTAGGAGGCCAACACTCCATTACAGAGGCTAACACCCACGGAAGCTGAGCTTGCCACTGATTGGTGGCAAGCTAGTAAGCGTTTTTTTGATGGCACGGATGATGAGCAACCTCCACTTCGGGAGCCATCACCTCACCCAGAGCTATCACCTCACCCAGAGCCATCACCTGATCGACCCGACTATACACCTCCACAACGACAGCCATCACCTATTCTATCACATCATCGAGCCTCTTCTCCACCATCACCGCAAGATAGGCGACCGGCAAAGATGCCACGACGTTTATCTCCCTGTTCTCCACCTCCACGGGATGAGTTAGGAGAGTTACGTGATGAGGTCAATGCCTTGCGTGAGGAGGTCGGTACTTTACGCAAAGACGATGGTGCATGGCGTGTTGAGGTGTCTACTTTACGCGGTGAGGTAGTCGCTCTACGTGAGATGGTAGTATCGTTGCAGAATGAGGTTCATACTCTATGCAACGAGGTAAGTTTAAGATTTTTTATATTTAACTTGATGATAAATTTACTCGTAATTTCACTTAGATTAACCATTTCACTTAGATTGCTTAATAAATTCATTCGGTTGCTGCCAATACTGCTAAATTGTTTTTGTTAGTATTTGTTTTTGGTTTTGTTTTTGTCTTTTGGTTGAAGTAATGCAATCCATTCAAGTTTCAATTTGCAGAAGAAGAATAGTTTACTTTCGCAACACGAAAATGACTATCGCAACGCGGAAATGGCTATCGCAATGCGAAATGAAAATCGCAACGACAAAATCGCAATGCGAAATGAAAATCGCAACGACAAAATCGCAACGCGAAATGAAAATCGCAATGTGATTTGTGTTTTGCGTTGCAATTTTGTCGTTGCGATTTTCATTTCGCATTGCGATTTTGTCGCTGCGATTTTCATTTCGCATTGCGATAGCCATTTCCGCGTTGCGATAGTCATTTCCGCGTTGCGATAGTCATTTCCGCGTTGCAAAAGTAAGTTTCGTGTTGCGAAAGTAAACTATTCTTCTTCTTGAATGTTTTTAAATGTTTATATAAGTGCTTACTTCTGGAATGTTATCTGATGCATTTTGTGAACTATGATAGAATAATGACTTGGGTGAATACAATGCAAGTTTGAAACATATTTGTCTTTGTTTAATATCATGTCTGTTTATTTACTGATTTATGTATTAATTTTTTTTAGCGGCCCGATAAGGTGGATGCTTTACGTCGGGTTTTCCTTGCATGACGGAGTTCACGCATCAGATGGCGTACACGTGCTATTACGTCTCCGTTCACCCCAATGGTGCGAAGACTCCGCAAGAAGAAGCCCGACTCACCTGTCATTCCTCAAGAGTCCCCTCCAATTGTTCAAGAGGCTCCTATCATCCCTCAAGAGTCCCCCCACCGTTCAAGAGGCCACTGTCATCGTTGAAGAGGTCCCTCCCACCATTCCAGAGCCCGATTCACATGGGGTAATATATCGAATTATTGAAAAACCCCCACCGTTGCTGGACATGATGGATGAGAGTTGGCTCTCGTATGAGTTACCGGCTAGTACCATTCCGGTATCTGAAGTGGAGAGGAGACAACTACCGGAAACAATTCTGGATAATACCCTTTGGGCTAAGACCGCAGTTGATTTTTATCTACATGAGCGGAGCCAAGGGTGTTACACTGACATAAGCAAACTCAACGATGAGATGTATTTGTTGCTTAATCGGTCTTGGTGGGGTGTGTTATTAGGGGTTGAAGACAGTGGCTATTTCAATGGGGAGGTAAGTCTTATATTTGACTTATATATGATTTTGATTAATTTTTTTAAAAATTAATGTAATTCACTAATATATGTCTTTTTTTTTTGTAAAACATAATATCGATGCGTGGGTGTCAAGTCTTCTAATAATAAGGAAGCTTAGGAAAAATAAAAAAAATTCGCGATATACAATAATGCCGGCGGCTTTTCACGCAGTTCACTTGAAGAATCAACGAGATGAATCATTTTCGTTGGGCAATGGACAAGCTAAACTTTATCCTGCATGGTGGGAGGTCGATAAGGTTAGTGTTTATTTTTTAAATTTTTTAAAGGTGTTCATAAATAAGTGCGCAAATAAATGAATTATTACTTATGATTGCAGGTGTTTATCCCTGTTTTGGAACGTCGTCATTGGCTTCTCGTCCAACTTCAGCTCCCATCCCTGAAGATAATAGTATATGACAGCATGATAAATTACATATCACTGTCTGATTTGAGAGATATTATCAAGGGATGGAGCTCTCATTTGGCTAAATTCTTGGATGGGATTAATTATTGGACTCATTCTGGACAGAAGAAGCCAAAGAAGTTCAATGTCACAGTTGTCAAAGACGAGACCGTGCCACAACAATCGCTGGGAGCCAGAGGGGATTGTGGCCCTCTCGTATGCATGTGCTTGGCGCGTTTGACGATGGGAAGCACAGAGTTTCTACCTCCCACCGATAGAGATAGAGCTGCAGTAGGCTTGTGGTTTCGGTATTATATGGCTAGATCGATACATTCTATACGCTGCCTACCTGCATCCGCGTTATGAAAGTATCCATTGTTAATTGGTAAGTCAAATACAAGTTTTGTTAACATATATACTCCTTTTGGTTTGAAAATATTTGGTTAAGTACCTATAATTCAATAATTTGTTGTTTGTAGGTTTTAGATGTGTAGGAAGTCTTGTTTGAGCAAATGTTTGGTTTTTGCAGGTTAATCCTTAAGTGAGCTGCGTGAAATGGATGTACGGGTGCAAAAGTTGATTCATTGATTCAATAATTGATGAGGAAATAAGAATTATTATTATTTTTTGATTGTTTAATTGATTTGTAAAAAATGATTTGTAAATGTTGATTTGTTTAATTGGTGTGTACATAATTCTTATTTGTGCTTGTTTAATTGATTGAAATGTAATAGTTGATTTGTTGATTTTCAATCTGCATTATGTTGAAGGAAAAACAGACTATCGCAACACATAATACATGCCTAACTGAAAATGTTAAAAGTGCACACATAAAATACACATAATACAACGTTTGCATTTAAAAATCACCTAAGTTAACAGTCCCAAAAGGTGAAGCCGGTTGTGATTGGGATTTTGAAGATGATTGCGATTTTCAGAATCTCGTTGCGAAAATCAGAATCTTGTTGCGATTTTGTATTATCTCGTTGCGATAGTCAGTACCGCGTTGCGATTTTCCAAATTCGCATTGCGATTTTCCAAATTCGCATTGCGATTTACTTATTCGCATTGCGAATTGGGAAAATCGCAACGCGAAATTGGAAAATCGCATTGCGATAGTCATAATCGCGTTGCGAATCTGTAAACTGATTTGCGATAATGGAGATCGCGTTGCAAATTAGCGATCGCATTGCGATTTTGTTGGTCATTTTGGCAAATCCGGAAAAAGTTGGTTAAAATCGTATATTATATGGGATTTTTGGTCACTGAGATTATTTTCTCTTACTTAAAATATTATAATACATATTAATTGTAATTCAAATAATTTTCCCTAGTAGCAGAATATATATATATAAGAAAGATTATAATATTATTTAATAATGAGTTAATTGTATCATATGTCCTCACCTATAACCTTCATTTTAAATTGGTCCTTAAACTTTTAAATATTTCAATTCCATCCCTAAACTATGACTCTTATTCTAAATTAATCCTTAAACTTTTGAACATTCTGATTGCATCCCTAAACTATGACCCTTTTTTTAAATTGGTCCCCAAACTTTTGAATCTTTCAATTTCATCTCCAAATTCATCCAAATATGTAACTAGTTTCAAAAATTATTTAACATAGATTTTGTCTTTTAAAACATATAATAATATAATTTGGCTTAATGATTTTATTAACAAGGGATGTGATTAGTATGTACATAAGTTTAGAATAAAATTGGAATGTTCAAAAAGTTAGGGACCAATTTAGACAAAGGTCATTATTTGAGGATGAAATTAAAATGTTCAGAAGTTTAAGGATTAATTTAAAATGATAGTCTTAGTTTAGGGATGAAATTAGAATATTTAAAAGTTTAGGGAATAATTTAAAAAGAATGTCATACTTTGAGGACATATAATGCAATTAACTCTTTAATAAATCAAATATCATCTAGAATTATAAAATATATTTATAATATTTTTAAAAAAGAATTTTGAGGATAAAATTTTGGTGGTAGTATAAAGGGATCATAGAATTGATAGGAAGAAAGGATTTATAAAAAAAACAACAATCGAATAACCAAATTGAATAAAATACAAAGTTGAAAGACTAAATAAAAAAATAGTATTTTTGTTAAAAAAATAAAGCTACATAGGTATTATATAGCAGTGGGAGAGCACGTGCTTCAAATTTAGTTAAAAATTAACTTAAGACAAAATAAAAATTGAATAAATGAGTAAATCATGCAAGGTTTAGTGATTAAGTTTTAAAAAGAGGAAATCTATTTTTAAAAATAATAATTGGAGCTACATAAATATTCTATTGTGATCTAGGAGCATGTTGTTTAAACTTAGTCTAAAATGCACTTAAAATAAATGAAGAATTAGAAAAATAAGAAAATTATGGATTAAATCGTAAATAGTGAAAATACTTAGTTAAGTTTTGAAATACAATTGTTTGGTTTTTTGAATTGGTAAAATTTCAATTCAACTCAAATTCAAAAATTGACTTACTAATTTAAATTAACTCGAATAATTTAAAATTTTAAAAGATGTTTTTTTAAAATCAAATCAAGTTTTACTCCATTTTAACCATGCAAATTATTATATTACTATAGTATTCCATTTTCAGTCTTATATTTCATTACTATTGTTGTTGTTGTTAAATTTTAATAATTGGTAATTTCATAAACTCATATCGACTCGAAAAAATATTATTGTTGTTGTTGTTAAATTTTAATAATTGGTAATTTCATAAACTTGTCTCGACTCGAAAAAAAATTATGTTCAAATCGAGTTATAAAATATAATTCGAACAACTCGAAATTTTTAGCAATTAATATATTGATTTTTAAGTTTGAGTTGAGTCCCTTGATTCTGTATAATATATGTTTATCACATATGAAAAAAATGAAGAAACAAATATGTATTGTATATGAATATAAAAAGTCATTTAAATTGGACTCGGAAAATATAGTAATATTATAAATATTTACAATTAAATTTAAACAAAAACTCGAAAATTAGACTCGAAAGAATTTCAAGTCAAATTTGAGTAATAAAAAATCAATTTTTTCGACTCGACTTGATCAAATACTTACTCCCTACTTATATATTATAGATAAACAGTTGTGGAAAAGCAATTTTGTTATTTTATATATTTTTTTTGTACATTTCATGGAAAATTTATTTTCACTCTCTTAAGATTTTATAAGTACTTATCCTCTTAAAATTTTATAACTTCACATCTCTTAACATAAAATTCTATCTCGGTATGATACATGTTCATCCATACACCTACCGCAATGAGAACAGTTTTGTACACTTGGATTTCCATCGAGATCCTTACCGGGAATATGATTATTGGATAAACCAGATAGGAGTTGATGGTATGTTTAAGGACTTCACGGGCAGCCTCCATAATTTTCAGGAATGTAGAAGTACGCATAGAAGGACACCCTCAAAGGATTATTTCAAGTATCTAGGGTCTATGATACATAAAGATGGGGTGTAGATGATGATGTTACACACCGTATAAAGACGGGATGACTAAAGTGGAGGGCTGCTACTGGGGTTTTGTGTGACAAGAAGATGCCTCTAAAACTTAAGGGAAAATTTTATAGAATGGCAATAAGACCAGCGCTGCTGTATGGATCAGAATGTTGGGCAATCAAGAAGGATCACGTAAGGAGGATGGAGGTCGCAAAAATGAGAATGCTACGATGGGCATGTGGTAGGACTCTGTGGGACATGACACCAAACTCTGCTATTAGGATGTCATTGGGGGTGGTGTATGTATCCGAGAAATTGAGGGAGGGAAGACTAAGGTGGTTTGGGCATGTCCTTAGGCGACAACCGTCGGATGCAGTTAGGAGGGTAGAGTCGATTACAGTCGACGGTGCCAGAAGGAGAGGACGACCAAGGCGGAAGTGGGAAGACTGCTTGAGATCTGATTTAAAGGATTTTGCCCTTACCGAGGACATGACCTCTGACAGGAAAGTATGGAGACTTAAGACCAGGGTAGCCGAGTAGTGCGGGTCACATCCATTAGGTGTATCATCTTCTGTCTTCTTTTAATGTCTTTGTAGTAATTTCCATGACGGCTACTTTTTTATACGTTTCTGCCATTAGAATTTATGAAGGCTTCTAACTAGGGTAGTGGAGTAGTGTTGCCTAAGTTTAGGTTTTAACCTATTTGACTTTATTCTTTATCGTAGCTTGATATGGTTAACTTCTGTGTATCATTCTCTTCATGTATCCTCTTTTTAAATTTAGCCGGGTCTTACGTTTCTGTCTATATGCAGATATTTTTACGCACAGATTTATTAGCAGAGACTGTTTCTCATTACAGACGCGCATATGAAGACTGTTCAACTATGTATTTATTTATTTATACATGCATTACATTTTATCTTTATTTTTAATTTTTCTGACTGTCAGAGGTCTTCCACGGAATTTGCTCTCAACCTGGCGTTGGGGGCAGCCTACTACCCTATCTCCCCCTTACCCCATTACATATGAAAATATGATTTTATTGTTGTTGTTCTATCAATCCTAACAAGTCAACTATAAATATAAACATTTCTATCAACAAGATAAAATATATATATTACAAGTAATATAGATGACTAATGTTATAAAGTACCTATTAAGGTGTTTAATGGATTAATCAGCTTGTGAGTTGTTCAACTAAAAAATTATACATCCGTATTTTTTATATTAAATAAAAAACTAAAGAATAACATTTTACGACTGTTACAAACCTGAAAAAGACAACCCAACAAGAAAGCTACACGTGTACAAGAAAGTTTCAGCTAAAGTATCCGAACGCCGCCCCGTCTACTTAAACCCCGAGGGTTTTTACAGAGAGATACAAGCTCCAGGTCTCCCAGTCTCATAATCAAAAGGGTAAGCTTCGAAAAAGCCCTAAACTTTATTTTCGATTTTTCCACTTTTTTTCATCTTCATTTTGATCAGTTTAGGGCGTTTTTATGTTTTATTTCAGAGGGTTTCTCTTCATTTCTGTGCCGTTTTCAGATGCTCCTTTTTTTCATTTCCCTAATTTTCTTGTAGTATCGGGTTTCTGTTTTGATGTTTCATAATATTTATGCAATTATCTGCTTTGGTTGCATAAGTCATGAAGGATTGGGTTTCTTGGGAGATGATTGAAAATGGATATTTGACTGCTGTTTCGTTCTTTTCTTGTTTGGTTTTGTGGCATTTGAGCTTGGAAAAGAAAGAGCTTTTTCTCAGAAAAGAAAATTTCTTGGTATTTTGGTTTAGGATTTTATGAGTTAAAAAGATAAGAGATCAACATAAGGGAAAGTTCAAATATTGTAAAAATAGGTTACTCTGTTTGCTTCTTTTTAGATTTACCTTTAATGTCTCTGTGTGTTCAACTTTTTCTGTGTTTTCCCGTATATTTGGAGGCTTATACTTCTATGCTTATAGTTTTATTAGTGGGGGATATGAGGCTGGGTTAAACCCCCAATCGTAATTAGGGTTAGCATTGTGAAAATGGGAATGGAATATTTTGTTGCCGCTCTTCCTCTTTATCTTAACTGTTATATTGTTCTTCATCTTGATCTTCTCAAATCTGTTTTTGTACTATCTATTCTATCTTTCGTTCTTGGATTTCCACTCCCATCTACATCATTTCACTATATATTATTATTGTTCTACTTTGTTTGTTTCATTTCTTGAAAGCGAGGTTTAACTTTTTGTTTCTCTTAGGATTGAACAATGGCTTTCTTAAGTAAAATCGGGAATATGCTTAGGCAGACCTTGACTACGCAGATCAATGCTCAGTTGTCTGCTTCAAGGCCAGGCCTTTTTCAAGTGTTTCGGAGCATGTCAAACTCGCCAAGCTCGAAAGTTTTTGTTGGAGGCCTGCATCAATCCAACTTTCGTTTATACTCTAGGAGCAAACTACTTTCTATTACCTGATTTTCTAAGGGTTTCTTGTTAACTTTCATTGATTGCAGGTATTTCATTCCAAACTGATGACCAAGGTCTGAGAGAAGCTTTCAGCCAATATGGTGAAGTTGTTGAAGGTATACTGCGAGGAATGCATTTGCTTATTTCAATGTGTAATTGCCTTTGTGAAAGGGATTTAAAAGGTCTTTTGAGATGCTTAAATATTTACCTCTACATGTTGAGTGTCATGTTGGTTCATATTTTTTAAGTATAATGACATGTCCCATGAAGATAAATGTTTTTAACTTCAAGTCTGTGTGAGATTGTGAATATGGTGTACTTTGAGTATGCAGTCAAGTGTTTTCTTATGTCCACTGCTTTTGTCTTTGTAAAACAGCTGATTAATTTGATATCTATTGTAGCAAGAGTAATTGTGGACCGAGAAACAGGAAGGTCAAGAGGATTTGGCTTTGTCACATATGCCAGTACCGATGATGCTTCCAGCGCAATACAGGCCTTGGATGGACAGGTACTGTAAGGCATCTAAGTATCTATTTTAGAGGAATTTACTTCTTTCATGTTGGCAGTCTTGGGATATTTGCAGGTTGCTGCTCTTTCCTTTAGCCTCATAGGATGCTGATGCATTTTATAATGAGCATATCTATTTTAGAATATACATCCTATTTGGTATTGTCTTCTCATGGTGCTGCAACTATGGTAAAAGCTTTTGCATTATGTTGGCTGCAAATTGCATCTAGGCCTATGTCAATATATGTTAATACTAATGTGAATTATGTATTTGGAATTATTGCATCCCAAGTTAATTTTATGTTAATATATGCTTGTCAAATTTCACTATCAGCATCTTGGAACATAGTGTATTTTTTGTCAGGGCCTCAATGTTCCTGTTATAACTCGTTTTCCCTTGGCAACTTATCAGGATCACTTTCATATATTGCATATAGGCCTATTGGTTTGTTGCTGCTTTTTTCTATGAACTACAAATTCCACTTTAATTTTCTCAATTGCCTCAACTTATGAATTATTTTCATTAGATTTTTTTGTCATGTAGGCTTTAATTTGTGCATGTATGTACAAGTAATTGGTTTGGGGTGTGAGATGTTTTGTCATCATAATGTTCTTGGTTAATCTGTCTGGTATAGAATAGAACTATAGATAATGGTGAAAACAGTAGTTTTATCTTTGTCTACCCTGTTTGATTTTGCAGATGCTTAACATAACAGCATTGGTTCTTATATCCTCGGTAGTTATTTGTGGGATTTTTTGGTTGTCTGAATTCTTATTGCAGGTTCTCCATGGCCGTCAAGTAAGAGTAAACTATGCAGCTGAGAGACCTCCTCGTAACTTTGGCGGTGGTGGCTATGGTGGTGGTAATTATGGCAGTGGCGGCTATGGTGGCGGTGGCTATGGTGGTGGCGGTGGCTACAACAGAAATGTTGGATATGGTGGTGGTGGTGGTGGTAACTATGGAGGCCAAGGAAATTATGGTGGTTTTGATCAATCTGCTGCAACCAATTTTGATAGTGGGAGTTTCAATGTTGGTGGCGGCGGCGGCAGCATTGATAACGTTGCCACTGGTGGTCCAGCTGGATATGGAAGTCAGAATATGGGATTTGATGGTGGTGATCAATTTGGTAGTGCCGAAGATGGCTTGAAGGGGGAAGGAGAAACATTTGAGTCAAATGAGGCAGTGAACGGGAGCTTCCGGGATGACGACGACGAGAATGGAAGTGATTTTGCTAAAAGGGCATGATGTCTTTTGGTTTCTTGGAACTAATTTTTATTTTGATCAAATCATGTGACTTTTGGTTTTTGTAGAACTTTTATGACTTCCTTGAGCGTCTCTTTCGTGGAGAAGTGAGGAAGAAGGAATAATTTTATATTCAGTCCTAGTCGAGTTTGAAAAAGCTTTTTATTTTTTAAGATTCGAACTCAGATTTGAGATTAGAATTATAATGGCATGGCTGATAGCAAATTAGCAATGTCTAGAGTTACAAGATCAAGCAATCTAGTAAAGCTAAATACATAGAGGATGCACAGACTCAAGTCTTAGGCTTTTAATGTCTAGAATTTTGAAACCAGATAATGTTTAAATAGACAAGGGGATGAAGTTTCCCTAGCCAAGGGATGCTGACAAGTAATAAACATCAGAGGCATCGCTAAGCTTTTCATTGTTGTTGACATTTTTTCCTGGAAACAGTGCGCAGCTTTGTAGCAGTCCCGGTTAAAACCGTAGCTAATGATTTGCCATATGCCGAAGATGTATCAGTGACAGAACAACATGCATCTTGCATTTCAGCAGAATGCCAAGTCATTGAAGCACTTGTTGCCAGTATCCATCAGAGGAGGTTGAAGAAACCCAAAGTTAATTTAACTGTCCCTTTCACAGGAAAATGACACAAAACACTTGTTTCCCTAAGCTCAACCATGCCTCTTTACCTTGCTTGCTCATCGTCCCTCTCATCACACACCTTCGTCCCTGTGGACTCTAAGTGCTGGAGTACTCAGTTCACAACCGTAACAATTTGGGATGAAAGAATAATAAATTCAAATGCCCTAGTACTCAGTTCACAACCGTAACTGTTTGGGATGAAATAATAATAAATTCAAATGTTAAAGACTTAAATATTAAAAAAACTGAACAATTCTATAAAATATATACAACTTAAAATAAAAAATAATTTATTAAAGTCTTAAAAAACTATAATATAATATTTCAACTTAATGTATTGTAGCATAATTTAGTGGCATTATCAATTATGTCATTCTAAAGGGTAATATATATATGTATCGAAATACATGTGTGTCACTAAAATATACATAACTAAAATATATGTATCATTTCAATAATAACAGGGATATTATTTTGTTTGGATATTATAAGTTTGAATAATTAATTATCTTTTAAGATATATATACATTATTAATAAATTAAAAATATTCTAAACAAATATGACTCCATTGTTATATATATATATATATATATATATCTGAAAAGTTATAATAATCGACGGTTCATAATCTTTTAAATCCAGTTCTTCCATCCCCTGATCAAAAGAACTTGGCTCAAAATCCCAAATCAAAATAACCTGGAGAATCGAGAAATCATATAAGAAACTCCATCAAGATTCAACCTTTATCCCAATTCTGACCACCCAAATGGCCCAAAACCAAAGACCCAAAACCCTCCTTGATTCCTTAGGTGAAGAAATCATCAGAATCCTAGCCCCTGTTTCAATCTGCATGTTTTTAGTCGTCCTTTTGGTCTCGATTCTCAGCTCAAGTTCTTCACTTTCCGTAACATCAATTGCAACCATAGCTTACTCAGAAACCAGCTCAGATTCATCCTGGGACAAATTCCTAGGTGCCCTTTTGAATTCCTTAGCGTTTGTTGCGGTTGTCACTGTTGCTACCTTCATTTTGGTGCTCTTTTTTTACCTAAGATGCACCAAGTTCTTGAAAATCTATATGGGTTTTTCTTCTTTCGTTGTTTTGGGATTCATGGGTGGTGAAATTGCCTTGTTTCTGTTTGAAAAATTCAGTGTTCCTATTGATTGCATTACATTTTTGGTGCTTCTGTTTAATTTGCTGTTATTGGTGTTTTGGCTGTTTTTATGTCGAAAATGGCGATTGTTGTGACACAAGGGTACTTGGTTTTAATTGGAATGTTGGTTGCTTATTGGTTTACTCTTTTGCCTGAATGGACTACTTGGGGGTTATTGGTTGCATTGGCATTGTATGATCTTGCTGCTGTTTTATTGCCTGTTGGGCCTTTAAGGCTACTTGTAGAGCTTGCTATGTCAAGGGAGGAAGATATCCCAGCTTTGGTTTATGAGGCTAGGCCAATTACACATCATGATCCTGCTTCGGGGCAGGTTCAAAGACGGATTTGGAGAGAAAGGCTAAATGTTGGGCTAGATTTGGAGGGTAATTCAAGTTCAAATAGCAATGTTAACGTTATTTCTGATTCGAATTCCACTGTTAGTATCGTTCAAGCCAGTTATAGTGGTACAAGAATCGCTAGAGTGGAAGAGGGGCAGGTTTCAGAGAGGGATGCTGAGCTTTCGGCACCGTTGATTGATCGGAGAATGGATGGTCAAGATGGTATGTCAACTGAAAGCTTGATGCTAGAAGGTATGGGGTTAGGTTCATCCGGTGCTATCAAGCTTGGACTGGGGGATTTCATCTTCTACAGCGTGTTAGTCGGTAGGGCAGCGATGTATGATTTTATGACAGCGTATGCATGTTATCTTGCAATTGTAGCTGGTTTGGGCATTACATTGACGCTATTGGCATTGTATCAGAAAGCTCTACCGGCTCTTCCTATGTCTATAGCGCTCGGTGTGTTGTTTTATTTCTTAACAAGGTTCTTACTTGAAGTTTTCATTGTACAATGCTCTTTGAATCTCGTGATGTTTTAAAGTTTTCAATCGTTTCAAGCTTTAAATCATAGACATATGGTACCCTAAATTCTATGATCACTTATGATTAATTTTCTTGATCATGATCTATGTGCTTTCCCTTCTATGATTTAACTATTTCCATTAAAGTTGGCGTAAAATGTTATGTAAAACTCTGTTTCTCTGTCATCAGGGTTCTATGATTGAAGTTGAAACCCGGAATGAGGTATCTAATTATATTTTGCAAAGAAATGAAAATGATTTGCCATCTGTTTACCTATGAGAACCCATAACTTAGTACCGAGGTGGATCCGACTAGTTGGTAATTTGAGCAGGCATTCATTAGGGTTCATACTGTTTTTTCTTATTTATCATCCATGGAACTATTTTGGTTTTGTACGAAGGAGGTCAAGACCCGTATGTTGTTCCGACTCTTCATTTCTATTTAAGCATCCATTTCCGAGTAACAGGCAGATAGATTGTGTTGAACTATAGTTTTGTGAAAATCCTTGTTTGAGGAGTATTAGTTAGAAACCTAGAATCAAAATGTTTTAACTGGGAATTGCTGTAGTTAAGAATACAAGTGCTAGCTATATGTATAAACTGCAAAAAATTCAGTCTCGATTTCGATCCGATTCTCAAACGTTAAATTTCATCCTTGGAAAACAATATTCTTTGTGCATTTAGCAATACAGGAGATCCTTTCTTGGTTTTCTCCACAATTTGCTGTATCAATAGCTTCTCCATTTCATCATCATTATCACTACATTCACCTTCACTTACATTCACATCAAGTAATTCCTGGACTCTTGAAGGTTGATCATTTGATGTTCTTACCTGATCATAAAATGTTTCGTCCAATTTGTTTGCATCATATTGATCACCCCAAGCCATGTTTCCTTGATTATTTTGATAAATACGTAATGGTTTGCCCTCTTCTATTGCCTCTTCAAAAGCCTCGTCATATGCATGATCTGGAGTTTCCCATGATAATTTTGGAACTCGAGGCTTCAATGTGCGACAAGGATCTTGATTTACTGGAGGACTCTCCAGGGTTGTCGAATATTTCCATTTGTCAGGATTCTTATTCTCTGATTCCATCAGTTTCACCTTCCTCTGGCTGTTCTCGAGGGCTGTCTCAAGTTCTTGTACTCGTTCTTCAAGCCTTAACTGAATCACTTCATGCAATCGCAAGCTCAACTCTCGAGGCGAAACTGCATAATTTGCTGAACGAGTAGTCGAGGTTCCGCTTCTATCTTCATTAGACATAGATTGGGCAAGAGCCTGTCCGGTGACCATATCAGATCTCAATTCACCTTCGGCAAAATCTGCTACAAAATCTGGGTCAATCTGCATGAATTTTCAGCTGCATTATTGGGATATCTGATTCTAGCAAGCTAGCAGGAAGGTAAAAAGATAAGCAAATGCCAAAACAAACAAGTAGAATCATCTTCATATACATATACATATATATATATAAAACAACAACTTATGTTGCTCCGACTTCTCATTTTTTTGTCAAGTATTTGTGTCGACACTCATATTTGAGTAACATGGTTGAGTAGTTTATCGTCGCTCGTTATTTTTCCTAAACTATCTGTGTCCGGCACTCGTTCGGATATGAATAGGGGGTTTGATTTTTCAAATACATGAAAAAACTTGGTAAAAATTTAGCATAACCTCATCTAACATGACCAAATATTCAAGTTTCAACACTTGATATCGAACATATTTGATAGGGGTAAACTACCTAACGGATCCATGTGTTATATGCTTAAGGACAAATTAATCCCTCTACTATGAAAATGAGCAATTTAGACCTTGTACATTTAATTTTGAAGCAAATAGGTCAAATAATTAACGGAGATCAATATTTTTGACACTCGATATAACCACCGTTTAAAATTTCAACTCTTTGCTTCAAAACTAAACATATAGGGACTAAATTGTTCGCTTTTATCGTAAAGGGACTAATTTGCTTTTCAACTTATAGTACAAGGATCCGTTATTTGATAGCATTCTCCAGCAAACTGGATAACCCTCCCATGAAACTTTAAAAAAGAAATCTATTAAATAAAATGAGAAAATGCCATATGAGAGCAGGTAACACAAATGCAATGAATAAACGATTTCATTAAACCATCTAAAATGCTCCATGGAAATGCTAAGATAAACACAAGCTTACCTCGATAAGATCGGGAAGCCTGTGCTCGGGATTTGGTACATTCATGTTTAGACCCAACCTCTCGAGTTCGGCTTTGAGTTCAGCTTCGATTTTACTCATAGACTCCAAACTTTTCTCTGCCTTTTGATGATATGATTCTTTAACATCAAATCTTGTTAAATTATTCATATTAGTTTCCCTGTCGAGAAAGGAATCGTCTTGTGTTTCTCGTGATTCGTAATTCTCATTGACTAGCTCCTTTACTGTCAAGGAATCTTTCATTTCGAGTTCCTCTTGAAGATCTTGAACCAAGTTCTCGGTCTGCTTTAACAATCCTCTCAATTTCTCGACTTCCCTTCTATTTCCTATATAAGAGCATATTATTCCAATAGAAATCCCAATACAAAATAGAACCTCTCCATTATGACGACCTGTCACGTATAAAAGGATTAGGCCATGAAATTGGTTAGACTAGAAGAGAAAAATTACACGTATAACGAATAACGAACGGAATAGAGAGTCAAAACAAATGCATCGACTATAACGAGTGACTAAAATACTATTGCTTTTCTGGTGCAAAGGAGAAATCAAGACATATCTTTATGCAGAATCGAGAACAAAGAACAATAAATTAAATTAACATCAAGCTTAGGTTCGTATCGTACTTATCAGATTTCTGAAAATAACTTATGAGATGCCAAAACAGATAAATGATTCAACAGGCTTAAACATCCTATGGAGACTTCATTTTTCTCAAAGAATATCTATCTCGGAAATTTCCAATGAACAACCCTCCACATAGAAGGAAAAGCTTTTAGAGAAAACAATCAGTGCTTATCAAACACATACCGGTGTGTAATACTCGCTCCTATGTCCAAGCAACATAGAAGTGTAAGAACCTATTTCTAATGCATTTTAACTCATTATAATGATGGAGAAAAGAACAGTAACATTCCCGAGATTTCACTTACAATCATGTTCATATCTGAAAATACGGATTTTCCGTTTACTATTCTTTCAATTTCTAAGATATTTAACAATAAAACAAATTCAGAAATTGAAAATCAGCACAGTTAAGTAATAAGAACAGATTCTTATAGTATTGATATAAAAAGTAAATGAAAACCTAAAACAACAATGTAAGAACAGTACCACAGTGTGTATGAAACTGCTTTTTGGAATCAATTTTGCAAGAAATGCTTGGTCTTCCATCACACGCATTTTCGCTCCTGAGTTTCAACTTCTCAGGGAGATCTGAAGAACCAACTTTTGGCAAGGGCGGAATTGCATAAACATATTCATTCTTTTCAAAGGTGGCTTGATTGTGCAACTTATTGTCCCCGGTTCCATTTGATCCATTAGAAAAATCACCACTTGCTCTGTTGATTATTCGGCTTCCATCAGTTATCAGCAATGGTCTCAAGATCGGTGTGGCTGGTAGCAAAACAGAACTAAGTACATACTCCTCCATTTTAACATGTTGCATATGTAGTTGAGCCATGAGACAACTATCTAAGGAGCTTAGCGGTTTAAGTGAACGCCCGTACGAATGTTTAGTTTTAAGAGAGCTTTTTTTCTGCATAGACTCGTTAAAAGGGTCCATTCTAGAGATAAGAGGTTTAGCAAAATCACTACCACTATCAACCCCCGGCCCTTTTCCAAATTGATCTTCTCTTAGGTTTTCATTTGTCAATGATACTGGTGATAAACCTGATTGAGAAATTGCATCGCAATCCTTATGATTTCCCAATCTTCCTATCTTTTCACTATTGAGTCCACCAGCCGAATCCACTTCAGCAGCTGAAGCCACATTAAGTCCATAAATATCAGAATTTTTTCTATCTGAAAACTTTCTTCTCTCTGGAGAAACATCTTCCAGCAGTTTCCTTATCGTAGCAAATTTGTTGACAGGATCCTTCCCAGTTGTAGACATCCCATTTCCGGAATCTGCAGAAGAAACCTCGGGAAATCCATTTCTAACTGTTGTAAGATTTTCCCAAAATTTAGCAAAATATCCAGCTGCAGCTGCCACAACAAGCCATGAATCCATTTCTGCCCAAAAACTACCCAAGCACAACACCACAAAAGTTGACCTTTACATCAATCCTCAACATCCAAAACCTCAAAGCAACAATTTCCATGAAGCTCAAAAATTTCCAAAACCAGTCTTTAGCCCTCCAACACAACAATTAACGAACTAGAGACCAAAACATCGAAACCCTCTTGAGTTACAAATCTGACACCCGAATCAACCGAATCAGGCTTTCTCCTTTGTCTCCCTGAACCTAAGTTCTCATAAAACACAAAGCAATGTGCAAAGCTTAGATGAAAACCCCCACAACTTCCAAATAAACAATCCTAGAAACTTAACAAAGCAAATTGATACCAAATCAGCCAAATATAAAACTGAAACTACAAACAAATATCAGCTTTTTCAATTGATAATTTTCAGGCAATTAAACACTATATCATAAACAAGAACATCCTGAATAACTGTCAAGAAACCAAACCTTATTCAACTACAAGCAGATTACAACCAAAGTCATAAATGAACAAACAGCTTATATGGCGACAAAAACAACCGCCGTCTCAAGAGAAACACCCAATTCTGAAAACGATGTGGAAATCACCCATTCGAAAACAATCTAAGAACTCCAAAAAACAATCAACAAAGAACCCATTCGCCCCAATGTGAAGATTATAAAATGAGCAAAATAGAAAGAGTATTAAAGTAAAATCCAGCAGACCCAAAAGTTTAAAAAGAAGATGGATTTCTCATTGTTGAATCTTGAGATTGGATTCCTTGGAAGAATAAGAGCTCTTTGCTCTGCTATCTAAACAACGCTACATTCACCTGCATCAGTTGCAGTATGAAATTAATTTTTTTTCTTGCCTTTTTTTTCACACTAAATATTAGCACTTTTTTATTAAAAAAAATCTCCTTTTTACTTCAATTTTATTTTTTGTGGACCAACTGACCCGAGCAAAGCCACCAAGTTTGTTCAATTTGTGTTTCTTCTAAAATATTTATTATTATTATTACATTAATAAATTTAACTCTTGATGTTTATTTATTTATTAATACAATTCTCAATTTTTTATAAAATATTAAATTATTTTTTATAATAAATTCAATTAGAATTGTAAGTTTTAATAATTAACTACATAATAATTTGTGTATTCCACGCTATTTCAGATTTTTTTTAAGTATTATTTACTAATTCGTTATGATTCAATTTTCACTTAAGTTAGTAACTTTATTGATTAAAGAAAATGTTGTTCTTTCATGAAGTCTTCTGTTCTAGAAATTATATCTGAAATGTATCTATATGTTATCAATAATTAAAAAATATTATGAACACGTACTACTCATTATAAAGCACATCAAATTATTAAAAAAAATAACTCCAAAAACCAAAAGTCTTTTAAAACATTGTGATTTTTTTATAGATATGAAGTGGATAAAAAATTATATAAGTTCAAAGATTCTTAAGTCTTTAGCAATGAACGTTCATATCCCTATTTACGTAGTTCTCGAACCTAATCTCATGAGACACTAAAATAGTTTGATTCAAGCAATGATTATGATTCTTAAATATTAGGTATATGCAAGTGGTACACATTTACATGAAGAAAATGAAGTGTTATATTGGATAAAGAAAGTAGTAATTAATTATCCAAAAAAATAGTAATTAATAACGGTGGGACATAAAAGAAACTATTTTCAAACCTTAATGAATTAATTGCAAATTCACAAAGCATTTATTAAGATATTTTAAGAGGTCCATATCATACTTTTCTTTAGGAAAATGAAATAAAAATATATCCCCACATGTAAATGAAATATCCAGTAGTTCACCCCCCACAATCTTGTTTTTCTTTTATATATTTTTATTTAAAGGTACGATATCATGTGGTTATATAATATAAAATTCTATATTAATTTAAGATTATCATATGAATGTGAAATTTAAAAATAAAAAATTTAAATAATTAAATAATTTTAATTATCAATTTTTATTCATACGATGATCTTAAATCAATACAATTTTTAAAATTTTTATACTAATAAATGAGCAAATGTTATTATTATAAAGATAAGAGTTAATTGCATTACATGTCCTCAAATTATTATCTTATTTTAAATTGACCCTTATTTTTTAAAATATTCCAATCAACATCAAACTATGACTTTCATTATAAATTAATCCTTAAACTTTTGAACATTCTAATTTCATCCCCAAACTATAACCCTCATTCTAAATTGGTCCCCCAAACTTTTGAATCTTTCAATTTCATTCCTAATGTCATCCAAATATGTAATTAGTTTCAAGCATAGTTTAACCTAATTTTTTTTTTTCAAACATATAATAATATAACTTAGCCTAACGATTTTATTAACAAAATATATGATTGGTATATATGTATAGTTTTGAATGAAATTGAAATGTTCAAAAAAATTGAGGATTTGAGGATGAAAATTAAATGTTCAATAGTTTGAAGACTAATTTAAGATGATAGTCATAGTTTAGAGATGAAATTATAAAATTTAAAAGTTTAGGAATTAATTTAGAATAAAAGTCTTAATTTGAGGATGTATGATGCAATTAATTCTAAAAATAAAAGTAAAGAAAGAAGTATAAGAATTTTGGATAATTGGGTCTAACAAAAGTACAAAAGGCTTATTTTCAATAAAAATGGAAAAGTTCAGGGGTCTTGATAATTGGAACATATTCAGCTATGAATAATAAAATATGAACCTTGATGGGCTTTACAAATACATACAAAACTCGAAAACAATTAAATATATTTATATCCGACACTCACTTTAGTCCAAGTAAAAAAGCTATAGGCTTGTTTTGAGCCTACATATCTCACACAACCCAGCCATGGGTGCTGCACGAACACCATGAATGAATGCTTAATGCGCATTTGAGGACCAGTGAACCAAAAAAGGACATAGAAACCAGAAAGAAAGAAATAAAGTTACTCCAAGGCATTTATAAGATCAGTGAGGTTGAAGACCAGCCAATTAGCTTTGGCCGCAACAGGCGGCGTAGCAAATGAACAAGTCGGCACCTCCTGGTTTACGGGCCTATGTTGCGAGACGAAAATAAGATTAAAAAAATGGCATCAAATAAGAAAAGTGCTGCTCAAATACAAGGGATTTGGTTATAAAAAAAAAACCAGAAATTGGCCTTATCCATCGTAGAACTCGATATCCTATAGGTGCTCAACGATATAAATCAACTAAATGAATAGACAATGAACTTCAGAATATGTTCGAGACACCTTTACTCTCACTCTCCTGGTTTGCAGGCCTATGTTTTGTGATGAAAATAAGATGTGAAAAAAACGAAACAACACGATAGCCTATAGGTGCTCAACATTATAAGTCAATGAGTAGACAATGAACTCGGGATATGTCTGAGACATCCTCACCGTCACTCTCTCAAACAAACAAGATACATTTGACACAATTAATAAATCTGTTCAACTTTAAAGCATGTTGAACATGAAGCTATCTTCCTCATAAACATGCATGGAAAAAAAAAAGGAACACGAACTTCCACCAATCCTTGCATAAAGATGGATTTTGTCGAAAACTGCACGTAGCACTCTTTAAGGTTTGTTAACATTCTTTTTAGAGAAAATCGCCTCAGTGACCAAAATTCCCATATAATATACTATTTTAACCAACTTTTTTCGGATTTGCCAAAATGACCAACAAAATCGCAATGCGATCGCTAATTCGCTTTGCGATCTCCATTATCGCAAATTCGCGTTGCATTTCGCGTTGCGATAGTTGAAAATCTCGTTGCGATGGTCTACAGTGTCGTTGCGATTTTCCCAATTCGCAATGCGAATAAGTAAATCGCAACGCGAATTGGGAAAATCGCAATGCGATACTGACTATCGCAATGCGATACTTACTATCAATGCGATAATACAAAATCGCAACGAGATACTGACTTTCGCAACGCGATTCTGACTTTCGCAACGCGATAATACATAATCGCAATGCGATTTTCAAAGCGCCATTAGTATCCTGGCCAAGTATTTTATTTTTAAATTCCAAACACGAATATTAATATATTGGAACACTGAACCGTCCACAGTATATCCCGTAATCGCAACTCATAACCTAAAACCTAAAATCACAACTCAGCCCCATCTCCATCTCTCACTCTCTCACCCATCTCCGACGAAATCCGTCCCCATCTCCGGCGAAATCCGTCTATCTCCATCTCTCAGAGCCACCCTCACAATCAGAAATGGAAAATCAACCAAATCAACCAACGAGGGTTAGTTTTTTTAATTATTTTCTTTTTGAAATTTTTGCATTATTATTAGGTTTTTCATATTGAAATTGATGATAAGTTTACTGGTAATTTCAATAATAGATTAACCATTTCACTTAGATTGCTTATTAAATCAACCGAGAATCGCAACGCGAAATGCAAATCGCAACGCGATTTTAGTTTCGCGTTGCGATTCTCTCGTTGCGATAGTCAAATTCGCGTTGCGATAGTCATTTTCGTGTTGCGATTTTCATTTTCAGAAACTATTCTTCTTCTGCAAACTGAAACTTGAATGAATTGCATTACTTCAACCAAAAAACAAAGACAAATACGAAATTCACAGTGTTACAAATTTAAGTTTGAAGAATAAACTACTACTCTTTATGTTTATTATTGTTTTTGGTATATCTTCACAGTGTAGTTTTTGGTATATCTAACTTAGTATGTTTATTATTTTTGTAGAACTTTTATTCGGCTCAATTGACCTTAAGAAATAAAGTTAGCCTGGCCAAAACAATTGCGTCGAAGCTTTCACCTGCACAAAGAAAAATGTTTGAGGATACATGCTTCGGGCCATGGCTGAAAGTACAACATCCCGGTGGAGATGCGATGTTGACACACCTGTTTCTTCAAACCATGACTAGCGATCTACCAGAGACTATACAACGTCGTGATGAAGAGATATGGTTTGATTTTCCACCGGCGTATACGTGTTTTGGGCGGGAGGAGTTTTGCTTAATCACCGGTCTATGCTTCGGACACGATGATGTAGGTCGGTACACTAGACACATTACCCGCCCATCATGGCTATCCCGGGTTTTTCTTGAGCTGGAGAGGCCGAATCTACACGTAGAAGACCTGACAAGATTGTTGAATAAGAAAAATGGTTTTACTCGGATGGATGACGTCGACGTTGTCCGAGTATGCCTTCTAATTCTTTTGCATGCCGGCTTTTTAGGCAGAGAGGCCAGACAACCTATTCCAAATGATCTAATCAAATTGGTAGAAGACCTAAATGCGTGGAACCTGTTTCCGTGGGGCTCGTATTTATGGAAAGCTACATGGAATAAGTTATCGTCTGCCTTAGATGATCGAAAAAGTTTGCATGGCGATGGTTCCAAATACACTTTGACAGGCTTTATTTGGGCCTTTAAGGTAAGAATTTTTATATAATGTTTCCAAAATTATAAGTAATTATTTAACAATTACTAATGTTTGTTATTATATTGTTTGTAGATTTGGATATTTGAGGCCTTTCCCGCCATGAAGACATATGCAATAAAAACTTCAAATGATATTCCCAGGGATATTTCCTGGAAGAGGAAACGGACCTTGCAATGGGAAGATTTACTACAGTATACGACAATAAATAATGTAAGTTAACATAAATACTACCATATGTTTATAAACAAGTTATTACTAGTACACGTTTAACTTTGTTTGAGCTTTTATATTGTTAGGAGGCCAACACTCCTCTACAGAGGCTGACACCCATGGAAGCTGAGCTTGCCACTAATTGGTGGCAAGCTAGTAAGCGTCTTTTTGATGGAACGGTTGATGAGCAGCCTCCACTTCGGGAGCCATCACCTCGCCTAGAGCTATCACCTCACCCAGAGCCATCATCTGATCGACCCGACTATACACCTCCACAACGACAGCCATCACCTATTCTGTCACATCATCGAGCCTCTTCTCCACCATCACCGCAAGATAGGCGACTGACAAAGATGCCACGACGTTTATCTCCCTGTTCTCCACCTCCACCTCAACGGGATGAGTTAGGGGAGTTACGTGATGAGGTCAATGCCTTGCGTGAGGAGGTCGATACTTTACGCAAAGACGATGGTGCATGGCGTGTTGAGGTGTCTACATTACTCGGTGAGGTAGCCGCTCTACGTGAGATGGTAGCATCGTTGTAGAATGAGGTTCATACTCTACGCAACGAGGTAAGTTTAAGATTTTTCATACTCGTAATTCATTCGGTTGCTGCCAATACTGCTAAACTGTTTTTGTTAGTATTTGTTTTTGGTTTTGTTTTTGTCTTTTGGTTGAAGTAATGCAATCCATTCAAGTTTCAATTTGCAGAAGAAGAATAGTTTACTTGAGCAACACGAAAATGAATATCGCAACGCGGAAATGGCTATCGCAATGCGAAATGAAAATCGCAACGACAAAATCGCAATGCGAAATGAAATCGCAACGACAAAATCACAACGCGAAATGAAAATCGCAATGCGATTTGTGTTTCGCGTTGCGATTTTGTCGTTGCGATTTCATTTCGCATTGCGATTTTGTCGTTGCGATTTTCATTTCGCATTGCGATTTTGTCGTTGCGATTTTCATTTCGCATTGCGATAGCCATTTCCGCGTTGCGATAGTCATTTTCGCGTTGCGATTTTAAGTTTCGTGCTGCGAAAGTAAACTATTCTTCTTCTGGAATGTTTATATATGTTGTCCTTTTAAATGTTTATATATGTGCTTACTTCTGGAATGTTATATGAGCATTTTGTGAACTATGATAGAATAATGACTTGGGTGAATACAATGCTAGTTTGAAACATATTTGTCTTTGTTTAATATCATGTCTGTTTATTTACTGATTTATGTATTAATTTTTTTTAGCGGCCCGATAAGGTGGATGCTTTACGTCGGGTTTTCCTTGCACGACGGAGTTCACGCATCAGACGGCGTGGACGTGCTATTACGTCTCCGTTCACCCCAATGGTGCGAAGACTCCGCAAGAAGAAGCCCGACTCACCTGTCATCCCTCAAGAGTCCCCTCCAATTATTCAAGAGGCCCCTATCCTCCCTCAAGAGTCCCCCCACCGTTCAAGAGGCCACTGTCATCGTTGAAGAGGTCCCTCTCACCATTCCAGAGCCCGATTCACATGGGGTAATATATCGAAGTATTGAGAAACCCCCACCGGTTCCGGACATGATGGATGAGAGTTGGCTCTCGTATGAGTTACCGGCTAGTACCCTTCCGGTATCTGAAATGGAGAGGAGATAACTACCGGAAACAATTGTGGATAATACCCTTTGGGCTAAGACCGCAGTTGATTTTTATCTACATGAGCGGAGCCAAGGGTGTTACACTGACATAAGCAAACACAACGATGAAATATTTTTGTTGCTTGATCGGTCTTGGTGGGGTGTGCTATTAGGGGTTGAAGACAGTGGCTATTTCGATGGGGAGGTAAGTATTATATTTGTCTTATATATGATTTTGATTAATTTTTTTAAAAATTAATGTAATTCACTAATATATGTATTTTTTTGTAAAACAGCATATCGATGTGTGGGTGTCACGTCTACTAATAATAAGGAAGCTTAGGAAAAATAAAAATAATTCGCGATATACAATAATGCCGGCGGCTTTTCACGCAGTTCACTTGAAGAATCAACGAGATGAATCATTTTCATTGGGCAACGGATAAGCTAAACTTTATCCTGCATGGTGGGAGGTCGATACGGTTAGTGTTTATGTTTTAAATTTTTTAAAGGTATTCATAAATAAGTGCGCAAATAAATGAATTATTACTTATGATTGCAGGTGTTTATCCTTGTTTTAGAACGTCGTCATTGGCTTCTCGTCCAACTTTAGCTCCCATCCCTGAAGATAATAGTGTATGACAGCATGATAAATTACATATCACTGTCTGATTTGAGAGATATGATCAAGGGATGGAGCTCTCATTTGGCTAAATTCTTGGATGGGATTAATTATTGGACTCATTATGGACACAAGAAGCCAAAGAAGTTCAATGTCACAGTTGTCAGAGACGAGACCGCGCCACAACAATCGCCGGGAGCCAGAGGGGATAGTGGTCCTCTCGTATGCTTGTGCTTGGCGCGTTTGACGACGGGAAGCACAGAGTTTCTACCTCCTACCGATAGAGATAGAGCTGCAGTAGGCTTGTGGTTTCGACATTATATGGCTAGAGCAATATATTCGAGACGCTGCCTACCTGCATCCGCCTTATGAAAGTGTCCATTGTTAATTGGTAAGTCAAATGCAAGTTTTGTTAACATATATACTCCTTTTGGTTTGAAAATGTTTGGTTAAGTACCTAGAATTCAATAATTTGATGTTTGTAGGTTTTAGATGTGTAGGAAGTCTTGTTTGAGCAAATGTTTGGTTTCTGCAGGTTAATCCTTAAGTGAGCTGCGTGAAATGGATGTACGGGGTCACAAAGTTGTTAATTCATTGAATCAATTATTTATGAAGAAATAAGAATTATTATTATTTTTTGATTGTTTAATTGATTTGTAAATGTTGATTTGTTTAATTGATGTGTACATAATTCTTATTTGTGCTTGTTTAATTGATTGAAATGTAATAGTTGATTTGTTGATTTTCAATCTGCATTATGTTGAAGGCAAAACAGACTATCGCAACACGAAACTGACTATCGCAACGAGAAAATCGCAATGCGAAATGAAAAGCGCAATCCGAAATGAAAATCGCAACGAGAAAATCGCAATGCGATTTTCATTTCGCATTGCGATTTTCTAGTTGCGATAGCCATTTTCGCGTTGCGATTTTTCATTTCGAATTGCGATAGCCATTTTCGCGTTGCGATTTCCCCGTTGCGATAGTCAAATGAATGTCTAATAAGTGATAACAACTGAACAGATCATAGCAATGTTCAAACTCAAGTTACTAATACATGCCTAACTGAAAATGTTAAAAGTGCACACATAAAATACACATAATACAACGTTTGCATTTAAAAATCACCTAAGTTAACAGTCCTAAAAGGTGAAGCCGGTTGTGATTGGGATTTTGAAGATGATTGTGATTTTCAGAATCTCGTTGCGAAAGTTAGAATCTCGTTGCGATTTTGTATTATCTCGTTGCGATAGTTAGTATCGCATTGCGATTTTCCAAATTCGCATTGCGATTTACTTATTCGCATTGCGAATTAGGAAAATCGCAACGCGATACTTACTTTCACAACGAGATAATACAGAATCGCAATGCGATTTTCAAAGTTCGCAATAGGTTTTAGTTTCGCAACACAAATTTTTTGTGTATATATCTACGCAGAAGAAACAACTCATAACCTAAATCCCTAAATCGCAACTCATTCCATCTCCATCTATCACTCTCTCCGGCGACATCCGTTCCTATATCCGTTCCTACATCCTTCCCCATCCGGCAACAGGTCTTAGTTTCGCAGCTCGTTTGTTTAGTAAATTAATTTACAACCATGAAATCATCTAATGTTGATCATATTTGGATAGATTTGTGTTTTGGAGGGTCATGGGAGAATGTTAATGGTGTTTTACAATATATGCCTTTACCCATGAATCTTCAACTAAAACTGTCATTAAAAAAGTTAACTTATGAAACTCTAATGTTACGTGTTTCAAAGAAATTGAATTTAGAGCCCCTAAGTGGATTTAGGCTATCTTATCAGAGGAATGGTAAAGTTTATTTGTTAACCGACAATGAAGATGTTGAACGATTCATTGCTTACATTAGTGTTTCAAGTGATGATGTTACAATGTATGTTGTTGAACCTAGAAGTAGTATTGTTGGGTCAGTAGCGGGTAGTAATCAACTAAGTTTTTCTCAAAACCTACAACCTTTCTCTAATCCAAATCCCAATCAACTTTCAGCACCAAATTCTGGTTTTCGTATTGACCAATTAGACGATGATGAGCCAAGAGAAAAAATTGTGAGTACTAGTCAGTATTCGAAATTTGATCTTGGTCAATACCCGGACTTTGATATTGGTCAATACTCGGATTTTGATGATGTTTCAGAAGAAGAAACATACCCTGCGTGTAATGATTTTGATATTGGTCAATACCCGAATTTTGATGATGAAACAACCGTTGCCGAGGAAGATGTTATTGATGATAATGAGGAGGAAGTGGAGGCTGTGAATGAACATGTTGAACATCCATTATGTAATTCATATAATCCTGAAGAAGAAAAAGTCCTCGAAGAAAAGAAAATGCCACGGGAGTATAACTGGAATATGCCAGAATTACTTCAGATACCGGAAGAAGAGTTGGTAAAGAAAGCAGTTGATTGTTACACAAAAGTTATTCGTATCAAGAAAGATGATTGTTTTGATACAAAGGAAGACTTGAAGATAGCTTTGTATACGAAATGTGTGGAAGATGGCTATCAACTAAAAGTTAACAAATCAAGCAAAGATCGTTTCGAAACAAGGTGTATGATTGACAAAAACTGTACGTGGCGTATGATTGCAAAGAGGATAAAAGATTGCGAAATGTTTCAAGTTAGGACTTTTATTGATAAACATACATGTTCAAGAACCCAAGTTTTTCCTAACCATAGACATGCAAACAAAAAGGTGTTGGGTGGTTTTCTGGCTGAGTTAATGTTTTTGAATGGCAGGGTATATCGGGGACATGAAATTATGACTGACATGAATGCTCGGTTCAAGATTAGTATATCATATTCTCAAGCTTGGAGAGCCAAATGTTATGCCTTGGAATTGTTGAGGGGGTCGCCAGAAGCATCGTTTGCCCAACTGCCGGCTTATTGTCACAATTTAAAGCTGAAAAATCCTGGGTCGGTAACTCATATCAAAACAGATAGAGATGGACGCTTTGAGTTGTTGTTTATCGCCATTGGTGCTGCGGTTAGTAAATCAATATAATTCTGTTGACTCATTTCTGTTAGTTACATGCATTTCATATTTAAATGATTATATTTCTTGTGTATATTATTTTGTAGATTCATTCGTTTATTACTTGCATGCGCCCAGTTATTATAGTTGACGGAGCACATTTGAAAAGTCGATACCTTGGAGTAAACTTATTAGCAGTAGCCATGGATGCTAACAATGGGATATTGCCAATAGCTTACGGGGTTGGCAAATCTGAAACCTCTTATTCATGGACATGGTTTATGGGGCATCTTAGGAATTGCATAGGTCCTATTAGCAATCTGACAATCATATCCGATAGGGCAAAATCAATTGACAACGCTGTTAGAAGGTGTTTCCCATATGCTTTTCATGGACTTTGTGGTGTTCATTTGTATAGAAATCTAAAATCAAGGTCTGCTGGTATAAAAAAGCACAAATGGACATACAGGAAGGCTGTAAAAGCTTATCGGGAAGTGGATTTCAATAAGCATATAAACTGTTTAAGACGTGTTTTGCCTCAGTGTGCTCAAACACTAGAAGATGTCGGGTTTGAAAGATGGTCAAGAGTACATCAACTTGGAGCAAGATATGGTTTTATGACGTCTAATAGTGCAGAATCAATCAACGCTCTAAGTCGTCATTCCCGGAAATTACCCATTACTATGTTAATGGAGTTTTTTCGAGCCTCTATTCAACAGTGGTACTACAAGAAAAGAAACCATGCAGGTATTATTTCTTTGAATTCGTAACTTATCATATATTTTACTAAGTATTATTTATTTAAATTTACAGGAACATTGGAACATCGTGTTACACCATGGACTGAAAAAAGATAACGAAACGTGTTGTGAAGTCAACGTCATGGAGAGTTGAACCATGTTCAAACACTTTGTTTGAAGTACTGGATAATAACTTAAATGGGCTTGTCGATCTAAATGCAAGGACGTGTAGTTGTATGAAATGGCAAACATCTGGTTATCCGTGTGGCCATGTTATAAAAGTTGCTCTTCATCTAAACCAAGATGATTCAAGCACATACGCTATGGATTGCTACACTACAGAAGTATATCGACAGACTTATGCCGAGATTGTCTACGCTATTCCACATCCTTCTGAGTAGGACATACCAGATGACTTACAAACAGTTTTGCCACCAGCCATGGACAGAAGGCTACCTGGCCGACCAAAAAGTCACGATCGTATACCGTCTAAGGGTGAAGAGAAGAAGAGATCGACATGTAGTCGGTGCAAGGAAAGTGGTCATACAAGGTTGACATGTGGATCACCAGTGCCATCACAATCATCTTTTCCTCTACCAAAATATGGATCATCATCAAAATCCAAAGCTCATATGGTGTCAAGAAAAAGGCAATCAAAATCGCAATCATCTTTTAAATCCCAATCACAACTGGCTTCACCTTTTGGGACTGTTAACTTAGGTGATTTTTAAATGCAAACGTTGTATTATGTAGATTTTATGTGTGAACTTTTAACATTTTCAGTTAGGCATGTATTAGTAACTTGAGTTTGAAAATTGCTATGATCTGTTCAGTTGTTATCACTTAATATGCAATCATCTTAATGTCTATCGCAACGCAGAAATTACTATTGCAATGCGAAATGAAAATCGCAACGAGAGAATCGCAATGCGAAATGAAAATCGCAATGCGAAATGAAAATCGCAACGAGGGAATCGCAATGCAAAATGAAAATCGCAACGCGAATTTAATTTCGCGTTGCGATTCTCTCGTTGAGATTTTCATTTCGCGTTGCGATTCTCTCGTTGCGATTTTCATTTCGCATTGCGATAGTACTTTTTGCCTTCAACATAATGCAGATTGAAATCAACAAAATCAACCATTACATTTCAATCAATTAAACAAGCACAAATAAGAATTATGTTAACATCAATTAAACAAATCAACTTTTACAAATCACCTTTTACAAATCAATTAAACAATCAAAAAATAAGCAATAATTATTAGAGAAAATAACACTTCTACTATTGAATCAACTTTTGTAGCCATACATCATTTTCACGCAGCTCACTTCTGAGATTAACCTGCATAAACCAAACATTTGCTCAAACAACACTTTCTACACATCTAAAACCTACAAACATCAAATTATTGAATTCTAGGCACTTAACCAAACATTTTCAAACCACAAGCCTATAAACATACCAATTGTTTATGGACATTTTTATAACGTGGATGCAGGTAGGCAGCGTCTCGTATATATCGATCTAGCCATATAATATCGAAACCACAAGCCTACTGCAGCTCTATCTATATCGGTGGGAGGTAGATACTTTATACTTCCTATGATCAAACGGTCCAACGCCAAGCATACGAGAGGACCACAATCCCCTCTGGGTCCTTTCGTTTGTTGTGGTGCGGTCTCGTCTCTGCTAACTGTAATATTGAGCTTCTTTGGCTTCTTGTTTCCAGAACGAGTCCAATAATTTATCGCATCCAAGAATTTAGCCAAATAAGAGCTCCATCCCTTAATAATATCTCTTAAATCAGCCAATGATATGTAATTTATCATGCTGTCATATACTATTGCCTTAAGGGATGGGATCTGAAGCTCGACGAGAAGCCAATGGT
The DNA here is from genome assembly GCF_006381635.1 of Hibiscus syriacus. Classification (NCBI taxonomy): domain Eukaryota; kingdom Viridiplantae; phylum Streptophyta; class Magnoliopsida; order Malvales; family Malvaceae; genus Hibiscus; species Hibiscus syriacus. The sequence continues at coordinate 588,089 of NW_024063085.1, read as the reverse complement.
TATGTTCCAAAACAGGGATAAACACCTGCAATCATAAGTAATAATTCATTCATTTGCGCACTTATTTATGAATACCTTTAAACTCAATCTAAAATAAACACTAACCTTATCGACCTCCCACCATGCAGGATAAAGTTTAGCTTGTCCATTGCCCAACGCAAATGATTCATCTCGTTGATTCTTCAAGTGAACGGCGTTAAAAGACGTCGGCATAATTGTATATCGTGTATTTCTTTTATTTTCCTTAAGTTTCCTAATTATTAGAAGATGTGACACCCACGCATCGATATGCTGTTTTACAAAAAATGACATATATTAGTAACTTACATAAATTTACAAAAAAATAATCAAATTAAAATATAAGAAAAATATAAGACTTACCCCTCCATCGAAATAGCCATTGTCTTCGACCCCTAATAATACGCCCCACCAAGACCAATCAAGCAACAAATAGATATCATCATTGAGCTTGCATATGTCAGTGAAACACCCTTGGCTTCGCTCATGTAGATAAAAATCAACTGCGGTCTTAGCCCAAAGGGTGTTATCCAGAATTGTGTCCGGTAGTTGTTTCCTCTCCACTTCAGATACCGATATGGTACTGGCCGGTAACTCATACGAGAGCCAACTTGAATCCATCATGTCCGGCACGTCAGAGGGTTTCTCAAGAATCCTACATATGACGCCATATGAATCGGGCTCTTGAATGGTGGGAGGGACCTCTTCAACGATGACAGTGGCCTCTTGAACGGTGGGAGGGGACTCTCGAGGAATGATAGGGGCCTTTTCAACGATAGGAGTGGACTCTTGAGGGATGACAGTGGCCTCTTGAACGGTGGGAGGGGACTCTCGAGGAATGATAGGGGCCTCTTCAACGATAGGAGTGGACTCTTGAGGGATGACAAGCGAGTCGGGCTTCTTCTTGTGGTGTCTTCGCACTATTGGGGTATACGGAGACTTAATAGCACGTACACGCCGTCTGATGCGTGAACTCTGTCGTGCAAGAAAAACCCGACGTAAAGCATTCACCTTATCGGTCCGCTAAATAATTAAATACAAATATCAGTAAATAAACAGACATGATATTTAAACAGTGAAAACAAAGACAAATATATTTCAAACTTTCAACCAGAAGACAAAACAAAGACAAATACTAACTTCACAGTGTTAAAGAATACACAGTTTAGCAGAATTGGCAGCAACCGAATAAATTTACTTCAACCAAAAGACAAAACAAAAAGACAAATACTAACTTCACAGTGTTAATAAACAGTTTAGCAGTATTGGCAGTAATCGAATAAATTTACTAAGCAATCTAAGTGAAATGATTAATTTAAGTGAAATTACGAGTAAATTTATCATCAAGTTAAATATGGAAAATCTTAAACTTACCTCGTTGCGTAGAGTATGAACCTCATTCTGCAACGATACTACCATCTCACGTAGAGCGGCAACCTCACCACGTAAAGTAGACACCTCCACACGCCATGCACCATCGTTATCGAGTAGAGTACCGATCTCCTCACGCAAGGCATTGACCTCATCACGTAACTCCCTTGACTCATCCCGTGGAGGTGGAGAACAGGGAGATAGAAGTCGTGGCATCTTTGCCGGTCGCCTATCATGAGGTGATGGTGGAGAAGAGGCTCGATGATGTGACGGGATAGGTGATGGCTCTCGTTGTAGAGGTGTATAGTCGGGTCGATCAGGTGATGGCTCTGGGTGAGGTGATGGCTCTCGAAGTGGAGGAAGTGGAGGCTGCTCATCATTCGTGCCATCAAGAAAACGCTGACTAGCTTGCCACCAATCAGTTGCAAGCTCAGCCTCCGTGGGTGTCAGTCTAATTAATGGAATGTTGGCCTCCTAAAAATATAAAAACTCAAACAAAGTTAAACGTCTACTATTAATAACTTGTTTATATATGATAGTATTTGTGTTAACTTACATTATTTATTGTCGCATATGGTATTAAGTCTTCCCAATCCAACAGACGTTTTCTCTTCCAGGAAATAGCCCTGGGAATATCATCTGAGGATTTTAATGCATATGTCCGCATGCTGGGGAAAGCCTCGAATATCCAAATCTACAAACAATATAATAACAAACATTAGTAATTGTTAAATAATTAATTATAATTTTGAAAACATTATATAGAAATTCTTACCTCAAAGGCCCAAACAAAGCCTGACAAAGTGTATTTCGACCCATCGCCCCGCAAACTTTTGCGGTCATCAAAGGCAGACGACAACTTAGTCCATGTAGCTTTCCATATATACGAACCCCACGGAAACAGATTCCATGCATTTAGGTCCTCTACCAATAATATTAGCTCCTGAGGAATAGGTTGTCTGGCCTCTCTGCCTAGAAAGCCGGCATACAAAAGTAGTAGAAGGCATACTCGGACAACATCGACGTCATTCATCCGAGTAAAACCATCTTTCTTATTAAACAATTTCTTCATGTCGTCGACGTGTAAGTTCGGCTTCTCTATTGACTCATCAGGAAAAACCCTGGATAACCATGATGGGCGGGTGATATGACGAGTGTACCGGCCTACATCATCGTGTCCGAATCGTAGACCAGTGATTAAGCAGAACTCCTTCCGCCCAAAACAAGTATATGCCGGTGGAAAATGAAACCATATCTCTTCCTCACCATGTTGTATATTGTCGGGTAGATCTCTAATCATGGTCTGAAGCCACAAATGGGTCAAATTAGCATCTCACCCGGATGATGTACTCTCAGCCATGGCCCGAAGCAGGTTTCCTCAAACAATTTTCTTTGTGCAGGTGAAAGCTTCGAAGCAATTGTAGTGGCTAGGCTAACTTTATTCCTTAATGTCAATGAAGCCGAAAAAAATTTCTACAAAAACAATAAACATACCAAGTTAGATATACCAAAAACTACACTGTCAAGATATACAAAAAACAATAAACATAAATAGTAGTTTATTCTTGAAACTAAAATTTGCAACATTGTTTTGTCTTTTGGTTGAAATGAAAATCGCAATGCAGAAATGACTATCGCAACAAGAGAAACGCGAAATGACTATCGCGACGAGAGAATCGCAACGCGAAATGAAAATCGCAACGCGAAATGAGAATCGCAACGCGAAATGAAAATCGCAACGCGAAATGAGAATCGCAACGCGAAATGAAAATCGCAACGCGAAATAAAAATCGCAATGCGATTTTGGTTTCGCGTTGCGATAGTTATTTCCGCGTTGCGATTTTCATTCTCGAAACTATTCTTCTTCTGCATTACTTCAACCAAAAGACAAAACAAAGACAAATACTAACTTCACAGGCTAAACAGTTTAGCAGTATTGGCAGCAATCGAATGAATTTAATAAGAAATCTAAGTGAAATGGTTAATCTATTATTGAAATTACCAGTAAACTTATCATCAATCTCAATATGAAAAACCTAAAATAATGCAAAAATTTCAAAATAAAAATAAAAAAACTAACCATCGGAGGTTGATTTTCCATTTCTGAATGATTGTGAGGGATTTTTGACTGTGAATGGTTGTGAGGGATTTCGCCGGCGATGGGGACGGAAATCTTCGGAGATGGGGACGGATTTCACCGTAGAGAGTGAGAGATGGAGATGTGACTGAGTGTTGTGATTTTGGGTTTGAGGTTATGAGTTGCGATTACTGTGGACGGTTCAGTTTCCGATTTTTTAAGAAAAAATTCGTGTTTGGAATTTGAAAAAAAAAATACGCGTTAATACGAATGGCGCTATGTAAATCGCGTTGCGAAAGTCAGAATCGCGTTGCGAAAGTCAGTATCTCGTTACGATTTTGTATTATCGCATTGCGATAGTAAGTATCGCATTGCGATAGTCAGTATTGCATTGCGATTTTCCCAATTCGCGTTGCGATTTACTTATTCGCATTGCGAATTGGGAAAATCGCAACGACACTGTAGACCATCGCAACGCGATTTACAACTATCGCAACGCGAAATGCAACGCGAATTTGCGATAATGGAGATCGCGTTGCGAATTAGCGATCGCATTGCGATTTTGTTGGTCATTTTGGCAAATCCGAAAAAAATTGGTTAAAATCGTATATTATAAGGCATTTTTGGTCACTGAGGCGATTTTCTCTTCTTTTTATATCAATAGTCTTATAATAAATGCAGTCATTGACAGTTAATATATTGAAAGTTCTGATGAATTTGCTAACCTCGAGATCAGTAGCTCCATCACCGATCATCACTAATGCTTTGTATCCCTTAACCTGGAAAATTTCTTTAGTAATCTCATGAAAACGTTCGTTGTAATTGTGAAATAAATAAACCTAATTTTTAATTTAAAAATAAAATAAAATAAATATAATAGTGAAATATGGTCGATCCCTAGGGATTAAGGAATTTTCAATTAAATCTTATTTGATTTTTAACCAGAAAATTTACAAAATAAAATAAAAAGGGGGCTTATCGAATTTAATTGAATAAATTAAAATTAAATAAAAATAACAAAACAACAAAAATAAATAATTGAAAGAGATAATGATAGGAGATAACCTCTAGCTTCGCTTTGACTCGACTCGTCTCGATCATTAAAATAGATTTCACTTCGAAATTCTTGCCGGTTATAGTCTACAAGGCCCAACCCTTGTAACTTGCTTTTCTCTCATGCGAACTAATTTCCAATGTCAATCATTGAAATTTAATTCTTGTTTGAATTTAACTTTGACTATCGATGTTAACGCCAATATCTTCTTTAATACTGGAAAAGTCCGTGCTCGGGTTATACGTCTCAATGAGAATCGAATTCTTTGTTTTTAGGGATTTGAATTTGCTACAAGCCGATTCTCCTCCCTAACGGTAAATCAAAACAACATTCAAGTCACGGTGCAATCTTTGAATTGAAAGTGTAAATAATTTAAATAATAAGTCGATTACCTAACCTTGTTTTCCAAAAATCAAGAAAGATACTTGAAGGTACGAAGCGTTTTTCAATTCTCACGAAAAGAATCGAGTCATCGCTCAGGTATCGACTAAAAAAGATTTAGCTAAGCATGGATTAGATCATGCTTAGCATTGTGAAAAGAAAATTATGAAAGAAAAGTAAAAATATGAAAAGTTCTAAGTAAATAAAATGACTAATTTCTAATGAAACTAAAAAATACTACCAAGAGTTCTAATAAAATAATTAATTCCTAAATAAAATAATAATAAAGTAATCAAACTAAAAATCCTAAATAAAAAGGTTTATCACAAAAGATAAAAATAAATATTTAAGTCTTTTACTTCTGGTTGAATTCTACTTCATCTTATGGATAATCTTATATCAGGTAAATTTCAATTAAATATTCAATATGCTGACTGGACCATCAAAATCTGATACTTTTTGAGCTAATTAATCCAATAAATAAATAATAATCAATCGAAAAATAAAAAATAAAAAACAATAAATATATGTAATATAAAACACTCTTCAAATTCCCCAAAACAGAACTTTTAGCCGGCCGATACAAAAAAAAAAAAACAGAAACAAGACACACCTTTCTTAAACAGCTTTTCCTCCACTCCTTGAAGTAGGCTCATTGGATAAAATCCCAGAAACTCCCCAGGACTTCCAAAGAGCAGCTGATTGGCAAAAATCTTTTCTTGTGGAATCCCGAGGATTGATGCCACGGGCTACAAAAGAGTTTCTCAAATAACCATCAAAGATTATATTAATATATAAGGTTTTTTTAATGGTAAAGAACCTACATGCTGATAATGACTCTAAACTGATAAAGCAGATCATCGGATACCACATTGTTTGGCCGTAAAACAACATTAACCATATCATACATACTTCAATAGTTTTAAATCTGATTGTTTTCCCAAGTCACCGTTTGCCTTTTGCTGTATGTCTCGGACCTAAAGTCATGCAAGGATTTCCCACTTGGTGTTTAATTGTTAGGCAAGAGACTCATTCATTTCCAGATTCTTAAGTTCGAGTTTCCATTTTCAATGCCATCAGAATATTGCTAGTGATTTCAGACTACGTCCATCAAAATGGAAAACAAAACCACATGAATGCCCTAACAGATAAAAGTAAAACATAGATAGTCTTTCAAGCATTTAGAAGCATAGTTGCATACCTTGATCATTTGTCGGAAGCCCCCCGGAAATTAGATAAACATTGGTATTCCTAGACTTCAGCTTCTTGACTAGTTCTTCTATGCCAGGAGAAAGCCTACACATCAGTAAGAAGAACAATGAACACAACCCTTAAATCATCATGTCGAATAGAAGACAAACATTAGGAAAGCCCTAATCCAAGGGGCAACTAACAAGTTTTACAAATTTAAATTACATACTACAATTATAAAGATTGATATGATTTTTTTTGCAAATAACAATCATTATGTGACGAGCATTTTTTCTTAAATCATAAACTGAGAAGCATTATATAAAAGACTAGAGCTTAACTTCACTAACCTAGGCTGACAGTTGGCTATAGAACACTGGGTTTAAGGTTCTGAAACATGTAAAATATTCGTAAAGGTTAAGATGGTTGTTTCAGAGACAAATGGCCATTGACAAAATAGAAGCACCAGAATTTACTTAGTTATAATGTACCTTGCATCAAGTAACAGGGCAAGCACTACAACATAATATATCATAATATTTAAAGCAAATATTGAACATATTGCAGAACAAAAATTGCAAGTTTAATTCGTATTACGGACTTCCTAGCAGAGTGTATTAATCTGACGCTACTAACCATCCATAACTGAAAAGCATTGTGATCATACGAACATATCAATATATAATCAAGACTGAAGTATAACCCTCATACCTTGGGGGTCTTTGGCAGAGATAATCCTGGACTTGAGATAGGGAAGGTTTGAATAAAGATAATCGTGCAGATAAGGACTCCTCAAAAGGAACAGAACCGCCCATTGCTCTACAAATAAAAATATAATAAATTAAAAAAAAAGAATCAACCATCTACGATTCACAATGGAATTGAAGTAATTAAAAATGTGGGGAAAGAACCTAGCAGTTCATTCTCCAACAGCCTTTCCAGCCCCACAAAATTCTGCAAGTTCATTGATGCCCTCATCTACGCATACCGTGCTATCCACATCAAAGCATACTGCATCAGCACTTCTCCACAGCTCAAGAACCTCTGGAATGTAATAAAGAAGACTATCAATAAAGGAAATCACAATTACCATCACAAGACATAAAAAAGTTAAATCTACATTACTCAAACTTGGGTTTGAATGTCGAATAGTATGTGTCTGATACAGGTATGATAAGATTTTTCCATGTTTTTCTATGCGTTTCAGAGGATCCTTGAAGATCATATCCCCATATTCATGTGTTGAACACAAGTGTCGGACACAAATACTTAAAGAAAAATGAAGAGTCGGAGCATTCTAATTTCTAGCTTTAAACTTAAACCCTTAACCAGGTTCAGGCATTCGTCATTCAAGCTCATAAAATTCAGAAGCCATTTTAATTTTAAAATTAAACCCCTTTCTTGTTTTTTATCCAATATTTTGGGGGAACTCAAATAAAGCAATATACGAAGGGAACCACTTGAAATACATAGGACAAGAACCTTTGGAAGGCAGCTTATTATCAATGTGCCGAGTAGTTGAGGCTTCTGATGGTTGACCGTTGTCGGTCATCATTTATGATGTAATATGTAAGTGATACAAAAGTGTAGGTTAAAACGAGTCAAGCTTGAGTATTGTTGAACTAAAATCAACTCGAAAATTTACTAGCCTAAAATTTTCAAGTTCGACTCAAACTCGAACCTAACTCGGTTGAAGCTCTAACTCGATCATAAACCTTAAGTACATGAAAAATTTATATTGCATATTAAAAAAATAAATACATAAATGTTAATACTATTAATAATTTATTTTAAAAAAATAAAATTTAGTATATTATTTTTTCGAGTTACTCGTATTTTCGAGTCGAGTATCAAGTAGCTCGTTTCAGCTTGTTAAAAACTCGAGTAGAGTATTTATCAAGCTTTGACTGAGCCAATCTCGAATAGTTCAAGATCTATCTCGTCTCATTTATTGTCCTACTAAAGTGTTCCCATTTCTTCTCTCTTTTTTTCAGTTTGATTTTCTTCAAAATCAACAAAACTTAAATCAAAATTTTAATATGATATATAATATCTATTATATGATTATCGTATTATCAAGATATATTGATTTTCTTTTCTTTCTTGGTTTTTTCATCATTTGAATTTTAAAAGAAAATATTTTAACATTAATAAATTAAAAAATTTAAAAGAAAATTTTTTAATTTTTTTTACATAAACTGAAAAAAATTTAAAGCAGCATTGCATATTTAACAGTAGGTGACAAAAAATGAAATTAAAAAATTAGGTGATAAATTTTTTAAAAAAGTAGTCTCATGACCAAATAGAAACAAATGTACAGTTGAGGGACTGGAAATGTAGTTTACCCATATATTTTTCTTCGAACACTTGCTTGGTGAAGACTCAATAGTGAAGAAAACACATATTTTTTTGTGATTTTAATAATTTTCTCTAAATTAATATTCGAATTATTAAAATTTACAAAATGATCATAAATAATTAATTTTTAATCAAAAATTGACGAGGTAATTGACAATATTTATATAATAATAAATTTAATTCTTAACTTTTAAATATTATTATAAATTAATTCTAATTCTAAAAATCCGACCTTCACACCATAGTTTACTACAACCATTGCAAAGGGCAAAAGCTTTTGCTCGTATCTTCTTGGGCCTGGCTTCGATTTTCAGTTGGAACAACTTTAATTAGAGATAAGAAGAAAAAATTAATCGACTCGATTTAAAATTTTATATTCAAAAAAATTAAATTCAAATGAATGATAAAAAGAACTCAAATAGTAGCTCGAATAACTCAAAATTTTTATTGATTAATAAATTAATTTTCAAGTTTGAATTAAACATCTCAATTTTGTATTATATACATATATCATACATAAAAAAATATGAAGTATATAAGTATTATAGATGGTTGTAAAGAACCATTTAAATTATAATCAATAATACTATAATATTATAAATATTTACAATCAAACTTAAACAAAAACTCATCTAACTCAACTTGAATTTTAAAAATTAAACTCAACTTGAAAACATTTCAAATAAAATTTGAATTATAAAATAAAACTCGAGAATAACTCGATTTTTTTCACTCAATTCGATTCGATCCCTCACCCAGAAACACTGAATCATACTTTTACTTTAAGGGATCATTGTTCAATGGACACTTTTAACCCATATGGCATGTTTTCAGAATTAAAACCACAGTGGCAAAAAAAAAAAAGGTAAATGTTAGGTGCTAAAAGTTGTGCATATAATACCACGACATCAAATTTAATCAAATCAACAATTATTTGAACAAAGCATTAGGCCTCATTTGAGCAGATTCCAAAACATCGCACCATTGGAATTTTATTTGTCACCGTCGGAAACCTAGCAGTCGATCTTTCTATTTTTATTTAACCCTCAAGTGCCGATGATCCAGATATAATCTCAATCAACTCGGTGGTAATCGATGCTTGACGGGTTCTGTAACACGAATATGTAAAAATAGACTAAATGAGGCTCAACACAAGTGACTGGCAATCCGGTTTAATAACCGAGTCACATAAACGCAGAGGGTAAGAGGGAGACCTGCTATATGTAAGCGTTAGGCGATCAAGCATGTCGCCAGCGTTTCTGCTTGAACCATCCATTGCGGACATTCTTGCTCCTTGCTCACTACAAGCATTCTCCAACACCGCATTGAACATGACCTGCGGGAAACATGAAAATCCTTTGAGGGTGAATTTCGGAAACTCTATCACACACTGATATAAAGCACACATGAGAATCCTTTTTAACAGATTTTATAACGGTAAGATTGTACTCGGTCATCCATATGGGTCAGACAGAGATTGTACGGGCTTGCCCCGGCAACCAGAGTCGGCAGAATTTGCAATAATATAACAAGGAAGCTTAAACCTCTATCACAATTATAGGAACCTCACTGATCAAGTGTTTACTTTATATCGTTTCATTAACCAGCATTACATAGAAGAGGCTACACTCATCGTTATACAGCTCTCCCAGAAGACCTAGGGTGTTGAGAAACATTCACAAATTTGAAAGATGGGAATTTATTCATTAAATGTTTAATATTTAATTATTCATAGTTCATGCCTTCATGGTATAACTTTGATGCAGAAAGAGAAAAAACAAGGATTTTTGTTAAAAAAACAGGACTTACACAAGAGAATTGGAACTCTGCCAGATTTTGAAGTATTTCTCCCTTTGTCTCACCACCCTCAACTTCATAGGAGTCTAGATCACCAAGCTTTCCCCCAGATTCAGCTTCCCGTTCAACAATCTGTACGAATAATCGCCAAATAAACCAGAGATCAAATAGAGCAACATTACAGCAGGAAAAGAAACTATCAAGCTGAAAGATTCTGGTAATACTCACTTCGGGTGATAATACAGTTGATACCGTCGGCACAAATGAAACTACTGAGTGAAACTTGTTGAAGACAATCCTCAAAGCATCATACTCAACATTCTTTAAGATCTCATCAGCAAGGACAGAGACCTGAAGGTACAAATGTTTGCAAGTATGGAGAAAAAACAATAGAAAAAGTCCACAAAAAAAAGAGATTCAACTATTTTGGAAAACTACAGTTCATCCGAAAAGATTGATGGTTAACACAGTCAACTGCAATCTACAACATTGTGTACAAGACATTTATTGAAAGACAAGGTGACTTGGCAAAGAAAGAGGACTAGGGAAAGTTAAAATTGAACTTCAACCAAGAAAATTTGGGATTGCATTCTATATTTGATGTTAGACAAATGGGCATTAACTAAAGCTAGAATTGATATTGATAAGTGCCAATGTTATGTTCTCAGGTCAATGGTTGAAATGCGTTAAAGAAAAGTCTTTTCTCTTGGACTTGAGTCCAGCATTTGATAATTCTTTTGATTTAAATATTAGAATTTGAGACCAAAGGCCCATTAAAAGTTTCCTTCCATTATCATATTCCCCTTCTCAGTTTTGAATTTCATTCAGTCAATTTTGCTAGCTCCCACTTTGGGAATCTACTAAGTGTGATAGTAGGATAAGTAAAAGACTACATACATGTACAAATTAGATCATTCAACTAATAGAGAACAATTATAGGAGAATATGCACCTGTAAGCTCTTTAGGTTTGCGTGAAGAATACCTAATCCTATATGAAGCCTTTATGGCTTTTAAGGGAAGACTGAGGAGATCTACGACAGATTATAACCAACCTTAAAGCATTCTCGTTCAACCCAGAACCCCCATCTATCAAACTCTAACTAGATCCACAGCAAAACAACCTCCAACCCTACCTTAAATTACTGTTATGGCTACTATTCACATCCCAGGTCAGTAGGAAGGTTGAATCTTTAGTTGCTTTGTTGCCCTCAAAACGGAGTATTTCCTTTCTAAACCAACTGAATAAAGTTATGATCTATTATCAAATTAAGTCCTATAATTACTGGTCCTTGCCCGTTATATGACCAGATTTTTCTTAATGCGACATATCCTACTCCTGAATGACCAAAGATGTCAATAAAGAAATCAAGCATTCAAATGTTCTTTCATAGTTGCAAATAAAGCACAATGACAGACCTGAGTGTAGTTCAAAGGATTCTTCTGCAATTCGGTTATGATTAACTCAATGTCCTTCTTAGAGTCACGAATCAATTGAGCCTTTGCCTTCTCTCCCAAAATAACATATTTTGTTTCTTTTTCAGGACCTTCGGAAATTAAGATATTTAACTCATAAGCATCCAATTTGGATACCAACAAAGAGGGAACAAACAAGTAGTTGTGAGGGAGATATACCAGAGTTCAACTTGTGGAGCCCTTTGCTTATCTTGACAGATGTGGGGTTAATTCCACCACAGAGACCTTTGTCTGAAGAGATGGTCACCACGACACTCTTCTTGACATCAGCACCTAGCATTGTGACAAGACATTAATAAAATGAGGCAGAAAGAAAAATATAAATTTGATATATGTAAAACATGATAGTATAACAAAACTATAGAAGGACAAGACATGAGAATGAATAGAAAACCCTATAACCATAACCAAGCAAGTTCCGTTCACCACTCTTTTCAACTTGAACCAAGTATACTAGTTACTAACTGAAACTATGCATTATTGATACAGAACCAGTTCTGTAAATAACCATAGCCTGTTTAAGCTTATGTTCTTTCAGAGTTAGTCCAAATAGGCACACACATACAGCATGTTTGCATGAAAAATCACAATCCCGATTACTCCCCAATAAACAAATTCAATGAGAAAAATCCATCTTCTCCAAATCATGAACTAATATAAACTTCGGACAAATAAGGATATATTCACTAAACTTTCAAACAAATAAACAATAAGAAGCATACATAAAAGTGCAGCTAATCTGCTCAAGTTATTTTTTTACCAACAAAATAAGCCACATTTGTGTAATCTTCTGGATATAGAGAATGGGGGAAGAAAAACTAAGCCAGCCCCCATATGGTTCACAACTTGTAAACCAATTCAACATAAAGGGAAGAAAGCACAATTTGAGATAGCAAACGTTAAGCAAAATGCAATGAGAACACACACAAATTCAACTGAGCTTGCTCAGTCAAGGGATATATATATCAAAGGCTTCTTAGTGGACATACTGGGTAGATCACTGAGAAGTGCAGTAAACGGTTGCCAGAGGCCACGAGAATTCTCAGCTTTAGTTTGAATTGCTCTCAGCTTTGAGGCTGCAACCATCTTCATTGCCTTTGTGATTTTCTGAATATTTTTAACACTCTTCATACGGTTTCTAACTGCATGAATAATTGGCCATCACCCAAGTTATTACCTTAACAAAAAAACCCTAACTCTAGAAGAAAGCATGAGAAGCATAACCATGTAACATCATACTAAAAGGAAACTAAAAGAAACAGGAGGAAACTAAAAGAAACAGGAAATATTCTTACCGACGTGAGTTGAAATATTGCGAACTCCAATAGGACCCTCATCCCTGCCATCCGAGTTAACTTATTTATTAGTTCAAATTACATCAAAGAAAATAGATAAAATAAATTTCATTATAAATCTTATTAGGTTCAATCAAACTTTTTATATTTTAATCTTTTCCAGTCTTTTGAAAATTTAAATCACCCAATCAGACCAGAATCAATGTTTATCTCATTTTTTATATGTACTTCATCACATTGGGAATTTTTATTTAAAAAATTAATGCAGTAACTTATGTTAGCAGGGAAATGGATTAAGCTTGTCCACCAAGAACAGTTGACAATTTAATACCCCGGTAAGAAAAATAGAATGATTTTCCATTTTTCCAATTTAATACTTGTTGACTGATTTTTCAAATCTTACTCTCCAGCAATACAACCAAGAGCCACTTTAGATGACCTAGGAGTAGCGTTGAGGCCATCGAACTGCTCGGTTTTCAACTTCAAAAAATGTGACTCGACAGTAGAAATCTTGCCGATGGCAACTACTTTAGACAACTTAAGAATAGTCAGGGGCATCGAATTGTTCGGTTTTCACCTTCGACAAATACGCCGTGATCGCAGAAATCTTACAATCAAACTTTTGTGTGCATTTTTTAGATACTAAATCGTTCCACGCCATATTGCTTTTCAAACGACAGCATATTTCCCGTTAGAATTTTGGTTTCGAACCTACAAACAACATTAAGAGGCATCAATTCCATATCATACTTGTACAAACATTGTGTGTTACTTGAACTTTGATGCATATGCCAAATACAATATGTGTATGACACGAATATGTTTAATTTTTCAAAGTTTATCTTGATATTTCACAGTTGTTAGAGTGTAATATCTCCATCCCCATGTATGCGTCAAACATAGATGTTCCAAAGGAAGAGTCGGAACAACACAAATAGAAACAACTAATAGGACTAATAATAGATTTCCATGTATTTCGAGGGTCCTTAGAGGACCCTATCACCAACCTATATCCAAGTATGCAATGTATACAAGTATTGAACATGAATATTTTAAATGAAGGGTCGAAACGATATAGATACAAACGACTAATAGAATTAATTCTGCTCGCAAAAGCTTTTTGCAAACTGTAACAGTTAATTTTTATTCAAATTCGAGTATGAGTGTGGGACATAAATATGTGTTTTAGTCTAACACGGGAATGTACATTTGTTTTTAAAGATTTCTCTGTACCTAATTATATTTTAAGAAAAACGAACAGTGGAGGCAATATATAGCTTCATTGATCCAGCTCTTTAGTACAATATCTCGAGTCTCCTTGTCATGCAATAGGCGAATATACTGCTGCTTAGACCCACAACAAACGAAGCATTATGGTAACTGTTGGTAATGCTCAATCTCACATAGTATTAGAAATACTATTGGGAATGGGTATTTATGGTTTGGATTTCTCACTTCTTTGTTGAGTGAAAGAGAACAAGGGGGACTCTCGCGCACCGCTGCCGCCGCTGTCCGTCTCGTCTCGGCACGGCACGGCTCGGCTCGTGGTAATACGTGTCTTCGACGCGTCCGCGCGGATACTATCTTTTCAGAGGAATTTCTCTTTGAAAGAAATAAATGGAAAAATGTGAAAGATTTCAACAGATATTTATAGTCTGTTGAGGACTGTTTAAATTTAAATGATAACAGCTGGTTTATGAGAGTTATCAGAAATTAAACAACTTTTCCTAAATTAAATCAAAAACGTTAAGATGTATCTGGACTAATTTCCAGCTTTGTACAAAGGGGACAAGCTGTTAATATCAGGAGTTACAGGAGTTATTTGATTTAATTCCAAGGGTTACATGATATAATTTCGGGAGTTATAACAGCTGAATAATGATGCAATGAACCTGGAATATTTATGAGTCAGGTTCATCTAGACGTTTCAGCTGTTACAAAGAAGAGATTTAATCCTGAAATTTTATGGATTACTTTAACCCTATTTCTAGCCTATAAATAGAGAGCTATATTCAGCTTCTCGACTCACTCTCAACATTCAGAATTCACTCTCTAAGTGTTTTCTAAATATTCTCTCTGTGTGATTTCCGATAAGAAGAGCAATACCACCAGCAGTCCACTCCGATTTCAGGTGTACGAAATTCGAAGCGACCGTGTTAACCTCGGGGAACGGTCCGCATACAGCAGCGATTACACACATCGGGGCTAATTCGTTTCTAAGGTAGTGTTTATACCACGACACGGTTTACAAATCTGTTCTTTTTCAATTACTGTTTATCTTTCCTGTCAGTGCTAACGGTGTGGTTTTACAGTCTATTTTACCAGCAGAAACATACCATCGTATTAAATTTATCTTAAATGTGCATGCCCAGGATGAGCTTAAGTGCTCTTAATAAATTCATAGCCCAGGCTTTAGGTGGTCTTAGTGAGAAAGACTTGATGAATTTACCGATTTTGGCTGAATATCTATTCTTAATAAGTTCATAACCCAATTTGAGTGGGTATTCCTAAGTGAGAAGGAAATAATGAACTTACCAACAGAAATGTTGAGTTTGTTAAACTCTTAATAAATTTAAATCCAAGTATTTGGATGGTTCTAGTGAGAAGGACTTATTGAATTTACCGATAAACGAGGTTTAATATTTATTCTTAATGACTTCTTAGCCCAGAGTTTGGGTGGTTCATTTATAATGAACTTGAAGAAAGTCACCATACTCTTTGTGAGGTTGAGCTTTTATAAAACCTCTTAATTATTTCATATCCTTGTTAAGGGTGGTTTATATCGAGATAAACTTGATGAAATAACCTATGTAAGTGAGAAGGGTTAGCCGCCTTCTATGAAAAATGTTGGGCCAATTTTCTAGCACACTTACTAAAATCCTGAGGTAAGATGACCAAATATATACTTTTGTATATATATATATATATCTTACACATCGAGGACTCCGGTGGATGAAGGGGTTAGTTGTGTGTTATGAGTTTACCCCCATCTTAGAAAGTTTCAGACTAGTTTCCCTTATCTAAGAGAATGATTGCTCATTGTACTAGTTCCAGATACGTTCACTAGTGCTTAAGCAACTAATATCGCTATTGCTCTTCTGGAAAGTTTGTTTTCGAGTTTCAGAAGAATTCTTTCGCATTAGTGGGGGAATGTTGGTAATGTTCAATCCCACGTAGTATTAGAAATACTATTGGGAATGGGTATTTATGGTTTGGATTTCCCACTTCCTTGTTGAGTGAAAGAGAACAAGGGGGACTCTCGCGCACCGTCGCCGCTACCGTTCGTATCGTCTCGGCTCGGCACAGTATGGCTCGGCTCGTGGTCGTGGTAATACGTGTCTTCGACACGTCCGCGCGGATACTATCTTTTTAGAGAAAATTCTTGAGGAATTTCTCTTTGAAAGAATCAAATGGAAAAATGTGAAAGATTTCAACTGATATTTATAGACTACTGTGGACTGTTTAAATTTAAATGATAACAGCTGGTGTATGAGAGTTATCAGAAATTAAACAGCTTTTCCTAAATTAAATCAAAAACGTTAAGATGTATCTAGGCTAATTTCCAGCTTTATACAAAGGGGACAAGCTGTTAATATCAGGAGTTACATGAGTTATTTGATTTAATTCCAAGGGTTACATGATATAATTTCGGGAGTTATAACAGCTGAATAATGATGCAATAAACCTGGACTATTTCTGAGTCAGGTTCATCTAGATGTTTCAGCTGTTACAAAGAAGAGATTTAATCCTGAAATTTTATGGACGATTTTAACCATATTTCTAGCCTATAAATAGATAGCTATATTCAGCTTCTCAACTCACTCTCAACATTCAGAATTCACTCTCCAAGTGTTTTCTAAATATTCTCTCTGTGTGCTTTCGGATAAGAAGAGCAATACCACCAGCAGTCCACTCCGATTTCGGGTGTACGAAATTCGGAGCGATCGTGTTAACCACGGGGAACGGTCCGTCTACTGCAGCGATTACACACATCGGGGTGAATTCGTTTCTAAGACAGTGGTTATACCACGACACGGTTTACCAATCTATTCTTTTTCAATTACTGTTTATATTTCATGTCAGTGCTAACGGTGTGGTTTTGCAGTCTATTTTACTAACAGAAACATACCATCGTATTAAATTTATCTTAAATGTGCATGCCCAGGATGAGCTTAAGTGCTCTTAATAAATTCATAGCCCAGACTTTGGGTGGTCTTAGTGAGAAAGACTTGATGCATTTACCGATTTTGGCTGAATATCTATTCTTAATAAGTTCATAACCCAATTTGAGTGGGTATTCCTAAGTGATAAGGAAATAATGAACTTTCCAACAGAAAGTTTGAGTTTGTTAAACTCTTAATAAATTCAAATCCAAGTATTTGAATGGTTCTAGTGAGAAGGACTTATTGAATTTACCGATAAATGAGGTTGAATATTTATTCTTATTGACATCTTAGCCCAGAGTTTGGGTGGTTCATTTATAATGAACTTGAAGAAAGTCACCATACTCTTTGTGAGGTTGAACTTTTATAAAAGCTCTTAATTATTTCATATCCCTGTTAAAGATGGTTTATATCGAGATAAACTTGATGAAATAACCTATGTAAAAGAGAAGGGTTAGTCGCCTTCTATGAAAAATATTGGGCCAATTTTCTAGCACACTTACTAGAATCCTGAGGTAAAAT
This sequence comes from Hibiscus syriacus, assembly GCF_006381635.1. Lineage (NCBI taxonomy): Eukaryota > Viridiplantae > Streptophyta > Magnoliopsida > Malvales > Malvaceae > Hibiscus > Hibiscus syriacus. The sequence goes on along the minus strand of NW_024063085.1, from coordinate 570,388 downwards.
GGCCAAATATATACTTTTTATATATATATATATATATATATCTTACACATCGAGGACTCAGGTGGATGAAGGGGTTAGTTGTGTGTTATGAGTTTACCCTTATTTTAGAAAATTACAGACTAGTTTCACTTATCTAAGAGAATGATTGCTCATTATCACTATGTACTAGTTCCAGATACGTTAACTAGTGCTTAAGCAACTAATCTCGCTATTGCTCTTCTGAAAAGTTTATTTTCGAGTTTCAGAAGAATTCTTTCGCATTAGTGGGGGAATGTTGGTAATGCTCAATCCCACATAGTATTGGAAATACTATTGGGAATGGGTATTTATGGTTTGGATTTCCCACTTCCTTGTTGAGTGAAAGAGAACAAGGGGGACTCTCGCGCACCGCCGCCGCTGCCGTCAGTCTCGTCTCGGCACGGTACTGCTCGGCTCGTGGTCGTGGTAATACGTGTCTTCGACACGTCCGCGCGGATAATATCTTTTTAGAGAAAATTCTTGAGGAATTTCTCTTTGAAAGAAACAAATGGAAAAATGTGAAAGATTTCAATTGATATTTATAGGCTGCTGAGGACTGTTTAAATTTAAATGATAACTGCTGGTTTGTGAGAGTTATCAGAAATTAAACAACTTTTCCTAAATTAAATCAAAAACGCTAAGATGTATCTGGATTGATTTCCAGCTTTGTACAAAGGGGACAAGCTGTTAATATCAGGAGTTACGGGAGTTATTTGATTTAATTCCAGGGGTTACATGATATAATTTCAGGAGTTATAATAGCTGCATATTGATACAATGAACCTGGACTATTTCTGAGTCAGGTTCATCTAGATGTTTCAGCTGTTACAAAGAAGAGATTTAATCCTGAAATTTTATGGATGATTTTAACCATATTTCTAGCCTATAAATAGACAGCTATATTCAGCTTCTCAACTCACTCTCAACATTCAGAATTCACTCTCCAAGTGTTTTCTAAATATTCCCTCTGTGTGTTTTCCGATAAGAAGAGCAATACCACCAGCAGTCCACTCCGATTTCGGGTGTACAGAATTCGGAGTGACCGTGTTAACCTCAGGGAACAGTCCGCTTACTGAAGCGATTACACACATCGGGGCGAATTCGTTTCTAAGGCAGTGGTTATACCACTACACGGTTTACCAATCTGTTCTTTTTCAATTACTGTTTATCTTTCCTGTCAGTATTAACGGTGTGGTTTTGCTGTCTATTTTACCAAATTGAATTAAATTTATCTTAAATGTGCATGCCCATGATGAGCTTAAGTGCTCTTAATAAATTCATAGCCCAGGCTTTGGGTGGTCTTAGTGAGAAATACTTGATGAATTTACCGATTTTGGCTGAATATCTATTCTTAATAAGTTCATAACCCAATTTGAGTGGGTATTCCTAAGTGAGAAGGAAATAATGAACTTACCAACAGAAAGGTTGAGTTTGTTAAACTCTTAATAAATTTATATCCAAGTATTTGGATGGTTCTAGTGAGAATGACTTATTGAATTTACCGATAAACGAGGTTGAATATTTATTCTTAATGACTTCTTAGCCCAGAGTTTGGGTGGATCATTTATAATGAACTTGAAGAAAGTCACCATACTCTTTGTGAGGTTGAGCTTTTATAAAAGCTCTTAATTATTTCATATCCCTGTTAAGGGTGGTTTATATCGAGATAAACTTGATGAAATAACCTATGTAAGTGAGAAGGGTTAGCTGCCTTCTATGAAAAATATTGGGCCATTTTTCTAGCACAATTACTAGAATCATGAGGTAAGATGGCCAAATATATACTTTTGTATATATATATATATATATATATATATATCTTACACATCGAGGACTCAAGTGGATGAAGGGGTTAGTTGTGTGTTATGAGTTTACCCCCATCTTAGAAAGTTTCAGACTAGTTTCACTTATCTAAGAGAAGGATTGCTCATTATCACTATGTACTAGATCCAGATACGTTCACTAGTGCTTAAGCAACTAATCTCGCTATTGCTCTTCTGGAAAGTTTGTTTTCGAGTTTCAGAAGAATTCTTTCGCATTAGTGGGGGAATGTTGGTAATGCTCAATCCCACATAGTATTGGAAATACTATTGGGAATGGGTATTTATGGTTTGGATTTCCCACTTCCTTGTTGAGTGAAAGAGAACATGGAGGACTCTTGCGCACCGCCGCCATCGCAGTCTATCTCGGTAAGGCTCGACACGGTACCGCTCGGTTTGTGGTCGTGGTCGTAGTCGTAGTCGTGGTCATGGTAATACGTGTCTTCGACACGTCCGCGCGGATACTATCTTTTTAGGGAAAATTCTTGAGGAATTTCTCTTTGAAAGAAACAAATAGAAAAATGTGAAAGTTTTCAACTGATATTTATAGGCTGTTGAGGACTGTTTAAATTTAAATTAGAAAATGCTGGTTTATGAGAGTTATCAGAAATTAAACAGCTTTTCCTAAATTAAATAAAAAACGTTAAGATGTATCTGGACTGATTTCCAGCTTTGTATATAGGGGACAAGCTGTTAATTTTAGGAGTTAGAGGAGTTATTTGATTTAATTTCAGGGGTTACATGATATAATTTCGGGAGTTATAACAGCTGAATAATGATGCAAGGTTCATGTAGACGTTTCAGCTGTTACAAAGAAGAGATTTAATCCTGAAATTTTTGGACGATTTTAACTCTATTTCTATCCTTTAAATAGAGAGCTATATTCAGCTTCTCTATTCACTCTCAACATTCAGAATTCACTCTCCAAGTGTTTTCTAAATATTCTCTCTGTGTGCTTTATAAGAAGAGCAATACCACCAGTTGTCCACTCCGATTTCGGGTGTACGGAATTCGGAGCGACCGTGTTAACCACGGGGAACGGTTCGCCTACTGTAACAATTACACACATCGGGACGAATTCGTTTCTAAGGCAGTGGTTATACCACGACACAGTTTACCAATATGTTCTTTTTCAATTACTATTTATCTTTCCTGTTAGTGTTAACGGTGTGGTTTTGCAGTCTATTTTACCAAGAGTAATATGCCATCGTATTAAATTTATCTTAAATGTGCATGCCCAGGATAAGCTTAAGTGCTCTTAATAAATTCATAGCCCAGGCTTTGGGTGGTCTTAGTGAGAAAGACTTGATGAATTTACCGATTTTGGCTGAATATCTATTCTTAATAAGTTCATAACCTAATGTGAGTGGGTATTCCTAAGTGAGAAGGAAATAATGAACTTACCAACAGAAAGGTTGAGTTTGTTAAACTCTTAAGAAATTCAAATCCAAGTATTTAAATGGTTCTAGTGAGAAGGACTTATTGAATTTACCGATAAATGAGGTTGAATATTTATTCTTAATGACTTCTTAGCCCAGAGTTTGGGTGGTTCATTTATAATGAACTTGAAGAAAGTCACTATACTCTTTGTGAGGTTGATCTTTTATAAAAGCTCTTAATTATTTCATATCCCTGTTAAGGGTGGTTTATATCGAGATAAACTTGATGAAATAACCTATGTAAGTGAGAAGGGTTAGCCACCTTCTATGAAAAATGTTGGGCCATTTTTCTAGCACACTTACTAGAATCTTGAGGTAAGATGGCCAAATATATACTTTTATATATATATATATATCTTACACATCGAGGACTCAGGTGGATGAAGGGGTTAGTTGTGTGTTATGAGTTTACCCCCATCTTAGAAAGTTCCAGACTAGTTTCACTTATCTAAGAGAAGGATTGCTCATTATCACTATGTACTAGTTCCAGATACGTTCACTAGTGCTTAAGCAACTAATCTCGCTATTGCTCTTCTGGAAAGTTTGTTTTCGAGTTTCAGAAGAATTTTTTCGCATTAGTGGGGGAATGTTAGTAATGCTCAATCCCACATAGTATTGGAAATACTATTGGGAATGCGTATTTATGGTTTGGATTTCCCACTTTCTTGTTGAGTGAAAGAGAACAAGGGGGACTCTCGCGCACCGTCGCCGTCTGTCTCGTCTCGGCTCGGCTCGGCTCAGCACGGTACGGTTCGGCTTGTGGTCGTGGTAATACGTGTTTTCGACACATCCGCGTGGATACTATTTTTTTAGAGAAAATTCTTGAGGAATTTCTCTTTGAAAGAAACAAATGAAAAAAGTGAAAGATTTCAACTGATATTTATAGGTTGCTGAGGACTGTTTAAATTTAAATGATAACTGTTGGTTTATGAGAGTTATCAGAAATTAAACAGCTTTTCGTAAATTAAATCAAAAATGTTAAGATGTATCTGGACTGATTTCTAACTTTGTACAAAGGGGACAAGCTGTTAATATCAGGAGTTACAGGAGTTATTTGATTTAATTCCAGGGGTTACATGATATAATTTCGGGAGTTATAACAGCTGAAATAATGATGCAATGAACCTGGACTATTTCTGAGTCAGGTTTATCTAGGCGTTTCAGCTGTTACAAAGAAGAGATTTAATCTTGAAATTTTATGGATGATTTTAACCCTATTTCTAGCCTATAAATAGAGAGTTATATTCAGCTTCTCAACTCACTCTCAACATTCAGAATTCACTCTCCAAGTGTTTTCTAAATATTCTCTTTGTGTGCTTTCCGATATGAAGAGCAATACCACCAATAGTCCACTCAAATTTTGGGTGTACGAAATTCGGAGCGACCTTGTTAACCTCGGGGAACGGTGCACCTACTGCAGCGATTACACACATCGGGGCTAATTCATTTCTAAGGTAGTGTTTATACCACGACACGGTTTACCAATCTATTCTTTTTCAATTACTGTTTATCTTTCCTGTCAGTGCTAACGGTGTAGTTTTGCAGTCTATTTTACTAACAATTTAGAAACGAATTCAAATATACTGCAATCTCGTCAACACCTTTGAGCAAACTGATACCCGATCTTTCCAAGCTCGAAGAACTTGATGGAAAGAATTATAGAAGGTGATCCCAAAGAATCCTGATATTTTTTGAGCAACTTGATCTTGACTACGTGTTGCTCAAGCCACCATCTACCATGCCGCCAACCCCAGCTACCGGTAATGATGCTGATGCAGTCCTCAATGATGATTCTCTAGCAACTGCCGCTTCTGCAATCGCTACCTATGAGAAGTACGAGAAAGACAACAAAACGGTGTGATGACATCTGCTCAGTCACATGTCAAATAAATTATTTGATATGTTCCTTAGAGAAAGAAGTGCCAAGGAAATATGGGATACTCTCGATAAAAAGTATGGTGCGGACGATGCTGGCATCAAGAAGTACGTTGTCGGTGAATGGCTCAAATTCCAGATGACTGATGACAAGCCGATAATGGATCAAGTCCATGACTATGAGAACCTAGTTGCTGACATCATCGTCGAAGGGATGCAAATGTACGAGGTGCTGCAAGCCAATGTTCTCATTGAGGAGCTGCCCAAGTCTTGGTCTGACTACCACAACTCTCTTAAGCATAAGAAGAGAGAAATTTCGCTTGAAGAGCTCGTGGGCCATATGAAGAAGCCAACCATTTAAAAGATAAGTTTACTAATTCTATGAGTAATTTATCTTTTAGAGCTAACTTGGTTGAGTCTAAATTTAAGAAGATCATGAAACGTGGGAATCAAGACAAGAAGACGAAACCTCAGAAGGCTACCAACTTCAAGAAGTCAGGAAAGGCCAAACCTGAAGGAAAGACGTTCAAGTGTTATGTCTACGATTTACCCGGCCACAAAGCTTACCAATGCCAACACTGCTCATTCTGCCAGAATGAAAACAAGCCACAGATGCACGTTGTAGAAGATGATGATGAGATCATTATTGCGATGGTCTCAGAAATCAATCTGGTGGAAAACAGTTCGGAATGGGTTGTTGACACTGGAGCTTCAAAGCATTTCTGCGCAAGGAAGAAGTTTTTCACCGAATTTGAGGATGGGAACGTAGGTGAACATGTGTATATGGGGAACTCTAGCAGCTCTGAAGTGCTAGGCAAAGGCAAGGTTTTACTCAAGCTGACCTCTGGTAAAACTCTGGCTTTAAATAATGTTATGTATGTACCTGTCTTGCGTAGAAATTTGATAAGTGGTGGGCTTCTGAATAAGGCATGCATTAAGTTAGTTTTTGAGGTAGATAAACTTGTACTTTCCCGAAATGGTGATTATGTTGGGAAAGGGTTTTTAAGCAATGGTTTATTTATCATAGAAACTCAATTTAATGAAAATAAAGATACCACTTCTGCTTATATTGTTGAATCCATTGATATGTGGCATGCTAGATTAGGACACGTGAATATTCATTCTTTAAAGAAATTAATAAATTTGAATGTTCTGCCTAAACTAGACACAACTAGCTTTAACAAATGTGAGATTTGTGTAGAAGCTAAGCATACTAGTCCTCACTTTAAAACTGTTTCTAATAGAAAGACTGAATTGTTAGAACTTATTCATACTGATCTAGCAAATTTTAGAAACACTGAAAGTAAATGAGGAAAACACTACTACATAACTTTTGTAGATGATTATTCAAGATATACAAAAGTTTATCTCCTAAGGACTAAAGATGAAGCTGAAAACTTCTTTCTTATTTATAAGGCAGAAGTTGAAAATCAGTTAGATAGGAGAATCAAGCGGGTTAGATCTGATAGAGGTGGTGAATATGGATCTAATTTCTTAAAAGATATTTGTGAAAAGAATGGCATAATTTATGAAACTTCAGCCCCTTATTTTCCTCAACAGAATGGTATAGCCGAAAGGAAAATAGAACTTTAAAAGATATGATGAATACTTTACTAATAAGTTCAGGGTTATCTGATAACATGTGGGGGGAAGCCATTATATCGTCAACTCATATCTTGAACCGAGTTCCTCATAAGAAATTAGATTCTACCCCATATGAATTATGGAAATGATACGCTCCTAATTTACAATACTTGAAAGTGTAGGGGTGTCTGGCTAAAGTGGGTTTGCCAGACTTTAAGAAGTCCACCATCGGACCTAAAACCGTTGATGCAGTGTTTATAGGGTATGCTATGAATAGTACTGCATATAGATTCATGCTTTTACAAGATTATTCTATTTGTGAGTCAAGGGATGCTGTTTTCTTTGAAAATACTTTTTCTTTAAAGGAACTGAGAATAAATATTGAAACACAAATAGAATATATTCCATCAACTTCTTCTAGTAATCCTGCTAGGTCTTCTGAACAAATTGTTTTTGAGCCTAAAATAAGTAAAAGGCAAAGAGTTGAAATCTCTTTTGGATCAGACTTTATTACTTTCTTTATTTCTGAAATAAATGATTTAGACTCAATTTCATATACTATATCTCAAATTTTTCTATTAATGATGAACTAGAATCGATAATGTCTAATCATACTTGGGAATTAGTTGACTTGCCTAAGGGATTCAAACCAATCTCCAACAAATGGGTCTTCCGAAAGAAACTAAGTCCAGATGGTTCGATTCAGTGGTACAAGGCAATGTTAGTCGTCAAAGGGTTCACTCAAAGGTTTGGTTTAGACTACTTTGATACATACTCTCCCGTTACAAAAATCTTAACGATTCATGCATTATTTGCACTAGCCTCTATTCATAAGTTGTAGGTACATCAAATGGATGTTAAGACTGATTTCTTGAATGAAGATCTAGATGAGGAGATTTACATGGAGCAACCACTAGGTTTTGAAGCACCTGGTATGGAAGGCAAAGTCTGTAGACTCAAAAAGTCACTCTATGGACTTAAGCATGCTCCTAAACAGTGGTATGAGAAATTTCATAAAACTATTCTTAGTTTTGGTTTTGTTATGAATGGTTCGAATGCTTGTGTGTATTCGAAGATGTTTGACACTGAATGTGTTATCATAAGTCTTTATGTTGATGACATGTTGATTTTCAGTTCTAACATTGAGTCCATTAACAAAGTTAAAAATTTCTTGTCCAATAAGTTTGAGATGACAGATTTGAGAGAAGTAGATGTAATCTTAGGAGTCAAAGTTACCAAAACTGAGAATGGATTTTCTTTATATCAAGCACATTATATAGAGAAAGTGCTAAAGAAATTTGATAGTTTTGATGTCGTCCCTGTTCGAACTCCTTATGACCCTAGTATACATCTAGTTAAGAATAAAGGAAGTAGCGTTTCCCAAATTGAATATGCTAAATTAATTGGGAGCTTAATGTTCTTAATGAACTATACTCGGCCTGATATTGCTTATGTTGTGAGTTGACTGAGTAGATATACTCATAATCCGAGTGGTGAGCACTGGATTGCTCTTAAACGCTTACTGAAGTATCTTAAGGGTACTTTGGATTGGAAACTTGAGTTTGTTAGCTTTCCTGCGGTACTAGAAGGATATTGTGATGCCAACTGGGTTTCTGATAATGATGAGGTAAGCTCTACGAGCGGGTATGTTTTTACTTTGAGTGGAGCAGTAATCTCGTGGAAATCATCAAAGCATACTTGTATTGCTCGTTCTACCATGGAGTCAGAGTTTATAGCTCTTGACCTAGCTGGGCAAGAAGTCGAGTGGCTCAGAAGCTTGTTAGAAGATATTCTGTTGTGGGGAAGACCGACTCCTCCAGTTTCATTATTGTGTGATTTACAAGCTGCGATATGTGTGGCTAAGAACCAAGCTTACAATGGTAAGAAAAGACACATTCGCATAAGACATGAATCAGTTAGACACTTAATAAAGAATGGAGTGCTCTCTTTAGAGTATGTGAAGTCGGAAAGGAACCTAGCAGATCCGCTTACCAAAGGGTTAAGTCGGAAGCTGGTCCTAGTTTCGTCGAGGGGGATGGATCTCAAGCCCATTGGTTGAGGAATTCATGGTGGATACCCAACTTAGTTATCTAAGTTCCATGTGGTCAAACGAAACCATGGAAAGACTCATAGTGCACATTCATACTTCTTATCCCTATGACGAATAATGTGCATACCCAGGATGAGCTTAAGTGCTCTTAATAAATTCATAGCCCAGGCTTTGGGTGGTCTTAGTGAGAAAGACTTGATGAATTTACCGATTTTGGCTGAATATCTATTCTTAATAAGTTCATAACCCAATTTGAGTGGGTATTCCTAAGTGAGAAGGAAATAATGAACTTACCAACAGAAATGTTGAGTTTGTTTAACTCTTAATAAATTCAAATCCAAGTATTTGGATGGTTCTAGTGAGAATGACTTATTGAATTTACCGATAAACGAGGTTGAATATTTATTCTTAATGACTTATTACCCAGAGTTTGGGTGGTTCATTTATAATGAACTTGAATAAAGTCACCATACTCTTTGTGAGGTTGAGCTTTTATAAAAGCTCTTAATTATTTCATATCCCTGTTAAGGGTGGTTTATATCGAGATAAACTTGATGAAATAACCTATGTAAGTGAGAAGGGTTAGCCGCCTTCTATGAAAAATGTTGGGCCATTTTTCTAGCACACTTACTAGAATCTTGAGGTAAGATGGCCAAATATATACTTTTGTATATATATATATATATATATATATCTTACACATCGAGGACTCAGGTGGATGAAGGGGTTAGTTGTATGTTATGAGTTTACCCCCATCTTAGAAAGTTCCAGACTAGTTTCACTTATCTAAGAGAAGGATTGCTCATTATCACTATGTACTAGTTCCAGATACGTTCACTAGTGCTTAAGCAACTAATCTCGCTATTGCTCTTCTGGAAAGTTTGTTTTCGAGTTTCAGAAGAATTCTTTCGCATTAGTGGGGGAATGTTTGTAATGCTCAATCCCACATAGTATTGGAAATACTATTGGGAATGGGTATTTATAGTTTGTATTTCCCACTTCCTTGTTAAGTGAAAGAGAACAAGGGGGACTCTCTGTCCGTCTCGTCTCGTCTTGGCTTGGCACGGCACGGCTCGGCTCGTGGTTGTGGTTGTGGTCGTGGTCGTGGTCGTGGTAATACGTGTCTTTGACATGTCCGCGCAGATACTATCTTTTTAGAGAAAATTCTTGAGGAATTTCTCTTTGAAAGAAACAAATGGAAAAATGTGAAAGATTTCAACTGATATTTATAGGCTGCTGATGACTATTTAAATTTAAATGATAACAGTTGGTTTATGAGAGTTATCAGAAATTAAACAACTTTTCCTAAATTAAATCAAAAATGTTAAGATGTATCTGGACTGATTTCTAACTTTGTACAAAGGGGACAAGCTGTTAATATCAGGAGTTACAGGAGTTATTTGATTTAATTCCAGGGGTTACATGATATAATTTCGGGAGTTATAACAGCTGAAATAATGATGCAAAGAACCTGGACTATTTCTGAGTCAGGTTTATCTAGGCGTTTCAGCTGTTACAAAGAAGAGATTTAATCTTGAAATTTTATGGATGATTTTAACCCTATTTCTAGCCTACAAATAGAGAGTTATATTCAGCTTCTCAACTCACTCTCAACATTCAGAATTCACTCTCCAAGTGTTTTCTAAATATTCTCTTTGTGTGCTTTCCGATATGAAGAGCAATACCACCAATAGTCCACTCAAATTTTGGGTGTACGAAATTCGGAGCGACCTTGTTAACCTCGGGGAACGGTGCACCTACTGCAGCGATTACACACATCGGGACTAATTCGTTTCTAAGGTAGTGTTTATACCACGACACGGTTTACCAATCTATTCTTTTTCAATTACTGTTTATCTTTCCTGTCAGTGCTAACGGTGTGGTTTTGCAGTCTATTTTACCAACAGTAACATACCATCGTATTAAATTTGAATATGTGATTTGATTATAATTTATGATTGTTAATGATCTTTCAATAATTTAATTCATTATTATAGTTTGTTTGTCGATATAATCATATCTGGTTGTATTTATATTTTACTTGAATTTTTTGGATGAATTCTTAATCTTTTCCTTATATGATCATATACAATCACAAGTGGTTGAACTTTGACATCAATAATTATAAAAGCTGTCCTGATTATATGTTTAGTTTATCAAAACATGAATGATAAAATCAAGAGATAATGCATATTTGGCATTCATCCCTACTATATATATATATATATATATAATCATCCAAACATTGAGAGAAAAATGAGAACAAAAATCATAAAAAAATAAAAAATATATATATTAAACCTAAAGATACAAAAAAATGAAATATTTCATTAAAAATGACAAATAACATTAAAAGAACCTAGTAACCTTTATAAAACTTATTGTCTATGTGGAACAAGAAGCTTTGCGAAGTGACAAAAGAATGGTGAACGAACCAAACTATCTTACAAACGGCTTCGCTACACAATTTTGATTATATCAACAAATAGCCTTTTTATCAAAGACAATATTTGGTTATATGTGACCATCAACAAACCAAACTAATCAGAAAACAAATGTGGTGAGTGTATTTGTGAGAGCATCAAAACAACCGTAAATATATGCAAAAACGTATCAAAAGCCATAAAGATTATACCACAAGAACAGAGAAAACGTGTACCACAAAAGTATAAAAAAATATATCATAAAGACAAATATCATTTTTTCAAAATTTAAAATTATTCAAGAAAAAAGAAAAACAAAAGACATAGTATAAAAACAATAGAACTAATAATCTCAATCAACATTAAGACCGATATCTTTGTCAACTAAAAAATTAAATAAAGACGAAAAAATATTGAGAAAAAATCTCCCTAATTATATATATATTTTTAAAAAAAATTACAATTAAGTTTATCGCGTACAAATTTATTCAAACATAATGTCTAAACCCTTAAAAAACACAATCAAGAGCTACCAACAATTAATAGATAACTAAGGATAAGGATAAGCTTCATGGTGACAGATTATCTTCAAATTAATAATTTACATGAAATGAAAAACTAGTTAAACACTTAAAACGGTACCCCACAATTCATTCATTGTTTTTCTTCAACCACAGAATGTGATAATCAAGCTTGGAAGCAGTAGAGTTGCAAAGGAGATGAAACCATGCAGCCTTAAACCTCCGTCACTGTAGTCAGTGTTGATCCCGATTCCGGAAGGGCCTAAGCCGGTGCCGGCTCCTCCCAACACTCCTACTGGTGTTGTTGAACCGTACGGTGTCGTTGTGCTTGTTGGGGTGGTTGTGCCTGGGATCATGGTCGAGGGAGTTGTGTTGGTCGTGGTGCCTGCGGCACTGATTCAAACCCCAAAAAAGTTGACAAATATTTCCCAAAAGCAAAGAATCATACAAGAATTAACAATGCATATCACAAAACAATGAATTCTTTAGCCCTAAACCCATCAATTGTGAAACATCCATGAACTTTAACCTAGTTTTTATTATAAATATATGTGTTGGTATTTGGTAATGGATTTGTGACGGATTTATGTTGAAGGCTCATGAACCAAGGAAAGCTTAAAGTGGTAAGAGGTAAAAAGGAGATAGGGGAGTGATCTTTTAATCCGAAATTAAGTCGAAAGTTTTTTCTTTCTTTGAATAGCATGGGTGATTACAAGGTGATATCTATTTAGAATTTTCTTAACCAATTCACAACTTACATGACACCTAACAGATAAACAACCCAAAAGTTTTAGGGAGAACAACTTTCCTTTTTATCACTAAATTCTCATTAAAGATCATTCAATGAGTTCTTAAGTCAAAAGTTCGGATTTAGGAGAGTATAATAAACACCATAACTATATGGGAAAATGCTTACCTGACACTAGATGGGAAAGCACACCCTGCAAAGCCTATAACAAAAATAATTAACAACATAACACAGATTAATTTGAAATCAATATCTAACAATTAAGTTATTTATACTTCTAAGATAAAAGGTAAACGCAGGAAGTAGAGATAAGGGAAATTACTAGGGTCAGAAGGAGAGACAATGGCAGTGCCAGCAAAATCACAAGAGCCTACAGCCTGGCCTTTCCTTTGGAAATAACTGTTGACGGCATAATTGCAGTGAGCTCTAACAGTGTTGGGGTTGAAACAGGGGCCATTGGAATGGATAGGGTTACAATCAGCTCCAGCTCCACATGCATAATCCAATGTCTTCTGCAACATTGCATCCCCCACTCCATCTTTGCATATACACCATGTTGCACCTGTCCCCATGAAAATGCAGATAAAATTAGTCACTTTTACTTGACCATTGAACAAAAGAGGGTTTATTCTGGGGAAAAAAGAGCTGACTCGAGGTGCCTGTGACGGCCAAAATGAGCAGTGCAAACACAAAGGCAGACATGGGAGAGTACTGTGGGGAGGAAAGGGTATTAGATAAGAGAAATGGAAGTCGCTCACTCTCAGTGGTATGAAACAAGGAGAGAGTAAATGGTGGGATCATTTGGTATCAGTGGTGTCATATGTTTGATGTCTCCTTCTGCAGTGCATTTTTGTTCTTTTTCATCCATATTTATTTCTTGAAATTTCTTTTTACTGGATTTCATAATATGGTTTTATAATTCTTTTATAAAACCAGAAAAATAGAAAATGATATAAAAGTGAGTCAGCTATGAGTCATCACTCACCGACCACCTCCATGAGTCATCACTCACCCTAAGTGGACCCTAACTAGAGATAGGCTGGCAGTGGCAGTGGTGGCCATCACAAGTGTTTAAACTTTGCCAAAAATGATATGACGAGTCCTTTGAATTCCATCATTTACTGCTCCGTTTCCTTTTGTTCGAATTCAGAAGGTGAATACAGCCTTTCAGGTGGTCACGGTTCACCCCTCTATTCCATTTTTCTTCTCTTTTTTTATCAAATGTTAAAATTCATGGTTGAGAGTGTTTGTCGGTAAAGAAAATCCAAGAAAGATCAATGAAAAAATTGACAAATTGGAGAGGAAGAAAATGATTCTGGTCATCGAAAATTTACTCGTTAACCCTTTTGAATTTATTCAGAGTATGCAGTCAACGTTCTTACCAAGTGTTGCAAACATTTTGATGCAGAGGTTTACCGCATCAAAGAACCCAGCATCTCAGAGTAATATGCATTGTCCAACACAAAATCTTGTTCCTGCATTGTCCAACACAAAATCTTGTTACCGATTTGAATCAAATTATTTTGAGTTCAAGCTAATTTAAGTTTAAGTCGGGCAAATTCATGTTGTTGGCTCGAGTTGGATTTATAGATTTGAATCAAAACTGATAAGTGTATTTGAGAATCATATATAGAACATAATCGACAATTATTAGACATCAAATGCTTCAATCAGAGGAAATGAGAAAAACACAACCTACCAGCTACAGAAGCATATCCAATAGCAGCCAGACGAGAACCAAATAGTGCCCATATCATTGTGATGGGCTGAATACTTTTGTAATACTCAATTTACCATTAATAAAAGAAGCAGTTTATTTTCTCAAAACTATTCTATCTTGATACTTTAGATTGAAGCCCTTAATGGCCGTCTCTTGCTTTACCTTGGACTGCTGCCGCTCGGCAGCATCCGACCACCGTGTCGAGCTTTTTCAACATCATCAAAGAAGAGTGGGACTCCAAATCCAAATATATAGATAGCCTGCAAAATGATGATTATACAAGAAACAAGGCTGAAAATAGCAGCACAAATGAAAGTCGATATGATGATTAGCACAACAGTTCACAAAATGGTCTGTGTGAAGTATACCTTGAGATGTTACCTATTGAGGAACGGTTCACAAAAGAACAACTACCACAAAATTGAACATTGTACACTGATATTGAGAAGTTACCATGAGAAGCATATCAACAGCAACGATGATCCCTGAGATGGGAAAATACGTGCTAAAGCTTCCCGCCTACCGCCCACTCACGTAACTCTCCTGAAGTAACGAACCGACCGAGCTGATCTCTAAACATAACAACCCAGAGGATGTTAATAGTGACAGAAAATTCCGAGCAACCTCCTTTTCATTACCACATTGCCGTGACTCTTCATTAATCAAGTTTAACAATCAGAAACTAATAGGAACCAGCTCCAAATCATATTTTCAAGTTCAAACAGAGTGAAACAACAAACATTTTTTCATGTATTTGGAGAGTTATATCCCCGATCCATATATATCTGGACATGCATTAGACACAGATACTTCATGTAAAACAAAGAATTCCAGAGTAACAGAGCATCAGATAGTACTCCATTTGATTGTTACTTTTCTATTTGCATTTTACTTGAAGATTACTAAATCAGAAAGCTAAACAAAACCAACAAAATCAAATTCAATCAGAACTTACAAAACGCAAGGCTTATTCACAATCTTCTGCCTTGTCATTATTCCTTGATAAATTATCAATTTTCTTTTACAAAATCGGAGATATACCTGAAAAGAACACCAAGCGAGGTTAAGTCCGGCAGCAAGCCAGAGAAGGGCATAATAGGAAATCACGACGACCTTCCCTTTCTCCGCTTCTCAACGTTTGCTTAGCGTTCATCGCTAGGTACACCACGAAGAAGCACCGGACCAACCAGAAGGGCGTCGTACCAGAACCTGCACGTTGATTTCGGGGATCAGGGGCTGGAAAATTTAAGGACTTGTGATTATTTGGTGGATGGTGCTAGGCAATCATAAATTGAAAATCGGAGATTTGATCAACCACCTTGACGATTGTCAGTAAGATTTCAACCACTTCTAAATGGAGTTTCAATTTGTATAGATTAGTGCACTTTGCTGAATTTAAAATTTTGGTGATGAAATTAAAACTGTTGAAGTTGAGTAATCAAAATAAAATCATAACCAAAACTGAATGACCAAAAAGTGTAGTTTATTATTAACATGAACTTTGCAAACTCGAAAGGGTTCTATAATGAACCCTTCAACACCTTAAAACCCCAGAAAGGGAGAAAATACACTTCAAATTTGGACCCAAAACAAACAAACAAAAGCAAACACGCTTCATGCTTTACATATCCATCTCATCAGCTTCATCATCATCATCCATCTCTTCAACCTTCATCTTCTGCACGGCCTGCACGGCGGCATCACTTGTTGGCCCATTTGGGATCTGGATCAACACCTCAGATTTTTGGCCGGTGGCACCGTTAACCAAACCTCCATTTTTCTCCACACGATACACCAATTCGTTTCCTTTAGGACTGGCATCTATGTAAACCGTGGAGTTCTCGTCAATTTCCTCTTTCACCAACATCCTCGACAGCTCCGTTACCACCCTCTTCTCCAGCCATCTCCTTATTGGTCTTGCACCATATACCTATATCAACAAAGTTATCAACATCTTCGCCAACACAAAAGTTTTAACATATTAGACTGAATCAATATATAACATGCATGATGGTACTTACCGGATCATAACTCTCTGCTAATATGTAGTCCAGAGCTGCATCTGTTACAGCCAATGCAATACCTCGCTCGGCAAGCCGGCTTGCAACATCCTTCATTTGTAGTCTAGCAACTTTCCTCAATTGGTCATGCGACAGTGGATCAAAGACTACGATCTCATCCAGCCTGTTCAGCAACTCCGGCTTAAAGTGTTTTCGAACCTGTTGAACCACAAAACACAAAACATGTTTCTTCAAATGCTTCAAAATCAAACTTGGGTATGGTGCAAATATTGAGAATTTGTTCATTTAATTACCTCCTGCATTACTCGGTCGCGTGCGACTTGCATAGAACATTTTCCGCTAAGCCCCGATAGAAGATGTTCCGCTCCAAGATTTGATGTCATGATGATCACTGTGTTTCTAAAGTCAACAGTGCGGCCTTGACCATCGGTTAATCGACCATCATCCAGGACTTGGAGTAAAGTGTTGAAGACGGAGATATGTGCTTTCTCGACTTCATCGAAAAGCACAACGCTGTACGGCCTCCGCCTTACAGCCTCAGTAAGTTGCCCACCTTCCTCGTATCCAACGTACCTGATAAACAAAAAAAAAACGAAAAGATATGTTAGTTACTACTGTATGATCACATTCAAATGGAGCATAGCATGTACAAGAAGCATCAGCATACCCCGGTGGTGCACCGATAAGTCGAGCAACCGAGTGTTGCTCCATATACTCAGACATGTCGATCCTGATGAGCTGGTTCTCATCATCAAAGAGTTGTTCTGCTAGTGCCTTAGCAAGCTCCGTCTTTCCGACACCAGTTGGACCCAAGAAAAGGAACGAGCCTGTCGGTTGTTGAGGTCGTCCTAGTCCAGCTCTTGACCTCAAAACAGCCTCTGCAACAGCATCGACTGCTTGGTTTTGTCCCACCACTCTTTGATGCAGCCTCTCTGCAAGCCCAATCAGCCTCTCTTTCTCATTCTGTCCGAGCCTCGTGACAGGAATACCGGTCCAGCGGCTTACAACCTCTGCAATATGTTCAGGTCTAACCGTTTCCGTTAACATGACATTCTCATCTGTGTTATCTGAGTTCCCTTCAAGCTGCGCTATTGCAGATTCAACTTCCTGAATCGCTCCATATCTCAAATCCGCAGCTCTCGCCAGATCATATCGTCTTTCAGCCTCCTGCAATGCAAACATGAGCTCTTCTCTCTTCTGTTTCAATCGCCGGATCTCATCAACCCTTTGTTTCTCCTTCCTATACTTCATCATCAGTGGCTGAAGCTTGTCCCGCAAGTCATCAAGCTCTTTCCGAACCTAGACCAAAGGAACACAAGTTAGATCCAATAACCTAAGCAAATTAACATAATAAACTACTTTTACGATAGTAAACACATACTTCGACCAGTCGAGCTTTGCTCGCTTTATCCTTCTCCTTCTCCAAGGCATGCAGCTCGACTTCTAATTGCATTCGTTTCCTTTCAAGATTATCGATCTCTTCGGGCTGACTGTCGAGCTGAACTCTCACATTTGCACAAGCTTCATCGACTAAGTCGATAGCCTTGTCCGGAAGATGGCGTCCTGAATTGAACAAACAATACAATGCAAATAAGTATCATGTAGGAACTTCAATAGCAGAAAATAACAAATATTGATAAGGTGAACCCTAGAGCTCGAAATGTGGCGAGGAAATGTACTATATACCAGTAATGTAGCGACTTGACAACTGCGCTGCCACCACTATGGCTCGGTCTTGAATGCGAACACCATGGTGACCCTCGTATCTTTCTTTCAGCCCTCGAAGGATGCTGACAGTATCTGCAACACTCGGCTCAGCTACATAAACCTGTTGGAACCTTCGTTCAAATGCGGCATCCTTTTCAACATACTTCCTATATTCCTCAAGTGTTGTGGCACCGATGCATCGAAGTTGACCCCGAGCAAGCATAGGCTTAAAGAGGTTAGCCGCATCCATGGAACCCTCAGTTCGACCGGCACCGAGCACTAAATGGATTTCATCGATGAAGAGAATCACTTTTCCTTCGGCTTCCTCGACTTCTTTCAACACAGCCTTCAATCTTTCCTCGAATTCACCACGATATTTCGCTCCGGCAACCAATGCACCCATGTCCAACGCAATAACTCTCACATCGCTGAGATTACTAGGAACATCCCCTCTCACAATTCTTTGAGCCAAACCCTCTACAACTGCAGTTTTACCGACACCAGGTTCCCCGATAAGAACCGGATTGTTCTTAGTTCTCCTCGAGAGGATTCGGACAACCCTTCGGATTTCCTCGTCTCGACCAATAACTGGATCAAGTTTGCCTGCCTGCTCTACAAGATCCCGGCCGTAGGTCTTTAAAGCTTGAAATGTAGTGTCCCCTGAAGCACTCTCCACCTTCTTCCCTTCCTTTCCTCGAAGCTTTTCGACTTCGGATTTCACTCTGGCCGGAGCAACACCGGTTTCCTTTATCAAATCAGCTATCTGGGAATCTTCGAGAAGGCCAATAATCAACTGATCAACAGCCAAATAAGAGTCTCCGTGGGCCTTCTGTGCCGCCTGGGCTCGACGGATTACCTTAATAAGTGAAGTACTCGCGGGGATTTCATCCGGGGCAGGTGACTGTGATGGTAGCTTCTTCAACGCCTGATTGAACACCCTCTCGGCGGCTTGCGCTGCGCTTTCACCGCCGGCATTGGATATGGATTGAGGGAAAACGCCACTGGGATCGGAGATTAAAGAAAAGGCAAGATGGAGAGGTGTGAATTGAGCGTGGCCGTTGCTCATCGCTAGCTCGTGAGCAGAGGCAAGAGCCTCATTTGTCTTGTGTGTAAACTTCTCGGGATTCATTGTCGATATGAAGATTGATGGATATACTTGAGTTGAAATGTGAAAACAGGGAGTTTCTGTTGTTTTTTCCTGGAAAAAAAATCTGTTCGGGTACTCGAGAATTGGAATGCTTTGTAAAGGTGAGAATTGATGATTTCAATTGAGAAATTGTGAGGAAGGAGAGAGGAGGAGAGTGGGTTTTTGTAAGAGTGGAAGACATGAGTCTGGAATATGATAGTTGTTGCTAGAAACTACTGGACAACGGTTAGTCGATGAGCCGAACATCCTCGATTTCTCTATTGTTATTCCACTCGCTTTCCTAAGATCTTTGTCTTCACACGCCTCATAGAAAGCGTTAATTTCACTATAATTTACTTAAGAGTAAATTATATATTTAGTCACTATTTTTCATACAGTTTTATTTTAGTCACTCAATTATTTTTTAAAAATCATATCTAACGTTATGTTTTGATCATCTAATATTAAAAAATAACGATAATAATAATGCGTCACCATAGGATAATGACATATTATCATTGAAAAAAATAAATAAATAATTTTTATGTCAATAGTTTTATTTATTTTTAATGAAGGGTAACCAAAAATCACTATATATGATTTTGAAAACAATAGTTGAGTGATCGAAACGGAACTGTAAGAATAATTGTGTGACTAAATACATAGTTTATCCTTTATTTAATCACTAATAAGTTTATAAATAGATATTAAATTTTAGAAAATTATAATTAAATCACTCAATTAATTGATTGTGATAATTATGTTTTTTCTCGTTAAATAATAAATAATAATTTTGATGAGGAATATTTAAATAAAAATATTCATATGTTCTAAAATATTAAGTCGAATCTTTTAAATAAAAAATATTCATATGTTTAATTATTTTTAAAACAATAATTTTAGTTAAATCTATTGAACTTTTAGACTTATTATATTATAGTGATCATATTGTTACACTTAGATAAATTTAAAACTTTTTATAACTTTTGAAAACTTAATAGTTAAATGATCATTTGAGCATAATTTAGTGACATTTGATATACTTTACTTTTGTTATTTATTATCATTAAGGGTAAATTATAAATTTCATCAATCAGCTTTCTTCTCATTCCCAATTTGATCATTGAAGCTTAAAAAATATTAAATTTATTCATTAAACCTTCAATGTACTTCTATTTTGGTCAATCATATATTAAATCATAAATGGAAGGTGATATGGAAGCTATATATTTTTATTAACATATAATCCATGTGTCATGCACATCATTTTTCATTTTTTTCCTTTTTTTAATTGTATTCCTCCAAAGATGACAGTCATGCAATTGCATCTTCATGTCACGTCGACTTTGTAATTACTATTATTTGATGTCTTCTTTGATAACTCATGATATTGACAAACTCGTCTCATTATCTCTTATCACTCTATCGATTTAGATTTTACCTAAATTACTTTAAGACTCATAAAACAATCTTAAACCCATAACTCTTAAAATCCTAAACCACTATGATATATATCCACCATTCATTCACCATAAATTAAAATATACAACTCGTTTCCTCTTTCTACACTTCTCTATTTTGATTTGGAAGATGTTTTGTTATCGAAAAATCGAAAGAAGTTTAAAACTAGAATATATAATGATAAAAATGAATGATCAAAGTAGAAGCAAATAAAAGAATTAAGTAAGTAAAATTAAATTTTTTAAAATTTAATGATAAAAATGAAATAAAGTTAAGTGGTGTAATTTTTAATTTACCCTATTATTAATCAGAATGAAACAGTTCCCAAAAGATAAAATAATATATATTGAAGTTGTCTAGATATTATTCCACGTGCTGTTTCCTACACGTGTCATGCAGCTGATAATTTACTATCCAATATCCTATACGCTTCCCTATACACGCTGCAAGACACGCGCTGTTCAGATCGGTTGCCATTTTCTATATTTAAAAACTCAAAATAGTTTAAGGGGAAGTCTGAGGCCAATTTTACTTAAAAAGTACTTTATTATTTATCGAAATAACACTCAATTGTCATTATTTATTAAAACATCAACTATTTGAATAAAGCACATTTTACAAAGTATTGTTTACGCGTATGTGATAAAGATGTTTTTTTTTTATAAAAGGCATATTATGCTGTTTGGGCACCCGTGTAAAACACATTTAATAAAATGCACTTTGAAAAATTTTAAAAATTAAATTAAAAAAACCAAATATGTAATTAGATATATATTGGCTACATGAGTTAAAAAGAGTAATGGTGCTAATTTATACAGGCGTAAATAGAGTGTTTAAGGCTTTCTTTGTTAACAATATATGATAAAAACTAAAATGGGTTCTTTACTTCTTTCTCGTATTATTTTATTAAATTTTATTATTAAAATATATATAAATTAAAATTTAATATTTTAGTATTTTAAATATCTTATAAATTACGAATAAAATTTATTAAAATTTTTGTATAAATATTTAATTGTTATAATATTCTATAGTTACTAGTAAATTATTATAATATAATTATTTAGTTTTGATGTATTAAGAAGAATATTTCAAAAAATAAAAATGAAATGATCTAATGAATTTAAATTTTAACAAATTTATTTTTATTAAAAGTTGTTTTTCTTTATATTTGGCGTGACAATATATCAATTCATATTTTCATATAGGACTCAACTTAAATTATAAATATGAATTTTCAATTTCAAACTGAATTTGATGACGTCTTGTAAAAGATATTATAAAATATATAATTATTTATTTAATTTAAATCGTAAATATAGAAAAAATTTAAAGTGATCTGATTACAAAAAAAAAAAACTGAATATAATTGTCTTATCTTATAACCTAAATAATATATTATATGATAAATTATATTATAATTGTACTAAAAAATTATATAAACAATAATAGATTCAGACTAACGAGAGGTAATAGAGGATTTCTTCGATGAAAGAGTTCAATTATTTTTTATTTTTTAAGATATTCTTTAAATCTTTTATTGTTTTTTAAAAATTATTTTTACATTATTTTTCTTTATTTTTTTAAAAATATTCTTAAATTTTTTATTTTTTTTAAAAAATATTATTCTTAAAATATTTTTATTTTAATATTTAATAATTTATTATTTTGTAACTTGTGATATTTCTTAGTTTTTATTTTTTTAATTTTAATAGTATTTTGGTATTTATTAATTTTTAAACAATTTTATATTTATTTAGAATATGTTTTAACTTATAATTAATTTTATTTATTTATTTCAAAAATTTAAATTGTTTTTAATTTAAAATCACATTTAATACAAAATAAATTTAAAGAGTATATTATTTTTGTTTTCAAAAGTTGTAATGCCTCCCGTACCAGTAACACTATTTCATATTTTTTTTTATTAAAAAAAGTAATTTGAAGGAGCTATAATTGAATTGAATTTCCTTTTTTCTTAAAAAAAATGATTTCGTTTTATGTACGCTGGTCGAATCTTTGAAAGCTTGAGATTTGGTGCTTTTTTTCTTTCTCATTTTTTAATTCATGCTTTTCGGTTCTCGATTTCTCCACACGGATCAATACTTGGCTCTAGGGTTTTCTCTCTGTGATTTCATCGATCTTTCTTTCGTATTGGCCGCTTATTGTAAGTCTTAACCTTCCTTTTTTTTTCTTTTTTTGAATAATTTGTTTCTTATCGTTCATGTTTGTTTGGTAAAGTCATTCATTATCTGATTCATTGTTTGTTTGCTTAGGGAAAATTTTCAGGTTTACTTCACTGCCAAGTTTTTTTTATTTTATTCGCGATCCTAAAAATAGTTCTGCGTTTTAGCTGTTTTAATTTCACTATGTTCTCTCGGTAGCCGAACAGTGCATTGCATTTGCGTACATCACGTGATCAATCGAACTGATTTTCCGCTCTTTGCTTTTATATTGTAGAATTCAATTTGATGTCCTTTTTGATTTTATGCATTATAAATCACTTGTTCTAGAAATTTATTCTTACTTATTTTGCAGGTTATTTGGATTAGCGGCACTGGAGTTTCCCTTCTTCGCTCTGATCAAGGCACTGGGGTTTCTGTATTACTTGGATACTGGTGATTTGGATTAGCGGCTTTTCTCTATATAGGTTATTTATTCTTTGAGGAAGAAAAAAAGGGCGCTTGGAGGATAGCTGTGAGACTAGAAGTGAACCTGATGAGATTGTGTAACAAGTACTGATATGGATAATGACATGGATCTTGATTTCTATAGTTAACATATAGCTTGTTTTTCCTTTTTTCGGGTAAGGAGTCTTGGTATTGATATTTATATTCGGTGACTAGCGGCTGTGGTGTTTGTTAGCCACATTAGAATGCAATAATATAAGTTTGAAGATGGATGAAGAACGAATGTTGCATCCCAGTTGGATGGGCAAAAATCCAGCCGAAATGGCGGCTGATTCACAGTTCTTCATTTTCTCTTGTGTTATTGCTGGCCTAGTTGGTATTTTAACTATAGTTTATACAGCTTTCCAGTGGAGAAGAAATATAAACTTAAGTTGGATGAAAGCTGTAGCCAGGTCGAAGAAAAACCCTAAGGCCAAGCATAAGGTTCCTGTGGCTCCTCATACTTGGGAGTTGGAATCTGTATCCCGCGCAAAGAATTTAAATTGCTGTGCTTGCTTAAAGCCAATGTCTCCTTCTCAAACCCTAGGGCCTATGATTTCTTCAGATAGTTTCATTCACCGTTGTAGCATCTGTGGCACAGTGGCTCACTTGAGCTGCTCTTCGAGTGCACACAAGGATTGCAAGTGTGTATCTATGATTGGCTTTGATCATGTGATGCATCAGTGGGCAGTTCGATGGGCAGATCTTACTGATCAACCTGATGAAGCTTCATTTTGTAGCTATTGTGACGAGTCATGTAGCGGGTCTTTCCTTGGTGGATCTCCTATATGGTTTTGCTTGTGGTGCCAACGACTCCTACACGTGGACTGTCACAGTAGTATGTCTAACGAAACTGGTGATATTTGTGATTTAGGTCCATTTAGAAGGCTGATTCTCTCACCTCTTTACGTGAAGGAGTTGAGTCCCAATTCTGGATTTCTTAGCTCTCTCACACATGGTGCAAATGAGCTTGCTTCTTCAGTACGGGCCACCATTAGGAGTCAGAGCAAGAAGCAGCGGCATAATAGTGAAACATCTTTCGATACAGGTAGTAACAACAGCTTCTGCGACATAGCCACAGAGAGTACTGCCGATATCCAAGAAAATATAAATGGTTCTCATGCAATTGAAGAGAACTGCAACGGTGGCATGAATCCGGGAACCCCACGCCTGAATGGTGGCATTGATAAGAACGTTGAGAAAAAGCCTAGTTTCAAAAGAAGTGGATCGATTAACCAGAAAGACGAGTCTCATGCATTAAGGATGAAGCAGAAATATGAGCTGGTTGATCTGCCACCAGATGCAAAACCATTACTAGTCTTCGTCAACAAGAAGAGTGGCGCACAGCGTGGAGATTCCCTTAAGCAGCGCTTGAACCTTCTTTTGAATCCTGTTCAGGTTTGATTGTCTAGCCATGAAGTGTGTTTTTTCTATTTCATTTTACTTATTGGTGGTGGTGGGTAGCTGTGTAGGAGTAACTCTGGGCTAAAAAGGAAAATGAAAACTTCCACTTTCCTGACATTTTGTTAGGCTTAAAACTGATGAGATTAATTTATACCTCCATGTTTTTTTGGAACAGTTATGAATTATATGTGATCTAAGCTCGAGAGGTAATTAGTATCCTACAGATGACAAAGACTAACATGCAAGCTAAACTTGATAACATATAGCATTTTATAATAATTAAAATCAGAGCCATCACTCTGTTTCTGTTTATAAGCCTGTTAAAACGTATGCACTTGGATGTAGAAGAGTATCCAAAATAGCCTCCCAAGGTGGTGGTGTGACAATTTTCGAAATTTTTGCTATATCAGACTAGAGTATATCAGCAAAGAAAATTGAGAAAGCAAATATCTGTAACTGCACACAGCTACCACTTGGCCAGGAATGACTTTCCCCAAATTCTTGTAAAAGATAAAAGACATACTTTTGAGTGTCTTAATAAAGTAATAACTTTATACAGTTATACTGTATTACTCCACTTGGATTGGCATTTTTATGTTTTAGCTGACTACCTGACTCTGAATTTAGCTTTGGTTCTTAACTTTTACCGTTGTGAATATGTTTTCCAGTTTGGTGTTTTGTGAGGGCTTCTCATTAAAATGATCACTGTTTGGTTTTACATTTTGCTGTTTTTGAGGTACTTTTCTTATCAAAATTTTGTCGCAGGTTTTTGAACTAAGTTCAACACAGGGACCAGAAATGGGACTTTTTTTATTCAGAAAGGTGCCTCACTTGAGAATACTTGTATGTGGGGGAGATGGAACTGTTGGATGGGTTCTTAATGCTGTAGACAAGCAGAATTTTGTTTCTCCGCCACCAGTTGCGATTCTCCCTGCTGGAACTGGAAATGATCTTGCCAGGGTTCTATCGTGGGGAGGTGGCTTGGGCTCAGTGGAGAGACAAGGAGGCCTTTGCACAGTGTTGCAAGAAATAGAGCATGCTGCAGTGACCATCCTTGACCGCTGGAAAGTGGCTATTCTGAACCAGCAGGGGAAGCAACTTCAACCTCCAAAGTTTATGAACAACTATCTTGGTATGCGGACTAGTTCTTCTATAATCTGGTTAACTTGAATGTCTACGTTGTGAACTTGTAATTTGAACTCCCAAAGAGGGAAAGCAATTGCAAGATGAAGAGAATCTGATTTCTGTGACAGCTGTTTTTTTACTTGGGTTTCTACTTAGCTTCAAGTTGAACTCTCTTATATTAGTAAATATCTGCTGTGATACCCCTGAAATACCCAAAATCTTGGATCAAACTTGATGCTTGGCATTTAAGCTGGCTGATGAGTAGTTTTTAGTTTGTCCAATTATCTTGGTTAAATCAGTGCATTGGTATTTCAAACGTCTTACTACTTCCGTAACTTGGTAGTATTCTCCTTGATTATGATTCTCTCACAGGAATTGGTTGTGATGCAAAGGTTGCTTTGGATATTCACAACTTAAGAGAGGAGAATCCAGAGAAGTTCTATAATCAGGTAGCTATGATCTTTTTGCGTTATGCATTTTGAAATGCCATGCAAAATGAACAGTGGCAGTTGATTGGTAATTATTTAGTTTCTTCAACCTAATGGATTTTTTAATTTCAGGCTTCTTGGTTATGATAATTTTGGACTTTCTGGTCTTCAGGCCTGCATATTTGTGAACTCATGGATTTAGGAGTATCCATGTATATAAATAAAATCATGGCAATTGAACTTATATTTCTTACTCCACTACATTTTTTTTCTATAAATATTACTTACAATTTAAAGTGTCAACATTTTATTGCTTGATTCTTACCTGATTATGAAACTCTTGTCCGTTGATAATGAAACATTGTTGTGTGTTTTTATGCAGATCCTCCCACTTTTTCACCTTTGTTTGAATTTATTGATCTGCATAGATGATAAAAGTGTAAACCAGAAGGTTGTGAATAATGTATTAGCTTCGAAGTATATAAAGAAAATAAAATTAGAAATATTGTATTTTTAATAACTTTTGCATGTCCTAATGATCTTATATCATTTAATTATTCAATTCCATCTTGCTGAAGAATCCTCAAAATACCTGCAGTTTATGAATAAAGTGCTTTATGCAAGAGAAGGTGCTAAGAGTATCATGGATAGGACATTTGCAGATTTTCCTTGGCAAGTTAGAGTAGAGGTGGATGGTGTCGAAATAGAAGTTCCTGAGGTATGGATGCTAGCATTTATTTTGTTACACTTGCAAAAATATGGATAATTATGTTTTGATTGTTCGGAAGAGTTTGTCTTAAATCTTGCATATTTTTTGAGCTTTTGAAAGAGTTTTAAATTGGAAGAATAGCTACACATAGTTCTCTTGGGTTTATTGGTCCAGCCTCTTTCAAACTTGTTTTCGGTTATTTGACTCTTCTTTGTTTCTTTTACCGTGAGAAAGTTCTCTTTTGTTTCCTAATTGTTTATACATCGACATCGACAATGGCGGAATCAAAAATTTAGATTGTGGTGTCAAAAAGTTTGAGTAAATAACTATTTGGTTTTAACGCTGTAAAATTTATGATGTTGCTCTAAACCTACATAGGATGCAGAAGGTGTACTTGTTGCAAACATCGGAAGCTACATGGGGGGTGTTGATCTTTGGCATAATGAGGATGATACGTATGATAATTTCAATCCTCAGTCAATGCATGATAAAGTACTGGAGGTTGTCAGCATATCTGGGACCTGGCACCTCGGAAAACTGCAGGTAATATAGTTCTTGATGAAGGCTAAGCTAATAATTTAGTATAAACTTACCATGCATTTGAAGGAATGTGAAAACAAGTTCCTTCTAGTTTGATCCAATGTCCTAAAGAACTTTGTTCTGTCCCAGCATAACGCTGGTCTGCTTTTGTCATTTTTCTTTTATACTGGCGAGTAAAGCATCAAATTGCCTTTGGTCAAATTCTTAGAAGGTTCTTGCACTAGTTGTTTTTGAAGGATTTCATCCCTCTACTATAATTGATCATTTCCAGTCCCCCTATTTCTCAAAATGTGAATTTTCAGTCTTGAGGTTAATTTTTTATTGGTAATTTTATCAAATATTTGACTTGGCTTTTTTAATACACCTTGAATTTTTTTGTGCAAATGGACAGATATTTTGCAAAATGTTTATAAGACAAAAAAGGTATAATATATGTTCGACTGTTCAAAAAATGCCGAGTTATATATTTCACGTCATCACATGTATAACAAAAGTAACGGAATTAGCAGCAAAAAAGCCAGCCTTGGGACTGAGAATACACATTTTGATTTTTGAGCAGAGGGACTAGAGATGATCAAATTATTGTAGACTAAATTCGCCCAAAAATATAGTAACGATCCATCAATTCAATACGACCAATTGTCTTCCATCCAAGTTTTCGTGTTTTTAGTCATAGAAATTTGGAATTGAAGTTTTTGTTATGGAGAATATCTGAGTTGTGCTACTTTGAGTTATTGACAGGTGGGGTTGTCTCGCGCTCGAAGACTTGCACAGGGACATTCGATTAAGATACAACTCTTTGCCGCATTGCCTGTTCAAATTGATGGAGAACCTTGGTTTCAGCAGCCTTGCACATTGTCGATTTCACATCATGGACAGGTTTTCTTTCTCTCTCTCTCTTGATGATATATTTTTTCGTGTTTGCTATACCATTGCAGCCCCGGTTCCTTGTTTTAACAAGTATAGAATATGGGCAGGCCTTCATGTTGAGGAGGACAGCCGAGGAACCTCTAGGTCATGCAGCCGCCATAATGACCGATGTGCTCGAGACTGCCGAAACGAATCACGTGATTAACGCGTCTCAGATGCGAGTCCTTCTTCAAGAAATGGCATTAAGGCTGACTTAATGCTGTTTTTTATTGCACTAAATACCAATATATCATCTCCGTTTCTTTGTTTTTCTTTTCTTTTGGCAAAGCTTGTTGTCGAAGCGTGTGTTTGTATATGAATCTTGTCAAAAACATTAAATACTAAAGAAGCCCTTCAGATGTAAAAAAGGGTATAATTTTGGGAAAATACGGATTTTTAGGTGAAATGTGTACCCTATTCGTTTGCTCAATATGAGAGTTTGATCAATTCTACACATTCCATACATTGTAATGCATTCCTACAAGTATGATCTCATTTCCCCAAATTTTAAATCTTTCAACTTTTGGATAAATATTTATTTTGTAGGCCGAGTCATCACCTCCTTGGTCACAATCAATTCTGGCTCAAATCGATTTTAGTCAATTTTGCAGGCCGAATCAATTTTTTACATCCATGTGGGTATTCGGTTTGATTTAGTTTTTCAACCAAAATTAATCAAACTATACTTTGCGATTTTTTAAAAATTGAAATTGAATAATTTAAAAATGGTAGTTTTCAATTCGATTTAGTTCGGTTCGTTTTTTTTTTTTGTTTGATTGTTACTATTTTTCAAACTCAACATCCACACAAAGCAACCTTAAAGCTTAAACTGAGTGCAAATATACAATTTAAAATTTATTAAAAAAATATTATTAGTTTTAGGATTTTATTTATTTAAGTGTGTTTTATAATAAATTCAAAATGAATTTGTTTTGGATAGTTATTTTTTTAATTCAGTTTGATTTGGAATAAAAAAATTTCATATGAAAAAAACCAAAATCAAATCGAATTGTAAAATTATATTTTTAAATCGAACTATAACCAATTCGCAAAATAAAAAACTCAAACAAAACTGAACCATGTAGTTCTATTATGATCGATTTTTCGTTTTTTTCAGTTGCGTTACTTAATCCTGACCATTACTCCTTAAATTATAAGTTAAATGTTTTCTTGTTTATCAAGCAAGTCTATTTCTCTCTTTTTTTTTCAAATAAACCTAACATGTTATATGTGTGCATATTAGTTGTAATAGTGATTATAAGTCTAGGGATTGATCGGGGTGCGGTCGTACCCATAGAAATTTCGAATTCCTCTATAGTTTAAATATTTTCTTCTTATTTTCTATTGATAATCTAATCTTGTACCTCCTAGAATTTTATATTTTGCACCCCTAATATTTATAAACTTATCTCACG
This sequence comes from Hibiscus syriacus, assembly GCF_006381635.1. Classification (NCBI taxonomy): domain Eukaryota; kingdom Viridiplantae; phylum Streptophyta; class Magnoliopsida; order Malvales; family Malvaceae; genus Hibiscus; species Hibiscus syriacus. Next base: position 540,676 of record NW_024063085.1, on the reverse strand, counting down.
ATCTAAATTAAAGATTTAGACTAAACTTGTGTAAAATTAGAAGTGAATTTAGGGTTAAATTGAATAAATAAAATATGAGAATCGAATTTATAAAGTAGTTTGACTGTTTTGAAAAGAGCATGAAAATGGGGGGATTATGAAATAGTTTCCCCGTTCAAACAATCAAATTAAAACTGCAACGTGGTTTTTTTTTCACCAAAAAAAAAGGAAAAAAACATTACCTATATTTTGCCCCGATTTTCTCTCAAATTTCTTCATTTTTTAAAGTTTTTTTTATTGTTTCATAAAAATTTAAATATCAAATAATCAAATCCTACTTTCTTTTTCGAGAATTAGCCTTGAGAACATCACAAAATCACCCCCATATTTCGATTTTCTTGATCTTTCTCATGGACTAACTTTCCTTGATTTTTCAATTTCAATCCGAGGAAGTTTGAAATTGAGGTAAGAAACTTGTTTCTTGATGTATTTTCAAGTTATTTGAAGCTTTAAAATTCCATTTTCATTCATATTTTCAAATATGTATGTTATCTTCAGCCTTAAGTTTACTTTAGTAGCTTCATGGTGAAATTTTGGTTTTATCAAATTTCTTTTATTTTAGAACTCCATAAATTATCTTCTATATTCAATAAGAGATTTATGACTCGATCTTAACTTATAATCATCATATTGATAATCAATTTTGAAAATTATTCTTTAATTATTCTTGACTTTAGGTTAGTATGAATCATAGCAATGTTAGCCCGAATCATAGCAATATCCATCTCTTTGTAGTAATCCTCAATGCCTCGGTTTCCCTGCTTAAGGTTTTTTAACTTATGTAATAAGTCACGATGGTAATGAATAGGTACAAACCTCTTGCAAAGGATTGCTTTCATTTCGTTCCAAGTGTTGATGGGGCGTTCTCTATTTTTTATCCTTGATTTAACCAATTGGTCCCACCATATCAAAGCATAGTCAACGAATTCCATTGCTGTCATCCCTACTTTCTTTTGCTCTGTGTAGTTATGACATCCAAAAACATGTTCTACCATGGTTCTTCTTCCCTTAGAACGGAGGAATAGTAGCACATATATTGTTGAGATTATCATCATATATGGGACGAACTCCTTGGGTTCTCCGAGATACTTGTGACACTTGATCTTCATCGTCCTCATGTTCTTCATTATCACGCCTTGGTTGTGGATGCCTTCTGGGTATGGCATTTGGAGTGTTTCCTCAGACTCTTAAATCCTATCTATCCTTTCATGAATGGGTTGAAGTTCAAGCCTCAATATTCTTTACATTTCATGCATGGTTACTTGAATATGAAGATCTGGAACATCAGCTTGTCTTTCATCATTTGAATGTCGAGACATGATTAGTAATTAAGAAAAGAAAGAATGTGTAAAATGACCTTACCCGATTTGCTCTCACAAATCTTCACAAGTTCACTCCAATGGAATCTTGAATGTCACACAATCACTCGTGTTTGCACTCTAAGACTTAAATGGCATTTGCACGTCCTCTTATGATCTCACTTCTCACACGCATTTTTTCACTGGATTCTCTTTATGCAAAGTTCTTTGCTGACTTACTCAAGACTTGCTCAAGTAGTCACTATGTGTGCGTCGCTGAAAGAAATGTTAGATATGGAAAAGCAAATAATAATGTAAATGTAGGCTTAGAAATAGAAAAAAAGAAGAAAGGGTTACTCACTGATTCAAGTACTTACAACCTCACAAATCACCACAATCAAGTTCTTCAAATACATTTGACTTTTGATGAAGAAGAATACTTGTTACCCTTGCTTTTGTAGTGCACTTATTTTTGTATCTTTTTTAAACTTCTTTTTGTTGATTTTTTTTATGTTGCACTTCTTTTCTTTTTCTTTTTGCTGGTCAGAGCTTCAATTCTTGTTGTTGTTGATGCTTCTTCCACCAATGCAAATAGAGACACTCGTGTTGTCACTATTGAGGTTAGTGTCACTAGCATGAACTAAACGACTTCAATGATTAAGAATATTATTATTATTTAAAATTTTGAGTTCGAACATCGCATATGCAGAGATATAAACGTTCATTATCAAATGGTTGAGAGTTAGTGTCATTGCTACTTTTAACCTTAATACAATTAAAATAAATTAATGATATTAATTTTAATATTGTTGGTGAGAATAAATTTGACTTTATCAGCTGTTGGCCATTCATCTTTCTAGTTGGGACGAAAAATTACAGACGGTGAAAGATTAATTGTCGACTAGTAATCTTCTGTTAAAGAACTGTGAAGATAATATAAGGAAAAAGATAACTTCACTATATAAGAATTTTGAGAGAATAAATCTCTCTTTTAGTTGAACCTGAGAGGTATTTATAATAACCATAATTGATTGTTGATGGTTTAGATAGATCTGATTATCAAATCTTAGATTTCACCATACTAGATTACATCGAGTTATCAAAAATCTTATCCATACACTATGATTGATTCAAAGACTTATGCCAAGAAGATACGAATTTCTTGACGATTGTTCCATTCTTAATTGAGAGAATGCCACAAAATGATTTGAATTAAGGCGTCTCTCCAAAGATGTTGAATGCAGTCGGTTTTGAGAAACCGCTACAATAATTGTTTGTTTTCTTTAATAAAAAAAGGGTTAAAATCATGAAAACTGCAATATTGTAAAGAATCCATACAAGAGAAGAAAAAAAATCTTCAAGAACATCTCATGTAAAAAAAAAGAAAGCAAAATCGTCAAGATATCATCCTTTTTAGCTTAACCACAGAAGTAACTTCATATTACCATTACAAGGCATTGAAGCCCCCTTCGTCATACATCCACCCTCTCGACGTCGAGTACAAGGGTCTTCGGTGGCTTCCCCAATAGATCAGTATACTCCTGGAAAGGAGACCTCGTGAATCGAGTCTCTTTCCAGAAATCAGGAGTCAAGAAACCACAAGTTTTCAGAAGACACTCGAAGGTGGCCTGCATTTACTTCCGCAAGAATAAGCCGAGCAGCTATCAAGCATGAAAGCATACTAGTTTTCCAATCAATTTACAAGCACTCAGCAGCAATATGCAATGATTAAAAGAAAATCAAAACGGGTTTGCCGGTCAATAAACGAGTCAAAAATCTACAAGCACATGTTTAGGGGAGTTTAACAAACATATAACATGATTTTGACCAAGCCAAGAAAACATTAAACAAACACAAGAGAAGCATAAATCACAAAACTTTCAAGCATCCCAAGTTTACAATCGTGGTTTGAAAATCTTAGCTCCGATTGTTCCTTCTTTTTAATTTTTTTTAAAAACATTATTAATTTCTCTATAATAACTTTTGAGTGGAAAAAAAATCCTAGCTTCGCTTCTTCCTTCTTTTTAATTTTTGGTTGGTATTCTTTATTAATATTATTTATCGATAGTCAGTGTTTTTTATTTTTATTTTTAATAACTTTGCTTATGATATATATATTTTTTTCTTTTGATACGCTTTCAATTTCTTTATTAATAGTTTAATTATTCTTTTTGTTTATTTTTTAAGGCTTGACTTGATTGACTACAATTGATTAATACAGTACTTGTTGTTTTATATTCTTTTATGTTTTAGACCATCGAATTTATTTTGGATACGAAGTTTACATTTTTTTAGTTTTTTGATGATTATTATCTCTGATTTATGTTTGTCGATGTTCTATTAGTAGTATGATCTCTTGTTGTAATTCGTTAGTCGATCAGTTAGATTTGTTTGTATCTATATTTTGTTCGATTTTTTTATATGTTTTTCACCATTTCCATGATCCTTGTATAATCTTAAATGACTTGTTTCTTTTACCAATGATTATAGAACATTAGAATGATATCCTCATTATGTGTTTAATTTACAATTATAGTTATAAATATTTATTATAATTTTAAATATTTTCTATAGTTATAAGAAATTAATATTTGTAATAATATTTTTCCTTATAATTAATACTAATTAAATTTATAATTTCTTTAAGAAAAAATAGTAGAAAAATTTAAAGAAGATGAATGAGAGTGTAGTTGGAATACAAATTTAAAATTGTTGCGTTGAAGAAACGCATCATATTTCTCCAATCATATCCATAGAAATCCATCATCACTGAAAGTCAACGGCTCCAACCCCAAATGTCTCGCAACAGAATCACTGGATAAATAAAAAAAACCCATTCTTCCCCCCAAATTATTGTATTTACAAGAAAAAAATTAGAAGAGTGAATTTTTGAAACCCGAAAATGTCCGATGAGGAGCATCATTTTGAATCTAAGGCCGACGCAGGCGCCTCCAAAACCTACCCTCAGCAGGCTGGTACCATTCGTAAGAACGGCTACATCGTCATCAAAAACCGTCCCTGCAAGGTTGTCTCTTTTGAATATCGAAATTTATTTAATTTTGTTATTCTTGAAATTTAGGGTTTGGATTTATTTATGAATTCTAGTTGAAGGTTTTATTTAAATAACAATAGTGTTAATGTTTGGAAAATTGAGATCTAAATATTCTAATTAGAGTATATAATATGAAGAAATTAGAGTAACTAATAACAAATAGGACAAGTAAATTAGAGTATATAAAATGAAGAAATTAATAGTTTCTAATGAATCTTCTAATTACGGTCAAGCTGGTTAAAGTGATAAAAGTTATTGGCAGGTGATCAGTTAGTGTTTGATGGGTTGACTGTTGATTTGCACCCTATGGTTGATAACTTGTTATATAAATTTGGGTTTATGATGATTTGCAATTTGAGCTGACTTGATTGTTCTTTTATGATTGCGTTACCAGGTTGTTGAAGTTTCCACCTCCAAGACGGGGAAACACGGTCATGGTCATGTTGATTGGGGAATGTGAAATTCTCATGTGAATAGAATCCACATTCTCCTGTTTAGTAGGTCGGGAATGTTATTCTTGGTAATCTTACATTATTAATACTGGATTTTTTTGGGTATATTACCGGGAATGTCATTACCTCCCTTTTCTTAGGTATTGTTGGATTACCGACGTTTTGAACTAAAATGCTCTTAATTTTTTTTTCAAAAATATCATTATTTTGTCACTGAATATAAAAATTCTACGAATGTTAAATTGCAAATTTATCCTTAAACTATTTTAGATTTACAAAAAAATCTATAATTAAAATTTTATATGAAGTTCAGGGTTAAAATAAAATTTTATATAAAGTTCAGGGGTTAAAATAAAATTTTACTCTTTCATTAAACCTTTTTATATTTTCAATTTTGTAAAAAAAATTATATAAATTTTATAAATTTAAATTTTTTAAAGAAAATATATAGATATTTTTCAACTTGTTAAAAAAATAAATATATAATAAGGACAATTTGGTCAAATATACATTTCAATAATCTTTTATTTCTTTAACCAAACACGGTAATCTTACATTCCTACTAAACCAACCAAACACAAAATACAATATTCCATTAATCCTATTCTCTGGTAATCTTTTATTCCCACTGGTAATTTTATATTCTACTGGTAATCTTACATTCCCACTCTAAGTGTCACTTTGTCGGAATCGACATCTTTAATGCCAAGAAGCTGGAAGATATTGTTACCTCCTCCCACAATTGTGACGTATGGAATATGAACATTTTTTATTCTCTGTTGTGTGATTGCTTTGGTGTTATCGAATGTTTTTATTTCTGTTTCTACAGGTTCCACATGTGAATCGAACTGACTACCAGTTGATCGATATTTTGAGGATGGATTTGTAAGTTGTTTTGCTTTCCTTTGCTTCTGCTTGATGTTGGTTTATGTGCATGTGTGTTCTTAATTAGTTACATTAACTTCTTTTCAGGTGAGTTTGCTGACTGATAGTGGAGACAATAAGGATGATCTGAGGCTCCCAACTGATGAGAGCTTGTTGAAACAGGTCAATTAACTGTTTTTCCCCTTGTGTTTTTTGATAAATGGCTTCCTTTCTGTTGAGATGTGCCTTTTGTTGTTTAATTTACTGATATTTGAGTTTCAAGTTCGAATACTTTATATCAAATTGTGCCAGTGCAGTATGATTGGACCTCCTTTGGCCACATTGCCCTTGTGTCAAGGGGATCCACTGGCACCACAAGTCAGCCCCTTTTTCTTTAAAGAAGAAAGCAAGCATAACTTAAGCCTGAGAGAGTTTAATGTTTCGTTTTTGTTTTGCGTTTTTGTCCTCTCGATGTGAGCATCCCGACTGAATCACATATTCTCGTGGGGGAATATAGTTTTAACATGTTTAAACATACTTCATTTGTATTTCTCACTTTCAGTGTGCTGAAACCGAGGATGATACTTATATTTTGGCAAACTACAGATCAAGGAAGGGTTTGCGAGGGGAAAGACCTGGTGGTGTCTGTTATGTCGGCAATGGGGGAGGAGCAGATCTGTGTCTCAAGGACATTGGTCCGAAATAATTTGAGATCGATTCTCTCTGTTATCCCAATCTTAAATGAGATTATTTTTACAAGAGCTTGAATTGCTTTGCATTTTCAAGACCTGGGTAGGTATAACTATAGTGCTGTCTTTTCTTTGGTTTGGTTTGGATACTAAAAGAAGAAGAAAAACACCATTACTAGTTTCCTGTTGTACTTAGATGGCTGGTCTCTATTAACTGCACCTTGCTACCATGCATTCTACTTAAAATACACTGTGAGAATGGAACCAAATTTGTCTTTTGACATCATAATTCGTATATTCGTGTCGTGTTTGAATTATTTAATATATAATTCGTGCTGAATATGAGATTGTTTGCAATGAGGCAATGGAGGAAATGAAGAGTTTGCTCGGTATTTGAATGCGTTGGGGAGGGAAAGCCTCCTCTTTTTAATATCATGATTTAAAAATGTAATGTTAAACTTGAGTATTAAATGTGCAAGTGACTAAAATGAAATCAAAACAAAAAAGTTGAGTGATGAAAATGGAACAAAAATAATAATTAGAGTATTAAATATGTAGTTTACGCTTTTATTAATTTAATTTTGATTTAAAATAATTTAATAAATTTAACATTTTATATTTAAAATTTTTAACTGATTAGTTTTATGATAATGTCAAGCTAAATATAAAATAATAGAAATTTTAAATATAAAATATTAAGTTTATTAAATTAAGAAGAATCGATAGAATATATAAGTTTTAGAAACTAAATTTATTATTATATCATTATTTTATATAAAATATATAAATGGTCTTTCGATTATATGATGTTATTTTATTGAGACTTTTGACTATTTAAAGTTATAAAATAGTCTCTCGATTATTAAATATTACTTTGTTGAATCTTCTAAATATTAAAAATTATAAAATAATCATTTAATTATTCATATATTTTAAAATCGTTATTTTCTACATATTGCAAGAAAATGAGTACAGTGTAAATGAGTGGCATGTGTCGCAGCAACAAGACTACTTTCCTGATGCTTGCCAGTGGGATTGTAAAACTGGAAAATTTAACAGAGTGATGTACGAAGCTCTATCCATCCACTTATAGTAGAATTCAATTCTTTATGCTGTAACATTAGTCTTTTCCTTGAGGGTTTTCAAAGTAACCAATCAAAATTAGGAGATGGGTTTTGTTAAGTGTAATTGTAATATACAAACACCATAAATACCTGCCTATTTGTATGTCTTGTCATTTGAAACTGCATTTATTGTTGATGTGCCCAGAGAAAGAGAAGCCAGAAGATGTGCATGCCAAATTTGAAGAAATGCAGTCATCCGATATCGATTTGAGAATCATGGGTAACTCTTAATCATGCATTTTTTTTTGGATAATTAAAATTTTATTACCCAAATGAACAGAGTTCTGTTACAAAACAATCATCAAAGGAAAATCAACAAAAATCATGAACAACCTATTACAAAACAGATTATAGGTTATTCAAGACTCCAATTCTTACAAAGAGTGATATTAATTCTATCTAGTCTATTAATGTTCCGGCCTCGTAGTTGAATGCCAACCATCTCCTTGATAGCTTTAAGAATTTCAACTACAGTTCTAGAGTTTCCTTTGAACAATCTTCTGTTTCGTTCCTCCCAAAGAGAATAGAGGAATGCACACCATGCAAGTTTCAATATAGTGGTAAGAAGGGATTTACCTTTCCAAGTAAGGGAAGCCGATGCTAAAAAGTTGTTCCAGGACAGTGCTGTTGACCTTAATCCGGAGAGGTGCAGAATGGCCTTCCAGAGGGTGTCCGCCATTGAACATTGAAGGAACAGGTGGTCTCTTGTCTCCCGATCTTCGTTGCATAGAACACATAAGCCATCGGTTATAATGCCCATTTGTTGAAGCCTATTCCGAGTGGGAAGTCTGTCCAAGATAGCCATCCAAGCAATCATGCTGTGTTTTGGAATGTGTAGAGGAAACCAGATTATGTTATGCCAGTTGACTTTGTCTCCCTTAACTCTAATCTCGTCCCAGATGGCACGAGTCGTCGTTGCGCTTGTAGAAAAAACAGTTTGTGCTTCTCTTTTAAGATTTAGAAGTTTTCTGAAGCACCAACTAGCATTAGTACCACCTTCTGAATGCCAGAAGTCTTTATTTTTTAACACATAGGATTTCACCCAAGCAACCCAAAGTGATCCCTCTCCTGCTAGGATGTTTCTAATGAGCTGGATCATGCACGCTTTGTTCCATGCTTTTAGATCTTTTAAGCCAAGGCCTCCTTCAGATTTCGGATGGCATATCAATTTCCAGCTTACTCTAGCTCCAGTAGCAGCCGTGTCAGAACCTTTCCAGAGAAAGCGAGAACAAAGTTGTTGAATTCTGTTTATAATTGACTGTGGTAAAAGAAACTGCCTGCACCAGTAGTTAGCAACACTAAATATGACAGCTCTGATAAGTTCAAGTCTACCTGCATAAGACAAGTGTCTTCCAGTCCAGTGATGGAGCTTGGATTTGATTTTTTCAATGAGAACTACACAGTCTTTTTTAGAGAGTTTTCTCGTAACTAGAGGCACCCCTAAGTATCTTACAGGCAAGCATCCATGTGTGAAGCCCGTGATTCTGTGTATGGTCTCTATGTTATTGATAAGGATACCAGCAGCATAAAATTCACATTTGGCCGCATTGAGATGTAGTCCAGACATTTCATATAATTTATCTAGGACACTGATGACTCCTATAACAGATTCCACATTTCCTTTACAAAAGATAAGGAGATCATCCGCAAACATTAAGTGAGTGAGACCAATCTTTTTGCATTTAGGGTGGTAGCCGAAAATACCTCGTGCCGCAGCTAAATTAAGAATTCTGGAGAGTACATTCATTGAGAGGGCAAATAAGAATGGAGAAAGGGGGTCACCCTGCCTTATACCCCTAGCACCCTTGAAGTAGCCGATCAGACTGCCATTGAAAGAGATGGAGTATTTTGCTTGCGTGTAACAAGCCTCAATCCAAGAGATGAAAGTCCTTGGAAGTTCCAGAGCCTTTAGGATTGCAGAAATGAGACCCCAATGGAGAGAGTCGAAAGCCTTTCGTAGATCAATCTTCATACAACATCTTGGGGAGATAGATTTCCGTCCGTAGCCTTTAACTATTTCTTGTGCGAGGAGAGTGTTGTCAACAATGCTTCTTCCTTTTACGAAAGCAGACTGATTCAAAGTTATCATTTCTGGGAGCAGATTGGTCAACCTGTTGACTAAAATCTTGGTAATTGTCTTGTAGACAACAGAGCAGCATGAAATTGGTCGGAAGTCTTGAATTTTACTTGGATTTGGTACTTTGGGTACCAATGCAATTGTAGTAGCATTAAATGCTGGCAGCAACAAAGTTTCTTGAAAGAAGTATCGAATCGCATTCACTACATCGTCTCCAACCACATTCCAGCATTTTTAAAAAAATAAGGAGTATAACCATCTGGGCCAGGAGCCTTATCATTACCTTGATTGAAGATTGCTGCTTTAATCTCCTCGGTAGAAACTCCCTTGACTAAATCCGATGAAGCTCCAATAGGTAATGTGTAGTGCAGCAGATCTTTGAGAAGAGTAGGGTCGCAATTGGTTACAGAGGGATCTGCAGTGCCAATAAGGCTCTTGAAGTAGTTAATCACTTCAGTGGCCATATTATCAAAGGATTCAAGCCTTCTTCCTTGATCATCAACAATCACTCTGATTGTATCCCGTTTGTTTTTAGCTGCGATGATGGAGTGGAAAAATTTAGTGCATCTGTCTCCCTCCTTTAACCATTGGGCTTTACCCTTTTGTTTTAAGAACATAAGCTCGGCTTCTTCGAGAGATTTTAATTCTTTTTGTAGAGTAAGCTCCTTCTCGAGTGTGTCGTCTCCTCTTAAAGTTGATAATTGCTGCATTTCCAACTCTATTTTCTTTTGCTGGAATCGGTTTGAGATGTCACTGTAGCAGTCTTTATTAAGTCTCTTTAGGCTGCCTTTGAGTCGTTTTAGTTTAGAGAAAAGGACTTGCATAGGGTTACCTTGAATTGTTGGTTGCCAAGACTGATGTACTTCATGTATGAAGCTAGGATGAAGAGCCCAGAAATTGAAGAATTTGAATGGTTTGGGTCTGTTTGCTTCTACCTCTTTGTTGAGCAAAACTAAAGCCATACAATGGTCTGAACGGCCTGGAGCAAGGAATTCAACAAATGAGTTTTGAAATTCATTCGCCCACAACGAATTGATGAGTACCCTATCAAGCTTCCTTGCAAGGAAGGATTCTTGTTATTTATTACTCCATGTAAACAATGGACCAAAGAAAGGATGGTCTTGTAAAGCAAGTTCCTGCGTGACTTCTTGGAAATCTTTCATTTCGGGAGATGAAACAGGGCCAAGTAACTCATGAGCAGAGGTTTCATTGGACTTCAAAATGATGTTGAAGTCCCCTCCTACTATCCAAGGGAGATGGCCATACTTGATATCAATTTCACGCAGTTGATGCCATAGAAGTCTACGTGAAATACCATCGTTGCTGCCATAAGCTGCTGTAATAATCAGGGTGGCACCTTGGAAGGAACCTTTAACAGTAATGCTTTGAGAAGAAACATCGCATAATGAGAAGTCCAAGTCTTTTTTCAACAGAATCCAAATCCTCCCATTTTGTGCATATTCATAATTTGTGTATACATTCCACTTTGCAAATTTAGTTTCCAGTAAACCCACTGATTTTTCCTTTTTTACGCGGGTCTCCAACAAACATAATACGTCAACTTTATTGTGGTGGGCTCTTTGTAGCACTTTGTCTTGTTTTAGAGGGTTGTTCAAACCTCTAACATTCCAAAAGCTGATCTTAATAGAATGAAGTGATTACAAGGTGACATAACCTTAAATGCACTTTAAACAACCTAACTTATTCCTCAACAACTTTGGGCTTATCTTTGCTATCGAAGGATACTCTTTTAGCTACTAAAAATCTTGAAATTCATATGGGATATGTGATATTCATGAACGATTCTTCTTCAAGTTAAAAAATTGAGATCATTGATTTGGTATGATTCTAACTACCGTGGGGAAAGCTACTGTGCGGTGGCCAATGGGAAACGACTCATTTCCGTACGAAAGTGGACAACGATTGTTTGTTTAAAATCATCATTTCATATCTTAAGACATACATTCCAAGTGAACTTGGATGTCTGTTGTCGTACAAACATAAAATCAGCAACTTCCATTCATATTTCTAACCCAATTATATTGGTTTTCCTACAGTTTTCATATAAACCCAGGAATTTCGAATTCTCTGATCTCATTTATTAATATATTAACATTTATCTAAATACATAAAAAGTTTAAATAATTGAAATTTAGTTCATTTACTTATAAAAAAAATTAGGGTAAATTACACAAATGATCCCCCGACTATATGATACTATTTTGTCGAGTCATCCGGCTATTAAAGTTACAAAATGATCCATCGACTATATGATACTACTTGTCGAGTCATCCGGTATTAAAGTTACAATGGTCATCCGACTCTTCATTATGTTTCAAACTCATCATTTTTTGTTAAAAAATTAATGACAATCTGAGCTGGAGGTTAATTTGTTGACTGAGATATGACCCCGACTATAGGGAATTATTTTTTTGAGTCTCTCAACTATTAAAAGTTACAATATGGTCACCGACTATTCATTATGTTTCAAACTCGTCATTTTCCGTTAAAAAATTAACGAGGGTTGTATAAGCTGAACATTAACACGCTGACTGAAATATGATAATCGTTTAAGATTATGAGATCATGTTTTATCATATCTCAGTCAACAAGTTAACGTCCAGCTCAGACCGTAGTTATTTTTTAACGAAAAAGGATGAGTTTGGAACATAATGAATAGTCGGATGATATATTGTAACTTTTAATAGTCGATAGACTCAACAAAGCAACTCATATAGTATGGGGATCATTTTGTAACTTTAACAGTCGGATGACTCAACAAAGTAGTATCATATAGTCGGGGTCATATCTCAGTCAATACGTTAACGTCCAGCTCAGACTGTCATTAATTTTTTAACAAAACAAGATGAGCTTGAAAACATAATGAATAGTCGGATGACAATTGTAACTTTTAATAATCAAGAGACTCAATAAAACAACTCCTTATATCGGATACCATTTTGTAATTTTAATAGTTGAGACTCAACAAAACATTTTATACTCAGAATACTATTTGTGTACTTTATCCAAAAAATTATAGACGTGACATCGATCAAAATATATTTACTATGTATAAAACTTATCATCATATATGCTCAAACTTAGAATTTTAGAAAAAATAATATTTTTTACGACCCGAACCATTTGAACTAAAAAGTTTAAATAAAAATATGATAAAAAAATAAAAATGATACGAAAAATATGTGATTTTACATTTTAGTGTACGAAAATTTCAATTTTTTCAGTATTTGCTTTGGTTTTAGAACCCATACATAAAGTCATAAACAGTAATTTCCAAATTCCAATACAAAATATCAGGAAGAAAATTTAAAAAGAATTGAAGTATCTGAGAGAGAATTTGTTTAAAATGTTTTGAATTTATATGTGCAGTGAGTGTTTAATTGTTGCTGTTTTTTCTATGGCAGATCTTCAACATTCTCCAATTTCACATAACCATCATCCTCCTCCTCTGCAATTTCACTTTCCTGCTTCATCTTCATCAATCCACCTGTTCTGCAGCTGTCGAAGAACAAGCAACTCACTACAGTATCAAGAACAAGAATCATTGAGTACAAATAAGCAATCAAAACCCCTTCCAACGCCATCGGAAACCAAGCGGAATCACCACCTTCGTAAGCTGTCACCACACGATGGTGAAACATAGCTTCAATGGCCGCCAGGCTGAGATTCAAAGGCAAAGCCAATGATAAAGCAGTCGAACTTCTTCCTTTAATAACAACACAAGCTTTTAGAATCGATAAATATCCACCGGATTTGTCCATTCCCGATGAAACCAATGCCAAGTTTGAAATTACGAATGAATTCGCCAGAACCAGAGAGTAAAAAACAGCCCCAAAAGCAGAAATTAAAAGAATCCATTTAGGGGATGAGAATCCCAACCCATCAATCAAATTGAACCCAAAGAACAAAACAGAGAAAGCCGTTGCGTTCGCTGAGATGATTAACAAGAAATTGCAGATTTGGGTTCCGAGGAGAGGCCTGTAAAGCGAAAGAACCGATGAAAACAGAAAGGGTTTCTTCAAGGTTCTCCCATGGCGGAAACAGAGTTCGATAATGGAGGCTTTGGCAATGAGGAAGAAGGAGAATGTGAAAGGAAGTGCGAAAACGGAGAAACAGATGGTTTGGGAAAGTTTTAAACTGAGAATCGTGAAGAAATCTGAGGGATAAGGGAACCCAGAAGCTTGAAAAAGAGCATCGAGACGGCCATTGATTGATGGAAGCAAAGAAGAAGGTGGGACGAAGATTTGCGAAAGAAGAACTGAAACAGAGTAGGGGAAAACAAGAATTGCGGGTGTCAAAGTGAAGAAGTGGTAATTTTGAAGGAAAGTGAAGATTGATCTTCTCATAATGCTGGTTGATTTCTCCATTTGAGTTCTTGGGGTATCCTCCGTTGATGAGAGAATGGAAGAAGAAACAATGAAATATGCCATATGCAAACAATGCCCCTTATATTCAAGTTTTTCCTTGGAAATGAAAAGATTGGGCAACAACTGTAATTCTAATTTCCTATTTAAAATATTAAGAGTATAATTTTATGGATAAAATCCAATTTTATAGTATAAAAATTTAAAAAATTTACACATATTTAGTACTGTTAAGTAGAAATAGATAATGAGATTTACATAAGTAATTAAGAAGATATTCACTAAAAAAAAATAAAGAATTAATCGTAACTATTTATTTTCATTCATATGGTTCTAAATCTGTATAAAACTAAAAAAATTTATTTACGTAAATAAATCCTAATACTATCATAATAATATTTATATTTTTTACAGTTAAATTTAAATAATACATTAAATTATCTCAATTATATTTAGATCAATTCACATATTAATAAATCTTACTTATATCTAGGGATAGACATAGGACATGAATCCGACATGTTCTGATTCGATTCGATTCGATTGGATAAGGTATTTTTTTTTAAAAAAATCGAGTTCGGATTGGGTCAGGTTAGATTTTACGACGAATACCCAACACAACCCGACTCAACCCAACCTAAAAAATAATATAATTATACCTTATATATTTATGGATAATTACAATAATATCCCTCTTTATATTATTTATTTTCAATTAAGTCCCTATTTTATTGAATAGAATTAATAATTTTATATTGGAGTAGCGTTTTATCTCAAAGGTCGGGTGAAATTACCCTAAACTCGGTCTGGTCGAGTTTCAGGTGGAAGGTATAAATTTTTTAAGTTTGGACAGGTTCGCCGGAAACCCGAGCCATGCCTTTCCCTACCTATATCTATATCTTTACTGAATTAAACGAAAGACAAATTACTTGATATATGGATATATTTATATACATATATATATATATATATATATATATATATAAGCAACTATGAATTATACAACTCTTGAAAAATTATGAATGAATTGCATCATACATCTTCAAATTATGAGCCTCATTCTAAATTACTTTTTTTTTAAAAATATTTCATTTTCACTCTTATGATTTTCATTCTAAATTGATCTCCAAGCTTTTGAACATTCTAAATTCATTCTCAAACTATGACCCTCATTATAATTGGTTCTTAAACTTTTGAACATTTCAATAATGTTCCTAAAATTATTCAACAATTTGGGGATGAAAATAGAACATTAAAAAGTTTCGGTATCAGTATATAATGAACGTCATAGTTTGGGGGTGAATTTGGAATGTTTAAAAGTTCAAATATCAATTTAGAATGAGAATCAGAGTTTAAAGATGAAATTAAAACATTTGAAAGTTTAAACTAACTTAAAATAAAGGATATAATTTAAGAACATATAATGCAATTAACCTAAACTTATTTATAATTTTGCGGGGGGGGGGGGAACCAAGGTAAACACATTATGAAACAAGAAAATCTTTTTATGGATATATGGTTTGGTTTGGAGTTTGCTTGGTGAAGCAAAAGATGAGTTTGCTTAACTAAAATGAAGAATACAAAGTCATAATTAAAGGTATTAATGCAAGTCTACTTCCTATTTACACTAAGTTTAATGGTTCTTCAATCACAAGATATTCCATTCTTTTCATGTGCTCCCAATTTCCTCAATCAACCTTTAAATTCTTAATATTTCTTCCATTTTCATAATTAATATTAATATTAATTCTAATGAAATTAAGATAACGAAGGTTGAGATGGGTTAGGTCCCAAGCTCATGAGGTATTTGCTTGTTCGGTTGGTGCGCTGTCGTTTTGACCATCGGTTGGTTTGTTAGGGGACGATCCATATCCTCATCTTAATAACAATAAGGGTAAGTTACATATTTAGTCACCAAACTATCATTTGGTTTCGTTTGTCATTCAACTATTATTTTTTTTAAATCATACCTAATGATACATTAAGGTTCTGTTTTGATCACTCGACATTAATAAATTAACGGTGATGCTGATGG
The DNA here is from genome assembly GCF_006381635.1 of Hibiscus syriacus. Lineage (NCBI taxonomy): Eukaryota > Viridiplantae > Streptophyta > Magnoliopsida > Malvales > Malvaceae > Hibiscus > Hibiscus syriacus. The sequence continues at coordinate 524,661 of NW_024063085.1, read as the reverse complement.
GCCATCATGAAAAGAAAATTAAAAAAATCATCATGTCAACGATTCTTTTTTTTTTATGATAGGTGACCAAAATGGAAGCAAAATTTAGCGTTAAGTATAATTTAAAAATAATAATAGTTGGGTGACTAAACTGAACTTAAATGATAGTTAGATGATTTAATATGTAATTTACCCTAACATTAATAATAAATGATTCCAAACTTAAAAAGAATAGTTGTTTAAGTGGGAAGGAATGCGTATAATAAAGCGGAACTATTAGTTGACTTCCTAACTAAAATAAATAAATCAACTATCGGTTATCAAGTCCATTCCTTAATCATTAAAAAAAATTATTTGTCGTGATCACCCCAATAATCAATGTGATGCTTCAAAGTTAGATTTATTCGTATCGATCAAATTTAGGGTGTCACAAAATTAATAGTAGATTTATCTATTTCATATAATATAATAGAGTAATTGTGTATCATTGAACTTAAAAAAATTTAATCATGGATTTTAATCATCGATACCTACTTAAACTTCGGGCTTTTAGAGATCATCATCACTTCGAATCACAAATTATTGAAACTCAAATCGATTTCAATTAACTTTTCAATCAAATCAATTTTTTACGCCCCTAAATGTAGTGAGGTTCCATATAAATTCATATGGGTCTCTCCATTCCATCTTATACAGGTAGTGTCGAGTTAGGGCATGGGTTGTCATGCTTACTTATACGAATAGAAGCAAAACGATGAATATAATAAATGTTTCGATTTTTCGATTTTTCAATTTTTCAAATACTTATATTAATTGTGTCCAATATTTATTCAGATGTTTATATTAAACATGTATTCATTTTTTTATTAATCTGATGTGAGTATAAAGTAATATTTATTCCTGATTCAATTTGATATTGAACATTTATACTCCTGGCACATGTATTAATTTTTTACCCCTACACTTAAGTTTGAGTAACATATCAACCTAATTGAAATGATATCAATAGTTTGAGAATTCAATTAAAATAAGTTATAAACCCTTCTATGTTACTCAAATTTAAGTGTAGGGGTAAAAAATGAATACATGTTTAATATAAATATCAATAGTTTAAATATTTTAAATTCGAGTCGAACGATATGAGATCAACATATTTAAAACATATATTATAAAAAGAATGTTGTTTTCTCTAGAGATTCTGAGTTTGAGCAATTACGTTTGCAGGATGTGCGTCATTGTCAATACTTTAAGAAAATTTTGATTAAATAGATACTACCTTGTAATCATCACCGACTATTAAAAAAACAACTATCAATTGCATGATAATTTGATTTTTTGTAATAAAAAATAAAATAATTTTATCAAATTTTAATGACACAATCTATTCTTTAACATGTTAGATTAAAATAAAACTTGTAATATGTAAATATTAATTGAGAATTTGATTCATGCATTTGAATAAGTTGTATGACAGATTTAAACCGACATTTACAGGTCAAACAAACAAGTAGTTAGATTGACGTACGAATTTGATTAAAACGATATTGACATTTAAAGGACTCATTTGAAATGCTTTGAAGTATGAAGACCAATATGAAGTCTACGCATAGTTTGGGGACAACTGGCGAAATTAACTCTTTTATCCCTTAAATTACTTATTATACTTTCAATCCCTCAACTAATAAACTCGAATTTTGAATCAGTTGGCAATGTAACTCTAAAACTGTCGAACCGTTATTCACACTTGTTGCGCTGCGGTTTTGCTGAAGCAATAACATACCGGAAGTGTTGGGTTTGGATTAATTTAGGGAATAAATCATATTTAATATAGATATTTCGTACGAATCAACGACTTTAACGATTAAGGGAATTATTGTTATTTCTTGAGATCTCGGATTTGAGTATTATATATGCAGGGTATGAATGTTTATTGTGAGAAAGTTGAGAGACTTTGAACAAATACTACATTGGATTCACCCCATATTTATAAAAAAAAATTATATTTCAGCACGAACCAAACAATCTTAATGATTAAGTGATTTGTTGTTATTTCTTAAGGTACCAAGTTCGAGCAGCGTATGCAAGGATATGAGCGTTCATTGTCAAATTATTGAGAGTCTTTGAACATATATTACCATGTATTCACCTCAAATTTATAAAAAAAAAACGATATTTCAATTTTCTATGTTTCGGTTTAGATTGAATTATTTAATTTTAGATATTATTTTTATGATATAAAATTATAGATTTAATATAAATTAAATAAAAACTTTTTATTTGAATGGTCTGAATAATTCATATTTGACTGGTCTGAATAATTCAAAAAATTTAATATGTAAATTAATAATCTGAATTTAATAAAAATAAATATTACAATCCAAATTCATTTCGTATATTTGTTTGAGCAGCACCTTCAACTATGCTCAAAAGTGAATAAAATATGAGATAAAATAGATTAAAAATCACTCAATTATATTAAAAATAATTTTTTGATTAATGGATTTTTTAAATATTATTAAAATTAAATTTTTTAAATAATTATAAAATAATTATTAATTTTATAAAATAATCATCAAAATAAAAGCTAATTGCATCACATGTCCTCCAAGTATTACTCTCATTTTAAATTGGTACCTAAACTTTTAAATATTTCAATTTCATCCCTAAACTATGACTATAATTCTAAATTAGTCCTCAAACTTTTTAACATTTCAATTTATTCCTCAAACTATGCCTTTATTCTAAATTGATCCCCAAAATTTTTAAACATTTCAATTTTTTCTCAAACTATACATATATACTAATCACGTCTCTCGTTAATAAAATCATTAGACCGAGTTATATTATTATATGTTTGAAAAAAATTAGGTTAAATTATGGTTGCAACTAATTACATATTAGGATGAATTTGATGATGGAATTGGAAGATTCAAAAGTCTGGGGACCAACTTAAAAGAAGGTCATAGTTTAGGGATGAAACTAGATTGTTTAAAAGTTTAAGGACTAATTTAGAATGAGAGTCACAGTGATGAAATTAAAATATTATAAAATTTAATGACTAATTTAAAATGACATTTATAGTTTAGAAACATATGATGTAATTAACTCTTAAAATTATCAAAAAAATGTTATTATTCATAATGTTGTAGACATGGATGAACTGGCGGAACTGGTCCATTAAAATTAAAATGATCATATATATATATATATATATATATATTATTTTATATTTTCTATTGAAAATCTTTTTTTTCTTTGAAAATTATACGAACGTCCCTAATCGTAGAGGAGTTATTTTGTAACAATAAAAATTAAACTATTTAGGTCGGGATTTGTTAATCTTGCACTACTTCTTGTTTAATTCACCGAAGATGAAACCTAAACCCAACTAAAACTAAACAACAGAACCAATCGAACTTAAAAACATTAAACCTTACACTTTTGCACGTCTCTTCCCAACGTGCTCCCAACAAACTAACGATTTTTCTTACGTACAAATTTGCACCCACTCCCCACCACCACCATCTACTAGCATGTCCAAACCACCCCCACCACCACCTTTGCCACCTCCGTGTTAGTGTTTTTCAGATTAACAATGGGAGGAGATCATCGTAGGAGGCCATCATTAATGCCTCTAAATAATTGTATCTCCTCCCTTTCTTTGCTCTTCATTTCCCTTTACCTTCTCACATCAAACCATGCTTATGCTGTTTCAGCCCCTTCTTCATCACCATCTGCTTCGTATGAGCCGTTTGATAATTATCTTATCGATTGTGGGTCTTCCATGGAAACAAAGCTGGATGATGGACGGGTGTTCATGTCGGATTCTGAATCCACCACTTACTTATCCACTAAACAAGATATCCTAGCGTCGGTTGATTCCATTCGCAGCAGTGTCTTCCCCGATCCCACCTTTTCTTCAATGGCGGATTTATACAAAACCGCGAGGGTTTTCAATGGTGTCTCAAAATATACGTTTTCCATCTCGAAACCAGGCAAACATTGGGTTCGTCTTTACTTTTACCCTCTTCATCACCCTCTCTACGATCTTAAAACCGCGGTTTTCACTGTCCATACCCAGAAGTTCGTCCTTTTACATGATTTCTCTGTAGGTGATGATTCTAAGGTGGCTTTCAAGGAGTATCTCGTTAACGCTACACAACATTTCTCCCTCGTTTTCGAGCCGAAAAAGGGTTCATGCGCGTTTGTTAACGCCATCGAGATCGCGGCTGTTCCCGATGAAGTTTTCTCTGATTCTGCACTGATGGTTCCGCAAGGTGGCACTGTGAATGGCTTGTGGAATTATGTTTTGGAAGTTTCGTATCGGTTGAATATGGGAGGACCAACGTTGAGTCCAAAAAACGATACATTGGCGAGGACATGGCTGCCTGATGAGCCATACAATGTGTTTCCACAAGGAGCTCAAGCTGTGAAAGTTTCTTATATCAGGCTTGATAAACGGATTACTCGGTTCATTGCTCCTGATTTAGTTTACGAAACCGCGAAAAGGATGACACCCGAGGCGTATGCTCAGACGATGGAGCCGAATTTCAATCTCACTTGGACAGTGAAAGTCGATGCAGGATACTCGTATCTCATAAGGATGCACTTTTGCGACATTGTAAGCAAGTCCCCCAATGACTTGTACTTCAATGTGTATATAAACAGCTTTATGGTGGTTTCGAGTCTCGATCTCACTGCAGCAGCTGGTGGCTTGGCCACTCCGTATTACATGGATTTCGTGCTCAATGCGTCGGTCATCACGAACAATTCTATCCTGGTTCAAGTCGGTCCATCCTCGAATGGTGGCCTACCTGATGCAATCCTCAATGGCTTGGAGATCATGAAGCTGAGCAACTTTGCTGGTAGTTTGGATGGTTTGTATGCTGTTGATGGTTCATACAAGGGGAAACCTATGAAACTCAAAGTGGTTGCAATTTCAGGGCTCTGTATGGCCTTCTTCGCCATGTTCTTCCTCGGAATTGTTTGTATCCGGTGGAGAAAACGGCCTTGCAATTGGCAAAAACAGAAGAGCTTCTCGTCGTGGCTTTTACCGGTCCATGGAGGCAGTTCGAATTTCTTGAGCATATCCCGGAAAACGAGCATGTTTGGCTCAAGGAAAAGTAAGAGTGGACACTCAAGTTTGTACTCTACTCAGGGTCTTGGCAGGTCCTTCACTTTAGCTGAGCTACGAACCGCGACACATAATTTTGATGAAAAGACGGTGGTTGGTGTCGGTGGGTTCGGGAAAGTGTTCCTTGGGACCCTAGAAGACGGAACCAAGGTCGCAATAAAACGAGGAAACCAGGGATCCGAACAAGGCATAGACGAATTCAATACCGAAATACAAATGCTTTCAAAGCTTAGGCATCGCCATCTCGTGTCACTTATAGGATTTTGTGACGAGGAATCGGAGATGATCCTGGTTTACGAGTACATGGCCAATGGTCCGTTCCGCGACCATCTCTATGGTTCGAATGACAAACCGACTCTGTCCTGGAAACAAAGGCTCGATATCTGCATTGGTGCAGCGCGAGGATTGCATTATCTCCACACCGGTGCAGCACAAGGGATCATCCACCGCGACGTAAAGACAACAAATATTCTTCTAGATGATAACTTTGTAGCCAAAGTATCTGATTTCGGGCTCTCAAAAGCTGCTGCAATGGAGCAAGGCTATGTCAGCACTGCAGTGAAGGGTAGCTTCGGGTACCTCGATCCAGAATACTTCAGAAGACAACAACTAACAGATAAATCAGACGTTTACTCGTTTGGTGTGGTGCTTTTCGAGGTTTTATCGGCAAGGCCAGTGATATGCCCCGGGCTTCCGAGGGACCAAGTTAGTTTAGCCGAATGGGCAATGCAGTGGCATAGAAAAGGGATGATTGAGAACATCGTGGACCCCAAGATTACAGGGAGTATCAATGAAGAATCATTGAAAAAGTTTGCAGAAGCTGCAGAGAAATGCTTGGCTGAATATGGAGCTGACAGGCCAAGCATGGGGGATGTGTTGTGGAACTTGGAATCTTCATTGCAACTTCAAGAAGCTTCTTCAAAGATTGATGAATCATTAGAAAGAAAACGAGGTATAGATCCCGACGCCATTGCCAACCTTCTTTCTGGAATTGATGATGATTCTGAGGTGAATGTTGCCTCTCACTTGAATTTTCCAAATGTGGGAAATATCCAAGCAAGGTAAATCATGGGGTTTCTTCTTCCTTTTTGTGCGCTCATTCACCTGTATTGCTTTGTAAAATGTTACAGCCTTGTTTCATGGTTAATGAAAAAAACACTGTACTGCTTATGTTTCTGTAATTTCATGAAAATTGTTAAATAATTAAGATAGAATTTTCGACTGTCTTACAGAGTTTACATATATTTACAAGTCTAGTCTACTATAAAGAAATTTCATGGCAACCAATGCTTTTCGTTTCATTGATAAAAGTACCATAGGGTTACATTCTTCGTTTCATTGAGTATCGTCTTCAGGAGAAGAATCCCTCGATACCTGCTTATAGTCTTCTTTCTCGTCATAGTAATCGACACAAGAAGGTTCGCCGTTAAGATCAACAGTTACACCATTTGGTTTCCTCACAAACTGTCCCCTCAAGCGCGGCCTCCTTTCGGCTAGCTTTTTTCTGTTTACGTATCGAATCTTCTTATCGAAACAGCGCTCTTTCCTTTTCTGCCGAAATTTGATTAATGCTGCCTCTCTTCTGTCAACCTTACTTGGTTTCACTTCACCGGGAGATGAATTTCCAACAGATGGCCATGAATGACCTGTCAGCATTGGACCAGGTTGCATGCACATGTTAACAGGGTAGTACGGAAACGATGCCATACCACTAACATGCGAATGGGAATGACAATGTTGAAGGTGATTATATTGAGGTACCACACCGGAACTAGCATGGTTTTGGAGTTCAAGGAGGTTGTTCTGAAACAACATGGCCGATGGCGGCATCATAACTTGATTCATAGCTCCCGACATATAGTATGAAAATGCACTTTGTGTTGGTAAACCAGATACATCATGTCGAGGTTTGTTTCTTGGCGGCACAAGTTCCTGAAGGAACTTGTCTTCCCCAAAATTCTTATGTTGTGAGAACTCCATCGACGCAGGAGCAGAAGACCTTTCTAACGAAAGTGAATCCGGTACACTACTGCTGCTTGGAAAGTCGTCGCCTTGAGAACAGTTTTCCCACGCTTCACCGTTCTCATGTACTTGGGTATCATTAACCACTTGTTGACCGTATTGCGGAAGATTCTCTTCAAGGATCTTAATTTGGGCAGCATTTTCGTCATTAGGGGTCGACGCTTGAGCGCTGCTTTTTACCGTTGGTGATTTTACGTAAGCAAAAAAGGCAGATGACTCGCCAATCTTTAGTTCACTCTTCTTTGGACCACATGCAAGTTGCCCTGCTCAAAATATCACCAACATTAGGACATGTACTGAATAAGAGAATCAGTTAATGCAAAAGTTCGGAAACCAGAAAAAGAATCACAGCCATGGTTTCTCGGTATTCCAGTGTTATCGCATGATAACTAATGCTTGCATTATAATGAATAATAGATGAAGAAAAGATAACTGATTTTGAAACATCGTCTGACTCGTTTAATAGTACAACAAAGCAATATCCCATGCAATAAAAAATGAAACATTATACTGAAGACTAATGTTTTCCAAAGAATCCGAAAATAGAAGGCAAAATTATATCACTCTATTCCTTAAAATATCCCATGCATTAATAGAAAATAATCTCAAATATGATATCCAATATTTTCTAGGCAAGGAACAGTATAAGAGCAGTCCACCTGTTCTCCGGTCACTTATTCCTGGAACACGAGGACGACATTCAACTGAATCATTCTGAGGAGGCTGCACAGTAGCAGCAGCGAACTGAAAGAAAAAAAAACACATATATGAACACAACCATAAATTTCACTCTTTACGCCATTGATTTTCCATATATTCATAAAACCAAGTAAAGATCATGAAATTACAGCATGCATCCACAGCTGCAGATTATTCTCATTCATAGACAACTTTCGTAACATGCCTAAAGTGCATATTTATAACCTATCCTATACAACATCACAATGGCTGCAAACTAACTGGATAATTGGTTCCGCAGATAACAGATTCCTGTTCAGGAGTCTATAAATACCTACTATAAAATCTCATCACAGGAAGCAACACAGATCAACTTCAACCATATAAACAGGAAGACAATAACAATAGATAAATACACTTAAATCGCATATATTATGACCAGGAGTCATTTCATAAAGTAAAAGTTAATGATCTCATTATCCACATTCGAACATGGTTTTCCCCTAATTTTAAATGTACACAAATACGTATTTGGTTATCTGAGTTCAATACTCACTTCGTCTTCCAGATGGATTGGAGCTCGCATCTCTGGATTGGTGGCCTTCCGGGACTTGTCCGCTGTGTCATCCGAGAACAAAGTAGTACTGTTTGTATTAGCATCACCAGGGTCTGATGCCACCAGATCAAAGTCATAGTTCAAGATGTTCCTTTCTGCCAGACCAAGCTGCCAGAGAAAGAAACAAACTTAATATCACAGGTAGTTCTCATTAAACATCCATTCATGCATACATATCAACTCTCAAAGGAATGTCGGTTAATGGGTTTCTCGGTTCTTTCTATCTAATTTTTTACCCTAATTATACTCTTACAAGTATAAACCGCAATGGAACTGTTTTTACAGTAGGGAGGAAATCAAAGACAGACAGAGGGGGGAAAACCCTACAAAAAGTACATCTGAAAGTAACCGATAAAAGGAAAACTGCTAAAAAAACAAACCTCACGCCGCCTTCTCCACATATGTGTCCACAAGTTCAACAATTCATTGGTTCGTAAAGGCTTGACAAGATAATCAGCAGCACCAAGCCTCAAACACTTAACAACAATAGAGACCTCATCCCGGGCCGACATCACTTATCATTGAAAGGAAAGAAAAATATAATAATCAGACCACAAACACCAAAAAGGAAAAATCGCAATAAAAAAAATCAGACAGCCAAAGAAAAGAAGGTTAAAGGAAAACTCACTAATAACAGGAATCCGACGCAGTTCCTTATTCCGCATAATATACTTCAACAACTTCATTCCTTTTGACATCGGGAGGTCAACTTCTGCGAGTATGATATCAATTTCAGCTCCCTCGGCATTCAGTGCATCAATAACTCGTCTAGCGGAGCTCACTGAAGTCACTGTGAATAAAATGTAACACAAAATCATGAAGCTGATATCTCTTCTAGAAGTATATGGAAAGAGTCATCGGTCATGAAACTATAGGACACTCTCCTAATTGGAACATATAATGATAGAAGTAATACAAAATGTTGAGTTCCTACAAAAAGTAGAAGCAGCCTAAATAAGTGGCACAATGAACATACTCTAAAATGTAATACAACTCTCAATTCAAAAGGTCAACCATCACTATGTTATACATATTGAAACACACATAAGCCCTGATGGTGGAGGTAAGGGAGGATCGCAGCATTTTAAGTCAGGGGTCAACTTATAAAATTCTAGGTGGTCGAAAATGAATTATCAATAGAAGATACAAAGAAAATATCTAAAATGTATGAAAATTTTAAATTTTCAGGGCGGCTTCGGTCCATCCCTGGCGGAGGGGAAAGTCTAAACAGCAAAGAGAATTGAAAAAGGATGATAACTAATTGAATTACATAGAATTCATAATATAACTCTCAGTAATAGAAGAATGAAAAAGAAAAATTAACAGAAAGAGAAGCATACCCTGGTAAGAACATCTCACAAGTAGTGAAAAAACTTCTTCACAACTCTTGGTATCATTATCACATAGCAAAATCCTCACTTTGCTCCTATCTGTAAACCCACCTCCTCCTACTCCTGCTTTACAATCTTTATTAAAATTCAGCTCTTTGGTCTCCATATTCCTCCCCCACACTCCAAAAAGCAAAGATAAAACCTTGCTTCTAAAAACTATCTTAAAAAATGCTCTCTTTTTTTATAAATCAAAAGGAGGATACTAAAGGAAGCCCATAAAAGTATTCATCTTTCCCAACAATCTAAACAAGATACAAAATTGGGATCAGGGTTTCTAACCATCCTGAACCTACTCTCCCCGTCCGTACACACCGCCTAATAAAGGACCGAGCTTGATTCTTCATCAAAGTTATCATGTCTTTTTCCATTTGGTTTAAAAAATGAATTAGACTTTCCATAAATGGCACAGAAATGCACAAGTGGACCCAATCGAGGATGTATGGTTGGATGAACCATGAACGGCCCAGATTTCAGCTCCACAAGGAACCCGTAAACAAAACGACCAAAGTGGAGATTACCTCATTCTGAATTCTGATAAGAGAAAATCGCCTCAGTAATCAAAAATGCCTTATAATATACGATTTTAACCAACTTTTTTTGGATTTGCCAAAATGACCAACAAAATCGCAACGCGAAATAAAAATCGCAACGCGATCCCCAGAATCGCAAATCAGTTTCCAAAATCGCAACGCGATTCTTGAAAATCGCAATGCGATAGTACAAATTCGCATTGCGATTTTACAGAATCGCAACGCGAATATGAAAATCGCAACGCGAACACATAAATCGCAACGCGTATCCGTAAATCGCAACGTGTATCCGTAAATCGCAACGCGTATCCGTAAATCGCAATGCGTATCCGTAAATCGCAACGAGAATCTGTAAATCGCAACGATAATCCGTAAATCGCAACGAGAATCTGTAAATCACAACACTGAAATTTTGGGTATATAACTACGCAACAGCAGCAAATCATAAACTAAATCCCTAAATCGCAACTCATTCCATCTCCATCTATCACTCTCTCCGGCGACATCCGTTCCTATATCCAACGACATCCTTCCCAATCCGGCAACAGGTTTTAGTTTCGCAGCTCGTCTGTTTAGTAAATTAATTTACAACCATGAAATCATCTAATGTTGATCATGTTTGGATAGATTTGTGTTTTGGAGGGTCATGGGATAATGTTCATGGTGTTTTACAATATATGCCTTTACCCATGAATCTTCAACTAAAATTGTCTTTACAAAAGTTAACTTATGAAACTCTAATGCTACGTGTTTCAAATAAATTGAATTTAGAGCCCCTAAGTGGATTTAGGCTATCTTATCAGAGAAATGGTAAAGTTTATTTGTTAACCGACAATGAAGATGTTGAACGATTCATTGCTTACATTAGTGTTTCACAAGATGATGTTACATTGTATGTTGTTGAACCTAGAAGTAGTATAGCGGGTAGTAATCAACTAAGTTTTTCTCAAAACCCACAACCTTTCTCTAATCCAAATCCCAATCAACTTTCAGCACCAAATTCCGGTTTTCGTATTGACCAGTTAGACGATGATGAGCCAACAGAAAAAATTGTGAGTACTAGTCAGTATTCGAAATTTGGTCTTGGTCAATATGTAACATCCTCAATACCGGGTTAGTGATCAAATTGTAAAGTTTCATAATTTGATGACTAAAATAGAAGAATGAAATAGCTCTATGATTATTAGATGCATATGATGAAGGTTATTTTGTAATTGTTAAAGGAAATAAAGGGTAAAATGGTCATTTGATCATTTAAGGAAATATACACGTGGGAAGAGAGCTATCTGGAAGCTTTTTCTTCTTGCTTCTCTTCTTCACGTGGGGCTAGCTTCAAAAGGTAAGTTCTTTGTTTGTAAATGAATTGTTGATTTTAAGGTTGGGTTTTGATTATTAGATGATAACTAAGCTTAAGGAAAGCTTAAATCATCTTAAAAACAAATGATGGAGAGGTTAAGAGAGATTAAAGATTTGGAGTTTTTATATGAAATTTTGGAAAGGAATTGATAAGTAGAATTTGAAGTTAAATTTGACTTGTCAATGGTTAAATTAAGAGATTTGGAGTGTTAGAATTGGAATTAGAACACATTGAAAATTGGTATGATTTTTGAATCTCATATGGAAGATAGGATTTTGAGGTTTAAGATGAAATAAATGAATATAGACTTGGTTTTAAGTATGTATACTAGAGTTAAGAATGAAAAGGGATGATATATGAAGGGTTTGAGTGGAAATGAAGTAATTTTCGGGTTGAAAATATGATTTCTGGGCAAGGGGAATCGGTACCCATTCAAGGGGAACCGATACCCCTTCAAACGACAGAATTCCAGAATGTCTCCCCCTAAAGAAAAATGTTAATATTGGTTTAATAAGTTCGTTTAAGTTGCTAGTATTCAATTACAAGGTGTAGGTATCTAATGATTACCTCGAAATGTACATTTATGTAGATTTACGCATAAAGAATTCCGGAACGTTTGGCAAGTAAGATCGATCAAGGGAAAGATAAGAGATGGAATTGACTAGTGAGGCCAGGTGAGTGCATATAATTAGTTTATGGTGCTAAATGGAAACAAGACTTGCGACAAGTCTATTTCCTCTGTTAGAATGTATGAATATATGATTACGTATATGAATGACATGAATTGTATGCATGCTATATGTGTTAACATGCTTTTGAATGTAATGTTATGAGAAGTATGTGCTTGTAATGTATATATATGAACATATGTGAAACTGAACTATGTGACTGCTGATAAAGATATGAGCCATATGACATGATATATGTGAACATGAGAAAACAAAGTTAAGATATGAACTATGTGATCCTATGAGGAATATGAAAAGAAGCTATGTGACTACAAGTATATGTTATGAGATAAGATCTATGTGATTGCATGCAAATATGATATTAGATATGTTTACACATACATGTAGTATGTGACAGAAAAGAAGGAACATGTGGTTATGAGATCAATGATTACACGTACATGTGATACGTGACTGAAAAGAAAAGATATGTGGTTATAAGAGAAAGAATATGAATAAGTAATGTGAACTGTTATAAATGAATGCCCATGTTATGTGATATGAGAGCTAGGGGTATAGTTGGCATGCCAAGGGTCGAGGGTACCTATGTTCTTCGGAACATATGGACTGTTTACCTATGTTCTTCGGAACATATGGACTGTTTACCTATGTTCTTCGGAATATATGGGACTGTTTACCTATGTCCTTCGGGACATATGGACTGATTACCTAGGTTCTTCGGAATCTATGGACTGGTCCTTCGGGACATTGATCGAGCTGTGGTGACAGCATATGTGTGCACAACTCAATGTACTCATACCTTAAGTTCTCACTAGTGTACATGGGCTAATAAAGTGATTAAACAAGCATACTGAATGTGATATGTATACGATGGGGTTATAAGTGGTTTGAAATGTGTTACGTGAACCATATGATGTTGTGTGTGTATAGTGTTTGATTGAAAAGGTTAACAATAAAAGTATGTGATTACATGATAAAATGTTAATGATGAATTATGTGTCTGTATGTATTTATGTAATTAATCTGATATGATTTATATGATACGAAGAATGCATGGAATTGCTATAACAGATAGAAAAGAACTGCATGTATCGATATATGTTTTAAAGTGCATTAAGTCGTTATGCCTCACTAAGTCTTCGACTTAGCGTGTGATTGTTTCACGCGTAGGTTTCGAGAAGAGTAAAGAGTAATGCGGAGCAAGACAGGTCAGTTTTCCTTACCAAATGTCAGAGAAATGTATGTACTGTTACAGAGTGTAGTGGCATGTAGTCTAAAGATATAAATGGTATGAACTCTGATATGTTGTAAACGCTTTGAAATAAATTAAATGTTATCAAAGTTTTAAATTACCCACTATTTTATACGAATGAATGTTTAAAAAGTCAATGTGACACTTCGGACTCGTATCCGGGTCGGATACGGGTTGGGGTGTTACATTTAATGGTATCAGAGCCAAGGTTTAGCCGATTCTCGGCATAACCGAAGTCCAAAGTGTCATAAAAGGTGTACATGCCAACATAGATTGAAAAATTTCTGATCTGATTGTGTAAGGATATGTTGTGTTGCTAATAGAATAAGAATAGTTTAATACAGTAGAAATCCGATCGTAATAATTTCAAAGTAAGTGAAAGGTGATATTCCTGATTGTGATAGCTATTCACTTGCCCTGGCCAGCAGGATGAAGAGCGTACACCTCAGGAAATGCCTAGTAAGATCAAAAGTTGATTTCAGAAAGCTGAAATCATATCTGAATAATGATAGAAAGTTTTCATCGTTTGAAATCGGAAAAACGATATAGAGTATTATGTGGATAAGATAGAATATGGTGAACGGGTGTCACCATAAGAATGTTAAAAGATCTAAGGACGTGATGAGTACGTATAGAAGAACTTAAGGATAGTGCATCAGTGACAAGGTATAAGATGTATAAGTCAGAGTATAAGTTCAAAGTGAAGGAATAACATTGTGTATAAGCAAGAGCGTTTATATGATAAGGGTTTGCAGTTAAGACGGAAAAGTTAGCGTTAGCTAACGAGAATGCGATGGGAATGTACTGGAATTATAAGATTATAAGATATTGTCAGGATATGAGAACCAAATCCGTAATGGATCTGGATACAGTTGCATATTTGGATCATAGTAATGTGGTATAGTAAAGGAAAAGGAAGTAAGAATTTGTATATTTAAGTAAAGCTGAGGATTGATAAGAAGAGTTTGAGAATATGTATATCGATGATCAGATTATAGGACACGGAGTCAGAATGTTGAGTTTGAGTAAAAGAAATTTCAGGACGTATGAGAATAGAAGTGAAATGATAAGTTGAGTAAGCGAATGTTAAGATAATTTAGATTGGAAAGAATGTATATGATTGGTATAAGAGGGCTTGTGCCCTAGACTGAACCAAAGTATTATCTAGCTGTCAGAGTAAAGGTGCTAGAGTTATAAGATTGGAGGAAAGATAAAGTGAGTTAATTGATTATGATATGAATTTGAATATAATTGATATTCTGAGCAGATAGCTATGATGTAGAACAGAGATAAGTATTTGCATGGAACCTTCAGGAAGGAAATACAAGTATAAGAAATGAAAGGGATTGATTTAAAAGAATCAGATACGATAAATGGAAGTACAGAGGACAGTTTTGATATAGAGTGATGAGATGAATGTTATTGTCAACGTGATGAGTGACATTATATGGAATTTTAGAAAGATCAAAGGAAAAATGCATAATCGAATGAGAGAAAGAAAAGACACAATGGATTGGTATTACTGGTTATTGCTTATGATAAACAACAGAAGATGAAGGTATAAACGAAAAAGATAGTCGAAAAACTAAGGGATTGAAAAGTAAGTTTCTGATGATGACAAGAAAGAATAAGTCAGGGAAGAACAAGAACATTAGAAGATATGTTCCTATTAAGATGTGCAGTGAAAATTCGAGGACGAATTTCTTATAAGGAGGGGATTTGTAACATCCTCAATACCGGGTTAGGATCAAATTGTAAGTTTCATAATTTGATGACTAAAATAGAAGAATGAAATAGCTCTATGATTATTAGATGCATATGATGAAGGTTATTTTGTAATGTTAAAGGAAATAAAGGGTAAAATGGTCATTTGATCATTTAAGGAATTATATACACGTGGGAAGAGAGCTATCTGGAAGCTTTCTTCTTCTTGCCTCTCTTCTTCACGTGGGGCTAGCTTCAAAAGGTAAGTTCTTTGTTTGTAAATGAATTGTTGATTTTAAGGTTGGGTTTTGATTATTAGATGATAACTAAGCTTAAGGAAAGCTTAAATCATCTTAAAAACAAATGATGGAGAGGTTAAGAGAGATTAAAGATTGGAGTTTTATATGAAATTTTGGAAAGGAATTGATAAGTAGAATTTGAAGTTAAATTTGACTTGTCATGGTTAAATTAAGAGATTTGGAGTGTTAGAATTGGAATTAGAACACATTGAAAATTTGGTATGATTTTGAATCTCATATGGAAGATAGGATTTTGAGGTTTAAGATGAAATAAATGAATATAGATTGATTTAAGTATGTATACTAGAGTTAAGAATGAAAAGGGGATGATATATGAAGGTTTGAGTGGAAATGAAGTAATTTCGGGTTGAATAATAATAGTTGGGTGACTAAACTGAACTTAAATGATAGTTAGATGATTATATGTAATTTACCCTAACATTAATAATAAATGATTCCAAACTTAAAAAGAATAGTTGTTTAAGTGGGAAGGAATGCGTATAATAAAGCGGAACTATTAGTTGACTTCCTAACTATAAATAAATAAATCAACTATCGGTTATCAGTCCATTCCTTAATCATTAAAAAAAATTATTTGTTCGTGATCACCCCATAATCAATGTGATGCTCAAAGTTAGATTTATTCGTATCGATCAAATTTAGGGTGTCACAAAATTAATAGTAGATTTATCTATTTCATATAAATAATAGAGTAATTGTGTATCATTGAACTTAAAAAATTTAATCATGGATTTTAATCATCGATACCTACTTAAACTTCGGGCTTTTAGAGATCATCGTCACTTCGAATCACAAATTATTGAAACTCAAATCGATTTCAATTAATTTTTCAATCAAATCAATTTTTTACGCCCCTAAATGTAGTGAGGTTCCATATAAATTCATATGGGTCTCTCCATTCCATCTTATACAGGTATTGTCGAGTTAGGGCATGGGTTGTCATGCTTACTTATACGAATAGAAGCAAACGATGAATATAATAAATGTTTCGATTTTTCGATTTTTTCAATTTTTCAAATACTTATATTAATTGTGTCAAATATATTCAGATGTTTATATTAAACATGTATTCATTTTTTATTAATCTGAGGTGAGTATAAGTAATATTTGTTCCCTGATTCAATTTGATATTGAACATTTATACTCCTGGACATGTATTATTTTTTACCCCTACACTTAAGTTTGAGTAACATATCAACCTAATTGAATGATATCAATAGTTTGAGAATTCAATTAAAATAGTATAAACCCTTCTATGTTACTCAAATTTAGTGTAGGGTAAAAAATGAATACATGTTAATAAATATCAATAGTTTAAATATTTAAATTCAAGTCGAACGATATGAGATCAACATTTAAACATATATATAAAAAGGAATGTTGTTTTCTCTAGAGATTCTGAGTTTGAGCAATTACTTTGCAGGATGTCGTCATTGTCAATACTTTAAGAAAATTTTGATTAAATAGATACTACATGTAATCATCACCGACTATTAAAAAAACAACTATCAATTGCATGATAATTTGATTTTTTTGTAATAAAAAATAAAATAATTTTATCAAATTTTAATGACACAATCTATTCTTAAAATGTTAGATTAAAATAAAACTTGTAATATGTAAATATAATGAGAATTTGATTCATGCATTTGAATAAGTTGTATGACAGATTTAAACCGACATTTACAGGTCAAACAAACAAGTAGTTAGATTGACGTACGAATTTGATTAAAACGATATTGACATTTAAAGGACTCATTTGAAATGCTTTGAAGTATGAAGACCATATGAAGTCTACGATAGTTTGGGGACACACTGGCGAATTAACTCTTTTATCCCTTAAATTACTTATTATACTTTCAATCCCTCAACTAATAAACTCGAATTTTGAATCAGTTGGCAATGTAACTCTAAAACTGTCGAACCGTTATTCACACTTATTGCGCTGCGGTTTGCTGAAGCAATAACATACCGGAAGTGTTGGTTTGGATTAATTTAGGGAATAAATCATATTAATATAGATATTTCGTACGAATCAACGACTTTAACGATTAAGGGAATTATTGTTTTCTTGAGATCGGGTTTGAGTATTATATCAGGGTATGAACGTTATGTGAGAAAGTTGAGAGACTTGAACAAATACTATTGGATTCACCCCTATTTATAAAAAAAAATTATATTTCAGCACGAACCAAACAATCTTAATGATTAAGTGATTTGTTGTTATTTCTTAAGGTACCAAGTTCGAGCAGCGTATGCAAGGATGAGCGTTCATTGTCAAATTATTGAGAGTCTTTGAACATATATTACCATGTATTCACCTCAATTTATAAAAAAAAAACGATATTTCAATTTTCTATGTTTCGGTTTAGATTGAATTATTTAATTTTAGATATTATTTATGATATAAATTATAGATTTAATATAAATTAAATAAAAACTTTTTTATTTGAATGGTCTGAATAATTCATATTTGACTGGTCTGAATAATTCAAAAATTTAATATGTAATTAATAATCTGAATTTAATAAAAATCAAATATTACAATCCAAATTCATTTCGTATATTTGTTTGAGCAGCACCTTCAACTATGCTCAAAAGTGAATAAAATATGAGATAAAATAGATTAAAAAATCACTCAATTATATTAAAAATAATTTTTGATTAATGGATTTTTTAAATATTATTAAAATTAAATTTTTTAAATAATTATAAAATAATTATTAATTTTATAAAATAATGATCAAAATAAAAGCTAATTGCATCACATGTCCTCCAAGTATTACTCTCATTTTAAATTGGTACCTAAACTTTTAATATTTCAATTTCATCCCTAAACTATGACTATAATTCTAAATTAGTCCTCAAACTTTTAACATTTCAATTTATTCCTCAAACTATGCCTTTATTCTAAATTGATCCCAAATTTTAAACATTTCAATTTTTTCTCAAACTATACTATATACTAATCACGTCTCTTGTTAATAAAATCATTAGACCGAGTTATATATATATGTTTGAAAAAAATTAGGTTAAATTATGGTTGCAACTAATTACATATTAGGATGAATTTGATGATGGAATTGGAAGATTCAAAAGTCTCGGGACTAACTTAAAAAGAAGGTCATAGTTTAGGGATGAAACTAGATTGTTTAAAGTTTAAGGACTAATTAATAGAATGAGAGTCACAGTGATGAAATTAAATATTATAAAATTTAATGACTAATTTAAAATGACATTTATAGTTTAAACATATATGATGTAATTAACTCTTAAAATTATCAAAAAAATGTTATTATTCATAATGTTGTAGACATGGATGAACTGGCGGAACTGGTCCATGAAAAATTAAAATGATCATATATATATATATATATTTAATATATTTTCTATTGAAAATCTTTTTTTTCTTTGAAAATTATACGAACGTCCCTAATCGTAGATGAGTTATTTTGTAACAAAAAAATTAAACTATTTAGGTCGGGATTTGTTAATCTTGCACTACTTCTTGTTAATTCACCGAAGATGAAACCTAAACCCAACTAAACTAAACAACAGAACCAATCGAAAAAAACATTAAACTTACACTTTTGCACGTCTCTCCCAACGTGCTCCCAACAAACTAACGATTTTTCTTACGTACAAATTTGTACCCACTCCCCACCACACCATCTACTAGCATGTCCAAACCACCCCACCACCACCTTTGCCACCTCCGTGTTAGTGTTTTTCAGATTAACAATGGGAGGAGATCATCGTAGGAGGCCATCATTAATGCCTCTAAATAATTGTATCTCCTCCCTTTCTTTGCTCTTCATTTCCCTTTACCTTCTCACATCAAACCATGCTTATGCTGTTTCAGCCCTTCTTCATCACCATCTGCTTCGTATGAGCCGTTTGATAATATCTTATCGATTGTGGGTCTTCCATGGAAACAAAGCTGGATGATGGACGGGTGTTCATGTCGGATTCTGAATCCACCACTTACTTATCCACTAAACAAGATATCCTAGCGTCGGTTGATTCCATTCGCAGCAGTGTCTTCCCGATCCCACCTTTTCTTCAATGGCGGATTTATACAAAACCGCGAGGGTTTTCAATGGTGTCTCAAAATATACGTTTCCATCTCGAAACCAGGCAAACATTGGGTTCGTCTTTACTTTTACCCTCTTCATCACCCTCTCTACGATCTTAAAACCGCGGTTTTCACTGTCCATACCCAGAAGTTCGTCCTTTTACATGATTTCTCTGTAGGTGATGATTCTAAGGTGGAAAAGGGTTCATGCGCGTTTGTTAACGCCATCGAGATCGCGGCTGTTCCCGATGAAGTTTTCTCTGATTCTGCACTGATGGTTCCGCAAGGTGGCACTGTGAATGGCTTGTGGAATTATGTTTGGAAGTTTCGTATCGGTTGAATATGGGGACCAACGTTGAGTCCAAAAACGATACATTGGCGAGGACATGGCTGCCTGATGAGCCATACAATGTGTTTCCACAAGGAGCTCAAGCTGTGAAAGTTTCTTATATCAGGCTTGATAAACGGATTACTCGGTTCATTGCTCCTGATTTAGTTTACGAAACCGCGAAAAGGATGACACCCGAGGCGTATCAGACGATGGAGCCGAATTTCAATCTCACTTGGACAGTGAAAGTCGATGCAGGATACTCGTATCTCATAAGGATGCACTTTGTGACATTGTAAGCAAGTCCCCCAATGACTTGTACTTCATGTGTATATAAACAGCTTTATGGTGGTTTCGAGTCTCGATCTCACTGCCGCAGCTGGTGGCTTGGCCACTCCGTATTACATGGATTTCGTGCTCAAGCGTCGGTCATCACGAACAATTCCATCCTGGTTCAAGTCGGTCCATCCTCGAATGGTGGCCTACCTGATGCAATCCTCAATGGCTTGGAGATCATGAAGCTGAGCAACTTTGCTGGTAGTTGGATGGTTTGTATGCTGTTGATGGCTCATACAAGGGGAAACCTATGAAACTCAAAGTGGTTGCAATTTCAGGGCTCTGTATGGCCTTCTTCGCCATGTTCTTCCTCGGAATTGTTTGTATCCGGTGGAGAAAACGGCCTTGCAATTGGCAAAAACAGAAGAGCTTCTCGTCGTGGCTTTTACCGGTCCATGGAGGGAGTTCGAATTTCTTGAGCATATCCCGGAAAACGAGCATCTTTGGCTCAAGGAAAAGTAAGAGTGGACACTCAAGTTTGTACTCTACTCAGGGTCTTGGCAGGTCCTTCACTTTAGCTGAGCTACGAACCGCGACACATAATTTGATGAAAAGACGGTGGTTGGTGTCGGTGGTTCGGGAAAGTGTCCTTGGACCCTAGAAGACGGAACCAAGGTCGCAATAAAACGAGGAAACCAGGGATCCGAACAAGGCATAGACGAATTCAATACCGAAATACAAATGCTTTCAAAGCTTAGGCATCGCCATCTCGTGTCACTTATAGGATTTTGTGACGAGGAATCGGAGATGATCCTGGTTTACGAGTACATGGCCAATGGTCCGCTCCGCGACCATCTCTATGGTTCGAATGACAAACCGACTCTGTCCTGGAAACAAAGGCTCGATATCTGCATTGGTGCAGCGCGAGGATTGCATTATCTCCACACGGTGCAGCACAAGGGATCATCCACCGCGACGTAAAGACAACAAATATTCTTCTAGATAACTTTGTAGCCAAAGTATCTGATTCGGGCTCTCAAAGCTGCTGCAATGGAGCAAGGCTATGTCAGCACTGCAGTGAAGGGTAGCTTCGGGTACCTCGATCCAGAATACTTCAGAAGACAACAACTAACAGATAAATCAGACGTTTACTCGTTGGTGTGGTGCTTTTCGAGGTTTTATCGGCAAGGCCAGTGATATGCCCCGGGCTTCCGAGGGACCAAGTTAGTTTAGCCGAATGGGCAATGCAGTGGCATAGAAAAGGGATGATTGAGAACATCGTGGACCCCAAGATTGCAGGGAGTATCAATGAAGAATCATTGAAAAAGTTGCAGAAGCTGCAGAGAAATGCTTGGCTGAATAGGAGCTGACAGGCCAAGCATGGGGGATGTGTTGTGGAACTTG
The DNA here is from genome assembly GCF_006381635.1 of Hibiscus syriacus. Taxonomy (NCBI): domain Eukaryota; kingdom Viridiplantae; phylum Streptophyta; class Magnoliopsida; order Malvales; family Malvaceae; genus Hibiscus; species Hibiscus syriacus. The sequence goes on along the minus strand of NW_024063085.1, from coordinate 502,906 downwards.
GAATCTTCATTGCAACTTCAAGAAGCTTCTTCAAAGATGATGAATCATTAGAAAGAAAACGAGGTATAGATCCCGACGCCATTGCCAACCTTCTTTCTGGAATTGATGATGATTCTGAGGTGAATGTTGCCTCTCACTTGAATTTTCCAAATGTGGGAAATATCCAAGCAAGGTAAATCATGGGGTTTCTTCTTCCTTTTTGTGCGCATTCATTCACCTGTATTGCTTTGTAAAATGTTACAGCCTTGTTTCATGGTTAATGAAAAAAAACACTGTACTGCTTATGTTTCTGTAATTCATGAAAATTGTTAAATAATTAAGATAGAATTTTCGACTGTCTTACAGAGTTTACATATATTTACAAGTCTAGTCTACTATAAAGAAATTTCATGGCACCCAATGCTTTTCGTTTCATTGATAAAAGTACCATAGGGTTACATTCTTCGTTCATTGAGTATCGTCTTCAGGAGAAGAATCCCTCGATACCTGCTTATAGTCTTCTTTCTCGTCATAGTAATCGACACAAGAAGGTTCGCCGTTTAAGATCAACAGTTACACCATTTGGTTTCCTCACAAACTGTCCCCTCAAGCGCGGCCTCCTTTCGGCTAGCTTTTTCTGTTTAGTATAGAATCTTCTTATCGAAACAGCGCTCTTTCCTTTTCTGCCGAAATTTGATTAATGCTGCCTCTCTTCTGTCAACCTTACTTGGTTTCACTTCACCGGGAGATGAATTTCCAACAGATGGCCATGAATGACCTGTCAGCATTGGACCAGGTTGCATGCACATGTTAACAGGGTAGTACGGAAACGATGCCATACCACTAACATGCGAATGGGAATGACAATGTTGAAGGTGATTATATTGAGGTACCACACCGGAACTAGCATGGTTTTGGAGTTCAAGGAGGTTGTTCTGAAACAACATGGCCGATGGCGGCATCATAACTTGATTCATAGCTCCCGACATATAGTATGAAAATGCACTTTGTGTTGGTAAACCAGATACATCATGTCGAGGTTTGTTTCTTGGCGGCACAAGTTCCTGAAGGAACTTGTCTTCCCCAAAATTCTTATGTTGTGAGAACTCCATCGACGCAGGAGCAGAAGACCTTTCTAACGAAAGTGAATCCGGTACACTACTGCTGCTTGGAAAGTCGTCGCCTTGAGAACAGTTTTCCCACTTCACCGTTCTCATGTACTTGGGTATCATTAACCACTTGATGACGTATTGCGGAAGATTCTCTTCAAGGATCTTAATTTGTGCAGCATTTTCGTCATTAGGGGTCGACGCTGGAGCGCTGCTTTTACGTTGGTGATTTTACGTAAGTAAAAAAGGCAGATGACACCAATCTTTAGTTCACTCTTCTTTGGACCATGCAAGTAGCCTGCTCAAAATATCACCAACATTAGGACATGTACTGATAAGAGAATCAGTTAATGCAAAAGTTCGGAAACCAGAAAAAGAATCACAGCCATGGTTTCTCGGTATTCCAGTGTTAGCATGATAACTAATGCTTGCATTATAATGAATAATAGATGAAGAAAGATACTGATTTTGACACATCGTCTGACTCGTTTAATAGTACAACAAAGCAATATCCCATGCAATAAAAAATGAAACTTATACTGAAGACTAATGTTTTCCAAAGAATCCGAAAATAGAAGGCAAAATTATATCACTCTATTCCTTAAATATCCCATGCATTAATAGAAAATAATCTCAAATGATATCCAATATTTTCTAGGCAAGGAACAGTATAAGAGCAGTCCACCTGTTCTCCGGTCACTTATTCCTGGAACACGAGGACGACATTCAACTGAATCATTCTGAGGAGGCTGCACAGTAGCAGCAGCGAACTGAAAGAAAAAAAACACATATATGAACACAACCATAAATTTCACTCTTTACGCCATTGATTTTCCATATATTCATAAAACCAAGTAAAGATCATGAAATTACAGCATGCATCCACAGCTGCAGATTATTCTCATTCATAGACAACTTTCGTAACATGCCTAAAGTGCATATTTATAACCTATCCTATACAACATCACAATGGCTGCAAAACTAACTGGATAATTGGTTCCGCAGATAACAGATTCCTGTTCAGGAGTCTATAAATACCTACTATAAAATCTCATCACAGGAAGCAACACAAATCAACTTCAACCATATAAACAGGAAGACAATAACAATAGATAAATACACTTAAATCGCATATATTATGACCAGGAGTCATTTCATAAAGTAAAAGTTAATGATCTCATTATCCACATTCGAACATGGTTTTCCCTAATTTTAAATGTACACAAATACGTATTTGGTTATCTGAGTTCAATACTCACTTCATCTTCCAGATGGATTGGAGCTCGCATCTCTGGATTGGTGGCCTTCCGGGACTTGTCCGCTGTGTCATCCGAGAACAAAGTAGTACTGTTTGTATTAGCATCACCAGGGTCTGATGCCAGAACAAAGTAGTCCTGTTTGTATTAGCATCACCAGGGTCTGATGTTAGTCCAGGTAGCTTTCCATATATCGAACCCCACGGAAATAGATTCCATGCATTCAGGTCCTCTACCAATATTATTAGCTCCCGAGGAATAGGTTGTCTGGCCTCTCTGCCTAAAAAGCCGGCATACACAAGTAGTAGAAGGCATACTCGGACAACATCGACGTCATCCATCCGAGTGAAACCAGCTTTCTTATTAAACAATTTCTTCAGGTCGTCGACGTGTAGGTTCGGCTTCTCCATTGACTCATCCGGAAAAACCCGGGTAACCATGATGGGCGGGCGATATGACGAGTGTACGGCCTACATCATCGTGTCCGAATCGTAGACCAGTGATTAAGCAGAACTCCTTCCGCCCAAAACAAGTATACGCTGGTGGAAAATGAAACCATATCTCTTCTCACCACGTTGTATACTGTCGGGTAGATTTGATGTCATGGTCTGAAGCCACAAATGGGTCAAATTAGCATCTCCACCCGGATGTTGTACTCTCAGCCATGGCCCGAAGCAGGTTTCCTCAAACAATTGTCTTTGTGCAGGTGAAAGCTTCGAAGCAATTGTAGTGGCTAGGCTAACTTTATTCCTTAATGTCAATGAAGCCGAAAAAAATTTCTACAAAAACAATAAACATACCAAGTTAGATATACCAAAAACTACACTGTGAAGATATACCAAAAATAATAAACATAAAAAGTAGTAGTTTATTCTTGAAACTAAAATTTGCAACACTGTTTGTCTTTTGGTTGAAATGAAAATCGCAACGAGAGAATGACTGTCGCAACGAGAGAAATGAAAATCGCAACGAGAGAATCGCAACGCGAAATGAAAATCGCAACGAGAGAATCGCAACGCGAAACCAAAATCGCAATATTTTCATTTTTCTCGTTGCAGATAGTCATTTTCACGTTGCGATTTTCATTTATCTCGTTGCGACTCTTCTGCAAATTGAAACTTGAATGGATTGCATTACTTCAACCAAAAGACAGAACAAAGACAAAGACAATACTAACTTGAAAATCGCAACGAGAGAATAGCAACGCGAAATGAAAATCGCAACAAGAGAATCGTAACGCGAAATGAAATCTAAGTGAAATGGTTAATCTATTATTGAAATGACCAGTAAACTTATCATCAGTTTCAATATGAAAAACCTACAATAATGCAAAAATTTCAAAATAAAAATAATTAAAAAAACTAACCCTCGGAGGTTGATTTTCCATTTCTGAATATTGTGAGGGATTTCTGACCGTGAATGGTTGTGAGGGATTTCGCCGGAGATGGGGACGGAAATCTTCGGAGATGGGGACAGATTTCGCCGTAGAGAGTGAGAGATGGAGATGGGACTGAGTTGTGATTTTAGGTTTTAGGTTATGAGTTGCGATTACGGGATTTTGTCTTAATATTCGTTTTTGTAATTTGAAAATAAAATACGCGTAGCGATTATAATGGCGCTTTAAAAATCGCGTTGCGATTTACGGATACGCGTTGCGATTTTACGTATTGTCGTTGCGATTTACGGATACGCGTTGCGATATACGGATACGCATTGCGATTTACGGATACGCGTTGCGATTTACGGATACACGTTGCGATTTACGGATACGCGTTGCGATTTATGTGTTCGCGTTGCGATTCTGTAAAATCGCAATGCGAATTTGTACTATCGCATTGCGATTTTCAAGAATCGCGTTGTGATTTTGGAAACTGATTTGCGATTCTGGGGATCGCGTTGCGATTTTTATTTCGCGTTGCGATTTTGTTGGTCATTTTGGCAAATCCAAAAAAAGTTGGTTAAAATCGTATATTATAAGGCATTTTTGGTCACTAAGGCGATTTTCTCTTCTGATAAAAGGAAAGTGTTGTTTTCTCCTGATAAAGTAAATGTTTAATATTTAAATTATTATTTTTATTTTGTTTTCGTATTTACATTTATATTTTATAGGTTATACTTAATATTTATTTTATGTCTCATTTTAATATCGTCATTAAAAGTTAAAAAAAAATCTGTTGACATAGTATTTTTTTATTTTCTAATGAGATATAGTATTTATTTTAGGTATTTTTCTCGAAAAATCATCGGTGATCGGTATATTTATCGATCTAACACCGGTCAGATTATATTTTTTGATCTAACACTCGTAGCAATAAAGCGCACCCCCTGACCCGCGTTATATGCTGATTTTGCGCCACGTGGGGTATAGCGTGCCCCATGTACCGCGCTATACGCTGACATGGGTTACACGTGTGTATAGCGCGCCCCTGATCCGCGCTATACGCCATGTAAGAGTATAGCGCGAATCAGGGGCCGCGCTATACCGAAATTATATTTAACGCGATCTCTGGTCCGCACTATATCTTTTATGAATAATTACATATAGTGTGGTGCATGTACCGCGCCTTATATGGTTATAAATACACTCCTACGTCGATTAAGTTTCTAACATCTCCTCGCATCTCTCCTCTTAACTTATAAATTAATACAATAATTCTGTCAACAAGCAATAATTCAGGCAATCTTCTCATATTTGATTTAGAAGTTCATGCGATTTTTCGTTATAAGATAATTTTGTTATAATTTTTTAATTATACTTATTGTTTATTATCATTATTTGAAAAATTATTATACTAATTATTTTCAATTAATTTTTATGTTTGTGAAATTGAAAAGCGGGAGCATACGTTGAAATAGTTTTGCGGTGCAGGTAATAATATAATATTATATTATTTAAATTATTTACGTTGATGTGTAAAAAAATTATTGTGTTATATTTTCGTTCATATATAATTTATTTAATCAAGTTTGTTTCAGTTATTTTTTTTGCAGATATAATATTGCTGCACTTTTAAACTCAAAGAATGACGCGACTTTCAGCTATTGTTTATTATGATGGTGAAATTCGAGAAGATGAAACCGGCGTTGTTTTCGTATCAAATGAGCGAGTTAAAATATCATTCAAGAGAAAACATAACTCTTGAGGAGCTGATAACGAAGATTTCGAGGAAGATTCATGTTGGAAGTAGTAGAAGAATGTCGTCGTTGCAGTACAGATTTCCAACATCATTGTTGCCATTAACTTATACAGTGTTCGAACTTTCGAACAATGATGATGTTCAAATGATGGTTGAAACTCAAAGTAATTATTCAGACGCTGCTATTGAGATGTATGCATATTTTGTTCAAGTGCGTGCTGTTCGGGGTCAATCACTAAGCTCTCACTATGGGCTGGCTGAACAAGTTGACAGCCCGACTACAGTAATGTGTAATGATTTTAATGCCATAATGGGGATACATTCATCCGCAACTCCTTACGATATGTATCGAGGTGGGTCCATGAACAATCCGTATGGCAATACCGCGTACAGTTCAAGGGGAAGACATTCATCTGCAAATTTCTTTGACCTTAATATGGAGATGTCATCGACCAACAATCTATGTAGTTTACATTTGACACGATGGCTTCAAGCTCCAGGGGGAGACATTCGACTGCGAGCTTTTTCGATATCAATGTCGATATGCCTTCTAGTTCAAGGGGAAGACATGCAAGTAGTAGGTTTTTCGACCTAAATGTGGAGCGCATGGAGGAACCATCATCTCCACCAGAAGAACCGCTTCGTGAGCCTGGTACGGATGGTGTTGAGACTGGACTATTCATTAACCCAGAATCACCGCAATTCAACTCCGATGATGATGATGTAGATGAAGTTCCAGGAAATGTGACACAAACTGACCCTCCTGCACACATGTATGAAGCTGATTATGGTGCAATGTACGGGCCAGAATTTGCGGATATGCCTCATCTCGGTGACTATGGATATTACTCATCAATAAATAATGGTGAGTTATCTTTAGGCATGGAGTTTTCAAGCAAAGAAGAAGCGATGATGGCTATAAAAATTTACAATATCCATAATTCTGTTCAGTCCAGAGTCAACCGATTGATGACCGAAAAATATATATGCTATTGTACCCGATGCGAAAACGGATGCAATTGAATGGTTTGCATATCGAAAATGAAGAGGAAAAACAACATATGTGAACTAACAGTATACAACGGTCCTCACACATGTTGTGCTGGAGGGGTCAACCAAGATCATCCCAACTTGGACTCTGAAATGATATGCCAAGCCATCATGCCCATGGTAAAAGCAAGCTCTCATATAGATGTTGCAGTGTTGATTTCAGCTATACACTCGCAGTATGGGTACACTGTCTCATATAAAAAAGCTTTATTGGCAAAACAAAATGCTATTATCAAACTTCATGGCGAATGGGATGCATCTTACAACGAACTTCCAGGTTGGTTTAGTATGGTGCGGACGTTGAATCCTGGGACAATTGTGGACTTCGAAACCTCCTATGCATACTATAATGATCGAGTTCTTCGCGATCGAAGCCAATTCTACCAGGTTTTTTGGAGTTACCCACAGTGCGTTAATGCTGCCAAATACTGCAAGCCTATGGTCTAGATCGACGGGACTTTCTTGTATGGAAAATACAAACAAGTTTTATTATTGACAGTTGTCCAAGATGACAATCGCAACATTCTTCCAGTTGCTTTGCTCTTGTCGAATGAGAAGATACAGATTCTTATGCTTTTTTCCTCCGAAATTTACGTGCACATGTTATCACGAGGAAAAACATATGTGCCATTTCAGATCGCAGAGCTGGGATCAAAGCAACAATGGAGTCTTTAGGTCCAATGTGGCAACCACCCTTTGTCCAACATAGGTATTGTCTCCGACACATTACTGCGAACTATTATGAAAGGTACAAGAAGAATGATGAGCGTCAATTAATTGTGCGCATGGGTAAGTGAAAGCAAGTTAGTAAGTTATACATTTTTTGATCAGGTTACGAACTACTTCCTCGAACGTTTGAATCAATGCTTCAAGATTTACGGGCGAAGAACGAGGAATGATACGATTACATCAGCCTCATCGATAAAGAAATGTGGACGAACGCATATGATGGTGGATATCGATATGGACACATGACGACCAGCTTGGCTGAGGCAATCAATTCAACCTTAAATGGTGCACTTCACTTACCTGTAGCGACTTTGGTAAAAACTACATATTTTCGTTTGGGGGCGCTTTTTACGAAGCTCGGGGGACAAGCTCAAACCTGGATGCAAGGCGGTCATGTCTATCACCCTAGATTAGTTGTAGATCTACAAAAAAAAAGTTGCCGCATCAAATGGAATGTTTGTAACAAGCTTCTCTAGAAGGCATGAAATGTTTCGTGTCACAGAGTTGCCACGACCTCTTCAAGGGATTGAAGCTGTGTCGTTAAGAGTAAATCTAAGGGACAGAACGTACGACTACGGGTTTTTTCAAGCTCTGAAGTATCCATGCTCTCATGTGATAGCAGCTTGCTGGCACACACGTCAATACTATAACCAGTTTGTGGATCCCGTATACCTACTATCTGAAGTTTTTAAGGTATATGAATTTGAGTTTCCCCCATAGGTAATGACAAAGACCCTGATGAGGTTTAAGATTGGCTTCCGATTGTATCAAATCTGAATTTATTGAGGAAGCGTGGTCGTCCAAAATCCAATCAAATTCATTGCGATATGGATATTCGAGAAAGATCTAGACAAGACAGAAGATGTGGGCATTGTAGAAACCTAGGACACACGAGAAAAATATGTCCACTTCTGTTGTCATCAAGTAACAATTGATGAGGAAATGATGTATTTGTTTATCAAATAATAATTCTTGTACTTTAATTTGCATTTACTTCAAGTTAATGATAACCAAATTGGTATTTGAATATACTTTTAAATACAACAAACTTACAATAAGTATTAAATGATAACCAAATTAGAATAACTGATATTAAATGGTAATAAACAAAATTAACTGAAATACATTAAAAAAGTCCAACAAATTTAACAAAATAAAGTAAGTATTAAATGAGAAATAATAAAAAATTACAATTTTAAAAAATAAAGTAAATACAAATATAATAAAAAAAATCTATCGATGCCTACGACGCGAATGTGTTCCGCAGGGCGGTGGCTGTCGGTCTCGAGGAGGATTTCTTCGTATCACTGGTTCTGACTCCTCACTGTCATCATCATCACCGTCGTCGTCGTCGTCCTGAGCAGATACATTAGGTTGATGAGGAGTTGATGACGATGAAGCACCTCCATAGAATAAGGACCCTGGAGGTATATGACTGACTATCCCACCGGCCTGCGAAAACTGGGAAACTCCAGACATCGCTGAGTGTGAAAACTGTACAGAAGGTGTCTGTACTGCGGCCATAGGTGATGAGGTTGAACCCATCAAATATCCAGCATATGAACCCTAAGTCGAATCTGTAAACATAGACCTATAATAGCCTCCAGGAGGGGTCATCTATGACGGTGACGGCGGCGGGGTCATAAAACCATGTGAAGGCGGCGACAGTGGCATCTGGTAATGGAAAGACGATGACGGCATCATATATGGCTGCTGTGAAGGTCATGCTGGTACAACTAAGGATGAACCGGAAGCACCTGCTCTCTGTCAACGAGTCGGGGGACGATGGTGCTGTGGCGGATCACGTCTCTATTGACGTCGCGGAAAGGTATGCCCTCTTGCATCCTCGGGAAGCAAAAACGGTTTCCCGTTACTGTTGAACCACTCATAATAACCGTCAGCATACATCAAGAGGTCATCAAAAATAGGCTCTCTACGGGGAAGGCGCCGATGTCGATCCTCCCACAACACGACCCACTCATGATGCCTCACCAGCCAATCTGTATCTGTCTTGCCGCGTCTATCTAAGCTATGCAACTCGTCCATATTGCGAGGTGCTTCCAGAATTGGTTGAAAACAACCAAACTTCCGGAGCACGCGATCAGTAGAGTGTCACTCGACGGTCGCATAACAAATCAGAGGACCATCTCTATCCAAACATCTGATGGACCCCTCAACTCAGGTGGGATCACCGCCCTCACATCATCAGTACAATATGGCACCTATTCAAACTAAAACAAATATTATATAATTTTTTATCAAAATAATAATCTATTTATATAACTATAATCTAAAATCAATTTTTAAACATTAAAATTCATACTTGTGTGCCAGCATGCTGATCGATGAGCACCCTAATTTTTTCTAAATCATCAGGTAGCTCCTGATGATTTTTCCTATCAATAGACCACCTATTCAATGAAAAAAATTTATACGCTGTATAAAATTATTAATATACAAAATCAGTTTTATAATTACCTCAGAAGTAGTGGAAATACGAATGAGTTCTTCACAACGGGACATAAAAAGGGCAATCGATACCATGCCCAAGACTACAGTAGCAGGAGACATCCGTCAATAGCATTACGCCTGTAGTCAGTGGCTCCACACATCTCCCTGTACAGTAAAGCCAAAACTATCGAGCCCCAACTGAATAATCTGGCGAGACGAAAGTCGCTAAGATGTTGCAACCACATGCTGTGAACTAGGTTGCGCGATTTGTCCGGCATCAACAACCCTCCTATCAAATGCAATATACATGCTCGTGCATACATCTTAACCTCATCCTTAGAGGCGTCTGCGCTCAACTCCCAAAAATTGGCATCTAACCAATTTAACGGTATCCTACCTCCGATAAAACTTTCCGGGACACGTCCTAGATTTTCCCGGCACAAAGTAGTCCAAGAACCGGAAGCTATCCTTGATATCACATCTCCATCCACCGGAAGCCCCAGGTGCATAGAAACATCCTCAAGCGTGATCGTGCACTCTCCGCACGGAAGATGGAATGTGTGGGTCTCCGGCCTCCACCGCTTTACTAAGGCAGAAATAAGGTCTGGTTCTATTTTACAATGACCTTGATATCTACCTATGTAACCAAATCCAGCCTCTACTAAATACGTCAAGACACAACTAGGTATCACTAACTTAAGATTCCTAATAAAAGGATCTAATACATGGTTCTTCTCCTAAAAATTAATTCTTAATCTAATAATCATGCATTAAATAAATCAACTAATTATTACTAATAATTTAAATTAAATTAAAACGTTAAAATGTTATCGTATCAGTAAAGTGTCGAGATATATGATTTCATCCAAGCGAAGTAGACTGTCTTCCATTATATATCTACAAAAAAATTATATTAGTAAAATATTAAATAAAGTAAAATACTTAAATAAATTAAATACATAATATTAAAAATATTATAAAATATACCTTAAAAAAGAGAGTATTTAAGAGAAATTGAGAAAATTTGAGAGAATTTGGTGTGATGAAAGTGATTGAGGATGGAGGTATTTATAGGGAGGATTGGGGTGTGAACGAGTAGGTAATTAAAGGTATAGCGCGCCCTCTATACCGCACTATACCCCACATGTTGCCAAATCTGCATATAGCGCAGGACAGGGGGCGCGCTTTATTGGTACGGATGTTAGATCAGGAAATATAATATGATCGGTATTATATCGATAAATATACCAATCACCAGTGATTTTTCAAAAAAAACATATTTTTTTATGTGTCATTTTAATATCGTCATTAAAAGTTTAAAAAAAATCTGTTGACATAGTATTTTTTTATTTTCAGTGTAAATGAGGAGAGTGGATGTGACTAACGTGCTGGATGGAAGGAGAAAGGAGGTGTGTAAGGCGCGCACGAGAGTAGCATAGAGAGATGGATGAGGTGGCAAAAAAGGAAGGTACAAGTGGAGGAGAAAACAAAAAAGCGAAGTGTTTTGGATAGTTTGGTAGAGAGAGAGAAACAACCCCACGTCTCCCTTTCATATCTTTACTAATTTAATCATTTAATAATAATAATAAGGGTAAATTACATGTTTAGTAATTAAATTATTATTTTAATTATATTTTAATACTTAAACTTTATTTTTTAAAAATTATACTTAACATTTAGTTAAATTTTATTTTGGTACCCATCGTTCAAAACATAATGGTGATATTGATATTGAAGTGTCACCATAAGATAATATCATGTCATCATTGAAAAAAATAAAATTAAATGACATTTTAACAGTAGAGTCATCTTAGACATTTTCGGGGCTTTGAGCAAAACTAAAAAATCGGTTCTTATAGAACAAAAGTATATTCTATTATTTTGAATAATTAATTTAATATTACATTAATAAATTTTAGAAAAATGATTAAGTTAGGGGCCTAAATTATAAAAGTAAAAAAGTTGGATTATAAAAATTGGGAGCTTCAATTATAAAGCTAAAAAGTGAGATTAAAAATTAGGGGCTTGAATTATAAAGGTAGAAAATGAGATTGAAAAAATTAGGGACCTTACTTATAAAGGTAAAAAGTGAGATTAAAAAAATTTAAGGGGCCCAATTATAAATATAAAAGATGAGATTAAAAAAATTAGGGACTTCAATTATAAAGATAAAAGGTGGAATTGTAAAAAATTAAGACATCAATTATAAAAGTAAAAAGTGAGATTAAAAAAATTAGGGACTTCAATTATAAAGATAGAAAGTGAGATTGAAAAAATTATGAACCTTAATTATAAAGGTAAAAAATAAGATTAAAAAAATTAAAGGCTTCAATTATAAAGTTAGAAAGTGAGATTGAAAAAAATTAGGGGCCTCAATTATAAAAGTAAACAGTTGGATTAGAAAAACTAGTGATCTCAATTATAAAGTTAAAAAGTGAGAATAAAAAAAATTAGGGGCTTCGATTATAAAGGTAAAAACTTAGATTGAAAAAATTAAGGGTCTCAATTGTAAAGGTAAATAGTGAGATTATAAAAATTAAGGGCCTTAATTATGAAAAGAAAAATTAAAATTAAAAAATTAAAAATCTTAATTATAAAAATAAAAAGCATTGTTGAAAAAATAGGGATCTTATAAAAATATGGGGCCTAAGTAATCGCTCACCCTGTACCCCTTAATAACTAATTCTGGTCAACAGTTCTGTTAAATTTTTAATAACGGGTATCAAACAGAAATCTATTTGATAAAAATAAAATTTGAATATTAAAATAAAACAAAAATAATAATTTAAATACTTTTCGATATATTATAATATGAGTGAATCACTCTATCATTCTTAAATTTATTTTTGTCCCTTAATTATGATGTTTTTAAAATTTTCACTAATATTTTAAATTTTTCTATTTTACTCCCAATCTTTAAATTCATTGATTTGTAATTTTCAGATAAATAATTTTGTTTTTTTTAGTTTGCGAAATTTAATATAAATAAAATTAATAAACTGATAAATAACAGTGAAAGTTTAAAAAATAACCTAATTTAAAATTAAAAATGACGGAAATTTACGTGATAAAAAAGTGATTAAAAACATAACACTTTAAATTAGACGTAATCTAAAATATTAATTTTATATAATATTTTTGTTATAATCTAAAATATTACAAAAAAATAACATTTTCAATTGTTAAACAAAAAATACTATAAAAATTAACATTTTATATTCGACAAAAAATATAATATTTTAAATTACATTCAATTTAAAATATTATAATTTTTTTAATATTCTCAATAGTTCATTTCCACCGTAGATATCATTTTAAGATTTCTAATGTCGGTTCTTCTCTTTTTTCCTACCACAGTTTAAGAATTTAAACGAAAATTCACCGAAAATCTATTGCAGAAAATATCTTTCATTTATCTAATTATCTGAGACGGATTTGATGTGATAACTCTTTTTATCTGCCCTGAATTGCGATATCAGATCCACACCTTTTTGTTGGTCCCTCCAGGCGGAACATACCCGGTCATGGATGTTGTTGACACCGTTCCTCGCTTCATTGCAGGAGCCATTTCTGGAGCTCTCACAGGGTTTTTGCTTTTGGTGATGACAGCCCATTTCATTTCATTTTCTTTTCTTTTTTTTCTTTTTATTATATTTATTTTTTTAATTCAATGATTTTTGTTATATTTTTCTGGAAGTTTTGACAGTTGAATCGTTATTTTACGTCCGAAAAGAGAATATACATGTGTGTGTGTTTGTATGCGTGTATAATTCATATGGGTTTAATTCACTGTTCTTTCTTTTGAAAATGAAAACAAGATAGTAATACTAATACATCAAGCATGAGTTTTTGATGCATGTGAAACACCCGTACTAGATGTTTTATACCAATATTTGCTCAATCGAAATTAGCTTTATGTTTTGGCAAATGATTGTCGATTTCAAACTTGACGATGTAATGAGGTTTGAATATTTGCAGCTGGAGCTTTTACCGGAGCTGCTATCGGTGCTTTGGCCGGTAGGGCTTCGGATAGCGGCCTCCTTCGCGGGGCTGGATTAGGTGCTATAGCAGGGGCTGTAATGTCTATTGAGGTTTTGGAGGCTTCTCGTGCTTACTGGTGCTTGGAACAAACTGGTTCAAGGGGTTCATCATCTATGGTTAGCAGCAACTAAGCTTGATTCTTATGCTCTATGTTGCTTGGATTTGGTTTTTTTGGGTGGGTTGGGGGGGGGGAGCGTTTGATATGGATATATAAGGGTATATCTCTGACACGGATATGCTCCACTTTTTATAAGTCCGAATGTGTTATATACGGGAAAAATAAAGAGTCGGAGCAACATAGCATATGCATACTACACAATTCTTCTTGAAGTTTTGTGCTAACCATAAGAGCTATTTTTTTCTACCTTTGGCTATAGACTAATTATATATGTTTTGGGTCCAGGCAGATTTCATAGAGGAGCTTCTCCGGGAAAGATTGGTCGACGAGTTAACCCCAGCTATGTTAACTACCTACCATTGGCAGGTCTTGTATTCATTCTTTTTGTATTTTGTTTGAGAACACTGGATTGGTTGTATTATGTTGGAAATTTAGCATATATCTACATGATTGATCTCTAATAAAGAAAAGCGTCATTTCCTTTGTGAGGAATCATGGATGAGATTGGTGAAGAACATTAGTTTTCCAGTGATCCTTTAAAAGGATCCAAAAGAAGCTGCATGGTATTTTGTGCATGGTTTTTCCTGACGGTTAGGTCCAGTACTTGCTCATAAAGGTGTCGATCACCGTGATGTATTTTGTTCAGTCTTCCTTGTTTCGCACGTAACTCACAGAAAGAAGTAACCTTTTATCTCTCAAATCTCTCTCTTTGCTTTAAGTAGTGTAGATGAGGTGCAAAGAATCTGAAAGAGAATGGAAAATATTAGCACCGTCTTATTTTACCTAATCTTCCTCGCTCTTCTAGTTATTTCTTTTATTTGATTTTGCTTCATAGATCGGTTTTGTTACTTAAAACTTCTGTGTGCTTGCTTTTCGAACTTTGTTTCTCGAATGAAGTTTATAGATACTCAAGATATCTGTTTCTGCAAAATGTACACTTGTTTACTATACTGCTTGTACAAGTTAATGTAAGTGAGTAGAATATGTTGCTGTTATAGTTTATTTCAACAAGCAGCATGCATATAGTTATTATCTCCTTCAACTTAGAATTACCGGGTCAGGATCGTCTTGAAGTTTTTATTCATAACATATAGATTCAGTACTTGTTCATAAAGGCGTCGATCACAAGATGTATTTTGTTCATATCTTCCTTGTTTTGCATGTAACTCGCAGAAAGAAGTAACTTTTTATCTCGCAAACCTCCCTCTCTCTCGTGTATGGTGCAGGTAAGCCTTGCTAATATAAACTATGATGAGATCCATGGTATCTATGACAAAGTTGTATCGAGGGGATTGTCGGGAGATTCACTGCTTAGACTACCATGTCATGTTATGCTAAACGAAACCAAGGCACCTCAAAGCATTGTAAATTGCACGATATGTTTGCAGTTACTACTTTGCAACCACATTCATTTCTTTTACCCCTGTGATCGTATCAATAACAATCTCAATCCCAGTTTGCTAATAATAAGTTAATAACCATAACAAATACAATGCTATTAACAGTAATAATAACAATAGATATTGTCATTGGCAGGATATTAAACTAGGGGAAATGGCGAGGAGTTTGCCCGAATGCCAGCATTCGTTTCACCTGGTATGTGTAGATAAGTGGCTTATACGGCAGGGTTCATGCCCTGTATGTAGACGGTGTCTGTGAATGTATTAGAATCAAGTTATAGTGTACATTATGAGACCCAAACCTATACGAGTGAAAAATCAAAATAACCGAGTCGAATTGATTTGGTTTTTAATTTAAAAAATCTGATCGATGCTTGTCTCCGAAATGAATGTAAACCAAACCTTATGACTGAATCAAGATATGGAAACTGAAATGAATTGAAACTTGCATGATACAAAGTGCTCGACATAAACACGAGTCGTCTAATCCAAAAAAGCACATCTTATTTACCTCACTCTCCGTATCCCTTATGTGTCAATCATTTGAAATCCGACAAGGTAGCAATATTGTGCTTCTGGTGGTAGCGATATTTTGCTTCTTAAACGATCATATAGTGCATATTATCTGCAAAAAGAGGAAGACGTTCATACTAAATTATACAACAAAACTCATAAAAACTTGTTGCAGTGTATGATCAATCACTATGAAGTTTTAGGGTACCCTAAATGGAAATGGAGATAGATACAGATCATTAGTCACACGACTGCTCCCGGCCTTTTGCTGGTTTTGATTCCTCTAATGGCTGTTAAATTGTTCAAGCCACAAAAATTCATTAAAATCCTTTCCATTAAATACATGGAAAATATTAAATGGTTCCTCCCATCCATACCTTGGGCGTAATCTTTGGCTCCAAACACAGCTGAACCAGCAACTAAAGCGTTCGCTCCAGCCTCAATAACCTGTCAGCAATGGATGCCATTTCAATTTATATTCCATAACTTAAACAAAATCTTCGAAGCTCGCATCAGAAACAAAAGTCTGGCACACGCTAACCCTTTCCCACTATAAAGAACCTTTTGCCGTCAAGATCTGCACCTCCAACAAGTATAAAAATGATTGATCACTGCGAAAACTTGATTCGGACACCACTTGCTGTGGAATCATCAATGGTAAAGCAACCATAGGCCTATCTCTCGACAAATGATAACTCATACAAACTACATTTGGTGTGACTCTTCATTCTTCTTAAACATACCTTGCTGGACATATCGTTTCCAATGCTCACATTCAAGTTCGAGTAACATAGGAAAACCACATGATTCTAATGTGGTACCTTGTATGCATTTTGAGGACCAACTCCGCCATCCACTTCAATCCATGGTTTACTCCCTGCACCGGAAAAATATAAGATAAATTGTCACCATATTTTAAAGCATAAAAAAGGTTAGATGACACCTACAGAGATGGCACCTGTGTATATCTTCTCTGCACACATTCTTCTCAAGTCCGAGATTCTCTTCACTCGACTCTCGATAAAGCTCTGCCCACCAAACCCAGGGTTGACCGACATGATCACGACAAGATTAACCACTGTCCGAATGCAAATGAGAGATTATCATGTCAATTTCCTTCAATTTAGTCCAACGAACTCGTAAAATCTTTAGGTGATGAGTTACAAAAATGCAGTGAGGGATCCACATAGTAGATTAAACTTGGATATTCTTGGAATATTGTTTTAACCATATTTCAGGCTATGTTCCGACTCTTCGTTTTGTGAAGGCATCTATGTCTGATGTATATCCAGATATGTAGCGATATTCTAAAATAAATTCCGATTACAAAATCCACATGAAACTGTGCATAAGAAAACAATGCATACTGCTATAGTCTATACGACCTTATTGTTATGAATGCAATCGAGTTTGGGCTTTACTTGATTTGAGGCGACCCCTCATTTTTATCATGGAATGTACGGAAAGGCTCAGAGAAAGAAAAATCTCACTTGATTAACTATACGATGCAAATGGATGGTTGAAGATTGTTGCAATGAAAACTGACGATGGTTGCTCCAGCCTTGATAAAATCTGGAACTCGTTGCTCAGGTTCCACAATCATCTGCAGTGCATCTATAAGGGATTAGAAAATGTTTAATATTGGCTGATTAATTATAAGGTATGCAAAAAGAGAAGCATACCAAAAACCAAATACTGGTCGTAAAGCATCAACTACGAGAGGTCCAATTGTAATGTTAGGAACAAATCGGCCATCCATTACATCATGGATCCAATCACAGCCTGCCACTTCTACTGCTTTCACCTAGAAAATTCTGGACAACCTTCAGAAGCAAGCTCCAAACCGAGTTAAAAATATCATGGAGGTAAAACAAGCGAAGAGCCGCTAACATGTTTGCTATTGACATTGGCATAAATTAAAATACCAAACAGTAATGCAGATTATAGTCCAATTTTCTGTGTTCCGGAAACATGTTGCATATCTGAAAGTTATAATTTACAAGAACATTCATGGTAAAAGATTAACAATAACGAAACTGCTCCCCCAACTTCGCGAAATTAGCAGAGAGAATAGATGGAAAAACAATGATATCGCTTTTCGAGAATTTATCGACTCGAGCCGTTGCCTTCACTACTGTAGAAATTCTCCTCCTAACATTTTCAGAGGAAAATATAATAAAAGCATACTAAAACATTGTAAGAGACCTGGAAAGAGAAAAAATCAAATCTGTACGAAGACAAACAATCATGTTCGAAAAATGTGCTAAAACTTTCGATGTAATTTGTGAATGCAATGTCATAATGCATAACTTGTGCTGAAGATCACAGTCGAAACCAAACCCCTAGCTTCAACTTAACATCAACATGCAAGAAGAAAGCGAAAACTTGAATATAAATACACAATTCTGCTCCTAAGTAAACACCAGCCATCCAAATTGCATATTCAGATTTCTTATATCAAATATTACGAAATTAAAAATGTAATTGTAAATTAATTCAATGAACTTCAGCTACCTTATATTCTTGATTTATGTTTTTAACGGAAAACAATCCTTCACTTTCAATAGAAACCGCCTTATTTTGTGTCTAAAACATTACAAAAGAATGAAACTTCCGGTTATAGGGGGAAAATTATCAAATTTGAAACAAGTTTACAAGAACATTTCAACATTTCTGAACTGGGTTTCAACGCCAACACCCATAAAGTTGCTTCTTTTGCCATGAAAAAGAAAAATCTAGAAAAAAACAACGAAGAATAAAACCTTGTGAAAGTAAGTGTGTTGGGTTGAGAGACATGAGTTCTTAGAACCCCAAGTCCTCCTCCGAAGCCATTAATCTGAGTTGAAGAACACAATGAGGAAGCTGTCAACATCTGTTGCTTGTCTTCTTTTTTTTATTATATCTTGTGTGTTGTAATCGAGAAAGGAGGTGGGTTTTTTTTGGGAGGTTGCCGGTTAAATACGATTAAAATATGTGATTGGTTAAATAAGTGACTAATTAAAATTATTACCGAAATTATGATATGTTTTTATTTATGTTATTTGTGTTGATAATAATAATAATTGTAATAATTAAAAATTTTATCGTGGTCTGTAAAATGGGTCAAAAAATTATTTACTTTAATAATTTAGGTTAATTACTGAAAATAATATTAACTGTAATTACATAATAAGTTGCATTTAAAATATTATAAACGGTAAAAAAATAAGTTAATTATTTATTTTGTTATTAATATTATTAATATATTAGGTAATTCTTAAAATATTATTAAAATTTAAGTTGATGCAAATTTAAAAAACTCACGACAACAAAATAAGTTAATTACTTATTTTTTTATAAATATTATTAACATATTAAGTTACGCCTAAAATGTTAATGAAAGTTTAAATTGAAGGGACCTTTTAAATCCCACTTATAAATACTTGTTTTGTTATAAATAAATATTAACATGTTAGGTTGCGTCCCATAATATTATTGAGAATAAAGAAGTAGGTTGTGATATGAAATGTTAAAATTGTGTTTAATGAAATTTGTAGCGATTTAATATGTAATTGTATATTTGGATAAAAATTATTTTAAAATAAATATCGATACTACTATGATATGATGATCGATACTTTAACAAATATCGATAATGTTTCTATGATGTTCGATATTTTAGCATTTTAGAAACTTGTTAATTTGAAGAAAAAAATTGAAATGTTAAAATCGAAAGTTACTTATTTAAAATTTTTCATTAAAATATCTTTGTAAAAATATCGATACTTACAGAAAATATCAATATTTTAGTTTCTTCTACTTTCTTATAAGTAACCGTTATTGTTTTAACTAAGGTAACTAATAAAAAAAAGACAAAATTGGATTAAAAGTATCAAAACTCTTATACTTAATATCGATACTTAGTGTAGATGTATGGAAATTATTAATACCGATACTTGGTGTATATGTATCAATATGTATTCAGAAAAATTATTAATACCCGATATCAATACTTTAGAGTTTTAGATTTTTGAGACTTTAACATTTGAAAAAAATTATGAATGTTAAAATATCGATAATTGATATTTGTTGTATCGAGATTTTTGAAAAAATTGATGAACTCCCCTCATCAACCTACAAGTATCGATACTTTCGAATTTAAAAAAATATTTCAAATTATTAAGTTGTAAATATTTTACCGTTTACATTATTATTATACCTTCAAACTAACCGGTAGCTAGTTTAACGTAATATGTTGCGTTTATTTTATTTTCCTGGTTAAGTGGTAAATATTTTACCATTTAAATTATTATTATACCTTTAAACAAACCATTAGCTAATTTAATGTTATAGATTGCGTCTATTTTATTTTAACCAGTTAAGTTGTAAATATTTTGTCGTTTATATTATTATTATACCTTTAAACAAACCGGTAGTTAATTTAACGTAATAAATTGCACACATTTTATTTTATCGTTTACATTATTATTATATATTTAAACAAACCAGTGGCTAGTTTAACGTAATAAGTTGCGTTTATTTTATTTTAATAGGGTAAGTTGTAATTAGTTTATTGTTTACATTATTATTATATATTTAAACAAATCGGTAATAGGTTGCACATATTTTATTTTAACCATTTAAGTTGTAATTATTATTACACTATCAATATTTTTACAACGATGTTTTAATGAAAATTTTCAAATAAGTAACTTTCGATCTTAACTTGAACATTTTTTTTCAAATTAACAAGTATCAATATTTTAATTTCCATCAACTTTATCAAATGTTTAAGTATCGAACATAATAAAAAAAGTATTGATATTTTACCATACATTAAATGTTAAAATATTAACCATCAGATCATAGTATTGATATTTATTTAAAATCAAGTTTGCAGCATTCTCATTTTCTATATATATTTTTTATTCAAAAGTATTGATATTTGTGAAAAAATATTAAAATTTTGTAGCCTTCTCATTTTTCATGTTTCTTTAAAATTTGAAAGCAACGATATTTATAAAAATGTATTGATACTTTGCATCATTCTTATTTTTTATTTTTTTAATTCGATAATATCTATACTTTTGAAAAAAATATTAATACTTACTGATGAGATAAATTTGTCGGTTACGTCATTATAATTAATATTAGGTATAAGTCAACATTTTTAGTCGGGTTAAACTAATTTTGTTAATGTTTTTTTTTAATTTTCGATTGCATTATTTTTTAATCTTATATTAATCCATCTTTCCGTTTTTTATTGTTTGGCAGTGAGAGCTTTTATTTGTTTGTTAAAATCTCACCACCAACACCAGCATGGCAGCAGCAAAGACTTGGAGCCCGCACAAAGACAGATGATGGAAAAAAAATTAGGAACGAGTTCATGTAAGGTTGATTGGTGGGTTAAAATTTTAATTCTTGATTGATTTAATTTGATTCAACAACAACAATTACTCAAGTTAGCCATAAAGAACCCTTCCTCTTTGGGATTTTTTTTCTTTAGGTTCTCTAGATTTTCGAACTAATGCGAATTAATTTATGTTGCATATTTAGTTCTGATAGATAAGTTTTTCAGTAAGAATTTTATGCATACATAATATTCTGAATTTAATAATTACTTAAATAATATCATGTTGTTTACCACTTAAATTAACCCATTAGTTTAGGATAACAAATATGCATTATTTGTTGATTCTAACTCTTGAAGGTCTAATCCACCTTCTGGCTTAGAATAGCATATGATTTTCAGTTAACATGTGCTCCTTTAACTGTTGCATCACTATTTCCAAAAATGTAGTGGAGGATCCATAGAAGGCTAAGGATAAGTATGTGTTATCTATTTTACCGTTAGTGTCTAGTTTAAAATTTTATCTGTGTTAATTTTATTTAAAATTTTTGTGTTGTTAACGTATATGTGTCTATCTTAAAAAATATTTATGGATCTAACACTCCATAGTTGATTCATCGGTTGCAGAATAATTTTGAGTAAAGTATATAAATGATCCTCCGACTATAGGTTATTATTTTATTGAACTTCTCAACTATTTAAAGTTATAAAATAATCTCTGATTATAAGGCATTATTTTATTGAATCTTTCAACTATTAAAAGTTATAAAATAGTCATATTATTATTCATATGTTTTAAACTCGTCTTTCTTCGTTAAAAAATTAATGAAAGTCTGAGCTGGACGTTAACCTGCTCAATATGATATGATAAAAATATGATTTCAGAACTGTTTGAGATGTATTTCGTGGATTGAGTCTTTATATATATTATATCATTGAGCCAGTGCATTAAACATTTTATCATCGAGCCAATACTTAAAAGCAACGACAATACTGATAGACATCATTAAAATATAATTTTATCATATCCGAATCAACATGTTAACGTCCAGCTCTGACGATCGTCAATTTTTAATAGAAAAAGACGAGATTGAAATATATAAATAGTCGAGTGACAATTTTATAACTTTTAATAGTCGGAAACTCAACAAAATATTGCCATATAGTTGACCCAATAGTTGAGTGATGATTTTATAACTTTTAATAGTCGGAAGATTCAATAAAATAATACCCTATAACTGAGACACTACTTTATCTAAATAAATTTTTAAAGAAGTAAATGCCCACTCCAAAAAAATTTAAAGATTAAAGGTTAATGCTTGAATAAAGACTTGACTGAACTGTTCAATCTTTGCTGAATATCTATCTTCATTCTTCAAAATATCTAAGAGAGAGTGAATCTTGTTGTGCTATTAACATGTTATCTATAATATTCCTTATCTTGATGAAAGTATTTTGACAACTGATTATTCTTTTAATAATAATTTTAATTATGCACTTATAAACAACATTATGTCTGAATTATTTCATTGAGGAAGGATTGGATATTTTGAGAACAACTACTAAAGAGTAGTACTTGAACCTTTATATACTTCAACTTTTAATCTTTAACATGATGACCATGACGATTGATCCATTGCCGCAAATTAATTAAAAAACTAAGGTGTCAGTCGATCACTCACTTAGATTTAGGTGAAAAAAAGGTAAAGTACACAAATGATCCCCTAATTATAGGGTATTATTTTTGTTGAGTTATCTTACTACTAAAAATTATAAAATGATCCACCGATTATAGGGAGTTGCATTGTTAAGTTTCTCGATTATTAAAAGTTATAAAATGGTCATTCGGTTATTCATTATGTTTCAAACTCATCTTTTTTCGTTAAAAATTAACGGTCATATGGTCTAGACATTAACATGCTGACTGTGATATCATAGTTGTTTGAGATTAGATTTTATTATATCTCTGTCAGAAAGTTAACTCCAAACTTAGACTGTCGTTAATTCTTTAATAGAAAAGGACAAGTTTGAAACATAATAAATAATCATGTGATTATTTTATAACTTTTAATAGTTAAGGAACTCAACAAAGCAACTTCCTATAATTTGGGATCTTTTTGTAATTTTTAATAATCAAGGGAATTAACATAGTAATATCCCATAGTCGGGGGCCATTTGTGTACTTTACCCAAACAAAAAACACCACTCGATCATCTCATGCGACACTCCACATTAATCTATACCCCACCGCACCCTATCCCCACCCCGAGCCTCCTCCCCTCTTCAACTTAGTTGCTCTGCTCTTTCTTCTGCTGACTTACTATGACTTTGGGTTGATAACAACATGAAGCGGTTAAGGAGAAACCGGGATGGGAATGACCCGGAAACCAACCCGGATCCTGACAGAGAAGGCTCGTTTTTGAAAGATCAGCAAGAAAGGAAATGTGGATTGGGTTCAACGAGGTCGATGGGTTTCGTTGTGGTGGCGTTAATGCTCGTTTCAGTTGTATTTTCAGTTTCAGTAGTGCTTCAAGACCCACCCAGTGATGGGGTTTTGGACTCTGCTAAAGATGTTAGATTTGCTGATGTTATGGAATCAATTAAGGAGCAACGAGTTCTTGAAGTCAAACCCCAGAAAGGTAACTCCATTTTTCATTTCTCTCTCTATGATTGGAAAAAAAGGGGTTCGTTTCTGGCTTAAAGTCAGGATTTTTATTTATTCTGAATGAAACCCTTTCAGATTGTTTAAAGCTAATTGAACTGAATGATTGACTTGCTTGAAGTTGCTTAATCTCATTATAATTTATAGCTGTTGGATCTGTGTCGCTACCGTTAATGAGTCTGAAATTTTAGATCCAATTTGAACTCATGTTTAAATCATGTATTATATCGTTTTTAATATGCCTTATGGATTTACTTTTCCTGCCATTGTCACCGCGTTGTATTCACCATTGCAAAGCAATGTACCAAGCTCAAGTCCCTCCCCATGTTAGTTTGTCTCATACGAGATGGCCGATTGTTGTGCTAAATCGCCGAGATATCGTGTTTGTAGCGAGACCACTTGTAGTTTGTTTGACATTTGTTATTTTCATGCTTTGATCTATCTTTTATTCATGAATCCGTTGTTAGATGCCATCATTGTGGTTTGAAATCTTCATATTTCACCTCACTTTTCAAGGTTTCAGTTCAAACTTGAAAACACAACAGCAGTTTGTTCTTTTGCTGCTTTAATTTTGCGTGCACAGCGGGAGTTGTAGGGTCTGAACCTTGGTTCTCTCGATTTCCTTACTTTCTCAACCCAGTCGATTCTCTATCCCTCATAAAATGCCTTCAAATGTGTAGCATATTTTCCTTCATGTATTGCAGGTCTTTTAATTGCCTTGGACGGAACGGTATTGTATTGGTTGTCTAGATTATAGTTCTTGGTCCTTCAATGTAAAGTCTACTTTGTAATTTGTGTTGGATGCCGAAGTTACCCCAATGCCAACTGGTTTGTTAGCTAATTTTTGGCTTGAGAATCGATGCATTGCCATTGCTTCCATATGAACCATAGTCCTCCCCGGTTCTCATCCATTTGTTTTACGCGATAATGACATTATCTGCTCAAATTTCAATGCCTGTTTTCTCAAATGAATTTGGAATAATCTTTGTTTTCCCCCTTTTTAGTCTTAGGTCCAGTAGACGATCATGCCCCGCCTGTTGAGGAGCGTAAAGATAAACTGCAAGGTGGGCTTCTTGTAGCCGGATTTGATGAAACTTCTTGTATCAGCAGGTATCAGTCAATCTTATACCGCAAAGAATCACTACATAAAGCTTCACCTTATCTGATCTCGAGGTTACAGAGTTATGAAGCTCTCCATAAACGATGTGGGCCATATACGGAATCATATAACAAAACCTTGGAAAAGCTCAAGACTGGGGATCACCTTGAATCTACAGATTGTAATTATTTAGTATGGATTTCCTTTAGTGGATTGGGAAATAGGATACTGACCCTAGCCTCGGCATTTCTCTATGCACTTCTTACAAATCGTGTCCTACTCGTTGACCCTGGAGACGATATGGTTGATCTTTTTTGTGAACCATTTCCGGAGCTCTCCTGGTTTCTCCCTCTGGATTTCCCCCTTACAAGTCAATTCAGCAGCTTTGATCAGAAATCTCCTCATTGTTTCGGAAAAATGCTAAAGAACAACACTTTTGCTAATTCAAGCAGGTCTATATCATCATCTTTCGTATATCTCCATCTGGTTCATGATTATGATGATCAAGATAAGCTCTTTTTCTGTGATGAAGACCAAACTTCTCTTCGGGAAGTGCCGTGGTTGATCATGAAATCAGATAACTACTTTGTACCGTCTCTCTTCTTGATCCCCTCTTTTGAGCAGGAACTCGGTAATCTCTTCCCGAGAAAAGAGACGGTTTTCCACTTCTTGGGTCGCTATCTCCTCCACCCTACAAATCAGGTTTGGGGACTTATTACCCGGTATTATCAAGCTTATTTAGCTAAAGCAGATGAAAGGATAGGCATCCAGATTAGAGTATTCGACACCGCGACTGGTCCATTCAAGCATGTTTTTGATCAGATTCTTGCTTGTGCTTTGAAGGAGAATCTGCTGCCTGAGATCAGCTCAGAAAAATCTATAACCAATCAATCTCTGAAGTCTAAAGCTGTGCTGGTTACATCTTTGAGTGCAGGTTACTTTGAGAGATTAAGGGACATGTACTGGGAACATCCGACTGTGACAGGGGAGATCATTGGTTTTTACCAACCGAGCCACGAAGAGTATCAGCAAACAGAGAAGCGATTTCACAACCGGAAAGCATGGGCTGAAATGTATTTACTGAGCTTGATGGATGTGCTTGTAACGAGCTCATGGTCAACTTTTGGTTATGTTGCTCAAAGCCTGGGAGGATTGAAGCCATGGATACTGTACAAACCCGAGAACCGGACGGTCCCAGATCCACCTTGTCGCCGAGTCATGTCGATGGAGCCATGTTTCCATGCACCACCCTTTTATGATTGTAAAGCCAAGAGAGGCATTGACACAGGTGCAGTAGTTCCTCATGTAAGGCACTGTGAAGATATGAGTTGGGGTCTTAAACTTGTCGACAATAAAAGTGAGTTATAGGCATAGTTTTACTCAGACTATTGTAGAAAGTAATATTAAATCATGTGTCCGTTAAGTTTGAACATTTAACAACATTTTTGTTGGCAAATTCGTTCAATGGTTGGATTAATGTAACATTTACATTTTAGATAAGTATTTCAAAAAATTTGAGGCATTTTGTCTAGATGTTTATTGAACGAGTTGATCATGAGTTGAATAGTACTAGGCTACTAGCCTCGTACTAGTTAAAAAAATGAATTGTTCTACTCGAATCGTTTCTCGTTAAGTTTAATAAAATTTTGTTCGACTTGTGTTCGTCAAAATAACTTATTGTTCAATTTGACTCATTGTTCACTAAACTTATTAGAATTTTTATCTTGTTTTTTAACTATATATAAGATCTAGTAATTTAATAATTAATAATTTAGTATCTTTCTTATTGTTTATTAAAAATTTAATAAAGTAGTAGTAATTATTAATTATTAATTTAACAAATTTCTTATTATCTATTAGCAAATTAATAATTAATAATTAGACTTTTTTTATATAGAATAAATTTTTAAGGTAACTATTAGAAAATTATAAAAAAAAATCAACGAACTGTTCGGAAACTTATCGAATCGAGTTGTATCCCACTCATTAATGTCTCAAGTCAAACTCGAATCAACCTGAGTCAAACATTGATCAAATTTTGACCAAATCGAATTCGTACAACTCACAAACTACTCAACTCATTAAGCGCTTCTAATCTTTTTATAGTAAAAATTTAGATTCGAGTTTAATATGAATTTTTTCCATTAAAACTCGAAAAATAATATAAGTATCCCTTATATATTTAAGTTATAATTATATCATTCTCTGTATTTATTTATTTTAACTAGGTCTTTATTTACCTAACAAAAATACATCCTTTTATGTATGTTTATATCAAGTTGAATCGGGTCGAGTGCGGATTTTTATGCCGGTCGAATAACTTTCAAAACATCATAACTGAGACCATCAAAACATAATATATGAAATGGGATCAAATATTCAACAGATAACACTCGGGCAATATTTCGAGCACTATCCAGTTTTAAATCCGAAAAATCATTGGTTCAAATGACAAACTTAGCACACTTCATGTCTAGACAAATTTTTGTATGTATAACATAAAGCTTATATTCACTGCCTGAGTGTATCTCCGCTCGCTTCCTTCAATTCTTTCTTCCTTCACACAAGATGATATGGTATCCGTGACTGCAAAACAACGATAAAAATAACCGAATAATTGTCGGAGTTCGAAAATTTTGACAGTCTGAATGTGAATTGAAGGCAAAATACATACGTTGATTTGAAGGGTGCACTGGTAGCTCCAACGACTGTGTTAAAGGCAACCTCCTGAAACGGACCAGCCATCTTACCCCTTGGAAACCATCCTAAATCTCCACCTTTCTTCCCAGAGGGGCATTCGGAATATTCTTGAGCTATCTGGAAAAAGGGACGGAACGTAGAAATGAGTAGTTGGGTAAAACAATTCTCATCGGTGCATAGCAAGGATGAAAATTACTACATAAAAGTACATGACCATGAAAACATTCAAGTTACAGTACACCCCCATCGAAAATATGCATTCGTACGAGTGTGTGTGCATAAGCACTTACATATGGAATTAGGGTTTCAAGTCGCGGTCGCGGTTTCGGTTATTTCGGATTTACCGTGATTGCGGCCGTCGCGGGTAACTCGGACAGCGGCGAAACCGCTATATCGCGGCCGAAATCGCGGTCGCGGACCAGTTTTTAAAACCCTTTATGGAATTATGTAGGTTCAGCCGGTACATAACCCAACTGAAAAATCAACTATAAAGTTGCACACCTACTAACGCTTTTTCAATGATTTTCAATTAAAATTCGAGGGCTTGATCTATTAAGTAAACAGTAGGATAATGTGATTAGATGATAAAAATTCTATGCAACTAATAACCACCCCGATACGCAAATTGGTGGCATGCCAATGTTACGGGCATAAGTCACAATCAAAAGATGAAATGTGTATATGAACTCACCTTTGCAAATTCAGCCGGTGGGACTTTATCACCATTGCTAAGCCAGCCATCTTGCAGCTTCTTGTACGCTTCATTTATCTTCCCTTGCTTCTCACACAAGATGTGCCTCGCTGAACAAAAAAAGAAGACAACTGCGTAAAAGATATGTGATGAAATGCAATAAACTAATAACACTTCCATGGAAAGGATAACACTTCCATGGAAAGGGTAACAGTAAAAAGAGACCTTTAACATAAGTGCAAGTGCCAAGGCCATCTCCCTTCCCAGCTTTCCCTTTACCCTTTGAAGCACTCTCATCGCTTCCACCTCCAGCTTGTTTGCCTTTTCCCTTAGCTTCCTTCGATTTAGAGTCCTTCCCCATCTCTCAAAAACCTTATCGTAGGAGTACAAATTAGTGTAATAATTAGTGAGAACAACTTCAACTGCATCTAAAAAGGATGTCAATGGGTAAAGATTGATGAATTGACACCCAATCACAATCTAGAGAAATCCGTGGACCACAAAATTCACAATTCAAAAGAAAATAATAAATGCATTCTAAACCAGAGAAGAATGAATTTCTTTATCTCTAAGGCACCTGTGTGTGGCACATACTCAGACTTAAGTGTCGGGTTACACGGTAGTTAACTTTTTTTGGCAATGAAGTACATAAATTATATAATCAAAGCTAAAGTCACTGCCTTTGAATAAGAAGCTCAAATCTTTTGCCCAAGAAGTGGAAGTATTACTTCCCTTGAAATCAAATTATCCCCTTTAAATGATTATTTGGTCTTCAAAGATCTAATCATGCCTGGTTTCCATAGTTTTTAGCACCTAATGGAATTAATAACTTCACACATTGTATCTAAGCAGCTAAATACTTCGAGACCTAAATTGTAGTATCAAACTTCGATATGATGTTGGTAAGGAAAAAGACAATAGTATGATGCAAAATCGAGGTGGTACGTAAAACCCTCACTTGTCATATCTCACATGTCATATTTCAGCAGCTCAATACTTCGAGAACTAAATTGTAGCATCAAACTTCGATATGATGCATGGTAAGGAAAGAGATAATGGTATGACGCAAAATTGAGGTGGTACGTAAAACCCTCACTCAATAGTTTTGTTTGATTGTTTTTGGTCCTGGCCACATTTTGGATATTCACATCCATATTTACGAAGCTATGTTACCTAGACTCGGTGAGAGTTGTATGCCTATATGTGCTCAGAGGAAACAGACTTCGGATAACTCGGTCCAAAGTGGGAGATTCAGTGTAAAGGATGATTGTTTCCTATAATTCATCCTACATGATAAGTTCCTTAATCTACACTCTAATGTTATGCCAACCATGAAATTTTACACACTTGATTTCCAGTAAAACTCATCCTTAATTCACTCTTAAGATTCCTTTCAGACGCCCAATAATCCAAATTCCTTAGTCAATATATTTATTTACTTCTACTCCAATAATATTGTAAATACTATACTCACTAACCTAATTCCAGGGATTTAAATAGCGGTCTTCTATCAGAATAACAGCCACTATATAGCAGTAAAGGTGCAATCCAAAACCATTATTTCATGATCGCGATACCCGCAATCACCGCAATAGAACCCGCTATGTCCGCAGCTGTAAACGCAATTTAAATATCTGCCTAATTCATCAAAAGAGCAGTTGATTGAACAGCGATGTTAAACAGTATGCAAACATATCTGTAAAGTAAACACTAATATGAAAAACCCACAAATAAAAAAAACCTAAAGATAACGAATGGAATTAAAAACAAAAAGTGAAGTTAATGAAAACAAAAGCTCCGGGGCTAAGCAACTCGAATTAGGCGAGAGGAGAGGAACCCCCACATACTCACGAAGAAAAAGGGAGTGATCTGGGTGTTTGATGTGTTTTTACCTTGAGTACACTGTAAACACAATCGACGACCAAAACAAAAGACGATGATGTTTCAAGATCGGTGTCTGCGAGACCAGGTTTTAATGAAAACGGGAAGACACAAGTTCGGAGTTTTGAGGTTTGGGCCACTGGTTTTTCTACTTAATTGACGTTATTGCCCTCACCTAACATGGGCCTTTGCCAATTAGAACGAAATGAGGAATCGAGTTATAATGCCCATGTTAATTGTATTTATTAATAAAAATATTTTAAATGATTTAATTTTCTTATAATAAAAAAAATATTATGAATTCTTAACTTTGTAGTTGTGTTCATATACATCGAACGTGGAAACAAAAATGTTTCGGATTTTAAATAAGGATTAATACAAAATAAATTTTTAAACAATACTTTAAAAATGTTTTGGTGTTTAATTTTTTTTGTTAAAAATAGGTGTCTAACGTTTTCTCAGTTATAGTTTTAGGTGCATATCGTTATATTTTTTTTAAAATTTTTAATAATAAAAAAATTATTTTAAAAAAACTTAATTTATTTATAAAAAATCCAAACTCTTAATAAAATTATAAAAAAACTCTAAAAAGCTAAAATATTTCATTTCAACCCCTATTACCAATTGTCACTGGCCATTTTCGGCCACCATTATCGTTGAACACTTGGGTTTTGATCGAAATTGCACGGTGGGTCGAATGGTGGTGACGGTATAGCTTGTGGACGTCAGAATCGGTCGAAATCGACGAAAAATAATAACGGTGGCTTAAAATCTTACGAACATTTGAACGCTTCTCTAGACAAATTGTGGTACTTTACGATGAAAGACTGACGGTGGTTTAGTCGGAGGTCAATGCTGGAGTCGATGAAGGTAACAATCACAAATGACCGACCGACGACCATGGAAAAGGGGAAAGGGAAGGGAAAAAGTGGAAAAGGAGGGGTTGACGCACATGGGCTGTGGTTTTTTTTAATAATTTTTTTTAAAATTTTTTAAATAAATTCTCAACAAATGTAACACGTGTCAATTAATAATCAAATTTAGCGGTTGTTACGGTCCAGACACCTAAAAATATCTGATGAAAATGTTAAACACTTAATTTTAGTAAAAATTTCTCTAGACACTAAAATATTTTTCGAGACAAAATTTAGACACTTATTTTTTATCAAGTCTTTCTACTTAATATTTGTATTTTATTTATCTTTTTCTTTTAGTTTTTTATAAATCTACTCAAAATCGATGAAAAATCTTTTAAATATTTGATGTATTTGTGCTTTATATCCTTTGACGATCGTTCGATGAGATTAATTTCAAGGTTATTAATCATATTCTCAAAAGAATATTTTTTATCGTCCTTATTTTTTGAACAAATACTTCAAACTCCTCAAAATTCATGAAAGTCCTTAAACTTCCCAAAAATAATGGATTTTTTTGTTTTAATTTCACGAGTTTTATAGAAATTTTATAAAAATCTAAAACGATGAAGTGAAAAAAGACGATAAGATAAGTTTATTAGTATCTAGAATGACGCAAAAGACGTTTAAAAAGATTATTTTTCAATGACAACAGGAAAATGAATAAAAAATTCTCAACTTTGATAAAAAAAATGATATATTCTTTTGACTTCCACATCAGCATATATCAACACCATGTTAGCAGTAAACTGTGATGTCATCCAAATATTAATGATTTAGCAGTCCAATACATTAATTGAACTCAAAACTATGGACGTCTAAATTGAAGTATTTTAAAGTTCATTGATAAAATCTATAAATAATTTAGAGTTTAGTGATATTTGATATATTTCATTATATTAAAATATTATTTGATAAAAATAACGTTTTTTAATTGAAAAAAAACCCCATGGTGGTTGGATATGCTTTCATCTGAAAATAGCTTGAAAATTATACATCATTCTTCATATTCTTTAATAGTTTTGATTTACATATAATAATAATAATAATAATAATAATATAATAATAATAATAATAATAATAATAATGTCTATAATTTGAAGGGGGGGGGAAATCTCGACAACTGCTGATGTTTTCATAGTTTCAGCAACGCCAGAAACAATCTTTGTTGAATACTTGAGCGGAGATTACAGTGTTGTCAATGTCTGTGGTTAAACCTGTTTCTCGTTTGATGTTGGATCCATGGTTGTGGACCAAAGCCCTTAGCGCTGGTCGGTTCTGGATTAAAAGGGAACCAGGGAACGAGAAGAAAGGGTTTGGGGATGGGATTCGTGGGAAAATGTTTGAGATATTACAAGGAACTGGGAGAAGAACATTGTTGAAATGATCAACAATCGTGTCTTGTTTGTTTGTCTGGAAATCGATAGGATTGGAGAAGCAGGGCACGTTAGGTTTTGGTTCTGAAAATGGTCTGCTTTTGCCATTATCTGATGAAGTTTCCGCTATCGAAGAAGGACCTGAAAAATGGGGTTTTCCCCCCACAGCTCTTTTGGAAGACCCTGCAAATCACCCATTCATTCTGAAAACAAAACAAAACCATTAGAAACAAAAGGATTCGACCCTGCAATTGTGATAAATGTGACGTAATAAAAACACTACAATTGCAATTTAAATTTCTGATACATGCTCAAAATAACTGGTCTAATTATTGTTTTAATCCCTGTACTACGCTGAAACTTTAATTTATTATATAATTTGATCCTCTACTTTTTAGGTTCAAATTAATAATACCATTAATCATTGCCCTTAAATTGATATTCAACCAAATCATATTTAATCAATAATAAGTAAAAGATCAACCGATTGTTTAACACTATTTCAAATAAAAACTACATATTATCACTCTAATAGGGACTAAACTCACAAATAGACCACAAAGTTTTTTTTTGTTTTTTTGAGTTAACTGCACTGTATGTCCTCAAACTATAGCTTTTATTCTAAATTGATCCTCAAACTTTTGAATATTCTAATTTCATTCATAAACTATGACTCTCATTCTTAAATTGATCCCTAAACTTTTGAGCATTACAATTTCATCTCCAAACTATGACTCTCATTCTATATTAGTTCCTAAACTTTTGAATGTTTTAATTTTAACCCCAAACTTTTTAGTGATTTAAGAGATGTTTTTGGGATGGGAAAGAAAAAAATGATACCTTGGCAGTTTTAGGGAGATTTTGAACAGAAAATTCGCCGTCCAATCTGTATTCATGCATGATCCAATTGGTTTTTTCACCTTTTGGGGCTCTCCCTTTGTAAAAAAAACAGAGTTTTCTTCATCCCAACCAATGATTTGCCTCTGAAAATCTCTCTGTCTTTGCCGGTTGCTTTCCAGTAGCCTGACACGGTGGCCCTATTTGTTCTCATACCAGTTGGGTATTTTCTGTCTCTCATGCAGAAGAAGTACCATTCTTTCTCACCCATTTTCGCTTTCCCTGCATCCAAACAAACACAAGAAAATTAATCCAAATTCTGAATTTGGAGGCAGATAAATAACAACTTACATGGCAAATCCCAGGGCTCGGATTTGTTCAAGTCAACCTCTCCAATGGCTTTAGCAGTGAAACTGAGATCAACAACTTTCTTGTATAAGTAGTGAGAAATGAGTTCTTCATCAGTTGGATGAAATCTGAAACCTGGAGGCAATTCCATTTGATTTTGATAATCTTCTTCACCAAGATTTGACATCCTATACGACATATGATGTTGTTATAGTCCTAACCAAACATAATTAACCGAAAAGATTTCAAAATAAGTGGGTGCAGCAAAGAAACCAAGAACGAAGTTTATATAAGAAAGCCATGGAACTGAAAGGTTGGAGAAGTGTGAAGAAAGACAGCATGAAAAACAGAAGTCCCCCTAAATAATGGTTTGTGCTCGTGTCTGAAGGGGAAGAAACGTGGTATTTAAGACAGCGTTGGCCGGATGTTTTAGCCTTCTCTCCCTCTGAATAAATATTAATTCCATTTTATGTAATAAATAGTTATGATCTGTTTCCCCCTAAGTTTCTGACTAGACACAGTTAATCTCCAAATTCATGCACGTAACTTTATTCCGAAGTTCACGTCTCCCTCTCTACTCTTCCCCTCCTATCTTTATTAATTATTTGTTTGTTTTCGGTCTTGTTTTCAACCACAATATCTGATACTGATATTGATTTATTGGAGTTTGTCGTTAAACCTGTTGGCACTAGTTCCCTAGTCATATTATATATAGACATGATATTTTAATCATTATAATTTGTATGTTTTTATATATATTGAAATACCAACGATAATTATAAATCAGAAATGAATGTAGTAAGAAAACTATTTCCGAATGCAAATAGAATAACAAAATCTAGTTTGAGGGTCCAAAACAGATAATATCAATATGATAAAAGCCATATTGATTAGTCGAAATGACATAAAATCTAACCATGAAAAAATTAAAGAAAAGAACAATTAAACAACAGATAAAGGAGATCGAATACGTGCCAAAAGGCAGAAGAGAGCATATAAAAAATGCAGAGTTATTAGAAATTTAAAAAAAAAGGAAAAAACAAAGATGCAATATAAGAAAATAGAGAAAAATAAGAAATATCAACGATCAACGACAAACACTATAATTGATGTCTCCGCCCACCGACAAAGATGAAAAAAGAAAAAAGGGCAACGGCACAAACTTAGAAAAATAACGTAAGGTAAAGAAGCTTGGAAGCTTTTATGAAATGTCACCAAAGTGTATGCATACATTTATACTAGAATACAAGACAAATAAAGCCTTTCTATCATTGTGTTTAGCGTTTCGTTTTAACCTAAATCATTCATTTGCAAGTTACCAATTAAAATCTAAGAAATCTTCTTCTGTTTCTTGTCCTTCCATTCCTTGATTTCAGCTTCGATCTTAGCCTTCACGCGTGCTTGAAACCCTGGATACGGTTCATATCCGAAGACCAATTGAAGTACCTGCACCCGAATCAAACGCAAATCACTCGAAACTCTAACGATTTCGGGAAATTTCTTTTCTGATTTTGTATGAAAGGATCTAAATTACTGCCCTGTACCTCGAGCAAAACGAAGAATGGAGCCATCAGAAAAGCTTGAACAAGATTGTCTAACAGAGCCGGTGCACGTTTCTGCAAAGAATAATTCAACCGTTGGTGTTTTAAGAACGAGTGGGAATGCAATGGAGGTTAAGATGTTCGAACAAATTATAAAATTACTCACCTCGAAGACTCCATGGCCTATAAAC
Organism: Hibiscus syriacus; assembly: GCF_006381635.1. Lineage (NCBI taxonomy): Eukaryota > Viridiplantae > Streptophyta > Magnoliopsida > Malvales > Malvaceae > Hibiscus > Hibiscus syriacus. The sequence continues at coordinate 467,554 of NW_024063085.1, read as the reverse complement.
TGTCCGGTCCAACAGAACAACTGAGCAGCCAGCACAACCTGAATAGAGAATACGGAGTTACAGACCATGTTTGACAAAGGCACACAACAGAATATATGAACTAACTCATCATGCAGAGAATTCATATATGATTGCTCCGATTTCAATATTATACCGTATCAAGTTTATACTAAACGAATTGTTATATCGATATCTATCGTTCAAAGGCATATTACACAATATTGTTTGATGTAACATTTTCTGGTAGAAGAGCTTTATTATTCTTTTCATTCTGGTGCAAACTATCATTAGACATCAACTCAACCGAGCCAACTTCATAGACACCACCGGACCTGCAACGAATATGAACCTAGAGGACCCTTAATTTTCACTATTCACAGTCGAGCCAATGACAATTAAACAGTGTAATAAAGTCTGTAAATATTGTGCTACGAACACACACCCAAGAATTAAACTCTACCTCTCTATCCATTCATCATGACCTTTTGATTTATTAACATGATTTACACAGAAATATCACATATCCGAAAAAATTGCTTAATAAAATGCAGTCAGAAATCTATTCTGATGGGATTATTTAAGAACACACTGTCTTAATTTCGACATCCATAAGCATCATTTCAAAGCTTAAATATGATAAAAGAAAGGGGCAATACTAGAACTAGGACTCTCTCCATATTGGCTCATAGATTTTTCAAAACACATGGATATTGACTTTTGAAAAGTAAAAGAGTTGAATTTGTTGCCAAAGAAGACCTAGTCCTAGATTGTTTCACATTCATACATCATGTTAGTCTGAAGAGGAACCTTAACATGCAAAATCCTCAATACCATACAAGAAAGACAAAGTTCAAGCAAAAGCATGAATTTAACAATCAAAATGAAAAAGATATAAGGCCAATAAGCTAAAAACATAAAAGAAAATGATAAGATAATCAGAAAAAGGATATTTTCTCCAATTTTCTTCAATATTACATACCTTCCAAGCCAGAGAATATCCAAGGTTTGCAGCAAGAAAACTAGCCCCAACCCAACAAGCTAAACAAAGCAAAGCAGCCAAGGAACCAGCTTTCTTATCCAAAATCACATAAAATAGTCCATAGAAGAGAGCGAAAAGAAACCCGTAATTGAAAACCAAAACATGATTAAACCCAGAGGGGAAAATCCCAGATTGAGAAAGATCAAAGATGGTAGGTGTAAAGTAGAAAAGAACAAGACCGGTGAAAAATATTGGCCAAACAAACAAAGTATGTATCAAAATGTTGATTGGGTTACTGTGATAAGCTCCATAGAATGCAAAGTGATTCTCAAGATCAAACAATCCTGCCTTCCCCATCTGAAAAAACAGTTTCTTTTTCGTTTTGTTTGTGAGGAAGAAAGTATAAATCAGTTGGGTTTGCTTAGGCTTTTCTGCCTTTGGTTTTCCAATATCAACGATGTTTCAGTTGAAATTTAATATCAACGCGCTAGCTTTTGCTTGTGGTGCACCGTTTAAATGATCTCAGTATGTTTTCATAAATTTAAGTAAAAATTCGAACGTATCTTTTATCTTTAAATAACCTAATACTATTTTTTTGAATTCATAAAAAATTATGAAATGATGTTTTAATTATAACGTATTACTTTGTTAAATCTTATAACTATAAAAAGTAATAAAATAATTATTCGATTATTCTTATATTTAAAATGCATTATTTTCGTTAAAAATTTGGCAGTAATCTGAACTGGATGGTAATATGTTGATTGAGATATGATAAAATCTGATCCTAAAAACGATTAAGTTATAATTTTTTGATCGACTATTCGTTTACATTATGTCTTCCAGTCAGTACTTAAAACATTATATCATTGAACCAGTATTTGAAAGCAACGACATGCCAGTAGACATCTTTAAAAATTTATTATATCTCGATCAAAATGTTAATGTTTAGCTAAGACGATAATTATTTATTAACAAAAAAAAGATGAGCTTGAAATATATGAATCATCAAGAGACTATTGTATAAATTTTAATAATCAGAGTACTAAACTAACAATTAATATACTTTATCCAATCATCTGTATAGCAACACTTTATAACCATGAGATAATTTGTATACTTTATTCAATAATCTATGTATCAACTCTTATTAACAATAATATTTATTAAATATTTAAATCTATAAAAAATCAAGATTAAAATTTAAATACAAAAATTTTAAATTAGCCAAAAGTCTTTACAAATTGGAGAAAGGGGAGGGGGACAACGCGTGAGGTGGATGTTGGGAATTTGTTTTCTTATTTTTAAAGAATGTTCTTAAAATATTCTTTTTAAAACTAAAATATATAAACATAACTCATGTCCTATAATAATATTTTTAATAATTTTTATAAAATAGATACTTAAAAAATAATATTGAAAACATAACTCATATCAAATAATAATTTTTTAAATAATTATTATAATACAAATATTTTAAAAAACTAATGTTGAAAACATTGAATATCTAAAAATTCAAAAAAAAATACACACTTTTTATATTAAATATAAATATATTTGTGATCATATTAAATAATAATATATAATTTTAAATAAAAAATGATTTTAAAGTTCTTAATCAACATTATTCAAACATAAAAATATTAAAACTTCAATACAAACCGACTTCATTTACAGACTTATCCATAGATAATTAATATTCAAATCTTTAATACAAATTATATTACCGATTCTTGAAAGTATCGGAACCAATGTTATCCTCATAGGCCATTCATTATAATAACTACATGATGAACTTCAGAAAAAGAGTAGATATCAATGCTGCTTAACTACACCCGTGATCCCGTGGATGAACTTTTTACGAAAGAGAATAGCTAATTTGTATGGACTCACAATACACAATTAAACCAAATTTAATTACACGAACCAAACAACTTCAGATTAAGAGATTATTGTTATCTTTTGGGATTTCAGGTTCAAACACGTCTACAAAAATATATAAATATTCATTATCAAATGATTAAAATATTTTTAAAAATAATTATATTGTGTTTAACTTATACTAATAAAAAAAATCAAATTCAATTAGAAATTTGTATGGTCTGTCTTAGTTAGTGGTAGTGACAATTATCAGATTTCATCATTGCTAGATCTGATAATACGAGCATTAGATCCATCATAGACAAACCAAATGCTTTCAAGTTAGAGAGACCATTAGCATACATCAAATAATACATTATCTCATATCTACATAATAAATTTAGTATGCTTTTGTGCATCAGAGAGATTCCCATTGATAGACAACTCATCATCCTCCCAAGGCTACTGATGTCCCTGTCTGTTTCATCGTCATTTGCACAAATTTATATGAAATATAAACCAGATTTTAACAGGAAATCAATATCAAACCAAGATTTTGAAATCCAAGGAGCTCAGTGATGCGTACTTTAATCTTTAAATAACAGTTCACCATGAGAATAATTATATACACGCATTAGACTTTTAATCGCAATAAACACAGAACAAACAAAAATACAACAGCAACCCCGATTTCAGACAGTGGCAACAATGAAAAACACAGAATCATAACAACATACAGAGAGAATATTTTCATATGCATAAACAAGCTTAAATTTGAGACGTCAGAAGGAAATTCATGTAAAATGCAGATTACTTCTTTAAAGAAGATGCAAAGTAATAAACTAATTACATATGAGCACTCAAACATATAAGCAGATTCAAAAACAAGTTCCAAGGTCGCATCAAACGCATAAAATAAATCTTTCTTTGCCTCAGATTTGAGTTTTTTTCAAAGAGAAAAACATCTCTCAAAGTATATTTAATACCATCACAGGCAGAACGACAAGGCATAAAAAAAGAAGGAAACATACAAGCTAAAAGTATCCATTAAAATTTTGCGAGAGGAACAAGAAAGATTATAACTTTACATCAGAAACAAAGGAAAAATTAAATAATGAGAACAACTCAAATCAGGGTTTTATAAGATTAAAAGAAGGGGATGGAAGTAGGGATGAGCATGGGACCCGAATCCGACAGGTTTCGATCGGGTTGGAGTTTTTTTTTATAAAAAAATTCAAGTTCGGATAGGGTCAGTCGAATTTTTTAAAAGTGATGTTCGGATCAGGTCGGGTTCGGGTTTAGGGTGAAAAATATCCGATCCGAACCGACCCGAAAATATAATTTTATCTTATATATTTAAGAATAATTACAATAATACCCCTCTATATATTATTTTTTCAATTAAATTATTATTTTTATTGAATAAAAATAATATTTTTATTATTTCTGGTCGAGTCGGATTTTATCTCAAAAAGTCGAGTCGGGTGGAAGTATATATTTTTTGGGTCGGATCGAGTCGAGCGAATGATGTAAAATTTTCAGGTCGAGTCGGGTTGGCCGAAACCCGACCCATGCCCATCCCTAGATGAAAGGCTCGGAGGCGCGAGATTATATCTAGAGTTTATCTCATGGGATGGATTTAAAAAGAGCTAGGGTTTGTGGGTTATTTATATACAACGAGAAGGTACTGAAACGTCTAGGGCATGCTTAAGGAGCAGTGGGCTGTATAATTGGCATTGTAACACCCCAATCCGTACTCAACCCGGATACGAGTTCGAGATGTCAAATTGAATTTTTAAAACAGTATTCTTATAAAATATCAAAACATTTGAACTCATATTAAGAAAATACTATCATATATTATTGAATTATGTTCGTTAAAACCAATTTGAAAAAAATATGTTTTTATGAACAATAAAATATGATATGAACAGTACCCTGAACAGTTAAAATTTTCGAATATTAATTGTGTATCGGTGCACTGCTACAGTAACTTTCGTAAAAATACGTATACACTCGTAAAAATCTAAGCTTTCATCCGTATAAAATTTATCAATTACATATACGCATTTAAAACATTACAAAACTCAATCGTATGACTTTTCAAAACCGATTAGAATATATATCGGATTTAATCCTTTATTTACATGCCAACTACTTTCCTTATTACAACAAACATACTATACATTTCTTTTCTGATCTGATCTTTGGAAAGGAGGAACTGATATGTCTTGCATAACTTTTATCAATCTTTCTCTTCTCGAAACCTACGCGTGAAACAATCACACGCTAAGTCTATGACCTAGTGAGACATATAAAACATATAATAAAAATAAGAGAAAATAACTTCAATGACCGAAAATGTCTTATAATATATGATTTTAACCAACTTTTTTTGGATTTGCGAAAATGACCAACAAATTCGCAACGCGAATTACAATTTCGCAACACAGAAGTTAAATTCGCAACGCGATTTCCAAATTCGCAACACTGAATTTCAAATTCACAACTCGATTTCTGAATTCGAAACTCGATTTTCGAATTCGCATCACGAAATTTAATTTTGCAACAGGTTTTATTTTCGCAACACAAATGTTTTGGGTATATAACTACACAGCAGCAACACTCATAACCTAAATCCCTAAATCGCAACTCATTCCATCTCCATCTATCATTCTCTCCGGCGACATCCGTTCCTATATCCAACGACATCCTTCCCAATCTCTAATTTTTTTTACATAATTTTATTTCTATATAATTTTCAATGATTTCTCTCCCAAATTATCAACTATCAACTTAATAAAGGTCTGATTTTCTCTAAGGTAGTGATGATATGTAGTTTATAGCTCGTTTGTTTAGTAAATTAATTTACAATTGTAGAATGAAATTATCTAATGTTGATCATGTTTGGATAGATTTGTGTTTTGGAGGAACATGAGAGAATGTTCATGGTGTTTTACAATATATGCCTTTACCCAAGAATCTTCAACTAAAACTGTCATTAAAAAGTTAACTTATGAAACTCTAATGTTACGTGTTGCAAAGAAATTAAATTTAGAGCCTCTAAGTAGATTTAGGCTATCTTATCAGAGAAAAAATAAAGTTTATTTGTTAACCGACAATGAAGATGTTGAATGATTCATTGCTTACATTAGTGTTTCGCAAGAAGATGATGTTACATTGTATGTTGTTGAACCTATAAGTAGTGAAGTTGGGTCAGTAGCAGGTCGTAATCAACTAAGTTCTTCAACCCCAGTTTATGATGCTCATAATGTACAACGTTGTTATCAACCTCAAAATTTAATGGTTCCACCACAATTTCATCACCAAGAAAATTTTGTTTCACCACATTTCCAATAACAAACACAATATCAAAACCCACAACATTTTCCTAATCCAAATCCTAATCAACTTTCAGCACACAATTCCAGTTTTCGTATTGACCAGTTAGACGATTATGAGCCAACAGAAAAAATTGTGAGTACTAGTCAGTATTCGAAATTTGATCTTGGTCAATACCCGGACTTTGATCTTGGTCAATACTCAGATTTTGATGATGTTTCAGAAGAAGAAACAAACCCTGCGTGTAATGATTTTGATATTGGTCAATACCCGAATTTTGATGATGAAACAGCCGCTGCCGAGGAAGATGTTGTTGATAATAATGAGGAGGAAGTTACGACTGTGAATGAACATGTTGAACATCCATTCTGTAATTCATATAAACCTGAAGAAGAAGAAGAAGAAGTCCCTGAAGAAAAGAAAAAAAAGAAAATGCCACGGGAGTATAACTGGAATATGCCAGAATTACTTCAGATACTGGAAGAAGAGTTGGTAAAGATAGCAGTTGATTGTTACACAAAAGTTATTCGTATCAAGAAAGATGATTGTTTTGATACAAAGGAACACTTGAAGATAGCATTGTATACGAAATGTGTGGAAGATTGCTATAAACTAAAAGTTAACAAATCAAGCAAAGATCTTTTCGAAACAAAGTTATGATTGACAAAAACTGTACGTAGCGTATGATTGCAAAGAGGATAAAAGATTGCGAAATATTTCAAGTTAGGACTTTTATTGATAAACATACATGTTCAAGAACCCAAGTTTTTCCTCACCATAGACAGGCAAACAAAAAGGTGTTGGGTGGTTTTCTGGCTGAGTTAATGTTTTTGAATGGCAGGGTATATCGGGGACATGAAATTAGGACTGACATGAATGCTCGGTTCAAGATTAGTATCTCATATTCTCAAGCTTGGAGAGCCAAATGTTATGCCTTGGAATTGTTGAGGCGATCTCCAGAAGCATCGTTTGCCCAACTGCAGGCTTATTGTCACAATTTAAAGTTAAAAAATCCTGGGTTGGTAACTCATATCAAAACAGATAGAGATGGATGCTTTGAGTTGCTGTTTATCACCATTGGTGCTGCGGTTAGTAAATCAATATAATTTTGTTGACTCATTTTTGTTAGTTACATGCATTTCACATTTAAATGATTATATTTCTTGTGTATATTATTTTGTAGATTCGTTAGTTTATTACTTGCATGTGCCCAATTATTATAGTTGACGGAGCACATTTGAAAGGTCGATACCTTAGAGTAAACTTATTAGCAGTAACCATGTATGCTAACAATGGGATACTGCCAATAGCTTACGGGTTTGGCAAATCTGAAACCTCTGATTCATGGACATGGTTTATAGGGCATCTTAGGGATTGCATAGGTCCTATTAGCAATCTGACAATCATATCCGATAGGGCAAACTCAATTGATAACGCTGTTAGAATGTGTTTCCAAAATATTTTTCATGGACTTTGTGGTGTTCATTTGTACATAAATCTAAAATCAAGGTCTGTTGGTATAAAAACTCACAAATGGACATATTGAAATACTGTAAAAGCTTATCGGGAAGTGGATTTTAATAAGCATATAAATTGTTTAAGACATGTTTTGCCTCATTGTGCTCAAACACTAGAAGATGTCGGGTTTGAAAGATGGTCAAGAGTACATCAACTTGGAGGAAGATATGGTTTCATGACGTCTAATAGTGCATAATCAATCAATGCTCTAAGTCATCATTTCCGAAAATTACTCATTACTATGTTAATGGAGTTTTTTGAGCCTCTATTCAACAGTGATACTACAAGAAAAGAAATCATGCATGTATTATTTCTTTAAATTCGTAACTTATCATATTTATATATTTTACTAAGTATTATTTATTTAAATTTACAGGAACATTGGAACGTCATGTTACACCATGGACTGAAAAAAGATAATGAAACGTGTTGTGAAGTCAACATCATGGAGAGTTGAACCACGTTCAAAAACTTTGTTTGAAGTATTGGATAATAACTTAAATGGGCTTGTCGATATAAATGCAAAGACGTGTAGTTGTATGAAATGATAAACATCTAGTTATTTGTGTGGCCATGTTATAAAAGTTGCTCTTCATCTAAACCAATATGATTCAAGCGCATACGCTATGGATTGCTACACTACAGAAGCATATCGACAGACTTATGCCGATATTGTCTACCATATTCCACATCCTTCTGAGTGGGACATACCAGATGACTTACAAACAGTTTTGCCACCAGTCATGGACAGCATGCTACCTGGCCGACCAAAAAATCACGATCGTATACCGTCTAAGGGTGAAGAGAAGAGGATATCGACATATAGTCGGTGTAAGGAAAGTGGTCATACAAGGTTGACCTGTGGATCACCAATGCCATCACAATCATATTTTCCTCTACCAAAATATGGATCCTCATCAAAATCCAAAGCTCATATGATGCCAAGCAAAAGGAAATCAAAATCAAAATCAAAATCAAAATCCCAATCAAAACCAGCTTCACCTTTTGGGACATATTAACTTAGGTGATTTTTAAATGCAAATGTTGTATTATGTGTATTTTATGTGTGAATGCATACATTTTCAGTTAGACATGCATTAGTAACTTGAGTTTGAACATTGCTATGATCTGTTCAGTTGTTATCACTTACCATATTGTTGTCTGTTATATTTTTGAAGGTGTTTTCATTGAATTCGCAACGCAAAAGTCAAATTCACGTTGCGATTGTTGCGAAAGTCAAATTCGCGTTGCGAAAGTGTACCTTCAACAGGTCTTTTTTGCCTTCAACATAATGCAGATTAAAATTTTCTTAAACAATAAATCAACTTTTACAAATCAATTAAACAAGCAAAAAATAATTCTTATTTATGCATCTAAAAAAACAAATCAATAGCACATTGATACAATTAGCCCCAGATAGCAAATTTCACGCAGCTCACTTCAGGATTAACCTGCATAAACTAAACATTTGCTCAAACAACACTTTCTACACATCTAAAACCAACAAACAACAAATTATTGAATTCTAGGTACTTAACGAAACATTTTCAAACCAACAAATAGTATATATGTTAACAACACTTGCTCAAACTTAGCAATAACAAATGGTTGTTTATGCACACTTTCAGCACGCGGATGCAGGTAGGAAACGTCTCAAATATATCGATCTAGCCATAAAATGTCGAAACCATAACCCTACTGCACCTCTATCTCTATATGTGGGAGGTAGAAATTGTTTACATTCTGTCGTCAAACGTTCCAAACACATGCATACAAGAGGACCACAATCCTCTCTGGCTCCCGCCGTTTGTTGTGTCGATGTCTCGTCTCTCATCATTGTAACTTTGAACTTTTTTGGCTTCTTGTTTCCAAAATTAGTTCAATAATCAATCGCATCCAAGTATTTAGCCAAATGAGCGCTACATCCCTTACAAATAATATCTTTCAAATCAGACAATGGTATGTAATTCAACATGCTGTCATATACTATCGTCTTCAAGGATGGGAGCTGAAGCTCGACGAGAAGCCAATGACGATGTTCCATAATAGGGATAAACACCTGCAATCATAAATATTAATTCAATTGCGCACATCAAATAAAATTTATGAACACCTTTAAAATATTCAAAAATAAATACTAACCTTATCGACCTCCCACCACGCAGGATAAAACTTAGCTTTTCCATTACCCAACGCATATGAAGCGTTTCTCTGATCCTTCAAGTGAGCTACGTGAAAAAAAGAAGGCATAATAGTCTATCACTTTTTTTTTTATTTTCTTCAATTTCCTTATAATCTGAAGACGTGACACCCATGCATCAATATGTTGTGTATAAAAAATACATATATTAGTGAATTTAATAAATTTTAAAAAATAATCAAAAATGCAATATAAGAAGAATATGAGATCCCCCATTCAAAATAGTCATTCTCTTCAACCCCTAATAAAACACCCCACCAAGACCGATTAAGAAAGAAATGCATACTATCGTCAATTTTGCATATGTCAGCGTAACACCCCTGACTCTACTCATATAGATAAAAATCAACTGCGGTCTTAGCCCAAAGGATATTATCCATAATTGTGGTCGGTAGTGTTCTCCTCTCCTACCGAGGAATGGTACTGGCCGGTAACTCATACGAAAGCCAACTCTCATCCATCATATCGAGCACGTGAGGGGGTTTATCCATATGTCGACATAGTATGCCATGTGAATCGGGCTCTTGAATGGTGGGAGGGACTTCTTGAACGATGACAGGGGCCTCTTGAATGGTGGGAGGGGCCTCTTGAACGATGATAGGTGAACCAGGCTTCTTCTTACGGAGTCTTGGCACTATTGAGGTGAAATGAGACGTAATGGCACGTGCACGACGTCTGATGCGTGAACCCCATCATGCAAGAAAAACCTAACGTAAAACATCTACCTTATCGGGCTACTAAAAATAAATTAATACATAAATCATTAAATAAATAAAAAATAATGCCGAAAAAATTTAATTGCATTTTTAGTATAGTATTAAACAAACTTACCTCATTGCGTAGAGTATGAACATCATTCTGCAACGATAAAACAATCTCACGTAGAGCGGCTACCTCATCACGTAAAGTAGATACCTCACCACGTAAAGCACCATTGTCATCGCGAAAAACATTTACCTCACCACGTAAAGACCGTACCTCATCACGCCATGCACATTGTCGTCACGTAAAGTACCGACCTCATCACGCAAAGCACTTACCTCATCACGTAACTCCCTTAACTCATCCCATTGAGGTAGAGAACGGGGAGATAAATGTCGTGGTATCTTTTCCGGTCGCCTATCATGAGGTGATGGTGGAGAAGAGGCTCGATGATGTGATGGAATAGGTGATGGCTCTCGGTGTGGAGGTGTATAATCAGCTCGATCAGGTGATGGCTCTCGAAGTGGGGGGTGCTCATCATCCGTCCCATCAAAAAAACGCTTACTAACTTGCCACCAATCATTGGCAAGCTCAGCCTCTGTGGGTGTCAGCCTCTGTAATGGATAGTTTGCCTCATAACAATATAAAAGATCAAACAAAGTCAAACGTCTACTAGTAATAACTTATTTATATATGGTAGTATTTGTGTTAACTTACTTCATTCATCGTCGTATATGGTAGTAAATCTTCCCAATCCAGCAGCCGGATCCTCTTCCAGGTAATAGCCCTAGGAATATCATTTGAATTTTTTCTTGCACATGTCCGCATGCTGGGAAAAGCCTCAAATATCCAAATCTATAAACAATATAATACACAAACATTATTAATTATTAAATAATTAATTATAATTTTGGAAACATTATATAGAAATTCTTACCTTAAAGGCCCAAATAAAGCCTACCAAAGTGTATTTGGAACCATCGCCACGCAAACTACGACGGTCCTCAAAGGTAGACGACAACTTTTTCCAGGTAGCTTTCCATAGATATGAACCCCAGGGAAACACGTTCCATTCATTTAGGTCCTCTACCAATAATATTAGGTCCTCAGAAATAAGTTGTCTGACCTCTTTGCCTAAAAAGTCGGCATTCAAAAGTAATAAAAGGCATACTCGGACAACATCAAGGTAATCAATCCGAGTAAAACCATCTTTAAGAAGTAATATTTTCAAGTCGTCGACGTGTAAACTGGACTTCGCCTTTGCCATCTCAGGAAAAACCCGAGATAACCATGATGGGAGGGTGATATGACTAGTGTACCGACCTACTTCATCGTGTCCGAAACGTAGACCAGTGATTAAGCAAAACTCCTCCCGCCCAAAACAAGTATATGTCGGTGAAAAATGAAACCATATCTCTTCATCACCACGTTGTATCCTCTCGGGTAGATCGTTAGTCATGGTCTGAAGAAACAAATGGGTCAACATAGCATCTCCACCTGGATGTTGTACTTTCAGCCACGGCCTGAAGCAAGTATCCTCAAACAATTTTCTTTGTACAGGTGTAAGTGTCGACGCTATTGTAGTGGCTAGGCTTAATTTATTCCTTAGAGTCAATGAAGTCGAAAAAAATTTCTAACAAAAACTATAAACATACCAAGTTAGATATACCAAAACTACAAATTATACACTATAAACAGACATGATATTAAATAGTAAAAACAAAGCCAAATATGCTTCAAACTAGCACGATATTCACCCAAGTCATTATTCTATCATAGTTTTTTGGTTGAAGTAATGCAATTCATTCAAGTTTCAATTTGCAGAAGAAGAGTAGTTTCTGAAACTTAAATTCGCAACGTGAAAATGAAAATCGCAACGCGAAACTAAAATCGCGTTGCGATTTTCGTGTTCGAATTTAAGTTTCAAAATTCTTCTGCAAATTGAAACTTGAATGAATTGCATTACTTCAACCAAAAGACAAAACAAAGACAAATACTAACTTCACAGGGTTAAAGACTAAACAATTTAGCAGTATTGGCAGCAACCGAATGAATTTACTAAGCAATCTAAGTGAAATGGTTAATCTATATATTAAAATTACCAGTAAATTTATCATCAATTTAAATATGAAAAATCTAATAATAATACAAAAAATTCAAAATAAAAATAATTAAAAAAACTAACCATTGGTGGTTGATTTTCCATTTGTGGTCGTGAATGGTTGTGAGGGTGGCTCTAAGAGATGGAGATATACGGATTTCGCTGGAGATGGGGACGGATTTCACCGGAGATGGGGACGGATGTCGTCGTAGAGAGTGAGAGATGGATATGAGACTAAGTTGTGATTTTGGGTTTTAGGTTATGAGTTGCGATTATACTGTTTACATTTGTGTTACAAAATTAATATTGTGTTTCGAATTCGAAAATAAAATCCGCGTTGCGAAAATAAACGTGCTTTGCGAATTTGACTTATGTGTTGCGAATTACAAATTCGCGTTGCGAATTTGGAAACTGTGTTGCTAAATTGGAGTTCACGTTGCGAATTTGTTGGTCATTTTTGCAAATCCAAAAAAAGTTGGTTAAAATCGTATATTATAAGACATTTTCGGTCACTAAAGTTATTTTCTCTAAAAATAATGCATTTCATATCTATATGGACATATCATCTACTCATTCAATCATGTCATATATGATTCCATGTAAATAATAATAGCATGATAACATGTAATAATGCAAACACTTTTATACCTTTTTGTAAGCCCATTTACATTACTGAGAACTCAAGATATTCGAGTACATTAAGGTTGTGCACTATGCTGTCACTACAGCTCGTATGGGGTCCCACTAGGGGCTATGAAATTTTGTCCCGAAGGACCTATGTACTGTATTTGTCCCGAAGAACCACTCCTTAAGAACCATATACATATTCCAATGGATCAAATATATCTCAAAAGACTCTATAAATGTTCCAAATGATACATATACGTCCCGAAGGACCACGTAGAACCCTCGACTCTTGGCATGCCAACTATACCTATAGCTCTCGTATTATATACCATGGGCATTATTCCTCTGTTTCATATGTTCATATACTCATGTCATTTATCTTGATATCACATATACCTTTTTTTCTGTCACATACCACATGTATGTGTAAACATTTATGTCATTTCATATAACATGTAATACATATTGCATATTTATGTAATCATGTAGATCATGTAACATTTTCATATAGTCACATATCTTATCTCATTTCACATTGGTCATGTCTCATAGCATATATCACATATGCATATAATCATGTAACATATATAATAACCTATGTCCATTTCATGTATTCATGCACATATGAGAATCACAAATCAAATAACATTCTAGGAGTCACTTCTTACCATAGTAACTCCATCACTGGCTCATCGCAAGCCAATGTTCGTTCAATACCATAAGTACAATTAAAATTTGCACTCACCTTAGCCTTGCTTTGATTCGATCCTAACTCTTTGATTGTTCCAGAATTTGTTTAGGCTCAATTTCTACATAAACATAATTTTCGAGACAATTATCAAAAGCCTAAATCTTATAACTTGGTATTGATAACATAGGCTAATCTAATGAACCAAAATTCCATTTTTCCTTTAGGGGTGTATCGATGCACTATGGGTGCATCGGTATACAAAATAGCTTCGAAATTCTCATGCATCGATGCACATTAAAAAATTATCTTAGTGCACCAATACATACTCATAGTGCATCGATGCACTTGCCCATAATAGGCTACTTCATCCGAAAATCATCAACACTTCACCCAAATTTTCATGTATAAAATCCTTATCATACTACTAAACTCATCTATAACAACTTTAACTAATTTCTATTATTTCAACACTTTATAATCTCCCATATTTCATCCAAATTCTTAAGGCTAAGAATCATACCCAATTTTCCATATTATCCAAACTTAATTCTAACACTTCTAACTTCTTATTCTCATAGATGACAAGTCAAATTCATCCTCCAAATTCATTTAAACCTTCTTATTCAAAATTTCACTTAAAACCCCATTTTCTTTAATCTTTCCTAACTCCTTTATCTTTTGATTTTAAGACAAATTAAGCTTTTCTTAAGCTTAATTATCATCTAAGGATCAAAACCCAACCTTTAAATCAACAAATAATCAAAAACAAAGAAACTCTTACCTTTGTCTAGCTTCCACGGTTGGAGAAGAAGAAAGGAAGAAGAAGATGATGATGAAATGTTTTCATCTTACCCTCCCCACGTATATATCTCTTATTAAAGGGGAGAAAAATATATTTCCTTATCAATTGACCATTTTGCCCTTTAATTCATTGAATAATTACTAACAACTTTGTGAAATATTCCCAAATAAATCATTGAACTATTGAACTATTCTACTTTAATCACTAAATTCTAAAATTTTACAATTTAGCCACTAACCCAATATTGAGGATGTTACAGGCATAATACCAAAATTAAACACCATTTTTTTTATTAAAATGTTCATTTTTGTTATTGTTTTCTTTTTTTAAGTATTTTGACCCAATATTTAAAAAAAGTCTCTTCATAAATGAAATCATTAATTAACAAACGATTAACATTCTAAAATAAGAGATTTTATCCTAAAATAAAATGTTAGGAGCCAAAGTACTTTAGAATAAAAGAATAATAATCAAAGTGATTATTTAATTATACATTAGACGTTGAGAGTCAAAATATTAAAAAAAAACAAACCAAAATATATACGTTAAAGGCTAATTTTGACATTCTGCATATAAAATTATATACTCAAATAAACAAGTCCATATAGATCAATTGCACTAAAATTATTATGGATGTATTGATTATATTTATATATTTTATAATTAAAAGTATTATATAAAAATATGAATGATTATTTTATATATTAGTAATAAAAATAGTATTTCACAAACAATATTGTATAGTTATTATATACCTTTTTTAGCCATTTTTATTTAAGAGAAAGAAAATGAAATTTTACTTTTAATGGATATTGGACCTTCAATTTAAAGGAAAGATGATATATCAATAGAAGGTTTAACTATCTATCTATTTTAAATATTGTTGATATTAATTAAAAATTATTAATATTATATGTCTTTTAAATATATAAAAATTAAAAATTAAAACATTAATACTAATATAATTTCAGTTAAGTAATCATTCACATAAAAATAATAATTCATGACATTAAATTAAATATTAATCGACAAAGAATTTTATATTAAGGCAATAAATTTTTAAAATTTTAAGATGAGATGAGTTTATGAAATTTTAATAAAATATAAATAATGTTTTAATAAAAATATCTAATTTTTTTAAATATATATAATAATTTTAAATTTTTAAGTCACTTTTGGCGCCACATACATCTCTGTCTATCCCTGTTAATCGGGAAATGGCCATTAAATCTGTTAGAAAAAAAAAGATTTATGGTTGTATATGACGTAAACCCCTCGAACAAAAGAGACACGACATTAAAGACAATCATTTGTTTGTTTGTTTTAAATGTGTATTGAACATTTCACCGCTGATTTGCTTGGGCACCGTCTACCTCTCCCCGAAGAAACGAAATTGTTTTCTGGCTGGTCCCCTTCTTTTTATCCACCGAAATCACAGCTTGCCTTCTCCTTCTTTGTAAGCTTTTTCTATTTCTATTTCCTTTTTAATTTTATTTTCTTCCTTTTATTCTCTTTGCCCTTTAACTTCACTGTAAGGATTTGTTCCTTTTATCTCTCTTATTCAAATCATTACTATTTTTATTCATTTCTTTTCATCAATGCTTTTCTTATCTGTGTTTACTTCGTTTCTGTAACTGGGTTTTCTTTTTAATTAATAAATTATGTCTTTTCTTTTTGGCCAGTTAAAGGCTTCTCCTTTTCTTTTCTTTATTTGTAATGCTGTTGTTATTTCCTTTCTGGGTTTTTCAAGTTTGATCATAGTGACAAAAAAAGCATTTTTGTTTGATAAGATGTGGTGTTTATGTGGTAAAGGGAACGTGATCATGGGTTCAAACCAATGCTATTTCTTTTTTATGTTTCGTCCTTTTTTTATATTTAAGTTTTTTTTTCGAATATCTGTATTTAAAATTCTATTGAAGATCATATTGTTATTTAATGGTGGTGCCTGGAATGGGAGCTTCAGTTACATAACTTTATTTTCTGTTCTTGATTAAACTGAGTAAATGTTGAGATTTCTGAACTTAGAATGAAACACTGGGTTAAGAAATGACCTCGGATTTCTTGAGAATTTGCAGGATGGGAAGGGTTAAACTAAAGATAAAAAGGTTAGAGAGCTATAGCAACAGGCAAGTTACATATTCGAAACGCAGGACCGGAATCTTGAAGAAAGCGAAGGAATTATCGATATTATGTGACATTCATATCATCCTTCTCATGTTTCTCCAACCGGAAAGCCTACGTTATTCCATGGAGAGCGCAGGTATTGTAAGAATGGAAACGTTCTTTCATTTTCTTGGATGGCCTAATTTATGCTTCACAAGATGTTTATTCTTCATTTTGCCGTAGAAGCTATAGTGGTAATTTGGGTATGCTTTATACTAACCGCAGATAAAAGATACACAAATTTGCAGGTGTTCCCTCACATTTTTATCATTAGGCAACTTTCATATAAATCCGGCTAGTTAGTAAGCTTGGTGGACTAGGATTTTAATGACATACCTGTTGCCGTTGTGATCTCTGGACTCGTACCATATTTGTTTTTTCTTTCTAGTTAGAAGTATACAACTATGTATCAGAATCAGTTATGGTGATTCTTTATTTACCTAGTAACACATAGTTTCAGGTGCATATCAAGTACTTTAAAATAGTCCTGGGTATATGACTGTCCAAATAATCATATTTCTGTGTTTAATTATCAATGTTTGAAGAAGTAGAGTAAGGTAACAAACGAGGCTCACTTTGCTTGTTTGCCTTTTCCAGCAATATTGAAGAGGTTATTGCAAAGTTCGCACTGTTAACTCCACAAGAAAGGGCAAAAAGGTGAGCAATCTGACATTTGAACGTCTTTAATTAATTAGTCTGTTCATATTGAAATGACATTATAGCTATCTGATTTTTGTTGGTCTGCAACAGGAAGTTGGAGAGCCTCGAAGTAAGCCTCCTTTCAACTCTCTTCAATATGTTATGCTTCCTTACCACAAAGTGATGATTAAAGTTTTATTACCCTTTCATCATGTTAATTTTTGGGTTTTGTGATTGTGAATATAGGCTCTAAAGAAAACCTTCATGAAGTTGGATCATGATCTAAACATACAGGACTTTCTAGGTGCAACGTATGTCGCCTTTAGTTTTCAATTTCTTCCAGATAAGTGTTTCTGTTTGAGTAAGATATAAGGAAGAAACTAAACTTTTTTCTTTCTTTCTTTATTTTTTTGCCCCTTGCAGCAGTCGGTCTGTTGAGGTATAAAGTTTTCTGAAATTACATGTATCCATTTAGATCATCGATTTTGAAGTTATTGTTAATTTTGTTATGTCTGGAACATGCTATTTTTCAGGAAATGACAAATGAAGTTTCAAGGTTTCGAGCTCAGCTTGCTGAAGTACATAAGAGACTGAGGTGCACCTTTGGAACTTTTGGTTGTTAAAGCTTTGATTTTTCCTTTCTGGTATTGTTTGTAAAAGGCTAGCATGAGATGAGAATCACATCTTACTATTTTTTTTGTTACCCAGTTATTGGTTATTTCACTTCTTAAGTAGCTTCTCCTCATCTTTTAACTCTCCATCCTTTGGACCTCAAGTATAATGATTAGATCAGGAAATACAAAATCCATAGTTGAACCATTGTGAAGTTTCAACACTAATGCTACACTAGGGCAATAAGTGGCAAGGTTCTTGTTAATTTGAGTGGAGTTAAGATATAGCCGGAATGAACTAGATTCATATGTTAAATTTTATGATATATATTATCTTTGGGAATTATAATGGGGAAATTATAGTCTTAAGAAATTTCCTTGGTTAAGGCTAGGTCATCCTGAAATAGAATAGACCATTTTTTTTGTATGTGCCTCTTTTCTTGTGGATTTTCGTAATTAATGTTTATTTGCTTGTAAATTATCTGCTTTCTAAAAATGTCCTTTGTTTTTGCCTGTTTCCTTCATAACTGTTTGTATTGACCTACATAATCTGGGTATTTGCATGTGTGCATTAACAAAAATGCATATTATAAATAGAAATAATATGCTTTTTTTGCTTCTATGGAGCAACTCTGCTGATATCATGCAATGATTTCAGTTACTGGAGTAATCCAGATAAAATTGACAGCGTAGAACATCTTAGGCAGATGGAAGATTCACTAAGAGAATCCATTGAACGTGTTAGGATACACAAGGTATGCTTTTGTATACCATCTTTCAAAGTCAAAGAGAACAATAAATATACATGATTAACCCACCTGATTTGATATATTGTATATGATCAAGGTATTGCATGTTTGTACTTGGTTTGAAACATACTGTTGTTTAACTGCATCAAATGTTAATTCACTCTGACTGCTTGATTCATCAGACGCTTGATAGAAGAAACCTGTAGTGTCAATTGATTTATTGTACCAATAAATTGCTTATGCATGCTACTTTCTTTGCAGGAAAATTTTGGAAAGCACCATCTTGTGTCACTTGAATGTACTGACCAGGTAGCAAGAATAAGTACTCTCATCCATCCATCCATCCATCCATCCATCCATTCATTGCAGTATCTTATAATTTATTATGGCTCACAGTTTCAGATTAGGATACCTTCGCCTGTAATGATCAGCGAGGTGCAAGAAGCTCAACCTGTGATGTGGCTTCCCAGCAATGAAAATCAACATATGTTAATGCATAATGTACCAAACTTTCTATCTCATCGGTAAGATATATATTTCAAATACGATTCCCATTATCTTTTTGAGATATTCAGTTTTACCAAAACAAGTTTGTACTTGAAAATAACCTAGACTCTCGTGCCTATCTGTGGCAACATGGTTGTTTTTAGCTTCAATTATTTATTTAAAAGTAGCATATAAATGCCTTGTGATTTTTGTGTTTTCCTTGATACCATTGGCTGACTAGTTTGTTTTGCTCTAGAGACGCAGAGTGCTCTACAGATTGCTCCCTTGCTGGTTATTCCGGTTTCTTTGGCTCTGGTAAGCAAACAGAGATTAGCAGTTCGGGACAAGTTGATAATGTCATACATGAATGTAATGGCCTGAATGAGTTGGGGAACAATGCTTTCTTAAATTTAGAAGCTGGTGAGCAATATTTCTACCAGCAGTTTAGCGCTTCAAATTTCCAAGATGATGAGAAGTTGAAGAATGATATTGAGGTGAACCTACAAGGAAATCCCACGGTTAACCAAGTTATTAGCAACTTTGAAATCTCTAGACCTATGTGTAACGATGGTCATCAAGCTTGGGTATCTTCTTCTGGCCCTTGTGGCATTGCAATGTTTGATGGGGATTCTTACCATCAGGTGAGGAGTTTCTTTTGTTCTGTTCTATCCTTCATTGTAGGATATATGTTCATGGAAAAGTTTACATTTTATGCATGTAGTAGTGTGTCTGTTACTCGGATTTGGGTGAGTGTTGGATGCGGGTATGTGTCTGACACGGGTGTGTTTGATTTAATTCCCTATGTTTATCCATGCCAAATCCATTTAGGTTCTCCTGTCGTATGTGTTGAATCTTGCTGTATGATATTCACATTTTGATTCTCTTTCAATAAAATTATCACTCATATCATGACAGCAAAAATAAATAAATGGCTCGAGCAAATTTTGTTTATATTATGCTTCTATGGCATCAAATAGCATATGCTCGACTTGTTTTCTCAAATGTCACTTTTAGTTAAATGCGTCTAAGAAATTGAATCTTCCAGCAAAGTTGTTGATTGCGATCACCATTAAATCTCAGCAAACTAAATCGACTTTCATGAATCAGACACCTTCATCCGGCCAATGCCATGATTTATAGCTGAAGGACTCACAGATATGCATTGGAATCCCACGAAACATGCAGCAGACAAAAGGTGGACTATCATCGCCCGGTCAGTTTTTGCTGCCGGACATGTTTCTTGTATATTTAGTGTATCTTTTTATAACACACACATGGTTAAATCTTTTGTATACCAACTCTTTTTCTTTTCTTTTATCTTTTTAGTAGTCTAAACACAGTTTTCGTTTTCGTGGGGGGGGGGGTTTAAGAATACTTCCCAGTTCCTCAAGATGTATAGTACAAGAAAACATGACCTTTTACTGTAATTAGTTTTCTGAGATGCCTAATTTGTCATTTGTATTAAATGTGCAGTGTAAATTAATATAAGCAATAATAAAAATATAGCTACATATAGATGCAATCTGAAGTTCCACTGTACATTGAAAGTTTCTTGTTTTACATTTAATATGCCTTAAATTTCACTTAAGTTATGCAAAAACCAAGGGACATTGATCTACAACTCCAACCTCAAATCCATTTCTTAGTAACCCCTGATTGTGTTGATGATGGTGTTGTGCCATGGATCTGAGAGATGCTGCAACAGGTTCTCAAATGGTCCTTTCCCAGTCGCATTGTGTTGAATTATAAACCCCAAGAATGCCAACATTGCCAATCTCCCTGCACATTCAATCAACACAAAATAAATCAGATCCTTGGCAGGTATATATATGTATGTATGTATGATGCATGCGTGTATGTGTCTATATATACCATTGGCAAGCTCCTTTTCTTTGGCTTCAAGTGTAGGGGCAAAGTTGAGGGGGTTGAAGATGCCACCAGGGTAGCCACATTCGTTGGGGGGCAAGCTGTATTGCTTAAAGATAGGGTCCTGGTTCACACAACCAGGGTTCTTGATGTCCTGCCACCTTCTGATCTCCACATAGTGGAACAAAATGAACTCGATAACGAAGAGGGTCGATGACGATGCAAAGTATTCGGCTTTCCCGGCATCATACCACTGAGGAGCATTGATTATCCCAAACTTGGTGAAAACTTCAGGCAAAAGCATCCCTGCAACACCCAACATAGCCCAACGCCCGTTTACAAGCTCAGCTTGCACATACCATTTCAAGTTCTCAGGGTCCTCAGCCAATCCAAGAGGATCAAACCCATTATCACCTGCAAGACTGCACAATTCTTTACAGCTTTAGTTCATAGATCATATATGAGAATTCTGGTTGCCTTTAAAAGGCGATACCTAAGGAGTTTCCGGTTTGAAATCTGTACCTGCCATTGAGGTAAGCTGGTGAAGGAAGTCCAGGCAACCACTCCCCTTTCTTGGCTTCAACTTTAAATGAGCTAGTTGATGGATAAGCCATTGGTTTAAATGACACTTCTCGGATTAACTTACCGGAAGAACCGGTTAGGAAGCGTGTTTTCGATCCACATGGCTGGAAAACAGCGGCGGCAGCTTGCGTTATGATGGTGGCCATGATTTTTTCCGGCAGTGTATGGGGTTAAGTGAATGTGGATGTTTTTAGTGCATGGTTTAAGCTTTGTATTTCAACTTCATGAGGATTCATGTGGTTGTCATTAGACGGTGGATGCTGATGGTTGGTTTGCTTGATATTGTTGACCCAGCGGTGGAAGTGAACTTAAGGCTTATCACGTTATCTAGATGCCATATCCACAATTCTCTTTCTTTCTTCTTGTTGGTTAGAAATGATCATATGGGACCCTTTCTGGGTTTAGATAGCATGATTTTTTCCGCCACATCGGATCTCTTTCACTCAATAATTGTTTGACGTGTGGCTTTCAGATTACATCTTAGCGACTGATACTCAGCTGGGATACTTGAGCTCTCTTTCATGTTTATACTCGTAAACTCGGGATCTTGATCTATTGTGCTTAAGTATGCTTCAAAATAGCATATTTCCATGCTCATATCCGAATACGGATTGAAAAGAATGTATATCATGCCATTGTTCCCTCATAATCCATAGATTATAAATCTTTTCGGATCAACAACTATATATAGATCAAACAGAGGCAGAAATGGAAACAATGAATGTGAAAGATTCCCTTGAATGATGTTATTGTCCAATTGTTCATTTTCAACAGAAAACATTTCTTACAATGCAATTCCAGTTTACAGGCAATTGATTTTTTTATTAAACTGGTGCCAAGATTGGATTGTCAACTTCATGAATCATAATGAGATACAACAAAGATCGAGCAAGCCGGCGAAATGCTTCCCTCTGTCAAGCCACAATTGCGGAACGATAAAACTGATTCCTCAAAGAAGCCCAAGTTACTGCCCTGCAACAGCTGCTGCTACTTCCAGTTCTTCACTTGTCAGGAACCTGGTTGAGGGACGGAATTCTGTTTCCAAGCAAGTTTCAATCGCTTCCAACTCGAGGGATCTCAACGAAAACTGGGTTCCAGCTGCCTCCACAGTTTTATCAATGAAAGTTGATCTCGGCATGTAATCGTTCAGTCTGCATATGAAGTCCAAATGGCCCCTTGCCTGGGGACAAAACAGATGACATGATCATATTAGTAAACCATAATGGCACACTCAATGTAGTAAATATAGAACATACTTGTCAATTGCTTGCTTTCAAATGTAATAAAAAAGATCCAAATCCAATAGAGGTTGAGAGCTTGTAGGAGAAAAGGTAGGAAATAAGATGGGTTTTAACAACTAATTATGAATCAAAAGTGAAAGAGAAATAGTAGGAGAAAACCCACTGAGTTGGATACGAATTTAACCCATTTAAACGTCTTTAGAAAGGAGACTGAATTCCGATACGACATTTAATCAGCCAATGCTCATGTTTATCCGTAATGATAACAAATGCAATATTCATATTGAAACATACAGCAAATCAACAAGCATATGGGGAATTAATACAAGCAACATAAAAAAAAAGAAATATTAATATATAAATCTTAGGTAAGCTATCATCATGAGTTTTTAAGCTACTCAGACTTGGGTGTCAGTGTTGATACAGGAATGTGTCCACAAGGGTATTTCTATGTTCTTACGATTATTTTTAGGGTCTTTAGAGGATCATATTGTTAAGGAGAAGGAAGATGAGCTACTGGAAGAGGTCAGTGATATGCCACAGCAGATAGCAGCCAAGTGGAATGTCGCACACCTGAAACCAGCAGCAGGGGACACCCAGGAAAGGTGCAGAGGGCCGCGAGAGAGAAAGACGCCTAGAGCTCTAACCGATTTTGTCCGTTTCTAAAGCAGTCAAATATAACTAAGACAAACTTGTAAAGCGAGAGGGTTGCTGAATTCACTTGGATTTCTCCATCTTCTTAATCTAAGTTTCTATTTCTTCTTCCTCCCTTCTTTAAATTCTATCTATATTTTCCGACTTATAACACATATTCTCAAACTCGTGTTTGGAAATATGTTGGGCATTTCTGTCAAATACGAGTACTTAAAGAAAAATGAAGAGTCAGAGTAACCAAGAAAATCTTGTGTTGTTTGGAAAAAGAAAGAAAATCTTGTAATAGAGAAAGAAAAGTGAATAAAGAGCCCTTTATTCCCATTAGGATAGAGGCATATACACCTGCAATCTAAGAAGAATAAACACTTCTGTTAGACGAGTGTCCAAAGGGCTCAGCATTGACAAAAATACATGTCAAACAAGCAAGGACACATCAAAAGAATAAAAACAAAATCGGACACTGCCGAAAGAAGGTCAAGACACGGCTGGACATGTGACCAAAGTTTTTAATGCTTTTAAATTTAAAAAACTAAATTTTAAAATTCAGAAGTATATAAAAATATTTTTTTATCGTGATGTCCTGCTGTATCTGTGTCCATTTTTTTCTGTTGAGAATTTCCATAACACCAAGTCCATGTTCCTAGACTGGAAGAAGCCTAGGTAGCAAGGAAAATCTTGTGAACCATTTTTTCAGGCAAAGCTTGTATAGATAAAGTACATGAACAACCAAGAAAAAAAAGAAGTTGAAGAACTGACAGCTTACCGATCGATATGCAGGAGCTCGTTTAGGAAGCTTTAGGTAAGCCATGTTCCGGACATTGAAGTCCCATAAAAATGATGTGTGGTGGATCCACTTATTCTTGGTAATGGACTGAGCATTTCCACCAAACTTGTGGTTACCGAATACATAATCTAAAACAAGATATCCCAATGTTTACCATTACAGATTACAATCTTCCTAAAAAATGTGTTTCAGAGATACAAGTCCATGAGCAGTCATGAAACAAGAGTGAGATACATATGCAGAAATGATTCCATAATTCGGGGTGATTAGTTCGTATTCCACAATGGAACGATGCCATACTGTGCACTGTGGTAGTAGAACTAGACGCCATCATTCTACCTTTTTAAGTGGTTGAGAATTTAGCTCAGCTTTTTGAAGGCCCTTCTCTTTCAAAGATGAAATGCAGCAGTTTATAGGATGTTCGACAAAAAAGCACTTCTCTCAAAATCTAATATATTTCAAAGGAAGAAATTGAAGATGGTACCGGACGTATGCATGCAAAGAAAATGCTACCAACTACCAAGCATGCCATTCAAGAACATACCAAATGCAAGGGTATCCAACTCATACTGATTTTAACAACAGGAGACTTATGCATCCTTAAGTGGGAGTGCCAAGGTTAATGTAGGAATTATAGAAATGAGTTGTCAATCCCTTAAGTTAAGAGATTCTGTAATTATTTTCTGTTTTTCAATCCCTTATTTCAAGGGATTACATCTCCTAGGATTAGTTTCCTTTCTTAGAGTTTCCTAGTTTAGAGGCATAATTTGTATATAAATATGTAATATGTTCTACTGAATGTACACAAGAATAAAAATAACAGACTTGTCTGTTTTCTACACAGTCTGTTTTCTACATGGTATCAGGTTAGAGCGATCAATCCGATTTCCGCTTCTCTTTAAATCAATTCCTATTCAACTCTATTTTTTTTCATGGCTAATCCGGATCCCTCAGCATCCGAAATCACTTCCCAGACCAGCCCCTCTCAATCTGATTTTCAGATTTCAAATTTCAAATTTTCAAAGCAACAGAGGAAAAATCGCCTTTGGTGTGAACATTGTAAGAAGTCAGGCCATATGATAGATCAATGTTGGAAGCAGCACGGAAAACCCGCCGATTGGCAGCCCACACGGTCCAGGTTTCAAAAGGAGCCTCATATTGCCTCTCAAGATGATTCCTCAAGCAGTTTTAGCAAGAAACAAATAGAGGAACTACGGCAGATTTTGAGCAGTATGACAGCCAAGCCTACAAATGTGACTTATACTACTACTGATGGAAATAATCCATATGTTTCCTCGGTACAATGGATAATAGACTCGGGTGCATCAGATCATATGACAGGAAATATTGATCTCTTGGAGGAATATAGTGAAAGCAGCTTACCAGCTTCTATCAAAATAGCAGATGGCTCTCTCACTACAGTCAAAGGGAGCGGTTCTGTTACATTAAACAAAAATCTACTACTTCATAATGTCCTCTATGTTCCTAGACTTGCATGCAACCTGTTGTCAGTCAGCAAATTAATTAAAGATTTTGGTTGTAATGTTGTGTTTGGTACTGGTGGTTGCAATTTTCAGGAGAGGGTGGTTGGCAGTGCTAGGCTGGGCAAAGGATTGTACACCCTTGGAGGTAAAGCATCTCATAATCATGCCTTATCCAGTGCTCTTAGGAAACCAATTTTATCTTCTGATCTCAATACCAATAAAATTATGTTATGGCACTCTAGATTAGGTCATCATAATTTTTTCTATCTTTCCAAAATGTTACCGAACTTATTCATTAATAAAGATCCATCTTTGTTTTCCTGTGAAATTTGTCAAATGGCCAAACACACCAGAAAACCATATATTCCAGCCAAATTTGAACCAACACCACCTTTTTCCATCATCCATAGTGACATTTGGGGTCCTTCTTCTGTCAAAAGTATTTATGGGTATAAGTGGTTTGTGTCTTTTATAGATGATTACTCTAGGACAACATGGGTTTTCTTAATGAGAGAAAAATATGAGGTTGAGTCTCTCTTTAAAAGTTTTTATCAAAAAGTTGAAACCCAATTTGACACAAAAATCAAAATTCTAAGGAGTGACAATGGGAGTGAGTATTTGAATAAAACCCTTGGGTATTTCTTTAAGGAAAAAGGCATTGTTCACCTTACTTCTTGTGTCAACACACCTCAACAAAACGGGGTAGCAGAAAGGAAAAATAGACATCTTCTAGAGGTTACTAGGTCTCTTATGTTTGCTGCTAATGCTCCTAAGTATCTTTGGGGGGAAACTATTCTTACAGCCACTTACCTCATCAATAGAATGCCAAGTAAGACCTTAGATTTCAAAATTCCTACTAAGGTTCTGTTTCAGCTGTATCCCCATTTTAAACATTTAAACTCAAGTTTTTCTCCTCGGGTGTTTGGGTGTACAACCTTTGTTCATATCCACAACAGAGGGAAATTAGATCCTAGGTCCATAAAGTGTGTGTTCTTGGGCTATTCTTCGAGTCAGAAGGTTACAAGTGTTACTCACCTTCCATAAAAAAAGACCTATGTCTCATTTGATGTTACATTTTTTGAAAACCAACCTTATTTTTCAGGAACAGAAATTCAGGGGGAGAGTTACAAGGAATTTCAGCCTGTTCAAACCGATATTTCTTTACAGCCTATTAGTTACAAGGAATTTCAACCTGTTCAAACCGATATTTCTTTACAGCCTATCATTTCCTTACCTATTACTGTCTCTCCAAAGCCGGCTAGCACTGTCCCAGTTCCTAGGGAGGGTGATGGGAATAACCTAAATAACTCTGATGTATTACCTTCCTCCTTATCTCAGCACTCTAGTCCGTGCAAAACACCTTCCACCACTACCAAAAATGCACCTAACAATGACCCTGAAACCATAACTCCCCAACCGAAACAACTCAGTGTTTACTCAAGAAGAAGGAAAGATGTTGCTGAAGAAATCAGTTAGCCTAGCATTTGACAAGAATCAAATTCGGATCCTGTTACAGCTGAAACAGAAGGTAATGATGGTTACCAAGAGGCTACTACTGTTGATCTTGATGACTTTCCTATTGCTATTAGGAAGGGGGGTAAGAAAATGCACTGCTCATCCCATAAATAAGTATGTTGCATATGAAAAATTACAGTCTAATTTCAGGGCCTTCACTGCCAGCATTAACACTGTGAAAATCCCAAGAAATGTGACAGAAGCATTTCAATCTCCTGAGTGGAAAAAAGCTGTGGAAGAAGAGATAAAAGCGTTGCAAAAGAATAAGACATGGAGTTTGACAGATTTGCCAAAAGGGAAGAGAGCTGTTGGATGCAGGTGGATATTCACAGTCAAATATCATTCGGATGGGAGTGTGGAAAGATACAAGGCAAGGCTGGTTGCTAAAGGTTTTTCTCAGTCCTATGGCATCGACTACCAGGAAACTTTTGAACCGGTTGCAAAATTGAATACCATCAGAATATTGTTATCAGTAGCTGTTAACATGGACTGAAAATTGCATCAGCTGGACATAAAGAATGTTTTTCTGAATGGGAACCTTGAAGAAGAGGTATACATGGAGGTCCCCCCCGGAATAGAAGGAAAGGTCACTAAGAAAACTGTGTGCAAGCTCAATAAATCCTTATATGGCTTAAATCAGTCTCCCAGGGCTTGGTTTGATCGATTTGCTAAGGCTATGACATAGAATGGTTTCAAACAAAGCCAAGCGGATCACACATTATTCAGAAAAATTACACCGAGTGGTAAGATAACCCTCCTAATTGTCTATGTAGATGATATGATTATAACTGGTAGTGATATAGAAGAAATAGAAAAGAAAAAGATGAATCTTGCAAAGGAGTTTGAAACCAAGGATTTAGGGAGTATGAGGTATTTCCTGGGTATGGAAGTTGCAAGGTCCGAAGAAGGGCTGGTCATAAACCAGCGTAAGTATGTTTTGGATCTTCTTGCAGAAACTGGGATGCTCGACTGCAAACCAGTTGAAAATCCAATGGAGCCAGGCTTGAAATTTTGCAAGGAAAGGACTGGAAATCCAGTAAACAAGGAAACCTACCAAAGGTTAGTTGGGAAGTTAATCTACCTTTCACTGACCAGGCCTGATATTGCATACTCAGTGAGCATTGTCAGCCAACATATGAGTGATCCTCGAGAAGAACATTTGAAAGCTGTTAACAGAATTTTAAGGTTCTTGAAATTTACCCCAAGAGCTAGACTTATATTTAGAAAAATCAAGACAGAATAGTGAAGGTTTATACGGATGCAAGCTGGGGAGGTGAATTAACTGATAGAAGGTTAGTTAGTGGCTACTGTACCTACGTTTGGGGTAATTTGGTGACTTGGAGAAGTAAGAAACAAGCTGTTGTCTCTCGAAGTAGTGTTGAGTCAGAGTTTAGAGCAATGACTCTCGGAATATGTGAAGGAATGTGGATTAAAAGACTGCTCACAGAACTGGACTTAGATGACAAGAAGAATTTTGAGATTTTTAGTCAGTCAATCAGCTATGAGTATAGCAAAAAACCCAGTGCAACATGATAGAACGAAACACATTGAGATAGACAAACATTTTATTTACGAGAAGGTCAACAATGGAGTTGCAAAACTGCAGTACATTCCGACGAAGAAACAGCTGGCCATCTTCACCAAAGCCCTTCCACGAGTGACTTTTGATGAGATGTCATTCAAACTGGGTATATACAACATATATACACCAGTTTGAGGGGGAGTGTAGGAATTATAGAAATGAGTTGTCAATCCCTTAAGTTAAGAGATTCTGTAATTATTTTCTGTTTTTCAATCCCTTATTTCAAGGGATTACATCTCCTAGAATTAGTTTCCTTTCTTAGAGTTTCCTAGTTTAGAGGCATGATTTGTATATAAATATGTAATATGTTCTACTGAATGTACACAAGAATAAAAATAACAGACTTGTCTGTTTTCTACAGTCTGTTTTCTACACAGTCTGTTTTCTACAGTTAATACATGACAAGAGACATTTCTGATCTTTGGTTTAAGTAGGAGGGATATACTGTCCACTGAAAGGCTACAAGGTATAAATTCTAAAGTGACCGTTGGTTATCATCATTGGATGATATATAGACAAATTGAGAAGCACGTAGAGGAGCTAGAATTTTGCTTCCAGCTTACATCTTCTACGTCATCTTAAACTATTGAATCTAGCAAAGAACATTTTATCAGAGGCTTTAAGCATATATATCCATGGAAGTTGAATATAGAGCAATTTATGTAATTAAGCGACCATGTAAATTACCATTTTCACGAAGACGGAAATCACCAATTCCTTGAAAGACTTTGCTGTACAAAGAGCCACTCCAAGACATGATTGATCGAGGATATGGCTGTAAGTCAGGAACCGCTTCTTTGTTGCATATGAAAGTGACAAATATTGTCTCATGGTCAACAATAACAGTACCTCCCCCCGTAAACCTTCTTATGACAGGAACCTGATCGTGCAACACGGATTCAATTTCAAGAAGTTCAGCAGGTTTCCTATGCAGAATATTTACTTAGCCTTATGAATCACATATGTCCAATATAAGCAGAAGACATCATAGCCCGAGTAAGGTCAGAAAACTTTGAGAAGCCATATATATATTAACCAATATATACTCTTCTAGAACCTATCAAATTAAAAGAGAAGGGATGATTGGGTAACAACTAATGTTAATGGCCATCCAAGTGCCATTAACTCAATTAAACTTTGAGAATAGCTTGGTCCGAATCTTCCTACTTCGAGTCCTACTCCGTTTTATTACTGCGTGTTCAAAGCTGGAAAGCTCCTTTACCGGTTAACATCTATCAAAAGTTTAGCTAATGAGTAATGGCTGTTCAAAAAACTACAGCACTAAACTGAATCAACTTTTAACATATTAAAGAGCCCAAATTCAATAAGAAAAGAAGGCAAACGAAGCTTAACAAAAAGAAAAACACGAAACAATAAAATATCTTACCCTGAAACACCCATTACAATGGTGGGATCATTAGTTCCATCATTGATGATGCACCAATTCTCTGATGAAGTTCGAAGCAATTGTTCCTCTATATGTAGTTGCTGCAAAATGGGCAATCCTTTGAATCTCATAAGATTCATCATGGGAAGGCCAATGTTTCTGGTCTGAGGGAGAAGCATTTTAGAACCGGAACTAGAATTCCAGGTCGGGGTTTTTTTTTCTCCTGCAAGAAACAGACACAACAAAGGATTCCCATAATTCCATGTTTCCCCCCAACATGATAAACAATGTGCTCTAGTTCTATGTTGCAGTATTATTTTTTCGTTCTTTCTCCCTTCAAATATTAAAGAACGAAAGTGGGAAATTTGACATGAATGAGAAAATGGGATTCATTGTTTCTGATAAAATAAAATAAAAAAACTTCACAAAAAAATTGGGTCAGAATTATCATCTTTGAAAACCCAAATTTGTTAATCAGTTAATGACAAAAACAATAAATAACATTTGCAGAATAAAATCGAAAGAAGTTTGTTTTTTTTAAGAAAAAAAGAAGTAGATTTGAACTTTGAAGAATTTACCTTTCAAAATTTCAAGAAGGGGCTTTTCGTTGATACGGCAGCTTCCGGCTTGAAGCAAAAGGACAAACCAGTTAAATGGGTAAACTACATATATGGTCACTAATGTTTGAGAAAATATTTGTTTTCCAACTGAAGTTTCAAAAATAACAAATTGATTATTAACATTATCGATTTATAACAAATCAGTCCCTCGATGTTTCACATAAAGCTGACGTGGCACATTTAGAGGGTCGAGTTGGCACGGTTTGAATATGCTGGCACCACTTGACCAGTCACCGTGACACTCCTTAAAAAATATAAATCTTTTGTCGACACTTCTGTCCAACACATTCGGGCATGAGGTGATCCTCCAAATATTTGAAAAAACTTAGAACCATGAGGTGATCCTCCAAAATATTTGAAAAAACTTAGAACCTTAGAGTTTCTCGTGTTTAGCCTCTTCTCATACTCCATATTCATTCTCAAGTCAAGTTACATAGCATGATATATTATTACTGCTTTCATGCATAATTCGGATGCGAGTTGAATCAAATTGAAATTACTAGTTCAAGTAAAAAATTGTTTTAGAAACATACTTCAAATCTGATCTTGGCTGACATTTTTAGAAATAATATGCATGTGTGTGTTCTTCTGAACAAAATATTGAAGCACATAACTGTTCTTCATGGATTCTAGGCGAGGCATTAATGCCACTTTTGGCACCTATAAGATGACATTCTCAGCAGCAATAGTACCATAGACATGCTATGAAGTATCTGAAAAGTATTGAAATATCCCTTCATTTTTGCCATTTCTTATGGTGGCGATTGGCCTTTAAAGGTGATTACCATAGTTATCATAGTTATGATGCATTTTTCAACAAAGAGAAAGCCAATGATAATTCTGAAATCTTTTTAAAGGTTGCTATATGAAATAGGAAATTTTCTTTTGAGAGCAAAGATCATGGGAGTTTAAAACTACCGAACTGCGTCTCAGAGTTGTCTGTGCACTTCTAACAAAACTTATTTGAAAGATGATTTGGGTCTGTTTCTGCAGCAGCATAAGAAAAACACAGCTATGCTAATAATCAAAGTGAAAAACAAGCTTGCACAGTTTTAGTGTGGATTTCCTAAAAGAATTAAACAACGAATCTAATCGGTTAATTCATAGCATGTACGGGAAAACACATTACCAACTAATTGTGATGGTTACCATCTCAGAGTTGTCTTGTTCTTGGAAGTCGCATTTATTTATTAGGCTAAAGTATTTGGTCTTTATTGCAACTCAACTTTTATCATCATATTATGGTTGCAATCCAGTAGGTTGAATTATGTTTGGATTGAGCCACAAAAATAAGATGAATGGCAAGTGTTCAGTAGGTTTTGGATGGTAGTGTTTATGCCATTCTCTGCAGCATGGATTTTCTGTGATTAAACTTTAGATGTCAATCATTACCCTTTATTTGAAGATTCTTACTCGTGTTGAAATCCTTACTCGCGTTTTCAGTCAATTTTAACACCTCTGCAATTTTCTTCTTCTTCAATCTCTTCTCCTTTTAAATTAGGGTTTTCAAACTTGGGACTTACGTTTTTCTTTAAGTAGGAGTCAAAGGGTTGGTCAACCGTAGTCTGGCGTGGCCAAACGATGTCAAGTAAGTCGACCAAACGTGCCATGTCAATTTTTCATGACTGAGATGGTTATAAATTGATAACATTAGTGATCAATTTGTTATTTTTAAAACTTTAATGGGAAAAACAAAAATTTACTCAAACACTAGTTACTATTTGTGTAGTTTATCCGTTAAAAATCGATTGAAACCAAAAATGTTATCTAGAAAATAACTTTTTAAATTGGATAGAGTAACTTTTTAGGTCGAATCAAAATGTTATATTTTTATAATATTTTCTATTATACATGTAATTATTATAAATTGTATAATTTTTTTGTCGTAAATTTAAAATCACCACAACGTAACAATTTAAGTTACAACCGAAAATTTTTACAAACTTATATAACTTTTTAGATTAAACAAAATAATATTTTATAAACTTATATAACATTTTAGATTAAACAAAATAATATTTTAAATTAAAAATCATCTTAAATTAATCCTGCATAACAAAAACCACCCTAATCTTTGATCCTGTTTGGTTGCTAGGAAATATGAATAAAGGGATCAATAGCAGTTGACATCCCCAATTATGAGTTAGATTATAAACTGATCCCTCGATTTAAAAGAATGTTCTAAGTAAATCTTAAATCATCAATATCATTCCATTTAAATCCTTTTGTCAGCTATTTTGTTAATTTTTTATATCGACCGGTTTCATGTGTTATCATCTAACTATTACACATGTTTACGTTTTCTTATATATTTTGTTGATAAAAAATTGAGTATGTGAAAATAGACATTTCACCTTCTTTATATTTTGTTTTAATGATTTAATTTCGTATCTTTTAAAATTTTATAATTTTACACTCTTAATTTTGATATACCTTTTTAAGACGGGTACATTCTAATATAAAATACTGTTTTTCAAGGTAGGTTCCTTAGTTATCTCTTTGCATGGTCGACTCGATTCAAACCAAATCCGACTCGAATTAAATTAAACCCAAGATGACCCAACTCAAACTCAACCCGGATAACCCGTTTGTCACCTCCAGAAATAACAGAGACATAAAGGAAACAATATTGCCTGTGTGAATGTCTAGAACAGGAGTGAGATTCTATCATAGGCTACGTGTAAAAAGTACCAACGACCATAAAAAAACAGTTAGAGTGATCAATGGGCCAACAAAAGTTAACAGAATACAAAGACTTAGATGCAAGTCAAGCCTGAAGTGAAAAATGAGCCATAGACTTAGACCAGTGACTTCATTTTGTGAATATCTAAATTAAAAGTGGCAGTGTATCATACGTTTCGTCTAAAAGGGACAAAGACCCTGAAACAGTTGATGACTTTGGATGGAATACCATCAATCCCTGTAATTCAATGACTTGGATGCAGCTCAACTCCAGAGTGAAAAATGGTTAAGATTTGAGCGTATAGTACACTGCAATTAACCTATAAGTAAACATCGTATCAAGGCTGTTATTTGCATGCAAAAGCATTTGTTAATCATGAAGTGTTTAACCTTGCTTGCTCCCCTACTCTTCTGTGCTACTTTCCTATGTTCTTCGCTTAATGTTGCTTCTGATTCTGCAGCAGAAGCAGTGGCAATCCTCAAATGGAAAGACAGCCTTCAAAACCAAAACCAAAACCATTCTGTTTGGCTTTCCTGGAATACTTCCAGCCGCCCCGATGCGAAAACGAGTCCTTGTGCTTGGTTTGGAATCCACTGCAACCGTGGTGATCGTGTTATGAGGATTAATCTCACTGGCTATGGTGTAAAAGGTACGCTTCATTCATTTCCATTCTCCTCTTTGCCTAATCTTGCAGAGTTGGACCTTAGCACCAATGAGCTTTATGGCATAATCCCACCACAAATCAGTCAACTTTCCATACTTACCTACCTTGATTTATCATATAACCAGTTCTCTGGACAAATCCCACCTCAAATTGGCCACCTCATACATCTTAAGACCCTCCACATTGCTGGAAATCAGTTGAATGGCTCGATTCCTCGAGAAATCGGTCAGCTCAAATCCGTCACCGAGCTTGCCTTGTGTAGCAACCATAAAAAATGGTTCCATCCCTTCTTGTCTTGGTAGATTAAGCCAACTTGTTTCCTTGCTTCTCTATAATAATTCCCTTTCTGGTCCCATTCCTTCAGAATTGGGTAACCTTAGGAATTTGTCTGAACTTTACATGGACACCAACCGTCTAACCGGTCCCATCCCTCCGTCGCTTTCAAACTTGAAAAAGTTGAGCGTACTTTACATGTTTAAAAATAGTCTTTCAGGGCATATCCCCTCTGAACTAGGGAATTTGGAATCTCTTACTGAAATAAGCCTTTACCACAATAACCTGTCTGGTTCAATCCCATCCTCATTTGGTGATTTGAGAAGTCTTAGTCTTGTCCATCTTTATCAAAACCGACTCTCTGGTCCCATTCCTGTGGAGTTGGGGAACTTGAAATCTCTTGTTGATCTAGAGTTGAGTGAAAACAAACTCAGTGGCTCTATTCCTGCTTCACTTGGCAATTTGAGCAACTTGGAAATCCTGTTCCTTCGAGACAACCAACTTTCTGGTTCCATTCCTAATGAAATAGGAAACTTGATGAAGCTGACCGTGTTAGAACTAGACCACAACCATCTGACAGGAAATTTGCCGCATAACATTTGCCATGGTGGATCACTCAAAGGCCTCACAGCGAGTGAAAACCATCTTGTCGGGCCAATCCCTCGAGGGCTGAAAAATTGCACTACATTGAAGAGAGTTTTCCTTGAAGGGAACCGGCTGAGAGGGAACATATCTGAAGGTTTTGGCGTTTACCCGTATCTCGAATTCATTGACATAAGTGACAATGAATTTTATGGTGAAGTGTCTTCCGAATGGGGTTTGTGCAAAAGTTTACAGAGCCTATCTATTGCAAGGAACAATCTCACTGGTAGAATACCAGCTGAGATTGGAAACTCACATTAGAAAAGCTCAATCTTTCTTCAAACCATTTAATTGGGGAGATTCCAAAGGAAATTGCCAAGTTGACTTCTTTGCTTTATCTTGATTTGAATGGGAATCAACTTTCTGGTAGCGTACCCTTGGAACTAGGACTTGTGTCCAAACTTTTGTATCTTGACTTGTCTGAAAACCAATTGAGCAAGTCCATCCCTGAAACTATAGGGAATATACCCATGCTATTCTACTTGAATTTGAGCTTTAATCAGTTTAGCCAAAGAATTCCAGCTCAAGTAGGCAAGTTAATCGGGCTGGTTCTTCTAGATTTGAGTCACAACATGCTTTCAGAGGAGATTCCGACTCTATTTCAAAGTTTGCAGAGCTTGATGACACTAAACCTTTCTTACAACAATCTCTCTGGTGAAATTCCAGCCACTTTTGAGCAGCTCCGAGGCTTGTACTCTGTTGACATTTCACACAATCAGCTTCATGGTCCCATTCCCAACATCCAAGCATTTCAAAATGCTTCGATAGAGGCATTGCAAGGGAACAAAGGTTTATGTGGCAATGCTAGCGGATTAC
Source organism: Hibiscus syriacus (assembly GCF_006381635.1). Taxonomy (NCBI): domain Eukaryota; kingdom Viridiplantae; phylum Streptophyta; class Magnoliopsida; order Malvales; family Malvaceae; genus Hibiscus; species Hibiscus syriacus. The sequence continues at coordinate 431,291 of NW_024063085.1, read as the reverse complement.
CACCTTGCACGCCGTTATCTAACAAGGGTCACAACAAAAAGCTTTTTGTAGTTATGTTCCCTTTTTTATTGGTTGCTAGTCTCTCGATTTCATCGATTGCTTTGTTGTTCACCTTCAAGAAGAGGAAGAAAGATGCAGATGAAGAAAGACAAAGCAGTGCAGGTGGCGAAATATTTTTCTCAATAGCATCCTTCAATGGAAAAATACTATATGAAGAGATCATTAGAGCTACCAAAGACTTTGATGCTCAATATTGCGTTGGGAAGGGAGGATATGGAAATGTATACAAAGCAGAGCTGTCATCTGGAGATGTTGTAGCTGTGAAGAAATTCCATCCGTTGCATACTGGTAAAATGGCAGATCAAAGACAGTTCCTAAACGAGGCAAGGGCATTAGTGGACACAAGACAGAGAAATATTGTGAAGTTCTACGGTTTCTGTTCCTCCGCAGATCGTTCCTTCTTAGTATACAAGTACCTTGAAAGGGGTTGCTTGGCTTCAGTTCTCAGCAACGATGAAGAATCCAAGAAACTGGACTGGAATAAGAGGGTGAATATTGTCAAAGGTGTTGTTCATGCCCTCTCGTATTTGCACCATGACTGTTCACCTCCGATTGTTCATCGAGATATAACGAGCAGCAACATTTTGCTTGATCTGGAGTGTGAAGCTCATCTCTCAGACTTTGGCGCTGCTAAGCTTCTCCATCCAGACTCATCCAATTGGACTAATATTGCTGGAACATATGGATACATTGCACCGGGTGATTTCATTATAGCTCCATACATGACATAGCATATGGAATAATATTTTGTTATTAACTATTTATCTTTTCCTTTGCAGAGCTTTCCTACACAATGAAAGTTACTGAAAAATGTGATGGGTTTAGTTTTGGTGTTCTGGCATTGGAATTGATAGTTGGGAGATATCCAGATGATTTTCTCTCCGATCTATCGATTCTAACTGCAGAACACATTCCACTAAACTGTGTGTTGGATCAAAGGCTTTCATCCCCCACAGCTAGAAGTTGAGAACAAACTCGAATTCATCCTGAAGGTGGTAGTCTTATGTTTAAATAACAATCCAAAAATCTAGGCCAACCATGCACGCTGTTTCTCAGCTGTTGTTCGACCGAATCTAGTCCAATATAGGATTTGTTGATCTTCATACAAGTGGCCAACTTAGATACGCTTGGTATTGCTCTAATGCTGTTGCTTTAGTTTTTGTGTAGTTATCATAGGTGAAATGGATTAAGCATTTTCTTGAGAACAGTTATGAACCTTTTGGTAGTTCAAAAAGAATCGTTTCGAATGTTCTTCGGTTAAAGCCCCTTTTCCCTATCTGAAGAACTTGACATGATCAAGTTCCCATAAAGTTCCAAATGAGAAAAGAACAAAATGAAGGCTAAAGGGGAAATTGGGGCATAACATAATATTTTAAACATTCCTAAGCAGAAACTGAAGTCTTTGAACTTGATAACAATATCATACGCTCATCTGAGGTTGCAAGCCTTCTCATCAAAGAAAGCAGCGCCAAAGTTTCATGTTACATTCTCTATCAAGTAATCCCACGACATTTCCTTATTTTGTACTCGAGAAAATTCTCTGGTACAAAGGATCGTGTGTGGTTGGACCGCTTCGATTACAGAAGCATGAAGAGGATCCTGCTTGGGACAAATGTGTTTTATGTGATGAAGATAATATGTTTAGTTCGAAGAGCCGGAAAGAATTACTATGAAAGGTTTCGTCCGGGATTGAACATGTTAAAATTAAAGCACTGAAGAAGAAAGAGGAAATGACAGGTTCCCTTACCTTGATTACGGCTAAGGCAGATTGTGATATAAACTTTATTAAATGGATCTTTAACTCTTAGGAATCTGATCCACTAATGAACGATGCCAGTCATCTCCATGTAAAGTATCAAAACATTTCTAATTATATCTCCGCCTTGAGAGTTAATATTACTTTCGCTATTAACATAAAGCAAATAAATTTTCACTCTACATTTGGCATAATAAGGATAGCTCCACAATAAGTACCAACATAACATTAAAATATCTGCAGATGATATTTCATGAAGCATAAAAAATCTCCTAGGAAAATAACAAAAATATTTATGTATGACATATTCCAGAGTATCAATAGTACCTCCCTACTTTTAGTAAGCATTGAGATAACATCAATCTTTTCACCATACCGTTTAAGCATTGAGAATCTTCTACCTAGATCTAAATTTTAATACAAGTCTATAAAGACGTAAAGATCCTCTACAACATAAGCGTTGACCTACCTTTGTTCACTTAATAGAATTAAAATTCTCACGAATAAAGGTAAGATTTAAAGATTCACTCAACGAAGCATAAAAACGACAACCATACGATTTGACTTGACAAAATCGAAAAAGGCAAAGACTAAAAACGGCCCCATAAATGCGATGGAAATCTTCGGATGCACATATCAGTTCAAGCCGCTTTATGGTCTTTCCTCGACTAGGGGACAACTTGTTATACATCCGGAAATTGACAACTCTCCGGTAATTGAGACCTCAAGATAGACTCATTTGCTCAGCAAAGCTTCCAAGGAATCCATTTCCTTTGAGAACGGGAGTATCATAGCCTCCGAGCCAGCTACAATACATAGACAATACCTCTTATAGGCTCACATGGTCTACCAACGCAAAATCCAAGATCTGACAATCAAATCTATTTAGTCTATTAACATAAAAGTAGTCACAAATATTATCCTATGCTTGACACCATTAGTTAAAGTAACTATAAATATCTCTCAACCACGATTAATTATTCTCCTTCAATCCCTTCTTTCCTCTAATACCTTCATCTCTATCCTATAAAAACACCGGCCAATGATCATTACACCGGTTACGACTCTTCATCCAATTTAAAAAAAAGATGAACCGTCATTAGTCGAAGAGTCAAACTTGTTCCCTTCAAGAAACCGTGGTACCAATCAATTTCTGATTAATGGATTGACCTAGCCAGTCATAGTTGATTTTAAAATCCATGGTTAATAAAGTAGTGGTGACTGGTGAGAACTTTGCTGAAATTGAAAACGAGTTGAGTTTCCACCATCTTTCTGGAACTTTTTGACATTTGAATATGGTTTAATAATCACCCTTGATATCCACCACTATCATCATAACATCTAGAAAAGTCTATGATGTATATGTATATATTAAGAAGGATGATTTTCATACGTAAACAATATTGAAGTTCATCGACGAGAAAAGACTGTTATTAGTAAAAGCAAGTCAGCCAATGGAAAGAGCTCTCTTTCTTCTATTCGATATTCTATTAGAGTTTTCTCATGTTATAAGCTTGAATGCAGTCCCACTCACAAGTAAATCATACCCTTTCCCTCCTACCTTAATTGATCTTCTTCATGCATGCCCTAATCTTTTCATTCCTCTTGCTTAATTTGAAGGAATCGAAAGCTTGGTGCATGGACCTCAAGTTCCACAGATTCCTCACCTGGTATACTTCATTAACAAAGCTGTTTAACAAGCTTGAATCTTATGGATCAAACTTTTAATGGGTTATCTTTGTTCTTTATTACAGGTGATTGCAGAGAAAAGTTCAAAGGAAGAAATTAGTAATGGGAAGAAGATCTTAATGGAGTTGAAGATTATCCAGGTTCCGGAGCTAATAATCGACACACTCCAAGGCCACAATTTGGCAGATGTGTTGATTGCTAAGTCCTGTAAACGGACTGAAAGCACACGAACGGAAGTATGTTCATGTTCATTCATTTAATAAATAAACGAACACGAATAAATTTTTTTGTTCATGTTCGTTCATTAAGGAATATAGTTTGTTCATGTTCGTTCATTTAAATGATAAACGAATATAAATGAACGTAAACTAACATAAACGAACATAATAAATAAACATAAACGAACAACACAAAAAAAACTTATTCGAACACAACAAATGAATGTAAAAAAAAATAAACAACAAGAATAACAACTTAAAATTCATTAATATAACCTGCAACTTTAGAGTTAATTTGTTCGAATAAGACAAAAACATACATAAATCATAAATAAGTTATATGAACATAATAAAGTCTTAAAGTTAATTTGTTCAACAAAACAATCTTCTTGAAATCCAAACAACTTCAATAATCTTCGTAACATATTTAACTTTTCCTCTGTTCGAACATAAATGAACGAACATAAACGAACATATAATCGAACGTTCACGAACGTAAATGAACGAACGAGCCATTTGTTTGTGTTCATTTATTTAATTAAACGAACGTAAAATCTTGTTCATGTTCATTCATTTAATAAATAAACGAACATAAACGAACTTCCTGCCACACGGTTCATGAACGGTTCACTGAACGTTCAGTTTATTTACAAGCCTAAGTGGGAAATTAATTTGTATTATGAGATATTCACGGATGCATGTTTTTCTTTGGTAATAATATGAACATAGTATTAAATTGCGGGTTGTGGTGGTTGATGTTACGGACTTTACAATGTGATTTATTTTTTAAAATTGATTATGTTTTTATTGTTGGATTAAAATTCATAATTATAAGTATATATTTTTAATGTATATTGTTATCATAAAAAATGACATAAAATTATAAATCATAGAATACTAGAAGTATTATGAAATAAAATTGTAGACACTATTAAAATTATAGTTATAATTTGATAAGAAATAGAGTTATAAATGTATACAATAATTAATTCTTAAATTAATTATACAAAGAGGATTATTAAATATAGAGTTACCAATTGATGATCATCATGTCTACTGTTCTGAGATGGATTATTAACTGCACATCACCAACTAATCTGACTTGAAATGGTGATTGATCGTTTGCTTTTGGTGCTGCAAGATCTCTTCTTTCTTTGCAGCTTTGTATTTTCAACGGGTGTCTTTCCTTGGGTTTAATATTTGATATACTCCACAATTCTATGCACTGTCGGTAGGATTAATTTAAACATAGAAACTTTAAAAGAATAAGAGATATGAATAATATAATTATAAGTGTGGACAAGATGACAATTAGGTTAAAGAAGAAAATAGCAAATCCGACTAAAATAATATATAGTATATTAAAATATTAATTGGATGGTGAAGCACTCATAATTTGGGATGGGTAAAGGGATATTAGGTTCAATCGTTGAAAATTTTAAATTTTTATATAGTTTAAATATTTTTTATAGATAATTTAATTTTATGTTCTTTAAATTTTATAATTTCATATCTTTTAAATTATTAATATAATTTTATAAAATTTTATATTCACGATATAAAATTTTACATCCGTCTTTGCTCGTGATAAATATTTAAAGGAGATTTAGCATGTGCTTTGATTTTTTAGAGGAGCTAAGTGGAGTGTGATGTGTTGAGCATCCATTTTCTTATTCCTTATTTTAAAAAAAACTTGTGAAAAACGACTCAGTTTATGAACTAGTTAAAGTCAAATGGTGAATTAATCTAATAAGAAATATAATAAAACATTTAAATACACTTGTTGCATGGCATGAACCATGTGCTACCACTTTTATGTTATTAAATATTGCTGCATTGAGATGCTTTTTTCAATCCTAAAGTGCATGTCTGGTTACAAAAGTATTACAAAAAACAAGCATGCCACGGAAGAACACCACCACCCATAAAGACAACTCATTGTACGAATAACACCACCACCCAAGTGTAACAATAAGCATCCAACAAACACGAAAGCCGACGGTACATTTGTTTCCAGTGCAACCAAGGCAACTTACAACACAAACAGAGGGTACTACGCATTGAAACTGGTTCTGTTGTTTAACAAAAGCTCCAAACACAGAAGTGGAAGCACCACATTCGCAGTCACCAATACCTTAATCAACTTCGATGCGTTGCTCAAAAATTTCAATCGAGACTGAAATGCTTTTGCATTGATCTTCAGGTTCAGTTTTTCACTCAAATCTCTTCGAACGCTATAGAAACTAAACAAAATCCCGCTATGAAAACTTCTTAGAAGAAAGATAACCAGTTGCGTTAACGCCCACAAAACAATAATCCCAACATGTTCACCTCGGGTAGATGAAGTCAAGGATTGCACCAAACACACGCTATACAATCCACCACAGGACTTTAACACATTACATTACCAACTTTGTAAAATCTAAACCCAAACAATAATGATTGTGGATTTTGAAGTTGGAACTCAAACTTATATGCTAAATATCTTTTAAAGACGGCTGCATGTAAATTGTAATTCACGTTTGAACCTCAATCCATACAGTTGTTCGTCCAATAAAATCTCTTTAATTGCATGGTACTTCTGGAATAAGAAAAAGGCTTCTTAATGTCATAAATTCATTTCCTCCACCTTCCTCTATGTTCTACACCCTAATCATTGTTCATAATCTGAAAGCTGTTCACTTTTATGGGAAAATATTGACTCTGAATGCCTTTCTGATCAATATCTTTCCTCATTCATCACATTTCATACGCAAAAATAAACAGTACATACAAGTAATTAAGAGAAATATATTATTGCTAATTTTATGGTTGATTAGTATCACTAGTAATTTTTTAATAGTATATGGTGATTGTAAGGTAATATCTATTCAGAAATTTTTTAATCAATTGACAACACACACATGTCCTGCAGACACAACTGCTCAAACACAGGACCTCTAAGGAGAACAACATTCTCTTTTATCATTGAGGCAACTTCATGGGTTTCATTGAGAATTTTATATGTTGGATTAAAATCTATAATTATAGACACATATATATAATGTATAATTTTATCATAATATATGACAAAATTAAGTGACCAATTCTTTTACATGTATCATAGGTATCAAAGTGTCATTGAATTAAAGTGTAAATATCATAAGTTGTATTTGTAATTTAACGAGAGACATAATTATAAATACTTAAAAGAGTGACATAATATTTAATCTATATAAAGAGATAATGATCCAAAAAATAGGTTATGTATTACTTTTATCTTGTTAGAGAATTTTTACGACAATAGAATATCTATCTTATTGAAAGATCATAATCAAATAAAGACTCAAAGATATTAATCTATCAATTATTCATGTATCATTCCATGAATCTAGTATTGTATTTTGTCAGAAAATTCTAGCACGATAGTCCTTTACAAAAACATTTTACATGGAGAATATGATATGATTTGATACCCTTGACAGCATAGAAACAACAAAGGAAACAAAAAGGGAGCTAGGCAAGCTTGCGACATGATGATATAGGCACAAAATTCCAGTAAAGATTGACATCCAATAAGGGAAATGGGAAATGCTTTTTTTTATTGGGTTCTCCATGCTGGATTGTCCTACAATACCTCAACAGGATCAGGAAGAAGATATGGTATATTAATTATTCACTAATTCAATAATGCAATTGGAAAGGATTACACACAATCTAAAATTCAAAGTTTTTGAGATTGTTTGACTCGTAACAAAATTCGAAGAATTTATATAAGGAAAGGCTGTGGCTGTCCCTTTTTCCCATATATATGGGGTAGGGGGAGGTAAGATAGTAGGCTACCCCCAACACCAGGTTGAGAGCAGCTTCCGTAAGAGACCTCCGAATTATGAAATGCCCTCCGTGGGACTCGATCCCACAACCTCAAGGTTAAGAACCTTGTGCTCTACCAACTGAGTTGGATGGTCATTTCAATTTATATAAGAAAAGATTATCCTAAAACTAGCATAACACATAAACAGTTTATATTGTCTGCATTATATCTTTATGTCACACCTTCTTTTATGTGTTATATCTCAATCAGGGACATACGTGAAATTTTATGTTAGAAGAACGGGTTTATAAAATTTTAGGAGGGGTTAAACTTATAACATTTTAGGGGACGATAATATATTATCAGTAGAAAATATAAAAATATATCTAAAATATATAAGAATTTGAAATTTTCAAGAGACGACTACATCTACATGCTTTCTACTCTATCCATGATATGAATTACTTGGATGTGTTGGATATGATATGAGTTTGTATTTAAAGGAGTATGTTGAATTTAAAAGAAAAAAAATCAGAAAACTGAAAGATATTATTAGACTTTGTCGAGAACCATTTTATTTTATAAATCGATATATATTAGAAACGATATTATTCTTTATGTTATTGGCACATGAATGAATTTCTATCTTTCTCAACAACAAAAAATGTGCAACTTAGTTATATCTTTTCTTATATATATGAAATATTTAAAAAATACCTTGGAGAAAATGGATGGAGAGAAGCCATTCCACATGTTTAAATTATATTGGTTTTTCTTTGTAATCTCCACTCTTATATGTTGTACGTTGATTTTTTTAAGTTAACTATTGATATTTAATCTATTGATTAATTAATTCAGATCAAATTTTATATAGACTCAATTTGCACTATTCGCAATCGGCGGGATTCAAACGAACCTTAACCTTGCTTAAGGAATTTTGTGCCTCTTCCCACTAGATCAATTGATTGATGGTACATACGTTAATTTTTCTTTGATGCAAGTCCCACGGACGCCCAAAATAGAGGAGGCCAATTTACAGGCTCTCAAAATTAGAGATAATATGATTGGATATATGTGGGCATTATGAAACATAAAATATTCCAAATCCTAAATGATTGTCACATGGATAAACTATCCTATACCCAATAGGAACTCTATGTATCCACACTACACAACTATAGAATCTTAATCTGTTTCATTGTCAAAAGAAGATTGAAGAACAAAGTAGAAGAATCACTTGAAATCCAATAAACAATGCATCAAGAATCTATCTATCCATATACATTGAAAACAAAGGAGTCTGATCGTTTAACAATAAAAGAAGCATTGATTCACACCTAGACTTGGGCATCCACTCAATCAAACTAGATGAAACAGGTTTTACAGCTTATATATAAGTATCATTTGCAAGTTAATTACCTTCTTTTCTTTTCCTCTTTTGAGGCAGACATTTCATGTTTATATACTTTCAAGTTGAATAATATGGCAATTATACATCAACAAAAAAATGTACTTAAAGCATTGAGAATCAAGGAAAGAGTTAATATATATGTAATGTGTCCAAGTATTGTAATTATGAATTGGGGGCCATGAAAGCAAAACCAGCTTTTCCACATATATTTAACACAAGATTATTGCTTAACTTTTATTCAACATTATATTGCAGCCTTATAGGGATGAGTAATATATATATGCCCATGTGTTGCCATTTTCCTTCCATGTGCTTCTTTACACTTTCAAGTATCAAATTAATAAGACAAAATAGTTTGAACCTTTTTATATTATCCTCCTCTCCTTTCATCATCAAATAGATCCAGTAAATCTCTACTGTGGAAATTATAAAAAAAATTAACCTTAATCCCTAACTCTTTATGGAAGAACATAAATATATATATATAGAGAGAGAGAGAGAGGGGGTTAGCGGTTTGCTATTGGAATAGTAGTCATAGTATAGCAATAAAGGTGTTGTCCGAAACCGTAATTTCACAACAATACCCAAAATGATCACAAAAACACTCGTTATTACTACTATCTCGATAAACATAACATAACCAAAATTTTGACTGCAATCGTAATTTAAACCCATGATCAATATTCAAAATAATAGTACTTGAAGGTTTAGATTATTTGACGATAAGAATCCAGTACAACAATACTAATATACAAACAGCAATAATCAGCTTTCATATATAAAATCTCTATTATAGTATTGTTTGGCCATTGATCTTATTAAGAACTTCGTGGAGTATACTCAGAGACTACCTCAATTTCTACTTCTTTTTTGTGAAAGTTTCGGTGGCAACCACAAGCCGCACATGTTAAAGCCCCATTAGTCCCTTCCATGCCACTGGCCATGAACTCCCGGCAGCCATCCACCGCATACCCTCCGATATTCGCTGCATGGTTCTTCTGGCACTCCCCGTATCGAACCACCAAAGACGAAGTGCTCGAATTTCTTCCGCTTCTCAACACCACTTGACGTTTCTTCATCCCTTTGGAAACCCTAATTCCTCCTTGGGAATGGTTTTCCCGAAGAGGATCTAAAAAGCGAGCTCTCTCCTTATGAACTAAGCCACCAAAGGAAAAACGGAATGAACAAAAAGAAAATGAAAGCAAAAGCAAAAGCAACCTAGCTAGCTTTAATGCGGTTTGCTGACTAACCCTAACCCCAGCATGTATATTATTTATAAGGAGTTGGTGACATTGCTCTAATCCATAGAAAGTGCCATCCTCGTTTGACCCTTACTTCACGCGCTTTGTAACAATGGGAAGCCTCATGTACACCAATCATCAATTATCACGTCTCATCATAAATAAGGTATGCATGGGTTGATTATAAGGTGCATGGGTTGATTATAAGGTATTACATTTAAAATTTTCTTAATTTATTAATAACGTACATACTTACAATAAAACTATTCGAATTTAAGACCTATAACAATAATAACATTTCGTTCTACGAATTGATTCTAGATTTTTCTTAGTTTCATTTATATATAGAAATTTGAAAGCATAGAACTAAACCCATAAATGTCCTTTGATTACTTTGTGGCTGTTTGATGAGGAAGAAAAAGACAAAATTAATACGATAGGAGGCTGAGGTGAAGTGAGTGGAAGAAACCCGTGTCCTTACATAACATAGGAAGTGTCATTGGAAATGATATTTCAACTGCCTTTGAAAGTAATGGTATGACCAAAAAGACCGGTTAATTATTAGCCAAAAATGGAGGAATTGAAGCTGGTTTAATTAATTAGAGTGGGTCAGACATGATCCTGAAAAGGCCGGTTTGATATGGCCCTCGGAACTGTGGCAACAACTCCTGTCTACTTTCCCTTTGCGTCATATCAATTAGGAGAATCATACTTTTGTAAAATTTCTTTGTTTATTGGGTTGAACGGTAAATTTAATGCTTTCTTAAGATGTTACGATTTTAAATTAATTTATGAAAATAATATTTAAAACAACATATTTTTTAGGTGAAAGTATATAAATAGTCTCAAACTTTTGAAGTTTGTAGTACAATCATCTAACTTTTAAGGGCGCTTATATTTTGGCCACCCAATTTTTAATCATTTGTAGTAAGGTCCCTATCATAACTATTTGTTGATGTGACACTTAACTGCCGTTAACTCCTCCCCTTATTCTTTTCTAGTTCACCCCACCTTCGGTTAGCGATGGGTCACACCATCACCATCGTCACCGACGTCGCCCTCGACCACATCTCGACCCTTGATTCATACTCACCATCCACAGTTTGTCCCAAATCGCGAGAAAATTGTTCGAACACCCATCATCGATCTTTGTCGTCATTCACCGATGATCATCACCGTCGGTACCAGTAGGAGCGTCGCTGTAACACCCCAACCCGTATCCGACCCGAATACGAGTCTGAGATGTCACATTGACTTTTCAAAACCTTTTTCTTACAAAATATCAAAACATTTGAACTTATTTTAAGAAAATACGATCATATATTGTTGAACCATATTTGTTAAAACCAATTTAAGAAAAATATACGTTTTATGAACAGTAAAATACGGTATGAACAGTGAATAGTACCATATGAACAATATCATGAACAACAATTGCTACAGTACCCGAACAATGCCATGAACAGTGAAAAATTTCGAATATAAATCATGCATCGATGCACTGCTACAGTAACTTCGTAAAAATACGTATAAATTCATAAAATCCAAGGTTTCATCTGTATAAAATTTTCATTTTACATATACACATTTAAATCATTACAAAATTCAATCATATGATTTTACAAAACCTATTAAAACATATCGAATTCAAATCTTTTATATTATTACATGCCAACTAAATTATTTCTAACAAAATACATGTAATTCGATTTACGTTTCTGATATGATCTTAGATAAGGAGAACTGACCTGTCTTGTTCCTCTTTACTTCTCTTTTCGCTTTCCAAACCTACGTGTGAAACAATCACACGCTAAGTCGATGACTTAGTGAGGCATATAAAATATTTAATAAAAATCATAAAACATCTCACATAACAGAATACATACATGTACATATGTCATCATTATTATGATCTCTATCATATTCATACAATATTATCATTCATATTTCTTATCTCTTGTTCATATAATCTCTTATGCTCTTATCATATATATTATGTCTCATTCATATAACAGATACAATGACTTATAACACATATATGTCATTCCATACAATTCATATCATATAGAAACATATGCATCATATATATATATATATATATATATATATTATATTTAATCTCTTTATTAGCCCATGTACACTGTTGAGAACTGAAGGTATGTGAGTACACTGGGGTTGTGCACAAATGTTGTCACCACAGCTCGTATAAATTGCACCGAAGTGCCACGTAGAATTTGCACCGAAGTGCCGCGTAGAAATGCACCGTAGTGCCATATAATATTGTCCATAAGGACCACATATAAATTCCTTAAGAATCATATATATACCAAGGATCAAGTAAGTGTCTCAAAAGACCTCATACATGCTCAAAAGAATACATATACGTCCCGAAGGACCACGTAGAATTTGTCCCAAAGGACCGCGTAGACCCTCTACTCTTGGCATGCCAACTATACCTCTAGATCTCTTGACACTAACATGGGCATTATCTTTTATAATTATCACATATCATATCATCACATAGCTCACTTACACGTAGAACATTTTCATATGATTCATATTCATATGTCACATAGCTTATACTTTGTTCTTATGCCTTCTCATAGACATATATTCTTTCTCACGTAGTCATATAGGTCCATATCATACAACATATATCACATGTGTTCATGTAAACATGCATGCCATATTTTGTTCACATATGTTCATATATACATCATATAATCATTTCCTATAATTCATATTTTATTTCCACATATGGCATATCACATATCACATATTAGTTCATATAATCAAGTATACATACCTTTCATGTCATGTACATCCTTATAATCAATACTCCATACACTATAACTATTGGAAATAAACTTATCACAAGTTCAATTCCTTATAATCCTATAAACTAAAATACACTCATAATAATCATATCAATCATATAATATTTTAGGAGTCACTTCTTACCATAGTAACTCCGTTACTGGCTTATTGCAAGCCAATGTTTTTCGATAACATAAGTACAATTAAATTGCACTCACCTTAGCCTTGCTTTGATTCGATCTAATTCTTTGATTGTTCCAGAATTTGTTTAGGCTCAATATCTACATAAACATCATTTCCGAGATAATTTCAGAAGCCTAAACCTTATAATTCAATACTAATAACTTAGGCTAATTTAATAAACCAAATTTCATCTTTTTCTTTAAGAGTGCATCGATGCACTATGGGTGCATCGGTGCACAAAATAGCTTCGAAATATCCATGCATCGATGCACCCCTTAATGCATCGATACACCTACCCAGAAATCACTGTTCATTGCACGAAAATTCACTCTTTCAATTTTAATTCTTCAAGTTTCATTCCCTTTCATATTCTTAACTCAAATATACATACTTAAACTAATTTATATCCATTTATCTCATCTTTAATCTCAAAAATCCATCTTTCATATGGAAATCAATAATCATACCAAATTTTCCATGTTATCCAAACTTAATTCTAACACTTCTAACTTCTTATTCTCATAGATGACAAGTCAAATTCATCCTCCAAATTCATTTAAATCTTCATATTCAAAATTTCACTTCAAAACCCATTTTCTTTAATCTGTCATAACTCCTTTATCTTTTGATTTTAAGATAACTTAAGCTTTCCTTAAGCTTAGTTATCATCTAATGATCAAAACCCAACCATAAAATCAACAAATAATTAACTAACAAAGAAACTCACCTTTGCCTTTTGGGTTTCACGTGAAGAAAAAAGAAAGAAGATGAAGAGAAGTTTTGGAGAAAATATCTCCTCCATCTTATCCTTATGCCCTTATCAATCACATTTTTTATTAATTTCTAAGTCAAATGGTCATTTTGCCCTTCACTTCAATTAATAATTACTAATAACTTTTAGGAAATATCTCCACATAAATCATTGAACTATTCAACTATTCTACTTTAATCACCAAATTTTGAAATTTTACAATTTAGTCACTAACCCATAGTTTGGGATGTTACAGTCGCCCCATTCCGACCAAAACCTATCTAACCACTCACCGAGACTCACATTCGTTCGTCGTGGAGAGGTCCCCAAATCTCATTGAAAAACCTTAAATCCTCTTTTCTATTTTGATCAATTTTTGGTCGATAGGGTTGTCCGTTCACCACACCGCAATCACTGTTGAAGTCCTCAGATTGTTTTGAGCAAAACCTAGTCGGTCGTGGCTCCTCGTTGTTGTCCCTCCTCCGTAGAGTTAAAAAAGGCGGATGAGGAGGAGAAGGATAAGGAAAATGGGGGTTAACGACAGTTAAGTGCCACATCAGCAAAACCTAATAGGAGAGTACGACACAGACCTTACTGAAAATGATTAAAAGTTCAATGGTTGTATTGCAATTTTTAAAAGTTGGGTAACCAAAATACAAGTGCCCTAAAAGTTTGGGGACTATATATATTTTACCCTTTTATCATAATGATACTAAAACAACATTATTTATTAAAGTGGCACTCGTTTGATAAAGATGTACCTAGGGATGCGAAATTAGATAATCGTTCAGGTTTTAGGTCGAATTATGTTAGGTCCAGGCAAATTGAATACATATTATATCAGTTCAATTCAATGGTTCGACTCAAATCATGTCGGGTCCAGATTAATTCGGGTTCAAGTCATTTTCAGGTTGATTTTAAATCAGATTCAGTTCAAGTTGAGTTAATTTTAGGTTAGATCAATATCAGTTTATGTCAAAATGGTTAGGGTCTGAATCAGTTAAATATCGGGTTAATTCAGATTTGGATGGATTTCGGGTCTGTTCTCGTTCAGATTAGGTTACATCATTGATAAATAAAATTCATGTCGTATAATATTGGTTTCGAGTGAATTTCAAGTTGAGTTGTTTTCAGGTGAATTATTTTCCGTCTTTCACGAATGTCTAATTGTAATTTGTAATTGTATATTGTTTGGAGTAAATTACAAAAAAAATAATTATAGGTTAATTTTAAATAAAAATATAAATTTAAAAACTAAATTGAACAACATAAATTACAAATTAAAACTTAAATAAGTTAAATAACACGTATGAATCAAATCAAAATAATTATAAAATATATAATTAAAATTAATATAAAAAAAATTAAAATATATTCATTTACAAAGACACTGAAGACCTTTTTTTTAATGGAGGGTGTCACAAAGAAATGATTTCAGTAGATGCAGAGGAGGTGACAACTAGCAGGATAGAATCATGTCGTTGAAGGTATGAGACGATGTGTTGTTGTCATATGGAAATTGAGTCACTAGAAGAGCAACTGTCCAAACTTGGTGCAGATGACAACTGTCCAAACTTCTTTTTCAAAAACAATAAATTATTAAAAAATATTAATATAAATTTATGTTACAATTGATAGATTAAAAGTGATAGTCTGGGTCAGACTATTCGGTGAGATTTGAAGATGAACAGGACTATGTGTGAGTTATGACGGAAGGACCATGGAATATATACGAAAGTTACCTCACGGTATAGCCACGGAGCAGGTCCTTCTCAACAACGGAAAGCCATCCCTCAAGGGGTTACCTTATAGGTATTACTCGAAGGCCCTATTCAGGCATATCGCGGGAATAATAGGAACAGTGATAAAAATCGACTATAATACCCACGCGGGGGAACGAGGGCGTTTTGCAAGATTAGCAGTTATGGTGGACTTGAGTAAATCGTTGATTCCATGCATTAAGATAGACGACTTCGTACAGCAATTGGAATACGAAGGACTCCAACAAATATGTTTCAGATGTGGTGTCTATGGCCACGCAAAGGAAGCTTGTGGAAAAGACCCTGAAGAGAAAAAAGAAAAGGACGAGGTAACAACAAAAGAGAGCTGATATTTATAATGCTTCTAGCTAGTGGAAAAGACGCTCCAATTATGTTGCAGCACTTCAAACAGAAAACGGGAGCTGGAATTCGGACCTAAAGGAGCTAGAAAAAATGGCGGTTGAATTTTACAAAAACCTCTTTACAAGCAGTGGGAATAATGGATACGGGTACTCGTTTCGAGGGATGTTTCCAACTATGGAATCAACTTCAATCCAAGAACTGGTTAGACCTATCACTGAAGCAGAAATAAAAAATGCAATCTTTGAAATGAATCCCCTTAAGGCACTGGGAGTGGATGGCATGCATGCAACCTTTTATCAACGAAATTGGGTCTTGGTGGAGAAAAGTGTTCGTGAACTCATAAAAGGAATATTCAATGGGAACGAATTTGAGGAAAGTATTGTGGAATTCAGGTTAATTTCCACTAATAATAACAAATTCACCTTGAAAATTATTATCTAGGTGATTAGTGTGAAAACAATTGTACTAAAAATCACCCCAAGATAGATTTCCAGGAAAGAGTGGAGGGGTCACAATGGTCCCTCTTAAAACCCACTCTCTTTAGACAGAACTACCAAGACAAGTAATTTTAATAGGACAATAATTAACAACAACTATATCCGACAATAGCTATTAAATAGACATAAAGAGAACACCAAAATTTAACGAGGTTAGGCCAAAATTATGCCTACGTCCTCGAACACTACTAAAATAATATTTCACTAATAGAGGAAATATTATAAAGAGAGAGAAAGAATACAAATAGCATTTAATATAGAAGAAAGCTTATATTTATGGGATGTTAAACTAAGGAGGATGAGGGTTCTATTTATAACAAAAGAATTTCCCATCCTCCTTATACAAAACCAATGTGGGATTCAAAATTTGCCAAAAAAACCAACAAATCTCCACCTTGGCAAATTCCACACACATCTCTCAAAAATCCAATCTTCAGTAGTGTCTGCAAATTCATCTTTCAATTTGTAACAATATTGACCAAGTCTAAACAATGTTTAAACTTGACCACAGTTACCACTTTTGTCAATATATCAGCAGGATTCTCAGTGGTCTGAATCTTCTGGATTATGACTCCACCTTCTTCTAGAATCTCTCGTACAAAGTGATATCGAACATCGATGTGCTTCGTCCTTGCATGGTAAACCTGGTTCTTTGCTAAATGAATAGCATTCTGACTGTCACAGTGCACTTTGATGTGCTTCTGTTCCATTCTCAATTCACCAAGCAACCCTTGAAGCCAAATTACCTCATTCACAGCCTCTGTAACTGCCATATACTCTGCCTCTGTAGTATACAAAGCCATTGTTGACTGTAAGGTGGGCTTCCAACTGACTGGTGCTTTTGCAAATGTAAACACATAACCAGTAGTTGATCGACGCTTGTCCAAATCACCTGCATAGTCTGAATCACAATACCCAACTACACACTGACCATCTTGTTTGTCCGTTGAAAGACCAAACCAACATCTACGGTGTCCAGGATCATGCATATACTTGCTCACAACCCCAACTGCCTGTGAAATATCAGGTCTTGTACACACCATTGCATACATTAATCTACCAACACTTGCATACGGAACCTTTGACATGTATTCCCGTTCTGCATCATCTTTAGGTGACATAGATGCACCGAGCTTGAAATGAGGAGCAAGAGGTGTACTAACTGGTTTTGACTTCTCATTCATGCCAAAACATTTTAGTACCTTCCTCAGATAATCTTTATAAAACAAACAAAGCCTCCCCAATTTCTTATCCCTTGATATCTCCATGCCTAGAATCTTCTTCGCTTCACCAAGATCCTTCATCTCAAACTCCCTGTTCAATTGAGTCTTTAGTTTCGCAATTTCTGTCTGACTCATGGAAGCTATCAGCATATCATCAACATAAAGAAGAAGATATATATAGGATCCATCTTGTATCTTGCGTAAATACACACAATGATCATATTTGCTTCTTGTGTACTTCTGCCCTATCATAAACTTGTCAAATCGCTTGTACCACTACCTTGGAGATTGCTTCAATCCGTACAACGATTTTTCTAATTTGCACATCATCTCTTCTTTTTCAGCAACTTTGAATCCATATGGCTGATTCATATAGATTTCCTCATTCAAGTTTCCATGTAAAAATGCAGTTTTTACATCCATTTGAACTAGTTCCAAATCCAATTGCGCTACCAAAGCCAACAAAATGCTGATGGAGATGTTTTACAACTGGAGAAAATACTTCATTATAATCAACTTCATCCATTTGAGCGTAGCCTTTAGCCACCAATCTTGCTTTGTAGCGGATGTTATTCTTGTCAGGAAATCCATCTTTCTTTGCATATACCCACTTACACCCAATTTTCTTCTTTCCCTTCGGAAGACTAGTTAGTTTCCACATCTGATTCTTTTGAAGGGATTGCATTTCTTCATTCATGACGATCCTCCACTTTTTATGTTCTGAACTTTGGACTGCTTCATTAAAAGTGGCAGGAACTTCATCAATTGTAATTGGTGATGCAAAAGAGACCATATCAGCATAACGAGCAGGTTGTCTAATGGTCCTCTTTCCCTTTCTGAGTGCAATTGATTCATGTTGCTGTGGAGGTTCTTGGTTCTGAACCTCTTATTCATCTGACTCTTCTTCTACCATAAGAGAGTCAACATCAGTTTCTTTATTGGTTGGGACAATTCTGCTTCCTTCAAACTCCACTTGTTTGGGAGTTCCATTTGTCTGCTCCAATTTTTCTGAAGTAACCTTTCTCAACATAGTAGATTCATCAAAGGTAACATCCCTGCTGAATATTATTTTCTTTGTTTCTGGACACCAAAGACGATAGCCTTTCACACCAGAGGTGATCCCCATAAAGATCGCCTTCTTTGCTCTTGGATCCAGCTTTGACTCCTTAACATGGTAGTATGCAGTGGAAACAAACACATGTAAGGAATCATAATCTGTAGCAGGTTCTCCAAACCATTTCTCTAATGGTGTTTTACCACCAATAGCAGTTGATGGTAACCGGTTGACAATGTGACAAGCATAGACCAAAGCCTCAACCCAAAATTCTTTGCCTAACCCAGTATTAGACAACATATACCGAACCTTCTCCACTAATGTCTGGTTCATACGCTCTGTCACCTCATTCTGTTGTGGTGTATATCTGACAGTGAAGTGTCTGACAATACTTTCTTCTTCACAGACTTTCAGAAATGAATCATTTTTGTACTCTCCACCATTATATGTACGGAGACTTTTGATTTTTTTGTCTGTTTGAGTCTCCACCATCTTTTTCCATTTAATGAAAAATCCTAGCACCTCATCCTTGGTCTTCATTGTATACACCCAAACTCTCTGGGAAAAATCATCAACAAAGGTGACATAATAGTGTGTTCCTCCCAATGAAGTTATCTTGGAAGGCCTCATACATCTGAATGAACATAATCTAAAATACCTTTAGTATCATGGATTGTTGTTCCAAATTTTACCCTCGTCTTCTTTCCTTTGATGCAATGCTCATAAAAAGCTAATTTGCAAGCCTGAGCACCCTTCAATAATCCTTGATCTATCAGCAATTTCAAGGATTTTTCACCAACATGCCCCAAGCACATATGCCATAACCTGGTTGCTTCTGATTCATATTCATCAGTAGAAGCTGCCACTGCTGTTGTCCCAACAATTGTACTACCTAGAAAGTAATACATATTGTTTCTTTTCCGGATTCCCTTCATTATAACCAGTGCACCAGAGATAATCCTCATAATCCCATCTTTTTCCCTCACTTATAAACCTTTTGACTCTAAGGTTCCCACAGAGATGAGTTTTCTCATTAAATCTGGTACATAATGGACACCTGTTAAGGTTCTGACTGATCCATCCTGATTCCTCAAGCGAATTGAATCAATCCCAAGTGTGTCAATAGGGGAATTATTTGATGTGTAGACAATTCCACCTTTTAGTTCTTTAAAATCAAAGAACCATTCTCTATTGGGGGTCATATGGTGGCTACAAGCTGAATCTAACAACCATGAACTGGAACAGCTGGTTGATGGCGTAGCAGCGAATGCGAAAACTGAATATGCATCATCATACTCGACCATATTTGATTCTGAGACTGCCTTTCCCCTTTCAGGTTTGCCTTTATTCTTTAGCCTGGGACACTATTTCTTCCAATGCTCTTTTTCTCGACAAAAGGCACATTCATCTTTGCTCAATCTGGACTTTGACTTCGGTCTCCCTCTCCTTTCTTTATTCTGACCCTTCGAACGACCTCTAACAACAAGAGTTTCTGCTTCGACACTTGTGTTTTCTTGTTTATCTTTCTTTCTCAATTCATAACTATACAAGGAAAATATTACTTCACTGAGAGACGCATCAACCTTCTCATGAAGTAGAGTAGTTTCAAGATACTCAAACTCATTAGAAAGTGATCCCATCAATATCAGAGCCAGATCTTCGTCTTCAAAAGTCACGTCTATATTCATCATATAAGTCATCAGCTGATTAAAGCTAATAATGTGATCATTCATAGTGATATATGGTACATAGTTGAAATAGAACAATCTCTTTTTCATGTAGAGTTTGTTCTGACCGCTTTTCTTCAAAAATTTCTCCTTCAGTGCCTTCCACAATTTACTTACAAAAGTTTTCTTAGAAAATGCATACTTCTGCTCTCTAGAAAGATACGATCGAATAGTATCACATGACAATCTGGTTTCTCTCCTTCAATAGCAATGTCTAGACCCTGCTGAAATAGGGCATCTAGAACCTCACTTTGCCACATGCCGAAATGACTGGTGCCATCAAAAATCTCCACTGTAAATCTAACATTTGTCACATCATTTCTTGCCAAAATTGAAGATGAAGAAGTTGTTGACGACGATGTGGATGTTTTTTTGTCGTCTGTCATTTCTACTACAAATTCTATTTAATAACTGTCAATGCGGAATGTCAATTAGCCCAAGGAATTTTTTTTCTGATGTGGAACATCAGCCTAAGCCGCAATTACAGAGCATACTAAAATAAACCAAGAGATCTAATGCCAATTGTTGTGGAATTCGGGTTAATTTCCACCAATAATAACAAATTCACCTTGAAAACTATTATCTAGGTGACTAGTGTGAAAACGATTATACTAAAAATCACCCCAAGGTAGATTCCCATGAATGAGTGGAGGGGTCACAATGGTCCCTCTTAAAACACACTCTCCTTAGACAGAACTACCAAGACAAGTAATTTTAATAGGACAATAATTAACAACAACTATACCCGACAATAGCTATTAAATAGACATAAAGAGAACACCAAAATTTAATGAGGTTAGGCCAAAATTATGCATACGTCCTCTAACACTACTAAAATAATATTTCACTAATAGAGGAAATATTACAAAGAGAGAGAAATGGTACAAATAGCCTTTAATAAGAAGAAAGCTTATATTTGTGGGATGTTAAACTAAGGAGTAGGAGGGCTCTATTTATAATAAAAGAATTCCCCCTCCTCCTTATACAAAACCAATGTGGGATTCAAAATTTGCCAAAAAAAACCATCAGAAAGCTTAAATCACACACTCTTAGTCTTACTGTTGAAGATTAGAAGCCCGAAATCAATCAAATAATTTCGCCTGATAAGTCTCTGTTCAGTGATATACAAAGCTGTAACGAAAATAATAGTCACCAGACTTACTCTCTGCTAACCAAGTGGATTTCAGGTAATCAAACGAGCTTCGTTCCCGTACGTTTGATAACAGATGGTATAATAATAGCACAGGAGGTGGTACATTCCATGAAATCAAAAAAGGAAATAATGATGGATGGCCATCAAAATCGACCTAGAAAAAGCGTACGATCGATTATAATGGTACTTCATCGACGATACTCTGGGTGATCTGCAAATCTCAATTAAATTACACAAGTTGATTATGAAATGTGTTACATCAGTATCGACACAAGTACTGTAGAATGGCTCGATGAGAGAAGCATTTAAACCCACAAAGGGTATCCGTCAAGGGGACACTCTTTCCTCATACCTCTTCATGTTATGTATGGAAAGGTTAGTACAGACAATTCAATGCTACGTAAATAGCGGTGAATGAAAGCCGATTCGACTAGGGAAGAATGGTTCGACAATTTCACACTTATTCTTCGCCGATGACATGGTATTATTCGCATAAGCTTAGGAGGAGCAAATGTCAAAAATAGGTACAATTCTTAAAGAATTTAGTCAAGTGTCTGGCCACAAGGTGAGCATAGAAAAAACAACTATCTACTTCTCTAAGATTGTGGAAAACGGTCTCGGAGACAAGATAAGCTCACATTTCAGTTTCAAAGAGGTGACAGACTTAGGTAAATACATAGGAGTCCCACTAGTACTCCATACCAGAGTTACAAAAGCCTCGTACCATTACATCGTACAAAAGGTTTGTGATAAACTATCAGGATGGAAAGCCAGTAATTTATCATTTGCAGGTAAAACAATCTTGGTAAAAGCAGCACTCTCGAGCATGCCATATTACACTATACAGGCCACCTTACTCCCAAAAGAAACATGTGCGGAAATAGAAAAGATAATTCGTAACTTTATATGGGGTGGTTCAGAAACAAAGGAAGGGATGTATAACTGGAATGAATTATGTAGAGCAATAACATAAGGTGGTCTTGGCTTCAAACACTTAGAAGATCAAAACGCGGTGTTCTTGACTAAAATCGGTTTTAACCTGATTTATCAACATGATCAATTATGGGTAAGAGTGCTTAGAGGAAAATATAAGCGGAAGGAATGTATCCCTGAGACTCTGAACAACCGAAACGGTTCAAGGGGCTCGAGAGTGAACTTCTGGAGGGATCCTTGGCTAGGAGATATTGGTCCAATGATAAACTTTGAAACTGACCAATCTTTAACCCTTGATCAGTTACACAATAGCGTGGCAGCAATGGTTGATGAGGATGGTAAATGGAGATGGAACATGCTAAAAGGGCTGTTACCACAAGAGATTTTGCTGAGAATAAATGCAACGATGCCACCCTTTCAATCTAATAAGTGTGACAGGCCGGGTTGGAAATGGAAAACAGACCGATTATTCGTAGTTAAATCTGCATACGAGAAGCAAAGAGAGAAAGATCCAACTGGAGATAACACACAGGAAAAAAACACGGAAGACAATTGGCTAATATAGGGGCATCCAATTGTAACGGGGCTAGACTGCTGCTAGAAAGCTCGTGCGGCCTTAGACGTTTTCAAGGTCGAAAATCGACTAAGTGACCCGAACCTTCACTAAGCTAGAATGCTTAGAACGTTGGAAATCCCAAAGGAAATGGGGAAACAAAGAGATAGTCGTACAAAGGAAGAAGAGAGATTTGAGAGTGAATACTAGTTTGTATTTCTCAACTTGAGGTGTGTAAATGAAAGGGGGGTGAGCCTCCTTTTATAGTTGGAGTCTCCTACAATGAACGGTTGGGATTAAAATACATCAATGGCTAAGATGAGAGCTCTACACTATTTACAACAAGTGGGCAATGAGTTGGCATCATTATCTTCTAAGATAATGTTAAACAATTATCATGTCTCCAAGATGGATTGGGTCAGCTCACTTGGGTCTTCTAGAAGGCCCAGAATGTGGCAAAGATAGTCCCTGGCAGCCTGGAATGAGTTTAGCTCGGTCATAGGCTGGCGATCTGTGACATTCTCCCCCACTAGTTCTAGCGACGCCCTCGTCGCGCGGCTAGAGTGAAACTGATCAATCTTATCTCTAAATTGCCACAAGTCTTCGGAAGGCTCCCAACTTCCTTCACTTTCTGGAAGCCCCTTCCACTGAACAAGGTATTCATGCCTTGGTCGATGTCCCACTCGATGAACGGCTCTCTTCACATGGATGGCTTCTACTTCCTTCTCGTAAGAGATTTTTACCCCGACTGACGCTCGGTGTGACTTGCCTCGATCTAGCTCTTCCTAATCCTGATGGTATAGCTTCAACAAGCTCACATGGAACACAGGATGAGCTTTGATGGTTGGAGGCAACTCCAATCTGTAGGCCATGATGCCTACTCGCTTTAGAACTTTGATTGGCCCCTTGTATCTTCACACAAGCCCTTTGTGATATGTGTTGCGCAAAATGCCACTTAATTTGGCAAAGACTATGTCACCAACCTCAAAATTGACATCCCGATGCTTTCGATCCGTCCACTTCTTGGTTCGCTTCCCGGCCTTGTGCAAACAAGCTCGGGCTAGTTCATGTTGTTCTTGCCACTCCTTGGCAAATTGGTATGCTGTTGGATTCGGCCCCTTATACCCGGTCGTGATTGCATTTTGTGTGAACGGTTGTTGCCCTGTAACTATCTCAAATGGACTCTGATTGGTCGCTTCACTCCTCTGCAAATTGTAGGAAAATTGGGCTATATCCAACAATTTTGGCCAGTCACGTTGCGTGGCACTCACATAGTGTCTTAAGTAAGTCTCCACGAGTGCATTCACTCTCTCTGTCTGCCCATCCGTCTGTGGATGAACACTCGTTGAGAAGTTCAAGCTTGATCCCATCAACTTGAACAACTCCTTTCAGAACCTCCCAGTGAACCTTGTGTCCCGATCACTGATAATCGTCTTCGGTACGCCCCAGTACTTTACCATGTGCTTTAGAAAAAGTCGAGCAGCTTCCTCGGCTGGGCATACTTTGGATGCTGGGATAAAGGTACCATACTTGAAAAATCTATCGATCACTACCATGATGCTAGAAAATCCATCGGTAACCGGCAGACCGACAATAAAATTCATGGAAAGACTTTCCCATGGTCTCTAAGGGATTGGCAAAGGCTGCAACAATCCAGCTGGTTTCTTCTGCTCTATCTTGTCTTGTTGGCACACAAGACATGCCTTCACATAGGCCTCAACATCATTGCCCATGTGCGGCCAGTAATAGTGATCTGCTATTAAGGTCAAAGTCCGGTGGATCCCCGGATATCCCGCCCACTTGGAATCGTGACATTCCTTCATGAGCTCCTTTCGCAATCCTTCAAATTGCGGTACGTAGAGGCGGTGTCCTCGAGTATACAATAAGTCTCCCTCGAGCTAAAATTTTTGAGTCTTACCCTCAGTGGCAAGCTCAATCAATGAAGTGGCCATCGGATCATATGACAACCCCTCCTTGATGCGTTCCAGCATCTGTCCCGTCGGCATGCTTACAAGCTCCATGTTATACCTTCGACTTAAGGCATCGGCTACGAAATTTACTTTCCCAGATTTGTGCTCGAATGACAAATCAAAATCGGTAAGAAACTCTTGCCATCGAGCCTGCTTCGGTGATAACTTCTTCTGGGTTATGAAGTAACTGTTGGCAACATTGTCGGTAAACACTATAAACTTGGACCCAAGTAAATAATGTCGCCATGTGCGCAAGTAGTGCACAACCGCTGTCATTTCTTTCTCATGGACCGTGTATCGTCTTTCGGTGTGGTTGAGCTTTCGGCTTTCGTAAGCAACCGGATGTCCTTCTTGCATTAGAACCCCACCAATAGCAACGTCGGATACATCGATGAATACTTCGAAGGGCTTGGTGTGATCTGGCAACACCAAGATTGGCTCACTTATCATAGCAAGCTTGAGTTCTTCAAAGGCACATTGACACTTTGGGCTCCAATCCCACCCCTTGTCTTTCTTCAATAACTCGGTCAAGAGGGTGGCGATTTTAGAGTAACCTTTGACAAAACGCCGGTAATAGTTGGCCAAGCCTAGGAATGACCTCAGCTCCGTCACCTTGGTTGGCATCTTCCATTCTTCAATGGCTCGAATCTTGTCTCGATCCATCCAGATCTTGCCACCTCCAACAATGTGGCCAAGGAAAGGAACCTTCGTCTGGGCAAATAAGCACTTTTCTTCTTTAACATAGAGCTCATTGTCTCGTAATACCAAGAACACTTGCCTCAAGTGTTCGACATGCTCCTCCAACGTCTTGCTATAGATGACGATGTCATCGAGGTAGACTACAACGAATCGATCCAAAAATGGTTGCAACACCTTGTTCATTAAGGTGCGGAAAGTGGCTGGAGCATTCGTGAGGCCAAAGGGCATCACAAGGTATTCATAAGAACCGTACCTGGTCACGCAGGCTGTCTTCAGTTCATCTCCCTCGGCTATCTTTACTTGGTAATAGCCTGATCGCAAGTACAACTTGGTGAACCAACTTGCACCACCAAGCTGATCGAACAAGTCCGCAATGAGAGGGATCGGGTACTTGTTCTTCACCGTGAGTTTATTCAAAGCCCGGTAGTCGATGCACATCCGCAAAGAACCATCGTGTTTCTTCTGAAACAGCACTGGGGAACCATAGGGGGACTTCGATGATAGGATGTAACCAGCATCGAGGAGATCCTTCAATTGTCTGTGCATCTCCTCTAACTCGGGCGGAGCCATTCGGTAAGGAGCTCGAGCGGGTGGCTCTGCATTCGGCACAAGTTCAATCTTTTAATCAACCTCCCCCTTTGGAGGAAACTCGGCAGGCATCACGTCTTTGAATTATGTCAAAACGTGGCTCACCACATCGGGAACATCCTTGGTTGTGGCTGGCTCGTCACATACCAAGATAGCTAGGAAGGTCGGTTCCTCCTTGTGCACCACCTTCAAAAATTGAATCGCGGATAAAACTTTGGCCCCGACTCCTGACCCTCTACTTACTGAAATTATACATTGTTGCTTTGGATCCAGGATGCATAAGCAATCGGCAAAGGGTACTGGGAAAGCATTGATCCTATCCAAGAAACTTAAGCCAAGAACAAAATCGAAATCATCAAGAAAAATTACCTTAATGGTTTCTCTTCCGGACCATCCCCCAACGGTTAGCTCGATTCCTTTTACGACCCCCGTAATTGGAACTTCCTCGGCATTCACTGTCTTGATGAAACCATTCGCCTTCTTCACATGAAGGCCAAGTTTCTTGGCAACTGGTTCGAACATGAACAATTCTGAGGCACCAGTGTCCACTAGTGCACTCAATTTTTGGCCAGCAACGTTGACGTCCACGAACATCAACCCCTTCTTCTTTCGACCCTTCTTGACCTCCATGGTGCTAAGAATGGAGCCAAGCTTAAGAGTCTCACTCTCTTCCCCATCTTTATCCTTGATGGCTGAGAGTTTGTTCTTCTGCGGACAGTCTCTCGCCAAGTGCCATTGGCCCTTGCAGTTGTAACATTGGATAATTGACTTATCTTTCTTATCCAAGTGCTTGCTATTTGATGGCCTTCCACTGTCACTCGAATCTCTGTCGGATCTGGATGCCCTGTCCCTATCACCACTGCTGCCTCAAAACTTTGGCTTTGGTTTGGAGTCCACACTCTTGACGCCAAGCTCAATGACTGACTCGGCTGTCGTCAAGGCAGTTGAGAGATCCTTGACCCCTCGTCGCCTTAGCTCGTTCTTCGCCCATGGTTTTAGCCCACCCATGAAGGTGAAGAACCCGTCCTCTTCACTTAAACTCGGGACTTGGAGACTTACTTCGACAAACTTTCGAACATGATCCCTCAATGACCCTTCTTGCTTGAGACGCCTTAACTTGAACCGCGCCTCATCTTCGGAATACTCCGGGTAGAATTGTTCCTTGAACTCCGCGTGGAACTCCTATCATGTTGCGATGGGAGCGGTGCCACGCTTCACATCGTTGCATCTACGTCGCCACCACATGAGGGCAACCTCGGACAAGTAAACGCTAGCGATGCTTACTTTCTTGGCATCCTTTGTGATGCCCATGGCCGCAAAGTATTGGTCTAGCCCCCAAAAGAAATTCTCGACATCTTAGGCTGACATGGACCCTTTGAACTTCTCCGGCTTAGGGATGTTGCCCAAGGCTTTGGGTGCAACCGTGGCTGCGCTATTTCCGAATGCAGCTTTGCGCACTAACAACTCGGTCTTGAGCAACTCGACCTCCCTCTTTAACGTTGCCACCTCAGAATCGGAACCCTCGCTCTTGAGTTCCTCGACTTCCTTCCTTAAAGCTACTACCATGGCTTCCAAGGAATTACCTCGATCCATTGTCTTCACATCCAACCCATTGAGTGAATCCTGAACATCATCCTTAATAGAATCCAAGGATTCTAGTTTATCGAGATCCAACGATCCCAGCCTTTCAAGGTCTACGGACTCTAGCGTGTCCAGCACTCTCTGGGCATCCGCCATGGATCCTTCGAGCCTGGTAACCTTCTCTTAGAGGGATGCGAGAACATCTCTCGATAGTGCCCTCTTCTTTCCAGCATTTCGGGATTCATTTCCATCGGAACCTCCCACATCACCATGTTGTGGTGCCATCTCAGTTAGCAAAATAAATTGAACGAGTTATGAGTAAACAGAACTAACCCGGTTTCGTACCTTCCACCAAACTCGGTCGAAATGATCGTTGCTTACCCACAACGACACGCTCTGATACCACTTGTCACGGGGCTAGACTGCTGCTAGCAAGCTCGTGCGGCCTTAGACGTTTTCAAGGTCGAAAATCGACTAAGTGACCCGAACCTTCACTAAGCTAGAATGCTTAGAACGTTGGAAATCCCAAAGGAAATGGGGAAACAAAGAGATAGTCGCACAAAGGAAGAAGAGAGATTTGAGAGTGAATACTAGTTTGTATTTCTCAACTTGAGGTGTGTAAATGAAAGGGGGTGAGCCTCCTTTTATAGTTGGAGTCCCCTACAATGAACGGTTGGGATTAAAATACATCAATGGCTAAGATGAGAGCTCTACACTATTTACAACAAGTGGGCAATGAGTTGGCATCATTATCTTCTAAGATAATGCTAAACAATTATCATGTCTCCAAGATGGATTGGGTCAGCTCACTTGGGTCTTCTAGAAGGCCCAGAATGTGGCAAAGATAGTCCCTGGCAGCCTGGAATGAGTTTAGCTCGGTCATGGGCTGGCGGTCCGTGACACAATGCATCAAAATGTTCCTCTGGCTGGTTGCTAAAAGCAGAATAATGACAAACAGCAAAAGAGTCAGGTGACACTTGGCATCGAATGCGAGCTGTGGGGAGTGTGGAGGAATAGAGGAAACGATAAACCATATCCTTAGGTAAGTGCCCCAAAACAGCAGAAATATAGAGAGGCTTGATCAAACCAAGGAAGCAACTGGAGTTTATGAGTATGGAAATCGAAGATTGGATTCGAATTAATCTCGACGATCCAGGGTACTTCGCAATAGAGGAAACAGATTAGGACATATTATTCGAATCCATTTTATGGACACTATGGCTGCGATGGAACGCTTGCACTTTTGATCCAAAAAACATTGGAGTAGAGAGCGTCATGGACTGCAGTCGACGCATGCAGAAAGATAGCCAAGCAGTGATATTATCAGCAAAAGGAAACAGTGCGAATATTATTTGCTTGTTAAATCTTTGATCCAATGGATTTATTGTTGTTAATTTGGTTGTGTTATATTTATTTTCGTGTAAAATCTTACTTTTTAGGATTAGCAGTAAAAAGGGCGCATTTTGTATTTTTTTTATTATTTGGTCAAGGTTGGAGATATAAGCACGACTATGGGCATGACACGGTTTGACGTGACAGTTTCTAGAAGGTTCAGTCAGCAGTAATTTTCCTAAAAAATCTAATCAGCGCCTTTTGGAATATGGACGAGCAAAGATATCTTAAGATATTTATTTTTAATTTTAAAGTTTGAATTTAGAAAATGTTTAGAATTATCATTAGGATTATTTTTCTTTTAATTTCTATGTTTATCTTTAGGATTTTAGAGGCTATAAATATCCTCTTGAGGTAAGTCTAAAAACACAACTCATATTTCATAAGTCGGGAGCTTAGGCGATGACTCAATTCCAACGTGAGAATTAAAAAACACTTGAATAACTTCGAAATATCTCTCTCAATCTCTACGCTTATTTTCAAAATCAAAGATTTAATTTAGTCAAGTTGCAATTAAACGTGTGAGAGAAAAAATGGCTTATTGAAAGCACATTCGACTTCCTGGGAACACACTTGGCGAGATTATCTTGTCAAGAGGGAATTGAGATCGGAATTAGTAGTTATTGAAACAACAATCCGAGTCGGTCTTCATGAACTTAAACGGTTATTGATCTACGACAGTTGATGTTGATCAGATCAATTTTCGAAGCTGGAATCAAAGACTGCCTTGGATGTTCGGTATACAAAGAAGAGTCACGAGGATTGTCATTGTAGGCCAAGTAATTGACGTGAATCCCGAAGGAAAAATCTAATTCAATGATCCGAAGGAAATTGAGTCAAAATGAGGCTTGAGGTTGTTTTTACCATATTCATTTTCAACTTTACATTTTTTTTACTTTAAATCATTTTTTATTATTTAATCATTTTTATCAAAACCTTCTTTTTATCTACTACTTATCGTCTGGTTTAAATAATTCAAACATAAATTTAGAAATTTTCTAAGTTCATGTAGCTCGACTTTTACTTATCTTCACTACGTATTTCCTTTATTTATTAATTGAAAAGAATGAATTTATTTTGACATCAAAATGACAGTTGTCAAAAGAAGACCCAAAGTCACCAAGAAACAAAGAAATAGACAGCTCCCCAAGTTGGCTGGTGCAAATTGAATACGGATGGTGCACGTAACAACAATACGAGTTTCACATCATGTGGAGGAGTCATCCGTAATTGGAAAGGTAAATGGATAACAAGATTCTTTAGATCTATCAGAATATGCTCAGTAATGGAAGCAGAACTTTGGGGAGTGTATGAAGGGTTATGACAATCATGGAGAATAGGAGAAAAGAAGGTAACTGTAAAAGTGGATAGCATGGAGGTGGCTAATAGACTCCAAGGGAAACAAAAAAAGGAAGTGAACATCACATTGCTGCAGAAAATATTCGAGTTAATGGAAAGAGATTGGACGGTAGTAATTAATCATGTTAGTCGTGAAGAAAACAAAGTGGCTGATAGCCTTGCCAAAATCACCAACTCCGAACCATATAGTACCGAGTTATCCTGGATCCTCCGATAGAATCGTTAAATTTCTTGTTTTTAGATAGTAACGTCTCCTGACATTAAATTGTAGTTGGGTACTTTATCTCCTCCTTTTCACAAAAAAAAAATTATTATATATTTAAATGGATAATTTTCTTCTTCTTCAAGTAGAAGATATTTACTTTTGACATTTTTGTTGTAATTTGTCGTTTAGCCGCCATAATTGATGTTAAAAAATAATTAAAGTTAGAAGATAATATTTTATATTCAAATGGATAATTTTGTTCTGGTTCATGTAAAAGATATTTTACTTCGACATTTTTATTGTAATTTGTCGTTTTTCCGCCACTAGGTTTATTTTTTATAATAAAATTAAGTTATAAAATAAGATTTAAATAATTCAAATAAATAAAAAAATTAATAATTAATAACTTTATTTTTAAAGTCGAGCATCTTAATTATATATATATATATATGAAAAAGAAGAATATGTATGTGTATGGTAAATAGTTATTGCAATATTCAATTTTCGTCGGACGTGTCCTTTTCTAGGTCTCATTATTATTTTGAATTCGCGTATTATTTAGATATTTGGATTAATTATTTCACCGAATCTTGTAAGTAAGTGGATTTTTATTTTAAATTTTGGCTTAAATTTTAATTTTTCCTATTAATATAACATATAACTCTGTTGGTACAATGGCATTGGAGGGTGTTAATCATTTCTCACATGCAACCAACATACGAACCTTTTTAAGTTGGTAAGATGCACATCAGGTAAAAAAATAATTTTAGGTATCCAACTCTCTTAATCCAGAAGATTGGTAGCGATTCTAAAAAGGTTAAATCATTAATTTAAGTCGATTCAATCTTGGGCTCTCGAAGATTTTTCCGACTGCTATAGAAAATTATTTAAATTGAAATTAAATATTACCATAACAATAAAAATATTTATAATTAAATTTAAATAAAAACTTAAACAATTCGAGTCGAATATCATAAATTTATCTAAAAATATTTTAAAAGAAATTTAAATTATAAAATAAAACTCATCAACTCCGCTAAGTCGAAATTGTTTTTATTCTGATTCATCACAACAACCGAATATTCACCCCTAATTTCAGGGCTGATGCAAGGTTATAAAATAATACGGCTTAGTATATATGAAGGTAGTCCACAATAGAAAGATGAATCGGTGGTAAGGACAACCAAAGAAGATGGATGTCTTAAGTTCGTTGCTGTGCTTTGTTCTGTTCGTGGTCTTGTTTCAAGCCTTTCGAAGGAAATCGGGAAGAACAGACAAGCTTCCGCCCGGTCCGCCTCCGATTCCGATCTTCGGGAACCTCTTCCAGCTTGGTGATAAGCCCCATAAGGCCCTTGCCAAACTTGCCAAGATTCATGGCGACAGTATGACTTTGAAACTTGGCCAAACAACTACTATAGTAATTTCGTCTGCAACAATGGCCAAAGAAATCCTCCAAACGCATGACGCCATATCGTGTAACCGAACCATTCCCGATGCCCTTCATGCCCTTCAACACCACGAAACCGGATTGCCTTGGATGCCTGTTTCAACCACATGGAGAAACCTTCGGAAAATCTGCAATTTGCACATTTTCTCTGCTCACAAACTCGACGCTAACCGGTACTTGCGGCACAGCAAAATAGAACAACTCCTCGCCGGTGTTCGTGATAGTTCCCGAATCGGAGAAGCGATTGACATAAGCACAATTGTTTTAAAAACAATGCTTAATCTTATGTCCAATACTATTTTTTCCATTGATTTAGCGGACTCTTCTGATACAGCTCTGGAATTCGGAGAAATTATAGAGGGTATCAAGAAAGAGTTGGGAAAACCAAATTTTTGTGATTATTTCCCTACTCTTCTTGGTAACCTTGACTTGCAAGGCATAAGGCGTCGGATGACTAATCATTTTGGGAAGTTGATGATTCTTTTCGATGATTTGATCGATAAGCGGTTGGAGTCGAGAACCATGAATGATTCTATATCAACTAATGATCTATTGGATATTCTTCTCCAAATCAGTGAAGATGACAACCAAGAGCTTGATAGAAATCAGATCAAACATTTGATTTTGGTGGCTAAATTTGTCTCTTTTCAGTCTCTTAATTGTTTACCTCTTACTATTGAAGTTTCATGTCCATAACTTGGTGAGAATTTGTTTTGAAACAGGATTTGTTCACAGCGGGAACGGAGACAACAACTAGTACTTTGGAATGGGCAATGGCGGAATTACTCCATAACCCGAAAACTTTACTTGATGCCCGAAGAGAACTGCAACAAAAAATTGGCCAAGGGAAGATGGTGGATGAATCCGACGATACTTTTTTACCTTATTTGCAAGCAATTGTCAAGGAAACGTTGAGATTGCATCCTCCAGTTCCTTTCTTACTCCCTCGAAAAGCTGAAGCCGATATCGAGATTCATGAGTTCGTGGTTCCGAAGGGCGCACAGGTGTTGATCAACGCATGGGCTATAGGCAGAGATCCCAATTGCTGGGACGAACCTGAGTTGTTTCTTCCAGAGAGGTTAATGAGATCAGAAGTGGATGTTAAAGGAAGGGACTTTGAACTCATTCCATTCGGGGGTGGGCGACGAATTTGCCCTGGATTGCCATTAGCCATGAGGATGTTGCACCTGGTGTTGGGTACCCTTATTCACTCATTTGATTGGGAGCTTGAAGATGGAGTTACACCTCAAAACATGAACATGGATGATGCCTTTGGCCTTGTTTTACAGAAAGCTCGACGATTAAGAGTTATCCCACGTTTAATTTGATACTGTTTTGTTTATTTGCTCTTGTTATCCAAATTAATTAGTGAAGATAAATAAAGAAACTTGGATTTGCTTTGGAACGCCTCTACTTGTACATCAAAAGATTGTGAGAATCCATTATGAACACACCCAATTTCAAGATAGATTTTGGCTATGTTAAATGGTTAAGAGAGAGGTGTGATCCAACCATGGTGGACATAGGGTCTTGCCCTTGAAATTTCAAGGTTTTATATAAATCAGGATCCACAATGTAGATTGTGGCTACGTAAAATAAATTTAACTCGTACTTGATTATCCAACCAAATGACTCAACTCGAAACCTATATAGACCCGAATATGAGTGCTTATCAAGCGAGTCGATTGTAAGTTGGATAGTGCTCGACTCGTGCTCGTTAAAAAATTTGTTTGCTGACTCGACTTGTTACTCGTTTAAAATTTTGCTCGAGTCATGCTCGTTAAAAAAATTAGTTGCTCGACTCATTACTCGTTAAGCTCACTAAAATTTTTACCTTATTTTCTTAACTATAAGTAAAATCAAATAATACTATATAGAACTTAATATAAACATAATTAAATAAATTTAACAAAAAAATTTATCAAAAAGAGTGTAATAAACATTTATTACAAACATACCAATAAACCATTAAATGTTATATAAAATAGTGATGTTACAAAACATGATATTAATTTTAGCGTTCAAAATTTATATAGTCTATCAATTTGGTATTAACTTGAAACATTTCAATAAATTTAATCATTTATATTTAAAATCTCTCATCATTTTAGTCTATTCTTCTTTTAAATGCTTGTTTTTCTCCCATAAATATTATGTTCCTTCCATGTTATTTTCTTAGTACAATAACAATTTAAATGTAACTTGTTGCTTCTTTATGATAGAATGGAGTTATCCAACTACTTTTTCAATACGATAAGATCGCTTGGATTTACAGTATTATAAAAAGACTAAATTGATAAAATTATTAAATTTAAGAGGCTAAATTTATTGAATTATTTCAAATTATAATAAAATTGACAATTTATAAGTTTTAGGATTAAAAATCTCATTTTATCATTTATATTTAAAAAAGTTAACTTTTTTAAAATTTCTTCTTTTTTAGATTATTTGTTATTCTCTCATAAATGTTATATTACGTCAATGAGTGTTAACGCAAGTGATTAGAATTCATGAATTTGAGTTTGTATGACTAAGTTTAAATCCTACCACCGTTACTCTTGATGGATAATCGGTAAATTCCTATAATTGAGGGAGCTACTATTGACTTGACTTTTTTGAATCTATTTATAATAATAAATGTTATATTACTTTCATATTACTTTTTTAATAAATTTTACTTCTTTACCATAGAATAGAGTTATCTAACTATTATTTGATATGACAAGCTCGCTTGATTTTATAGTGTCATAAGAAATACTAAATTTATGAAGCTTTTAAATATTAAGAATTAAATTTATTAAATTATTTTAAATTAAGAAAATTATAAATTTTGATTAAATAACTCATTTAAAACTTTAGAAAATACCTTAATTGTTTAAAACTATAACTAAATAATTTGAATTCTATTTTACATATAAAAAAATATTTTTACCCAAATATTTTGCATAATTTGATATGGAACATGAGCCACTTAAGAAGTATCTGGAAAGCGGGCTAAGTCACGACTCTCGACGAACTGCACCTTCACCTAACCATTTGGTCCGTGTCAGTAAAAGAACAACCATACTAAAGCAATGGCATTTTTGAGGTCGCTGACCCCAGCAACTGCCATAGCCGCTGCCTCTGCTCTGCCCACGGCCTTCTCTTTCTCTTCTTCTTCTTCTTCATCCTCCTGCAAATCCTCTCGTCTTCCCAATACCAAAAGCCTACCTTTCCTCTCTTCACCACCCAATCGCTTAGGCCTTACAAGGAACTTCACCCCTTCTCCCACTGCTCTTAACATGGATTCTCCCCCATCTTATCACAACCCATCTCAGGTTTGCTACTGAATTTCCAATTTTGAGCACTTCCAATTTCTTTTCACATCAAATCTATTATCTTTAACTATGCTTGATCCTTTCTATCTTGAATTTGCAGGAAAGCGGGTCCTGCCTGACGTTCTTGTAAGTTTACATCTTGATTAATCTAATTCATGTACATAGCTTATTCTCCTATAAATTGAGTTTTCCCCCTATTTTTGCATTCTCGTGAATTGGATGCTTATTGTTGATTAATCCTTATATTTTGTTGATATGCTAAAAATTTTGGGTCTTTTATTTTGGTATCAGACTGAGTATATGGTGGATATGAAGTGTGAAGGTTGTGTTAATGCGGTCAAGAATAAGTTACAAACAATTGATGGTAAGGCAACAGTAATAATTTTGTGCATGATTTATCTTTCTAGGCTTTTAAAGGATATTCTCTGAATGTTGTTTCATTTGGTGTTTATTTTTGTTCATAAAAACAAAGGAATCAAAAGTGTGGAAGCGGACTTGAGCAATCAAGTGGTGAGAATACTTGGTTCTTCGCCTGTGAAAACCATGACCGAAGCGTTCGAGCAGATTGGTCGAAATGCTAGATTAATAGGCCAAGGCGTGCCGGAAGGTTTGTCGAATCTAACTTGCTTTTATGTTGGGTTTATTAGCTCATATATTTGTTGATTGCCCACATTTATGCATGTTGGTGTCAAACAGAAAGGGAAGTCGTAGTTTTCATTGGAATTTTATAATTTATGTTGCAGCCTGTTCCTTGGTTTACTATATTATTCCAAAGAAGGATGCTGAGCTATGCTATGACATAACAAAATTTATGCTCAGTTTAGCTTCTTGAGGGAACTCCCTGAAATTTAGAAATGTTCTGTTAGTTGCTATAATTATTTGTAGGACTACTTAAATGGTTCCATTTCTAAATAAATTGACCAGAAACTGCCTCCTATCCATTCTTTGGCAATCAGTTCAGTTAGAGCTTTCAATGAATAAATAATGAGTTAGTATTTACTTAAAGATTTTAAAGAGGCTTCTTTGAAACACATTTCTGAGCATGCTATGCTGTTCATGCCATGGAATAAATTCTCCACCTCTTATCAGCAGATAAACAACAATTTCTCAAATTATTACCTTGTACTTGTGCAGACATTTTAGTTTCTGCAGCTGTTGCTGAGTTCAAAGGCCCCAAAATTTTTGGTGTAGTTCGATTGGCTCAAGTGAGTATGGAACTGGCTAGGATTGAAGCCAATTTTAGTGGTTTGTCACCAGGAAAACACGGTTGGTCAATTAATGAATTCGGTGATCTAACAAGAGGTGCTGCCAGTACAGGGAAAGTGTTTAATCCACCAAATGGAGGAACTGCTAAAGAGGTTCTTTTCCCAACTTTAGTCCTGGATTTCATGTATCTTTTTCTTACCTAAATAATCATACGCTCTCCCTTTTTATGTGTTGTATATATCACTTTCATACTCCCTCTTTGTGTGTGTATGTTGTAAGCTCATTTAATAACCATGAAGTGCACGTATGATATTCAAAGTACCACTTACCTTTGTTAAAGATGGACTTACTGGTTGATGAACCTCTTAGTGCTATCTGATCTGGACAACTAAAAGGAAGGGAGTGGTCGAGTGCTGGCTTAAAATTATTTTCAAATTATTTACTATGTTGGTGCTACTTCCATAAATTTTTTAATTTCCATAATGACTGAAAATATGTTTAAAAAACCCAATTGTTCTGATCTTGTCCTGCAGACTTCTTTGCTGAGAAACTGAATGAAACAGGAAAAGTTGTGGAAGATTATTCTTTTCTGTAAAGGAGTTGATACTCATATTTAACCGATTCGTATAGCTTTGTCTCAACAGTTATGTGCATATGGACACCTTGATTGGACCGTTTCAAATTGTGTTCTCTCTTGAAGGATTTTCCCTTATGGAATGTTTTCTCTTTTGTTTTATATTTTTTTATTATAAGCCTGCATCTCGATGTCCATTCTTTCATACCATCATGTTTACTTTTCATTCTCTTCTCAAAAAAAATGTTTACTTTTCATTCCTTACTCTTGTCCTTGCTTTTCAGCCGATTGGCGACCTGGGAACATTAGATGTGGATGAGAATGGTGAGGCTTTTAAGACTTGTGTCAAACAGCAACTCAGAGTTGGCGATCTCATCGGGCGGTCGATAGCTGTATATGAGACTGAAGATAGATCAGATCCAGGTCTGACAGCTGCAGTGATTGCCCGAAGTGCTGGAGTAGGGGAAAACTACAAGAAGATATGTGCATGTGATGGCACCACCATCTGGGAAGCCACTGACAAAGATTTTGTCACTAGTAA
Source organism: Hibiscus syriacus (assembly GCF_006381635.1). Lineage (NCBI taxonomy): Eukaryota > Viridiplantae > Streptophyta > Magnoliopsida > Malvales > Malvaceae > Hibiscus > Hibiscus syriacus. The sequence continues at coordinate 393,230 of NW_024063085.1, read as the reverse complement.
GGTCTGAGGATTTATGGAAGTAAGTTATATGTACTTGTAGTCGCACTTTGTATGCTACTAGCATTCTTATTTACATAGTTTCTTGCCGTCTTAATGACTTATAAGAACGATCTGAGAAACAGAGTGAAAAGCTCTACAATAAAATTGATGATTACTAAGCTTTATTATTATTATTATTATTTTGAATAGTCTGAGGTGATTAGAAGGTAATATCTGTTTAAAATTTTCTTAACTAATTGACAACTTCATGTTTTTTTTCTTGATTGATGAAAGCTTGTATTACCCAAGATGCTTGAAAACTGGTGATATTATCTAAAATAATTCGACCATAACTTGTCCGTTAACTAAGTTTAAGTTATTCCTCCACAATAGTTATAGATAACAGTAACCAACACAATATTTATTAAATTGAAAATGGAATGGCTCGTTAGGGCAGAGCATTTAGCATTAAAGGATTTAACTTATCTGTCATGATCCCCGGAGAAAAAGGGAATAAATCGAACAAATTAGGGATTAGCAGTAAAAGAGAATTAGGGTAAATGAAGAAGGGAATTGATTTAGAAAAACGAGCAAAAGGGAAATTCCTTTTAAAAATATTTAACTATTTATTGAGTTGAATATTTTTGGGCATACCAAATATTGATATTTCATTAGTTTTTTTTTTTTAATTTAGGGTGATTATATCTGTTTTTGAAATTCTTCACCATATGATAATGAAACCTCAAATATTCTTGTAGTCTCAGGTTTTCAAACTTGAGACTTCTAGTGATAACAATCATCCTTTTAACCACTGAGATAGATTGAATTCATTTATTAGTTGGTAATAAAAATCACTCCACCAGAGAAAACCATTAATAAATGGGTATAATTGATTTTTTTTTTAAATTAATGCAAGAGTATTGATTTTGTGCAAATTAGTGGCACGCGTAATTGATTGTTTCCATTTTTCACTAATAAGATACTTTTAAAAGGGAAAATGAAATCAAAAAGTTTAAAACCATTGTATTCGATATAAAAAGAATGAAAACTATAATATTGCTACAAACAAACTCTTCTTTGAAAACTAATTTCAAGGATTTATGTACCTATGCAACAAAATATAGAAGGACAAAGAAAGAAAAACAGGGACACTGTCTTAGGGAATCCTACACCGTCATATTTCGGGAATGGTCTCCAATTTGGGACACTGAGAATGTTTTTGGTGAGATGCTTGTGCCAGTATTTGCATGGATCTAATGTCCTTCACCAGTTTCTTTTCAAGTTGGTATTCAACGAAATATTTTTTACTAAGGTTTTCTGTTCTCAATGTTTTGAGAAATGGATGAGGAAACCTTTTGTAAACATCTTGGACATATATCAAGTTGATAAAAATATTAAGACTATTCTATAATTAGCCTATGCTCAAATAACTTGACATATGTTGTAACAATTATATTTTGAGCGATTGCTGAATTTCAAAATTTTCAAGTGTTAATTAACCAGTAAACTTTAAAAAAAAGTAGTAATAAAACATATGGGAATAAAAAGGTTCTAAAATTATAGAATTATTATGAGAAACAGTGATAGAATCTAGGCATGAAACTTAAAATGAATTACATTGATGATTTGTTTTCTATTACCTAAACACTGAAAAATCAGGGCAATATTTTCCGACAAATCAATTACAATAAAACAAACAGATCATAAGTTTAAACTCCAACACATAGGAATTCTTGCCATTAATATTCCATTATTCAGTCCAATTAATTTGTAATACCATTCTCAGCTTTAACAAAAACTGAAAACATTACGCACCTATTAATTATTGATACCATTCACATGGACAAACGTAAGATTATAAATACAAAATACAAAAAAAATATATATGAGAATTTAGAATTTTGATGATACGACTGTACTCTCAATCCACCATCAGAGATCCATCACCAGAAATCTATCAATTTGTTGATGACTTGCTTTCATTTACTAATTTCTTTAACGATGGCTTGATGAAGTCTCATACCTCCCTTCCATTTTCCACTCCACACCTCATACAAACCAAAATAAAGTCTCATGTCTGGTTGTAGTTGACCAGAATCCACAGTGAACGAGTCTTCATTGCTTGGAACATCCGTGGGTTCCTCGAACAAGTTGTCTATTTCCTTGAGTTTTCTGCACTTGTACTTGCCTTTCTTCCCTACCTTAGCCATCAAGAAAACCGGCGCCCCACTCCAACCAAATGCATTTCTGTTGAAGCTAAGTGTGAAGCTGATTTCATACGTCGTTAATGGCTCTACTTGGCATGAACCCGTCACTTCTAGCCACGATACCTGTACCAGCTCCGCGGCTTCTTCCCTGTTTATTACCATGATTCAATATTCATCGAAGAATTTCTCAGTAATGAAAAATAAATAAATAAGAGGGCTTATTCTTACTCGGACAGTGGCGCAAATGAGCGAGGAGGATTAGGAATGCGCCAATAACGGCTGTCATTTCCCCAAACAATGTTAAAAGCTCTGGGTTTAAATGTGATAACATCTTTATTATCCTGCGACATTGGATTCCAAAACATAATGAAAAAAGTATTTTCCTGGTAACCAAACAGCATGTGAGAAGCTTGTTGATACTACTATGTACTTACGACAGTTTTTTCCTTGATGATAGAATTGTTATCTGCTTCTTGATGAGGCTTGCTAGCCATTGTGAAGATGAAGGATTTGTTATGTTTTGAAATGAAATGTGAGCCCTAATTTTATATAGTGCAAAAAAGATGAAGGGTTTTGAGGGTGGTGGTAGCAAGGAATTTTATTTTTCCTTCTGCTTTTTGCTCAATTCTTGAATACGACACCTCAAAGCAAAGCATACTCAAACAAAATAGAAAACGAAAAGAATCTAAACTTTTCTTTAAATTTTTTGAAAGAACCGTATATGATACTTCATTCTCTTTTTTTATTCTTCCAACTATACCAAACTATGGTTTATTTCAAGGATGGACTGAAAGAAGACGGGTGACGGTAGTCGTTATCCTTAAAATTTTAAATTAGTATATGTTTTAGATATTTTCTTTGTATTTTCAATTGATAATCTGTTTCCACTCATTAGAATTTTATAAGTTCACTCTTCTTAAAATTTTACTTTTTTTCCAACATATTTTTATTAATAATGACAAAACCATTAAAAACAAAATTATTGCATGAAGGTACAAAACTAACCAACTTGATTAACACTAAAAAAAACGCCAAAAAATACTTCTATGGGAGAAAGTCATTATGCCAAAAAAAAAACAACTCGACAAACCATCATAGGATACAACATAAGAGTGACTCATAAATCAAAAGGAAAAAAGTATTATCATAAGATATAAAAATTTATATTATTAATATATATGTATTCACCTTAAAAAATATTTTTAAACGAGATATTAAATTCATGTTTATCATTAAGATGTTTGCATGCATGTATATCTTTGTCACTCGATTTTGAGCCACACATTCACACCATATGCAAAGAATTTAGTTTTTGATGCCTTTGGCAATTACGTGTGGATTGCAGGAGGTGGCCATGAATCTATATATCATCAATTTGAGAACTTGATGCCACCAATTGGTAGGAAAGGAATAAAGTTAAAATATTTTATATATTCCTACTCTCAGCCATTTGACTTACAGTTGTTTGGCACCTGAACTTGGATACAAGATTATAGCAACTCAATACTTCAATCGTACAATAAAACTGTGTGCTATAGCAAATTCAGGTGCCTCTGAATTCCCCAGCTTGGAGAATGAAGTTCTGAAAACTCGGAGTTCAATTTCTTGAGGAATTCTCATGTGGCCTACAAGGACAAATCATGTTGATCAACTTGCATAGTTGAGCTATCATTTGATGTTTACGAAACATCATACGTTAAATGCAGTGACGGAATCATATGGGACGGAACATCTCAACTTTTATGGTTTAATTGTATTTTAAGTCCTTAAAGTTTTAAAACCGTTAAAATTAAGTCTTGAACTTCTAAAATTTTATGGTTTAATTATTTTTTAAGATATTATCAGTTTTAAAGTTAAATGAAATTAGGTATTGTCTCCAACTTTTTTTGTTTAATTACTTTTTAGGACATGACAATTTTGAAATTAGTGAAATTAAGTCTCAATCATCTATTTCTGAGGTTTCATAACCTTCTAGAACCTTGTTAATTTCAAAGATAAGCAACTTGGCCCTCCTATATTTTCATCCTAGTTCCGCCCTTGGTTAAATAGCAACCTTATCACTGAATTGGACAAAATGTTAAATCATACAATAATGGTGTTGGTTTGATTAAGCATAACACGAGTATGGAATTATTATGTTAGCCTTGCTAGTCAAAGAAATTGACCTTAATTGGCTAAAATTACTTTAAAATGACTGTAGTAACTTATAGAAAGCGACTCCAAATGCATAATTGGATTTGTGATTGTTTAGGCATGATCAATTGTGAATTGAGTGTTATGAAGGTTGATTAAGTTGTATTTTGACATTTTTTTTATGTTTCAAGTATGTTTATTAACAATACAAACTAATAAGAATTAGATTATTAGCTCAATTATGCATGATTAAAGTGAATTTTAATACTTTTCAGGAAAAAAATTGATCGCTTGAATTTTGATTCATGCGAAGATATTATATTTAAAATTCTCAAAATTTAGTTTTTATCTTATGGTAATTAAATAAGTCGACTAATCATAATCTCCATCATCAGAAATAACGTAAATGAACTGATGATTTTGGAGGGACTTAAATGCTTAACTTATTTTATGTATGAAAAGGGGAAAGGGGTAACTAATATATAGAGCTAGCTTGCTTCCATAGGTGGCGGGTGGAGTGGAAGCAAAACAAGAAAAGGCAACAATTCTAAAGACGGCTGACCGAGTGTTTTACCGAAAATTTTAAAAAAAAATAATAATATTTTCAATAAAATCTTTCTTTAACCATATATTAAGGTTACTGTAACTAAGATATCCCCGTTAACCGAGCGGAAGCACATGAAGAAAGAATAAAGAGATGATTGATCAATAGATACGAAGCGATAGAGGCTTAGGTCTGAATAGTCAACGACAATTGGAAATAAAGATAATAATTAGGGAATTTTATAATTTTAAAAAAAGTTAGTCTCTTTTTTAATTTTAAGTATTTTCTTAAAATTAAAAATTTGAAGAAAAATATGAACATTCTTAAGGTTAGACACCTACCTTGACAAAAAAATATTTAAACACCTAAACTAGAAAAGAAATATAGTTTGAATACTTTTCCTAAGATAAATTACACAAATAATCTCTTAATTATACGAAATTGTAATATAATATAAACTTAATAAAGCAGCTGTATAATCGATGTTCATTCGTATATTTTAACTTTTTTTTATTTTTTGAAACCTCGTTAAACCATTTCATCTTGGCTATTTTCCCGGTATATCACCGGTGATCAGTATTATTATCGATCTAACACCGGTCAGACTATATTTTCCGATCTAACACCCTTAGTAGAAAAGCGCGCCCCTTGCACCGCGCTATATGCTGATTTGGCGCTACGTGGGTATAGCTCCCCCTGATCCGCGCTATACCTGGATATCTGACATGTGGGGTATAGCGCGGTGCAGGGGGCGCGCTATACCCCTAATTACCAACCCTTCACGTCCCATCCTCCCTATAAATACCCTATCCTCAATCACTTTTATCACACCAAATTCTCTCAATTTCTCTAAATTTCTCTCAAATACTCTCTTTTTAAGATATATTTTATAATATTTTTACTATTATGTTTTTACTTTATTTAATATTTTACTAATATAATTTTTTTGCAGATATATAATGGAAGGCAATCTACTTCGCTCGGATGGAAATCATATATCTCTACACTTTGTTGATACAGTAACATTTTTAATGTTTTAATTTAATTTAAATTATTAGTAATATTTAGTTGATTTATTTAATGCATGATTATTAGATTAAGAATTAAATATCTCGACACTTTGCTAATACGGTAACATTTTAACGTTTTAATTTAATTTAAATTATTAGTAATAATTAGTTGATTCATTTAATGCATGATTATTAGATTAAGAATTAATTTTTGTAATTATTTATTTTTAGGAGAAGGATCGTGTATTAGATCCTTATTAGGAATCTTAAGTTAGTGATACCCACTGATCGCATGCTCCGGCAGTTTGGTTGTTTTCAACCAATTCCGGAAACACCTCGCAATATGAAGGAATTGCATAGCTTAGATAGACGCGGCAAGACAGATACAAATTGGTGGTGAGGCATCATGGGTGGGTCGTGTTGTGGGAGGATCGACATCGGCACCTTCTCCGTAGAGAGCCAATTTTTGATGACCTCTTGATGTATGCTGAGGATTATTATGAGTGGTTCAACAGTAACGGGAAACCGTTTCTACTACCTGAGGATGCACGAGGGCAGACCTTTCCACGACGTCGATAGAGACGTTCACCGACACAGCACCATCGTCCCCCGACTCGTGGACGGAGAGCAGGTGCTTCCGGTTCATCCTCAGCTGCACCAGCAGGACCTTTCCAGCAGCCACCGCAGCCATATATGATGCTGTCATCGCCTTTCCATTACCAGATGCCGCCGCCGCCGCCTTCACCTGGTTTTATGACCTCCGCCACCGCCACCGTCACAGATGACCCCTCTGGAGGCTATTATGGGTCTATGTTTGCAGATCCGACTTGGGGTTCATATACTGGATATTTAGCGGGTTCATGTTCATCACCCATGGCCGCAGCACAAACACCTCTTGTACAGTTTTCACACTCAGCGATGTCTAGGTTTTCCCAATTTTTCCTGTTTTCGCATGCCGATGGGATAGTCAGTCATATACCTTCATGGTCCTTATTCTATGGAGGTGCTTCATCGTCATCAGCTCCTCATCAACCTGATGTACCTGCTCAGGATGACGACGACGACGATGACGACGATGGTGACGACGACGATGGCGATGATGATGACAGCGAAGAGTCAGAACTAGTGATACGAAGAAATCCTCTTCGAGACCGACAGCCACCGCCATGCGAAACACATTCGCGACGCAGGAGGAGTTAGAACAATAGCTGAAAGTCGCGTCATTCTTTGAGTTTAAAAGTGCGGCAATATTATATCTGCAAAAAAATAACTTAAACAAACCTGATTAAATAAATTATATATGAACGAAAATATAACACAATAAATTTTTTACACATCAATGTAAATAATTTAAATAATATAATTTTATATTATTACCTGCACCGCAAAACTATTTCGACGTATGCTCCCGCTTTTCAATTTTACAAACATAAAAATTAATTGAAAATAATTAGTATAATATTTTTTCAAATAATGATAATAAACAATAAGTATAATTAAAAAATTATAATAAAATTACCTTATAACGAAAAATTGCACGAACTTCTAAATTAAATTTGAGAAGATTGCGAGAATTATTACTCGTTGACGGAATTGTTGTATTAATTTATAAGAGAGGAGAGATGCGAGGAGATGTGAGCCGGAGGAGTGTATTTATAAGCATATAAGGCGCGGTACCTGCATCGCGCTATGATAAAAGATATAGCGCGGATCAGGGACCGCGTTAAATATAATTTTGGTACAGCGTATAACGCGCCCCTGATCTGTGTTATACCCCTACGTAGCGTATAGCGCAGATCATGGAGCGCGTTATACTCACGTGACGCCAGATCACCGTATATGACGGGGCAGGGACACGCTATACTCACGTGACGCCAAATCAACATATAACGCGGTGCAGGAGGCGCGCTTTTCTGCTAAAGGTATTAAATCAAAAAATATAGTCTAACCGATGTTAGATCAATAATAATACCGATAACCGGTGATATACCGAGAAAATAGCCTTTCATCTTTCCCTTTTTTATTTTTCTGATTTTTATATATACAAAAAGGCCAGCAGAAGAGAAGAGTGCTTCTGAAGGTAAACAAAGGGGAAGCAATATAAAGCGAAAAGAAAAGAGGGATTCTCAAATCTCAGATCTCTCTTTGTTTTCTCCCTGAATCCTGAAATCTCATACAGAAAAAATATCTGGGAAAATGGTGCAGAAATCTTTGATTTATGCATTTGTATCTCGTGGGGAAGTTATATTAGCAGAGTACACTGAATTCAGTGGAAATTTCAATTCCATAGCTTTCCAATGCCTTCAAAAGCTTCCTTCTTCCAACAACAAGTTCACTTACAACTGTGACGGTCACACCTTCAATTACCTTGTTGACAATGGCTACAGTTAAGTTCCTATTCTTCTTTTTCTAGAGATGTTAACTGTGGGGTTTCCTTAATTTTATAGTTAGGGTCTTTAACAAATGAGTTTGATCGCTGGGAAAAGTCAGATTTGAGATCTAGAGGGAAAGTTTGGGTTTTTCTTTCTTTGTATTTTTCGAGAAAATTGCTTGTCAGAAAAAAAAAGTAGAAACTTTGTGTTCCTTGCTTAATTTTAGATTAATTAAGAGTTATTATGCGTTATAGAGTAGGAACTTACTCAAATCGATTGCGTTGAGTATGTAGCTTTATTATTGAGTTCTTTTGCTTTATTCTTTTGTGCTTTACTGGATTTGTTTAATATGCTGGTTGTTGAAGACCCATGTGCAATTGTATTGTGTCATGAGTGGTTTTGTTTTTTTATGTTTAGTGTCATGAACCAATTTGGAATATATATATATATATATATATATATATGTGTGTGCGCGCTTAGGATCCACCTACACAATATAAAACTCTTTTAGTTTTTCCTCATTGTTTTTTCCTACACAGTTGGATGACCGAAAATAGATGAGTAAGATTAACTCATTGTTTTTTCCTAGTAAATATCTTCTCATTTTGTTCTTAATCTCAATAGTCTATTTAATGTTCAACCAGAAGATGGAGATGCACAGCAGGTATGCAGTCTGGAAGGTGGAGAAAGATATTTTTACAAGTCTAACTAACAATCAGATAATTTTAGTATTTGTGCATTATGCTTCGATGAAGTCTATTTCACTCCAAGAAGTGTTGAAAGAACCTTTTACTGTACCATTATTTACCTTTTACTGTGCCATTATTTGCCTTCTTTTTGACAATTTTCTCTAATCAGTGACGGTGGTAGATTGGTTTACTTCTCAATGTTGCAGCATATTGTGTTGTTGCCGACGAGTCTGCTGGAAGGCAAGTGCCTATTGCTTTTTTGGAGCGAATTAAGGATGACTTTGTGTCAAAATATGGCAGCGGAAAGGCCGCTACAGCTCCTGCCAACAGCCTGAACAAGGAATTTGGGTATCTGCCTCTGACTAAAATCATGAATTACTTAATGGAGAGATCTTATCTTCTTATGCTTTTAATTGCAGGCAAAAACTAAAAGAACATATGCAGTACTGCATTGAGCATCCTGAAGAAATAAGCAAGCTTGCTAAGGTTAAAGCTCAGGTTTCAGAAGTCAAAGGTGTTATGATGGAGAACATTGAAAAGGTATATGTGCTCTTATTAGATGCACCATGGTTATGCTCCTGTTGTTATTTCAGTTTTTCGTAAATGGTGGGAATGACTAGAGTAGAAGATATCAGATGCTACTCTGTTTTTACATTGGTTTATGGTTTACCTTTCTTCTTTCGTTTATTTTTAGGCTTATTTTTTGACTACATAGTCATGGTGACAGATAGCTTTACTCATATTGATAATTCTATGATATTCATTTATCATATATAGTATGTCCTCTCTTAGATCTTAAGTGTCTGAGTAATTGGTGTGGGATTTATTTTTTTCAACTAGTTTCAATTATTTGTGGTTTTTGCCAAATGAAAATACTTGCAGTTTTCCCAAGTTAAATTATGATTATTATTTTTAATTGACAATCTTACTTGAAACATGGTTTTGGTAATTTTTACTGAATTTCCTTCCTATAGGTGTTAGATAGAGGGGAAAAGATAGAGCTGCTAGTCGATAAGACTGAGAGTCTTCATCACCAGGTCAGTTTCTCTCTCTCTTTCATGCATCAATATGATATCTATGCAATCGCATTAACTAAGTGTGTTGTTTCTGTTGATAACTTGAGAGTTGAGACTTGGCTTGGAGTACTCCGTACAAGTTTGTTATATTGCCGAAGTAGAACATGAGGAATGATAGAAGTACAAGTAAAGAGATGTGTATCATGATTGTGGTTCTTTCAAATTTGCCCTTACTGTAAAATATAACAGTTAAATTTATAATTCTAGAAACCCTTTTTAATCATTTTCCTAAAAAATTCCCCTAAAACTGCTTCCTAAATATATATAAGAGAAAGATAAGAGGGTCAGGTCACTCAAAATGGACTCGGCCTGCGCCCTTAATTTGGCATGGCCTGCCATGCGATCCCCTTCTCATAACAGGCTCCTTCCCTGCCTATTATGTTCTCTTCTTCTTCATATTCTCTGTCTACATCTCAATCAGGCCACATATATTCAAACTCTATCGACGAAATCTACTCATAGTAACAGCCTACAGACAATTCACCCAAGCATACTGCTTTCTCAGAGTTTCCTCTGCCTTCAAGCTTCAACCATTAGCTGCCTTTTCAGTCTTCCATGCTTTACACTCTCGGGTCTTGGTCTCTCTCTGGTGTCCCGTCCCTTCTTGTCTTTAAGTTCAATCCTGTGGCATTTTCATTTCCTGATTGAGCTCTTCACACCAGAAGTGAGAAGCTGAAAAAGATAATTGCTGAACTCCCCCTTTCGAATTTCTGCTTGAGTTGATATTTTTTGAAAAAATTCTGTGTTTTATTTGTGAGATTGTTCTGTTGCTGAGTATTGGATGTTCTTAAAAGAAAGGTTGTGGTTTCTATACTGTGTCTCAGTTTTCTAGTTCCTGTTTTAGATTAAGATATATATATATATATATATTAAATAGGTAATGGCTTGGTGAGTACACTGCCTTTTGTAGCTATTGGTGCAAAATATTTTCACGCTGTATTTTACGCCAATAGCTGTGGCGGGCGGTGATGCACCACTGCTTTTTTAAATCCTGCGGTAGAGATGTACAGAACTTTGCTGATAAAGCTCTTCCAAGGAGATGTAATTTTAACATGTTTCCTGTACAGCTAGAACATTCATTTCTTTGACTTTGCTGAAATAGTTTTTTTGTTTGCAGGCTCAAGACTTTCGGAACACTGGAACAAAAATCCGAAGAAAGATGTGGTTACAGAACATGAAGATCAAGCTGATCGTTCTAGGAATACTGATAGCCTTGATCCTGATCATTGCCCTTTCTGTTTGCCATGGTTTCCACTGCGGAAAATGAGTGATGTTCTTGAATAGGGGGATAGTAAGTTTCCAGCAGAGCTTTTAGGATAATACCGTGAGGAAAAATATATATTGTAATGGCTTCTATGTCAGGAAAGGATATAGCAATCACCAGATGTTTGGTTCTAGTTATTCTTGAATGTGAACAAACCGTATGAATTCTTATTGCATTATATAAAATGTGCTTTTTGCAACAATAATATCGCTCCTTTACCTTAAAAGCATTTTACAACAAATCATAACTTTACCATTAAGCTAGAGTTCATTCTCGACAACCAACACATCCATTTGAATTCAGTGAACACTCTTTGGGTTTCCCAGCGATCATCGGCTAACGAGTGATGACTAATCGAACAGCTCGTAAGTAATTTGAACTTGATTCTGTCAAAATTCAATTAATGTTTAATTCAGGGTGACTCGATTTAAGATCTCGATGAGTTGGGTCGAGCAAGATCCTACTCCACTCAATAAATTCACAAGCAAATCGTTAATATTTTTATATTTTTTTAGTAGTACTACCTTAAAAGTAATTTTATTTTAAAAAAAGAATGTGCAAATAATAATGACTAATTTACTAACAAATAATAAGAAGATAAATTACTAATCACTACTAATCTATTAATATACTAATTTACTAGTTTGATGTATTTGTGAATTGTTATTTTAGAGTTTAGATTTTGAAATTGTTTCATATATTCTTTTGATAAGTTTTTTTTTGTTAAACTTGTTAATTTATGTTTATATTAAGTTTTATATAGTATTAGTAGATTTTACATGTAGTTAAAAAAGTAAGGTAAAAATTCTAGTGAGCAACAAGCTGAGTTGAATAATAAGTTTTTTTAATGAACACGACTCAACAAAAAATTTAACGAACTTAATGAGCAGCAAGTCGAGTTAAACAATAAATTTTTTTAATGAACACAAATCGAGCACTACCCAACCCGCTCGATAAATACCCCTAATGACTAGTGCGATTAGCACATGCCGAATATTGGTTTGTATAGATTAAGGGAAACACTCACGTGCGGCGCCTTAGTATACGGCTAAAATAAGGCGCAACCGGTTTTGTTATTATTTTAAATAACAAAACCGGTAGCGCCTTATTTTAGTCGTATACTAAGGCGCAGCACTGCAGAATTGCTCCTTAAGAGGAAAAAGAAAAAGAAAAGAAAGAAAATGAGAGGAGGATTTATAGTCTTAAAACAGTCTTTTTGGAAGAGTTTTATTATTCTAAAACAACATCGTTTTAAGATATTCGACATTAAATCTGTGCTTAATCCGACCTGACTTTTTAGGATATATATTTTTATTTTTGGGTAAATTATAGTTTTGGCCATTTTGTCTTTTTATTATTACATTTTAGTCATTTTCTACATGAATTAATTATACTTCTTCAATATTTAATATCTATTTTTTAAAATTTAGTCATTAAAATATTTATTTATTTGTGATAGTCTTCCATATTTAATTTCTACATGAAAATGGTCATTTTACCTCTATCACAAGTTGAGAAAATGGTCAACTGCAGGAATATATGGCAGAAGAAGAGGTAAGAGCTGCACACAATGTGATAGAGACCTGCTCTCGGACGGAGACGATAGACAAGGTGGTCTTCACATCCTCCGTCACCGCGTTATTTGGAGAGGCAACCCTCGATCGATTGAATCCGATTTGGACGAAGGACATTGGAGCGATGTCGATCTCTGTCGCGAATTCAAGGTGTTAGAGCTGCTTATTGATTAGATTATAGTTTTTGTTTGGTGATTGACACAAGTAAAGTGGCAAAGCAGTTATGGCACGCACCATCGAAGACGGTAGCAGAGAAGACAGCATGGGCATTGGCAATGGACAGGGGCATTAACATGGTTTCGATCAACGGTAGATTGTTGACGGGGCGGCATCTGTCGATCACCCACCCTTACATGAAAGGAGCGGCCAAGATGTACGAGGGTGGGACGTTGGTGACCGTCGACCTTCATTTCTTGGTCGACGCTCACATCTGCGTCTTTGAAGATGTTTCGTCCTACGGTCGATATTTATGCTTCAATCACGCTGTTACTAACCAAGAAGATGCTATTCGCCTCGCCCGCTTGCTTACACCTTCTGCTCTTTCCCCACATCCACAAAGGTTAGTGTCTTAGTTAATATGATTATCCAATAATCAATGTATATATGGTGGTATTAATTTAATATATATATATATATATATATCGCAGTTACGAAGATGCTCACATGATGATCCAACAAAGGTTAAGCAACAAGAAATTGAAAAAGATGATGTTGGATTTTAAGAGTGAGCTACCTTTGGAGGATTGATCCATTTCCAAAATTCAGGTTGAAGGTGAAGTATTTATACATTTTTTTCAAATAGCCAAAGTGTTTATAATTTGTCTTATAATTCATGGGATTTTTAAAATTATTTTATGCTTATTATTTTATGTGCGAGAATCGGAAATAAAATATTTTTCCAACGGAATTTTAATATTATTATATGTTCTAAACTCTAAATTCTTAATTCTAAAGCTTAAAAATTATATTTCCTTAATTTTCTTTGAAAATATTTATATATAATTTATGCACTCATGCAAATTACACTTTTCAAATTCGAATCATAAAAAAGAACAAAATTCTGTAATATTTAATTTAAGTTAACCGAACTATGAATCTAAAATCAATATTGTTTGAAAATTGACATTTAATATTGTTTGATAAGCCTTCCATTTCATTTATTAGACCAATTGATGGTTAATATTTGTAATTACTATCAAACTTTCTCTAGCTCCATGCCCTTTGTGTGCCCCTTCACTAAGATGATGACATGTGGATTAGTAAATAATGATAAAATAATGATCCCCATTCCTTTTTTTTTTTTTTTGACCTTTACGTGGTTTTCTTCCTAACTCTGATGTCCTATTTATGCTAAACACAAAAAGATGATCAGCCGGATCTAAAAAGATTATCATAACGAATTAATAAGTGGTTTTAGTGATTAAAGGAAATATTGTTTTTCTTGATATCCTAGATTCGAACAACTGTGTTTACTGAGTGTGTACGTTATCAATATTAAGAAATATTCTGAACAAATATTATATTATAATTATATCGAACTATTTAAAAAAATACTAGCATAACAATGTAATGAAGGTGAAAAAAATCTAACTATAAAATCAAGAACCTGAACAACTTGATGCAAACTAAAATCAGTTGGGAATCTAATTCAACCAAGAGTGAGATTCTCAAGTGACAGTTTTCCTGCCATTATCTCAAGAATAAAAAATGACACCAAAATAATAAAAATGTTCAGTTTAATTTAAAATTTTACTTTTTTCATAAAAAAAATTACAATTTAACCTTGATAAATAGGTTTATAACATTATCAAAACAACGAGCTTCGGAACAAAAAGAGCATCTATATCTTCATATAACCAAATTCTGATAAGCTGAATTAGAGTTCGAATTATTTAGTTGGTTCTCTTGATGTGCAACATATAGAATGGTAATGGTTAAATGGGTTAGGGATGGAGGCGACGAGCTGACGGTTTATAATATTTTCTTTTTAAATTGGACGGGAAATAATTATCATCGATTTTAAATTCAAAGGTGTTCCTCCGCATGAGAAATAAAAGAACTACAAGATGGTTTGAGAATTCACTTTCTTCATAGGGAGAGATTATTTATATAGTCATTATCTTATGTTTCGCATGGTAGAGTGGGTTGGGAGGGAATTGGTCCTTTCCAGCCCACTCTATTCAAGTCATGGTGAACCTATTTTATTAATCTACTGGTTGTTTAATAATAAATTATTTTTTCTTTAAATCGTCTTGTCCGTCAACTGTTACACGAAGAACTGTTGTTGAGAGATGTTTTATGCCTAATAGTTTTGGGAGTTTATAGTTGATGCCTCCAATGTTAACCAAGGATACACCAATTTTCCCCTAGTTGATGCCACATTATACAGTGACATGACTGATAATTACCTACAATTCAATTTAAGGATGAAGAATAACAAGCATGAGAGTTGTTTGGGCCTACTTGATTAAATGAATTTTTGTAATGATCCAATTTTTTTAGTTAATTTTTAAGTGTTGACTCCAGGCTATGAATATATCAATTAGTATGTGTGATTAGAGTTATTGGGTAAAATACGAGCTTAATCGAGTGAGAATTGAGATTGATTAAGAGGTTTTTTAAGTTATGAATGACTAAAAATATGATTTACCTATTGTTGAAAACCTAAATGCTTCCTATGTTTAGGAGTATGGGAGAGGGGAGAACAGTTGGATGTGTGGTGTCTCATCCTTTCTCTTTCTCCTACTTTCATTCTCCTCTTATCGTAGAGTTTAAACCCCTGAAGGAATGATTATGGGCATTCAAATGAATCATTCTGGATTGATGAATGTAAGAATCATTATCTACACTCCACGAGCTTCAAGAAAAGCCTACCACTGAAGCCATTTGAAGACTTTGGATGGTTCAAGAAGCTTCTTTAGATCATTCTTATTGTGTTTTTATATTCTAAATTCCTAGTTTTATTCTCCTTAATTTCTAGTTTAAAGTACAGTTTGTTTTATGTTTGGTTATTTGGTGAAAGAATCTTTTCAGCGACCCAACAAATGGACCATAAAATATTTTGATAAATAAACTAAATTTAACAACTAAGACAAAAAATACGACAAGTCAAATGTTTAATAAAAAATGAAAGGGTATATGTTAAATATTCACTAGAATTATTTAAGGAAAATAAGAAATATACCATAAATGGTTGCATTATGTTCCACACATATTTTGGTTGAAGAAATTAGGTATCTAAAATAGAAAGAAATAATTATGAGTATTTATTTTATAATTAAGCTTTTTATTAATTCTTACACTATGTAAAAGATGTAAATTTAATTTATGCAGTTTAATCTTAATTTTTTATATTTTTACAATTTAAAATTTTCAGTTTTGAGTAAAATATTAAATAAGTCAAAATTTGCTGATATATGTAAGTTGTAAATTTGATTATTGTTATATAATTTGATTGTTTTACATTTTTTAATTTAAAATTTTCAATATATAAAGTGAAATTTATTGTTTTTTAATAGTTTAGGTAATTACAAAATAATATATGTTCAGAACTTTCTTAATCTATTGATAATCTACACTATGAGATTTATCTATTCAAACTCAAAACTTTTAAGAGAATAATATTTTTTTATATTTGATTTGATGAGTTTAAAATTAATTAAATTAGAATAATGGGCTAGATTTATAATTGAAAATTTGAAGGGGGGAAAAACAAGTTGGTTGTTTTACCTCTTCTCCAAAGTTGTGTTGTCGCAGATAGTTTTTACCAAAAGTAGAAATGAAAAATCTTGGTTTTATGTTCTCCAGATTGTAGACACTGCATCTCTAAATTTCTTCATTCCATATGATATTTTCATTTTTATTCCACTTTTATTATCCTTGATGAATGAATTTTATCTTCTTCTTCTTTTCTTACCATTTCCCATATATCTCATGATATTTTATGGTTGTAGATCCAACTCCAAATCCTTCCACCTCCTTCACAAAAACCACTCTTTTAACTTCAATTTTCATCCAATTCCTGTAATTTCAGCTTCTGGGTACATCTGCAAATGCACCTGAAAATTGGGTTTTCATCAAATTCCTATAATTTTAGCTTCTGGGTACATCTGCAATTTTCTGGTTTGTGATTTCCTACCTCAAATTAGGTTTTCTGTTCCAAAGGAATTCCCCCCTTTTTAAAAAAAAGAAAAGAAAAAATAAAGTAAAATGGATTACGGTAGAGAAAATGTGGTCCACGTAATTCAAACAAATGCACCTGAAAATTGGGTTCCGAATTCTACAGACACTTCAGTTTGGGCAACAGAAGAAGATTACCGTGTTTGGAACAACCATGATTCCTCCACCGAAGACCAAAGACAACCTCAATCATGGTCCAATTCCGAACAGCCACCGAACAAGAAACCGAAAAATTCATCCCAGGAATCAAATTCAAGGTCCAGAGCCATAGGCAAAATGTTCTTCAAGACCAAGCTTTGCTGCAAGTTCAGGGTTGGCACCTGCCCGTATATCACAAACTGTAACTTTGCTCATAGCATTGAAGAGCTTCGGCGCCCACCTCCTAATTGGCAAGAAATAGTGGCAGCTAATGAAGATGAAAGAGGGATTTCGTCAGAACCCAGAGAGGAATTCCAGATTCCCGCTTTGGTGTCTTCTAATTTTTCAGGTGAAACACAGAGATCATATAAGGGAAGGCATTGCAAGAAGTTCTATACAGAGGAAGGGTGTCCTTATGGTGACAATTGCACCTTTTTGCACGACGAGCAGTCCAAGAATCGAGAGAGTGTAGCTATTAGTTTGGGGCCAGGAGGTTATGCTGGCGGCGGGGGCGGCGGCGGCAGTGGAGGAGGTGGTGGTGGTGGTGGGAATGGGCCAAATGTTAAACCGTCTAATTGGAAGACAAGGATTTGTAATAAGTGGGAACTTACTGGCTACTGCCCATTTGGAAATAAATGCCATTTTGCTCATGG
Organism: Hibiscus syriacus; assembly: GCF_006381635.1. NCBI lineage: Eukaryota > Viridiplantae > Streptophyta > Magnoliopsida > Malvales > Malvaceae > Hibiscus > Hibiscus syriacus. The sequence continues at coordinate 375,412 of NW_024063085.1, read as the reverse complement.
AGTTGGAGGTACGGTTTATTGATTGATCGGTTAACCAAATTTACGTTTTCTTCTTGTCCTGGTTTGATTTGGATTATGGCAAATAGTTATGCCTTTTATTTGTTTGTTATTGGTGTTAGCTATTTAGTCAAAAGAAAAGAACTAGAATTCACATAGAGTTCAACTGAAAAGCTTTGTTAATGGGAAAAGTTGGCTTTTAGCGGTTCACCCCTTCTAGTTAGGGCAGCTGGTTGCTCGGTGGAGGGGACTTTTCTCTCCCCCCCGGGCTTTCTCTCAAGAAGGGGTGAACCCAACTTTTCCCATCAACAAGCTTCAATCTAGGGAAGAGGTCTGTAATTGTTCCATTCCTACGAGTATGCTCTATACTGGGATTGTCTTCTTCGATTGGAGGGTATGCTTTGTGTTACTAAAAGTCTTCTAGGGGCTCAAATTCTAATTAAACTACCACTGATGTTTAAGTTGGTTTTCCAAATGAGTATCATGGCCAATGGTACTACACACTTGTTAAGTAAGAACCAAGAATTTGCAGTTCATGTGCTTGTACCCTTTAGCTGTTCGATTATTTCAGGTGAGTGAGAACCGTATTGTTAGTTGTATTTCACTCACCTTTACTTTTGAATTCTCTTAAAACCAGTGCTCCATTGTTGAGCAGCTAAATGACTAGTCATGAGTATCTTCTATGCTTTAAGCATATGTCATATAGTGATTCATGGTTTGTATTGCTGCAGAATTACACGGATTTGGAGGGGGGCTTGTGGATGCGGAAGCAAAGGATTCTTCTGCTCCCCCCTTTGACTCAAAGCAAGGGGGAGGGGTGCCATCAAAAACTCCTGCAGATACTTTGGCGGCATCAGCCCCTTTGGTACCTCTTTCAGATGTTTATCGTGGAGTTCCTTCGCAGAGGACATCCATTGTACTCCAGAAGCCAGGACAAAGAACCATTCAGAAATGGAAGGGTCCAGATAAAATCAGTCGAATATATGGTGACTGGATTGATGATATTGAATGAATGCAGTCTTCTAAGCACCTAGGGAGAGAAAAAAAAAGCGACGAAAGCAGGAAATCTTTGCATTAAGAACTTCTCCTTGGAAAGTGAATAATTATATTCCTAGGGGTAGGACATCAGGGTCATGTTGATGTAACTTAAAGCTTCAGCTTATGAGTTAGGAAAATCTTTTCTTTGCTCGCTTCAAGTCTTTGAAGTATACTTGGCTTGTTGACATGGCAGCTGCATAGTCATTATGTATGAATATACCCTCCCTGGCTGGGAACGTATATGACGTTTGTATTACTGCTGTACTGTAACTTGGTCCTTGTTGTCAAATACTATAAGATTACCCTTTTTAATCTGAAAAGAAACGTGTTCCACTTTGCTGGTGTTACTGAAGTTGTATTTTTGTTCTTAGCTCCCTGTCTAGCCAGAAAATGGAAATATCGCCAGCCAGCCAGCATCTATAATTGTAACAATAGTATTCCTTGTTGCGGTCATTGGTTTTTACACAGCATACTTATGTAGGCTTCATCTGGAAAACATGATCGGTTTGTCGCGGGGAGTTATATGTTGCTAGGAAATCGATAGAGATGCCTCCGATGCTTGTTCGTAGCAATTCCATGTACGAAATTAAAGCAAATCCAAGTTCAGTACAAGATTCTGTTTGCAGTGTCATTCAAGACGATAACAGAGAAACTCGACAGTGTAGAAGACGAGGCACAACGCTCTTCGAATACGAAAGTACACCATGATTGAAAACGTGACAAGATGGAAATACATTCAAGGTCAAATTCCATGGGACACTCCATACCTAGGAGTAGAGAAGAGGAGCAAAGCCTAAAAGGCATAAAGGGATGCAAAACCAAAGAACATGTGGGAAGTTTAATTGTCTTTTTCTCTAGTTTTTTCCTTGATAAATACAAAAGTTGTAGACAACTAATCACTTTGTTTCTTTTTCTTCGCATGTCCTGTACAAATGTATTCCGTTTCAAAAAAGTGATTAGCTTTGAAGACCTAAATACACTTTAAAAATAGTCATTAATTGCTTTATTTCGTAGCTTTCACCGGTCCAATCCAAGGCAAACAACAAAATAAAACTTGTGGGGAGCACTATCATGTACCCATTTTTTCAACATGTATATCTTTACTCGAGGCAATTCCCTCTTCTGTTTTAAGAGCCTTTTTTCATTGTTAGATCTCAGAACAGTTCCCACATAGGTCTTTCACTCTCTTCTCAGACTGATTAGTTCTCTAAAAAGAAGAAGAAAAATGGCATTTAGCAACCATGTAATCGGTGCAATCAATTTTGTTGCCATGCTGCTCTCGATTCCAATCATAGGTGCTGGAATCTGGCTTGCAAATCAACCAGACAATTCCTGTGTCAGGATTTTACAATGGCCTGTTATAGTTTTGGGGGTCTTAATCTTGGTTGTAGCTCTAGCAGGCTTCATTGGAGGGTTTTGGCGCATTCCCTGGCTCCTTATTGCTTACCTTGTTGGCATGCTGATCCTCGTCATATTGCTTGCATGCTTGGTTGTTTTCATCTACATGGTCACCGTGAGAGGTTCAGGCCACCTCGAACCGAGTCGGGCATACTTGGAATATCATCTTGAAGATTTTTCGGGTTGGCTTCAACGAAGAGTTCGAAGTTCTTACAAATGGGAAAGGATTAAACTCTGTCTCAGCTCAACAGATATGTGTTCCCAGCTGAACCAAAGCTATAATATGGCTATAGATTTCTTTAACTCTCATTTAACACCCATAGAGGTAAATCTCACTTCATCTCCTCATGTTTCAAATTGTTCCATTAATATGATTAAATTCACTGCTTCCTTAAAAAATTCTTACATATAGGAGCTTAATGAAGTATGTTATTGCATAAGCTCATTGCAAGAAAACAAAAGGAGAGCTTAGAACCATGTTATGTTCTTGTTAGAATTCTATGAACCTTCTTCCGGAAATGGGATATTGTTAGCAAAAAAGAGAGATTAAGCAGAAAAGGAAAATGAATTAAGATCGAAATAATTACTCATATATAGTCAGTGACGGACCAAAATTTTAATTTTATTTTCTTAAAAGTAATGAGGTGTAAAAAATTTTATTTTTTTCATTTTTCTTTAACATATTATACTAAATTTTATTTTTTTCTTAAATAATGGGATGCACTTGATCTATATGAGACTTAGTGTCATGAAATCCAATCAACAAAATTGTTGAGACTTATTTATACAGTTTCAGCTTAGTCTTCAACACTAGAGTTGGTTCATATATATAAACATATCACATATTTGATATCCCACCCATATGCGATATAAGTGTATTTTGCAACATAATTCACAAATAATTTACTTTGTGTATCAATTTCTCATTCATCATTCAAATCTTTTTGAGCATATGATATACTATTATAAAGGTCTCATGAAATAGAATATAAAATCATAATTTTATAATTCGAATCTCTACCATTATCCATTGCAAATATGCCTCAAAGTTTACAATTATTTTTTTCAACAGATTGTTCGGATCAAGTTTTTTAAGCTTAAAAATAAAGTAGAATTAAGCAGGCATGTGTTAAGGTAATTAGATTCTCTAAATCTTTATTCTTCTTTATGTTTTTTCTTTACAGTCTGGATGCTGTAAGCCACCAACTGCATGTGGATACAATTTTGTGAATCCAACAAACTGGATCAGCCCCATCAACAACATAGCAGACCCGGATTGCATACAGTGGAGCAATGACCAAACGCAGCTCTGCTACAATTGTAACTCGTGCAAAGCGGGATTACTTGCGAATATAAAGCAGGAATGGAGAAAAGTCGACATCATACTGCTCATAACTCTCATTGCTTTGATATGCGTCTATCTGGTAGGGTGTTGTGCGTTCAGGAATGCCAAAACTGAGGACATATTTAGAAAGTACAAGCAAGGTTATGCGTAAGAACTACGTCAAGTTTAAACTGGTAGTGTTAGTGCAGCGATTGGGGTTGGTTTGAATGGAGTTTTGGATTTTGCGACTTTGTATAAGTAAGCATGTGTAAACTGTTTACATTTGGTTGAAAATTTGTATAACTTAAGTAGAAATTTCTGTAAAGACAGTGATGAGATGTGTCCTACTTCAATAATTATTCCTTAAGAACATTGACTTTAAGGGTGGGGTTCATGAATTACTGTCTGACAATATGCAGGAAATGCCTGCATATCAATGACAACTAAAAAATGGATCATTGCAAGGGGCTTGGCACGAATCTCTAAAATAAACCAACAAATGATCTTAATTAGTAGCTGGTTTTGAAAAGTTAAGCCTGGGAGCAAAAGACCTGAAATCCCGGTTTTGGAATTCGGAAACAAAATGGCCGACAGTGGTACTCCCCCGAGAAATATCCCCCCTTCTAGTTCAAAGTAAACAACAGCAAATCCCCACAACTGAAGCATTTCTGCATTTGTGACTGGAAAGAATTAAAGCTCTTTCTTATCAAACAAGGGATTCCATTTTATTGTGATTCGTGCTCATCTAGCTGGCCCAAAGTTGGAAAATATGACCCCATAGTCGTCAACATTTTCTTCATTTTGTTTGGTTCACTTTTATCCTTACTCTAAGCCATTACATTTCCTTTCTTCCAAATTCCCATTAGTATTTGGTTTATTTCAGTACAGGAAAACAGAACAAACTATCCCCATAGAAGTATCCTCACATAAGCCTTGGTCTAACCGAGATGGCAGCAAACAATACCATTGTTGGTACTCTCAACTTCATCACCTTGCTTCTCTCGATTCCAATCATCGGTGCAGGAATCTGGCTCGCAAACGAACCAGACAACGCTTGCGTCAAGGTCCTGCAATGGCCTCTAATAATCCTAGGCGCCTCAATCTCGGTCGTGGCACTATTAGGCTTCATAGGAGGGTGCTGGCGCATCACTTGGCTACTTATCGTTTACCTCGTAGCAATGTTCATCTTGATAATAGTGTTTGCATGTTTGGTTGTTTTCATCTATTTGATCACCAACAAGGGTTCAGGCCACCCTGCACCAGGCCGCACCTACACGGAACATGACCTTAATGATTTTTCCGGTTGGCTTCGTCGGAAGGTAACGAGTCCTTACAAGTGGGACCGAGTTAGATCATGCCTTAACTCAACAGATATGTGTTCTGAGTTAAACCAGAGATATCGTATAGCTCAGGATTTCTTCAATGCTCGGTTAACATCTATACAGGTAAACTTTATTCTAAACTTGCAATGCATAGAAAAAGCAAAGAATAATTTCTTTTTTTTACTGGATGTTTTATAGTATGGATGCTGTATGCCGCCAGCTGAGTGCGGGTATTCATACATAAATCCAACGTATTGGCTGAATCCCAACAACACAGCAGCAAGCATGGATTGCTTGCAGTGGAGCAATGAACAAATGCAGCTTTGCTTCCACTGTGATTCATGCAAAGCGGGATTACTGGACAATTTGACCAAAGAATGGAGAAACGTGGACATCATATTGTTAATTACTCTCGTTGTTTTGATATTCTTATATTTAATAGGGTTTTGTTTTGCTCTTAGGAAGTACAAAACTGAAGATACATCCCCAAGACGCCACAAACAAGATACATAAACTCCTTTCTTTATGTAGTTATGAGCTAGTTCGATCAAAATCTTTCTTTCTTTTCTTTTGAACTGTGAGCATAATGTTTAAAATCGTTAACATTATCATGAAAAACTATGCCAGCTAACGTGTATGGAATAGTATCCAAATTATCCTTTGATTTAACATTTGCTGGAGAAACATATAAAAGAGAAATCACTGTTGGGAGATGGGGTAGAGTAGATGATCATTTTCATTATCGAGGTAGAAAATTGTATAAAAAGGCCAATAATGTGTGTTCGCGTGATTTGTGGAGCCACCGAAAGCTGATAAGTTTTTCTCCCTTTTTCTATAACGAGTAGGAGGGCAGCAGCAAAGGATTTGTGGGGTTATACAGTAAGTACTTTATAGGGATAAATATAAAGAAAATCTATATCCAATGTAGTATGTAATATCTACTTTTTGATACAGTGTAATTATATTATATCAATAGATATCTAATATAATAAATTCTACGGTAATTAAATGTGTATAATTTGATATTTGATGTCGCGAGGGGATATAGAGTTGATTTAAGATATCCTCAGAAGGTTTTTATATACTTTTTTTGTAACATTCCAAATTTTGATATAATAAATTCTACGTTGTTTTCCCTCTCTTCATACGAAGATAATGTTTCTTTGGTCAGTTCACTTCATCGTCTTTTTTTCTACTGCCGCTACTGCTGTCATTCCTGATCATTCACTGATTGCTTCTTCTATTGTCGCTGCATGTAATTTACCATTCCATCTGACACCTCAGATCTGAGGCTATTGCATCCTGGTTTCAATCTGCTGTTGTTGTGCTTCCTCTGTCGGTTCGTTCTTGGCTTGTGCAGCAGTTGTGTTTCCGATTGACGATTTCAATTCGTTTTAGGTCTCTGGTTTTCATTAATCTCATCGTTCTAGTCTTCCAGTTTCTTCTTTAATCTAGTGCTTAACTTGAGTTTAGTTGTTGGATCTGTTCATATCAGTATGTTGTTACTATGATAGAACCATATTTGGATTAGATGCTCAAACTGTTGATGAATATGTCGGTATCATTATGTTATTATCTCAAGTTGTGCAGGGTTGTTGAGGAAATCAGTGTTACTGGTTTATGTTGGTTGATGTTTACCTTTCATTAATCTTTCTATCACTGTTGTCTGATGATTCTTCCACAAGGTAACATGGAATTTGATATTTAATAGTCAAAGTGTTCATGGTAGAAATTTATATGGGGAGGATTTACCAGTTTAACAGTCTTGCCTTCCTTAATCAAATATAATGGAGTGTCTTCTTGTCTAAGAGGGTCTTTAGATTGCAATCGAGAGCTTGCAGTTTGATTGTCTTGCTTCCAACAAAAAGGAATTTCGAATGAGTTTTGAAGAAGAAATACAATAAGAAAGAAAATGTTAAAGAATAACTACGAATGAATGTTAAGAACAAGGAAGAAAATTGTTTATATTTGATTCGGGCATATCACAATTACAACTTATGTAATAAACTTGTAAGATCAAATTCACTTTAAAAAAGGTTGAAGTTAATTTGCTGATTAAATATTTGATAGAGTTAGTTGAGGTTATTGAATAGTTGGTTAGCTAGCCAGGTGGATTAATAAGTCATGTATTAAATTAGTGAATGGGGTTTATTTGTGGTATAACTATTTAGGTTAAGTCAATAGTTGAACTTAACTACTAATAATTAAAAGAAAGAAAAAGAAAAAGATAACATTAAATATAATTTTTCCCAAAAAAATACAAAAATAAATGAGATATCAAATAGATAATTTATCTTAAATTATAAATAAAAAATGAGGATGACCTAAACATGAAAATAATAATATGGGTTGGGCTTGGACGTATCATCACAAACCTAGTAATAAAAGAATTGTTGTTATTTCTTGAGGTCTCGGGTTTAAACATTAGGAATGCTATGCGTACGAGTGTCTAATGTCAAATAGTTGAGAGTTATATTTAAACCTATATTACCTCGTACCAGCTAATATTAATAAAAAAAAAGAGTATAATAGGGGGGTATTTGGGGTTTCGGTTAAAAGCGAGTAAGAGATCTTAATTCTTCGAGGGAGTTTATTCACTTCAATCTTCTTGGAAAGAAGCTAGATAGACTTGACCCGTCAATACTAAGTTTTTGTAGATACTCACATCAATTTCTCCAGGTTAAGAAGAAAATTTGTCCCAATTGCTGAGGCCTTACGAAATTTCCTGCCTACAACTTCCACTTCACGCATAATTAAGTTTGTGGACTGAATGAATCGTGTGTTGTTCAATGAAATCAAAACAAGCTTGTTGACTTTACAACTTTTACTATGCGGGAATAAGGGTACTTGGGCCAGAACGGGCCAATCTGGTATTTCATAATAAAGTGATAGATCACTAACATATTAATATATCACTTCGAAATGACATATACATCTCACGTTTGGATCAAGTAAAAATTCAACATGCCAGGGCGTGTTTAGTTCGGGAAATGTGAGATTATCAGGGGAATGGAATTTACATTTCTCCGTTTGGTTAGTTAGTAATCTTATTCCCGGTAATGTTTTATTATCAATAGTAAATTTTTTGGGGTATATTACGGGAAATGTCATTACCCATTCCTTTAGGTATTGTTGGATTACCGACGTTTTAGACTAAAATGACCTTAAATTTTTTTCTCCAAAAATATCTTTCTTCTGTCATTGAATAATAAAAATTCTACGAAGGTTAAATTATAAATTTATCCTTAAACTATTTTAGATTTACAAAAAAAATCTATAATTAAAATTTTATTTGAAATTCAGGGTTTAAAATAAAATTTTACTCTTCCATTAAACCTTTTTATATTTTCAATTTTGTAAAAAAAAATTATATAAATTTTATGAATTTAAATTTTATAAAGAAAATATATAAATATCTTATAGTAATATTATAGTAAAATTCAACTTGTTAAAAAAATAAATATATAATAAGGACAATTTGGTTAAATATACATTACAATAATCTTTTATTTCTTTAACCAAACACGGTAATTTTACATTCCTGTTAAACTAACCAAACACAAAATACAACATTCTCATTAATCCTATTCCTAGAAATCTTTTATTCCCGTTGGTAATCTTACATTTCGTGAACCAAACGTACTCTATTGTTACATTCATTTCCTTAGGAATTGGTGATCTTTTAACAATACCTTCTAAGGGATGGTTAGTCTAAGATATTTAACAACAAATTATTTGGTTTTAATGAAAGTTTAAAATTTCTTGATTTTTCTTTAAGTGTCAAAGTTTGAAAAGTCAATGTGATATCTCGGACTCATATTCGGGTCGGATATGGGTTAAGGGTGTTACAGTGATAGATCACCAACATATTAATATATCACTTCGAAATGACATATACATCTCACATCTTGGATCAAGTAAAAATTCAACAAGCCAGGGCGTTTTAGTTATGGAAATGTGAGATTATCGGGAGAATAGAATCCATATTCTCCCGTTTGGTTGGTTGATAATCTCATTCCCGGTAATGTTTTATTACCAATAGTAAATTTTTTTGGGTATATTAACGGGAATGTCATTACCCCCTTCCCTTAAGTATTGTTGGATTATTGGCGTTTTGGACTAAAATGCCCTTAATTTTCCCCCCCAAAAATATCATTCTTATGTCCTTGAATAATAAAAATTCTACGAATGTTAAATTATAAATTTATCCTTAAACTATTTTAGATTTACAGAAAAAGTCTATAATTAAAATTTTATTTGAAGTTTAGGGGTTAAAATAAAATTTTACCCTTTCATTAAACTTTTTTATATTTTTAATTTTGTAAAAAAAATTATATACATTTTATGAATTTAAATTTTTTAAAGAAAATATATAAATATCTTATAGTAATATTATAGTAGAATTCAACTTGTTAAAAAAACAAATATATAATAAGGATAATTTGGTCAAATATGCATTCCAATAATCTTTTATTCCTTTAACCAAACACGGTAATCTTACATTCCTGCTAAACCAACCAAACACAAAATACAACATTCTCATTAATCCTATTCCTAGAAATCTTTTATTCCCGTTAGTAATCTTACATTTCGTGAATCAAACACACCCTATTGTTACATTCATTTCCTTAGGAATTGGTGATCTTTTAACAATACCTTCTAAGGGATGGTTAGTCTAAGATATTTAACAACAAAGTTTGATTTTGGAAAAATATCATTTTAAAAATATACACACGGTAAAAAAATTACGCAAACCTATTGAGATATGGTATGTTACAAGTGAATAGTTGTGGTGACCTATTTATGATTAAGTTGTAGCGGGTTTTAACCTAAAATATTATCATGTCCAACATAAAAAATTATACGATTGATAATAATTTCAATTACAACCGAGAATGTTACATTACGGCGGATTTTTGAGAATGTTACATGTCTACACTAAAAAATTACACAATTGATAATAATTTCGGTTATAACGGAGAATGTCTTGACGTTGACTTTTTAAGTTGCAATCAAAATAGTTATGCAATTTATATCATTTGTTACGAAGATCATAATATTTTTAATTTCAACTTAAAATAGTACCCAAATTATTCTAGAGAGTTACGTTCTTAATAAGTTTTTTTTATTACAACTGATTTATACTATTTTTTCACTTTATATTAACATGTTGTATTTTAGATTTATTCCTTCTACTATACCCCCAATTGTACCTACAGTTTCATGTCAATGTGCAAAATCAGAACTGAAGCTATCTCATAATCTACGACAAAAGCATGTGCTAGGAAATAGGCCAACCATTAATATACCATAAGCATGGAGATCTTCTGGGATTCTCTTTTTCTCTTTTGGTAAGATTCCATGCCTGAATGAACGGATTATGTTACAATAATTGGATATATGGAGCTTTCTTAAATTCTGTTAAATATCTACACCAGTTCTGATTGTAGATAAAGCTAATTTAAAAACATAATTGACTTCCATTTTCCATTTCCCTTATAATGGATAATGGGTATGGTAATAGATAAATTTTGATTGAATAGGCCGGCAAAATTTGATTGGCAGGGACGAGACTAAGTCATACACCTGCAAACGTTATAGTCAAATTTATATACAATTTAAGAACAAGATTTTTTTACTAGTGGATGAGATGGACATATAATTTTATATTAAAAGCGATGAACGATCGTCTTCGCCTCTCCTTCTTGATCCATCCTTACTTGCAAGTAGGGATTTCCTTGTCCATGATTCTGTTTAAAAGATATTTTTATGACCGATTGAAGACAGCATTGATGCCATATATTTCTTTCATCACTAATCATGCCTAAGCTCAACCCCACTCCTCTTTCAGCAATGCAAGTGTTTATTATTTCCTTTTAAATAAAAGTCCTTCAAATTTACCTTTAAATTATTTTAAACAACTTTAAATATCAAATACAAAATGTTGATAGTAAACAATTATTAAATATAAAAATAAGTTCAAATGACATTGTTTTTAATAATATGTACTTGAAATTTAAGTAAATATTCATTCGGTTAAATTATATCATTAGTCTCTGTATTATGTAAAAATTATAGATTTGATTTAAGTAATCTAATTTAATTAAATTTAGTTTTAAAATTTAGGATTTAAGGTTTAAAGTTTACAGTTTAGGATTTAGAATTTAAAATTTTAAATAAAAAACAACGATGAGTTAAAAATTTAATTAAATTAGAGTGGTACTTTAATTTAATTTTCTACCACCGTCGGCAGCTAATCATCGCCGGTCACTGATCATTTTTCACATCAATAACGATATCAACATGTTCGTATTTTACTCCTCATTCTTCGCATATGATTATTTTTTCATGAAACTCACTCAAAATCAACGAAATTCAACACAAAAATCTACCACTTTTTAGATGTTTGAATTTTTTTTAGATTTACGGGATTTGAGGTGTTTGTTTAATAATCTGAACGGTGAAAAGCATTATTTTGATAATAAGAACAACACACCTCAAAACTAGCCTCAGCAGACAGTCATTAAAAGAGATCAAAGTATTAATACGTTAACTTTTAAATGGATTTTCATCAATTTTGAGTGAGTTTCATGAAAAACAATACTAGGAAGAACAAAAAAGAGGAGTGAAATACGAAAATTTTAGTACTGATCTTACCACGACATATAATCGATGAACAACAATGCTTGGCTACCAATAACAGCTAAAAAGCGTAATAGTAAAAAAGAAATCTATTAAAAAGTTCAGTGACAAAATCGATACAACTCAAAATTTTAGTGTCTAAAACAACGTCGTTTTAGGCATCAAAACATCATTTTGGTATGACATATCATGTAAGCAATAGTTAGCTATGGCATCATCCCATTAGTGACTTAATGACAAAATGATATAATTAAATGTAAAACTAAAGTTAAATATTATAATTAACAAAAGTAAAAGTTTAATAATATAAACGAGTCAATGAACACAATTTTGTAGTATCCGAAGTAGTTTTCCGTCCTATAACACAAAATAATTTTATTCCATATATAATATAGACATCGCTTCTCTCTTGTTAATACATTACATTACAACATCACATGATGATTGAACCTTTTTTTTCACTACTCTTAATGCCCTATTTACATCTTTCAGTCTCTTTTACAGTTTTACTGCTCTCCAAAACCTTATGTGTAATCTCATTCTATAAACCAAGCACCCTATTTTATCTTGTGAAACACTAAGAAAAAGGGAATTATTTATCCACATCTAGTTGTTGCTGTTGCTGCTGCTGCTGCTATAATCTATATCCACATATTTATATACGTGGGGGTAAACTATACTTAAAACACATCATGATGGCCATGGTTAATATTCTATGATCAGACCTCCCATCGGAGCTCGATGAGGTATCCCCTTCCTCCGTTTTGCAGTTCGGTAATTGACCGATGTCTGAGGCGGTGTCGAAGGACTAAAGCTTCGCGCTTTGTTATTTTTGTGGTTGTTGTTCCCCAGCATTCCATGGCTACTGCTGATGCTTGAATCCTCAGAGCCTGATGCCATGGCTAAGTGCCTCTTCTTCTTCTGGAAATTCTTGGATGTGCCAACAATCTGCAATTCCATATAGTCAACAACAAAATACTAATATAAATTCAAACATAAATTAGCAAACAAGTTATAACTGACCAAAAACACGTGTAAAATCAAGAATTGAACACTAATAGGATCAACCTCGAAAGAGTCCTACAGTTATTTTCCCAGTTACCAAACAGCACAATTGACTACCGAGAAAATTTAAGTTTGATAATATACCTTGCAACCAAGAGAACAGAAGCGGAAGGAGTCGACGAGGCTTCGATCACAGACTTCACAGGTGTTGGTGACACCTTTTCCAGGCCTTGGCTGGGGCCTTCCATTGATGAAAACAACCTTAGCACTGTTAATAACATAAGTCTGCACTCCAGAAATATCCAGATATTTCTGTATCTCAGATACCCTTATCACATCATGGTATGAAGACCTCCTAATCTGTCAAATACCATAGCAGATCACATTAGTTAATTCAAATAAAATTTACGTCCGTGCTAATGTAGGAAAACTATCCTAGAAAAACTGAAGAAAAACAGGTGGATAAATAAATGTGGTTTAGATGAAAACAAAGTCGATCGAGAAAGGACATAAAACTGTAACCCAGAATGGAAACATGAATGCCACCATTGAAGGAAATCAATTTCAAATGAAAAAATATAGACAGTGGTGATATTTTTGACAGAAAAAAAAAGGATATAAAAAGCAAACCAAGATGGAAATATGAAGGGAAATACTGAACCTGAATATAACGATGATCCTTGTGGTAAGCAAGGCAGAAAGAACAGAGAGCGCCATTCATGCAATCTAAGCAGTACATATTGCATTCGCTCTTGTGAGAATCAGCATGAAGCTTGCATTGAACAAAGAAATGTTCTCTTAACAAAGGTGTCAACCATGGAGGCCACCTTTCGTCTTCATCATCAGGCCCACCAGCTCCCTGTCAACACGACATGAACCATTAAGCACCATTGCATTAACTCAAATTTTAAACAAAACCTCGACCAAGAAATCTATATAAAAATGTTAAAAAAATAAAAAGTTCCAAAAAAATCGAAAACAAGGAGCTCATTTTGAGAATGAAGATACCATGATTCTTCTGTTCTTTGGCTTGATTTCATGGATAGTGGATTCTTGATTTTCGATAGCCAGCTTGAAATAATAGAGAAGAAAAGGAGAAAACTCAGGGTACAGTGTGTTTAACGTTCGAGTGAGAAGCAGAGGGAACCCCAGAGAGAGAGAAGATGAATGCTTAATGGTAAGTTGAGGGAGAAATAAAACGCAAATACTTGGAAAAGGGAAGAGGTCGTTCTTATCTAAGCAAAGTCCACATCCGACCCTACACCGAAGCTAAGCTCTTGATGAGAGATGCGTTGGGTGCACGGAACCTACCTCCTCCTTTCCTTTTGATTTCAATTTCGTTTTCACTCTCTCATTTTTGCTTAATGCCTTAATTTAATCAATTTTATTTAAATGATTTTTTTACTTTATTAATATAAGTTTTAAATATAAAATACAAACCCATCAATCGATTTCAGTGGTTAGAAAAGTGATATTTTTTATTCAAATCCTGAGTTTGAACATATACATTTGTAGGAAAAGTTGTACGTTGATTGTCAATGGTGAAGAAAAATTTTAAACAAATACTACATTATAATCATCAAATAAATATGTAAAATTTTCTTAAAACGATAATCGAATAATTGTTAATGAATGCTTGTAAATAGTAATTTTACTTTGATGTGATAAAATTGATTAAAAAAGTATTTAAAATAAATTATTTTTTTAGTAATTTATGGTGATTATAAGTAGTATCTGTTTAAAAATTTTATTATTCATTAACAACGTACACACTCTACAAACGCAGTTACTCAAACTTAAATCCTCTATGAACAATATCATTTACTTTTATTATTATTGTCACTTAAAAATTTTAATTTTTTTAAATATAACAATTTAGGAACTTTTTAATAAATTTTCATATTTTTAGTTTAAAAAATTAATAGACTCAACCTTGTCGCTGATTATTAAATTTGAATAAAAATTTATGATATTATGCTGAGTGTTACCTTTTTATGTAACGGATAAGATGTATGGTATTGTTTATATATATAGGCTAAATTTACTTGTTTTTATGTCCATATTCGTTGTCTCAGTTCTTTTGAGTCCTTTTTCTAATGAAATTCTTGGGTTGTGTATTTATTTTTATTGATATTATTACAGAGTGTTTTATTACCAAAAACTTGAATCATTAAAGATGCAAAAGATATGCTGCTCGTTAAAACTACTAAATTGACAAATTGTTTTTTTTCTTCCCACATCACAAGTATATACATTATGAGGCATTGACAAAAGGCCAATGAAGCATTAATTAGGAAATGCAATCCCACTAACATTTCCTATTAATTAACCAGAGCCCAATTCAACCCAAACCCAATAGGCCTACAGGCCTAAACCAAATTTGATCAAACCATCACCCATCACATAGACCCAATACTCTAACCACTCATGCCACTGCCCCTTAATTGAAACAGTAACTACTCACTCGAGCTTTGACTATACCCAAGAATCATGCAACTCCCCGAGTTGACACGAAAGCTTATGGACTGATAAAATTGGTTAATTAGAGTCATTGATCAAAGTTTGGACTTAATTGGTTGAGAATTGAGCCCAAATAGTCATAAAAAGGGATTTTGAAGTGGGAGCTAAGGATGAGGGACCAATGTTGTAATTTTATCCTTTGGAGTTTTAAATGTTGAATCCCGAAATTATTTTATAGGCCCTTTCCACCATCTCATCAACGGTCCCAACCTATTAAAGATTTTCACCTCAATATTTATTTAATGTCATTTACACACAAGAAAATCAATCAATTAAAATGTTGCCATTCATAGCACTTTCATTTCCTTTAATTATTTACCTTTGCGTTAGTTCTTTATCTTTGCATTAATTCTTTCTTAAAGTTTTTCCTTACATTCATAGGTTTTTCTTGAGAGTAGAATTTTGAGGTAAAAGCATGGACCATTTTCTTTTCTTGCATGTTCACGGGAAAACTATTTACGTAACTCTGAAAACATGATCGATCATTTTCTTCATGTTTCCACATATGAGTTCCACTGCATTTTAAGACAAAACAAACAGAAAACATTTATGTTCTGAAGGTAAACACGTGTCGATTTTCCATGGACGTTGAGAAGTGACTTCAACATTGTCAGTCACTTCCACGAGTTTTGAAGTGCTGCGAATTTTTAACCAAAATGTTAGTATGTATGAACATATCTCTGGCCTGGACACTGATCTTAAAGGCAAAAAGGAGCGATACAAACATCTTTTAAAAGCTTCAAAACGCTCGAATTCGAATTCAACATAATTTATTTTAACTATTAGAAAAATCCATTAAAAAAAATCTTTAACAAGCCCTTGGTGAGGATTGAACTCACGACCTTTACTTACGAAGCAAATGCACTACCACACTATGCTTCAAAGGTGATTGTCAAAAAATTGTTTGTTAACAAAATTTTCATTTCATATATATAAAAAGATTAAGCAAAAGAGCTAAGCTAAAAATTTCAAAGTAAACAAATGCTTCGAATAGAATAGTAAATAAGTCTAAATTTTATCAAACTTGAGACCTATTATGTATTTAAACTTTTGAGATATTATTTATATTAGACTTTGAACTATATTTTGGCATGTATTACTTTGTATGTATGCATGTATATGAATTTTTTTTATATATTTATGAGTTTATCAACTTATGCTTACTTATTTTATAATCTACTTTGCTAACCGTTGATGACTCTTGAAACAAATATGATTTTATGAATCCTCGTCGGTGTTATCTTCATGATTTGATTGTAATATCTAAGTTGAATTTAGGGAGTTTCTAAAATGGGCTATATATATATATATATACATCTCTAAGCTTTTGAGATAGACACCAGTTGGCAGCCGGAACCAGAGTTTGAATACTTCAGTTTTCTAGAATTTGTTTCGTCTGGCATCAACATAACGTCGATTAGTTGTTGCGGGTTTCTTCGCATATAAATCGTTTATTTCCTGATCATAAAAGAGGAAAACACAATGAAAAAAATCTCTCACGATGAACAATGGGTAAATAAACCCTAGCCATGAAGCTAACAACAACCAATTACATTCTGAGTTTCTATATATAAAGGTTTGAAATATTTTTCTTGTCTATATCATGTTCTCTCAAAGTTGTTTGATTTGACCTTAGCTCCTAGAAAATGCAGGCCTAGTGTTCTCCATCACTGCCTTGCCTGTAACCTGTAAGGTCGGATAAACCTTTACAAACTAAAACGACTGTGGGCCTGCATGTATGTTTCATTTCCTAATAAATAGAATATATTTAAATGCAAAGCAATAGGTTGAAAACAAAACAGGCCTCCTCACCGTTGGTAGTGGTTTTGACAATCTAGAGTTGAAAATAAAGTAATTTAATGTGTTGTTATAATATTACTTATTATTATAAATTAAATTTATATATAGAGTAAAAATTATGTGATATAAATGAATTATTAAAAAAATAAATTTGAGTTTTGGGTAAAAAGCGAGTCAAAGTAAGTCCAAAAGTAGATAGCACGTTTCAAATTTGACCTCATTTTTGGCAGAGTGGAAGGCAGCGCATCATTAAACACGGTGGCTAAAAGTTTACAATTGACACGTCACATTAGACGCGTGGACACTGATTTTCAATGTATGATTCACGTGGAGTTGCCGCCCACTCCTCTATAAATTAATCAAAACTCATTTCCCAAAATCAATTATTTTGAAATAGCATGAATTAAATGATATTAGTAATAAAAAATATTATTATTATTATTATTATTAAATATTTTAAATTTAAGCATTATAAATACCAAAAATATAAAAATTTATTATTAAATAATTAAAAAATCTTTTTTAAAATATATTATCTTATACTTATCTTATATTAGTAATAATAAAAGAAAACTATTTTTGCGTTAGTTTATTTTCTTCTAACCCCTTCTTTCTTTATTTTATTTCCTATACTTAATTTATTATTGATAGTGATCAGAATCGTATTTAAATACCATTGGGAGAAACCTGCCTTGTAATCAACTAAATCTCATACCATTCGTGCCGGATATACGTTTTACTTATGATGACCAAATATTTATTTTGTGTAAAGTATATAATTGATCCTCGATTATAAAATATTATTTTGTTGAGTCTTTCGATTATTAAAAGTTATAAAATAATATTTTGATTATAGGACGTTATTTTGTTAAGTCTCTCGACTATTAAAAATTATAAAATTATCCCTCAAGTGTTCATATGTTCTAAACTTGTCATTTTTCGTTAAAAAATTAATGGTCATATAAGTTGAACGTTAACTTGTTGATTGAGATATGATAAAATTTAATCCAAGAACCATTTCAGTTGTATAGTTATTTAAGATTCTTGAATCAAATTTTATCATATCACAATTAACAAGTTAACGTCCAGTTCAGGCTGTCGACAATTTCTTAGCGAAAAAAATATGAGTTTGTAACATATTAATAGTCTGATGACCATTTATTAACTTTTAGTAGTCGGAAGACTCAACAAAGCAATAACCTACAATCGAGGGATCATTATGTAATTTTCAATAGTCAAGTAACTCAACAAAACAATATCCTATAATCGGAGATTATTTGTATATTTTATCCATTTATTTTAAAATTTAAATTTATTAGTTTATTAATTATTTTATTAATTGTGTTTATCTTAAAATTTTATTTATATTTATTTAAATAAAAAAATTACATATATATATATATTCATTCTTAAAAATATTTTTCGATCCCTTATTAAATATCAACATGCATGTAGGCTATAGACAGTGATATTAAATTAAACCTAACATAACATGGCATGTAACTCGTGGGAATTATGAATTTGTGTCTATAACTACAATCCATGGGAGTGGAATTTGTATAATTCACGGTCAAAGAGCAGCCAGTGACGAAACATGGTTCTGATGGCCACGTGAGTTTACAATTTATTTTTTAGAAAAAAGGAAAATAATTTATTTTCCTTGTCTTTTTTATTATTTAATTTGTTTTCAGTTGGAGTGTGCTTTGCAAATTGGCAAGTTGTAGGCAAGCTTATGTTGGAATTGAAGAAGCAATAACACCCCCTCCAACACCTTGAAGCAATAAATATAAGGGTAAGTTACATATTTTTCACCTAATGATTATTATAATTCTAGTTTGGTCACTTGATTATTTTTTAAAATTATACCTAACGTTACATTTTTTATTTTATTTTTGTCATCTACAGTTTAAAAAATTAATAGTAATTTTGATTTGTTACTATAAGATAGTATCACGTCATCAATAAAAAAAATAAAAAAATGTCACGTCAGTAGTTATGTTAATTTTTTTAATGACAAGTGACTAAAATGAAACCGAAACGTAACAATAAATATGCTTTTGGAAAAAGATAATTGAATGACTAAAATAAAACCATCTGAATAATTGAATGACTAAATATGTAGTTCATCCTAAATATTATTTATGACTAAATAATGTTTAATGTAAATGTTTCATATATTAAAACTTAGAAGTTTCTTAACCTATTGATAACGTACACACACTATACAGATGTCGTTGTTTGAACCCAAATCTTTAAGGAGATTAGCATTTATTTTATCACTAAAATCACTCGATAACGGTGGTTATTGTGTAAAAATGACAATGGAGTAGGGGAGGATGGGATTGGATCAATTGAACCCAAAATAATGCTCAAACGTTTACCTATCTTCTTTACAAAATCTATTTTCGTAAGGGGTGATTTTCTACCCTTTAAGTTTGAATTTCCTTTGTACTAAAAAATGGATTGATTGCTCGATAAACCACCACCATTTTGATGCTTTACCATATAATTTTTTATATTTAAATTATAATTATTAATCGAGTATTAACTCAATCATATTATTATTATTATTATTATTATACTTTTTTGGGTGAAATTATTATTAGACTTTTGAATATTATATATTCAAATAAATCTAAGAATTATAATATTTTCTTCAGTAAATACGATTAATTAAGTGATTGAGTCACAAAACAATCTATAATAAAAAAATTATGTACGCAAACATTTGATTGATTATTTGATTTTATTCAGCAAAAAACGCACCAACTTAATTGTTTAAGTTAGCTTAAAATTTTGGTGATTCGAAGACCAAAGAAAAAGACGTACTACTTTTTTCTTAATATGGATTATGTTCCACTCAAAAACCTAATTTATTTGTAATTTCTCCAAAATGGTTAAGATATAACTTTTTAATATGACAGACATAAATAAAATTATGAAATGAAAAACATTAACAAAATAAATAATTAACTAACTGAGAAAATTTAAATTTCAAAACATTTATTCACTGTGTAAATCCGCCACTAGAGATATTCTTCTCATTTGCAATAGAGAACAAGGAGTTAAATGTAAAAAAAGTAGAAGTATGGGATGTAATTGCTAAGCTTTGGATTGAGCAAAAATACAATAATGAAGTTGTGATAAAATAGAGGCAAAGTGGTGCCCCCGCAAAATGTTGTTAAATATTAAATATCACTATAAAGCATCGAGCAAAACGTGCCTCAATAATTCATCTTTTCTATAATTTAAAATCGTAAGGAGATGAGGGCAATGCGGAATCGTTTCATTATTTTATTTTCAAATTTTGAAATACAGAAGGAGACCTCGTCAACGGCCAGGATTTCATCTCTCTCGATCCCATCTCAACTCTGGTAATAAGGTCTTAATTAATGTAGTCCGAGTAAATCTGAGTCTCATTGTTTCATCAATAATTAAAATAAAAACTCATCTAGCCTGCAAGTAACTAAATTGCAATGTAGAGTATATAATAGGTTGGTAATGTTATAAAGTGATGTTTAAACTAAATAATATATTTTAAACATTTTCGATATGAAAACATGTTTGTTTGTCTTTATGATATGATCGATAAATGAATTATATAATAAAGTTATTATATGTATCCGTTGAACATGCTTATTACCTAAATGAATAAGATAAAATTAAATTATAAATACGAAAAAAAAATAAAGTGATTTGTTTACAATAAAGATTGAATAGGCTTGCCTTGTCTTATAGCCTAAATGGTATGAATGTGACTATAATTGAATGGCCATATGTTGTTTTATATTTCGCATAATGTCAAAAATTGCTTCTAGATTTGATTAAATAGTTTTTTTGGTATTTTTTCTCTAAATATTTTATTTTAATGTTAAATCATTCTTAATGTTTGATTAAATAATTATTTTAACAATTTGTTTTGAATATTTTGATAATTGACGTTTCATTTTAGGTAAAAAGACACCTATTTTAAAGTGTTGTCCATACGTTGACCAACGATTTTTATCTATAGAGGGATCTTTTTATCCTAAAATAAAAAATTATATTAAAATGCTATAAAAATACAATCTAAAATAATTATTTAATTAAATATTGGAGATTTTTATCATTATGCTTTTAGTTTTTTAGTTAAAGGTTTGCTTACGTCACTAACTGTTAGAATGTTTAACGTCACGCCGTAACGTTGCTGAGCCACGTGTTGGCTCTATCTGCTTATCCGTTTTCTGACTAATAATATTATAGTCGAGTAATTTATTAGTTATGACACAATGGTTCACGCTTTAGTCGTAAAGTTAATTTTTGCCGACTTGCAGTTTTCTAACTGTTAACAAAACTAAAAAAGAGAGGAATATATATATATACATGTAAAAATTTGTAGGGTAACTTACCTATTTGATCACACCTATTACTTAATTTCTGTTTTAATCACTAAACTTCAACTATTTTTTCCAAGGTATAACATTAAAATTAGCTCCTAATATTTATTAAAATGATCATTTTAATCCTTATTATTTTTTGGAGTATTTCGGCCGCCAACATTTCATTTTAAAGTAGAAAGACCCCTAATATTTTATCAAATAATTATTTTGGTTCTTATTCTTTTTTTTGGGACCATTTTAACCCTGAATATTTCATTTTAGGATAAAATATCTCTATTTTGGACTATAACCATTTGTTAACTAACATTTTTCATTCATAGAGGGGCTTATTTGCCTCAAAATGAAACGTTAGGAGCTAAAATGCTCCTAAAAAAATATAGTGACCAAAGAGACTATTTAGTCAAATATTATAAGTATTTTTTTACATTATGCATTTTTTTCTTCCAAAATCATACTTAAACGTTATATTTTGGTTCTGTTATGGTCATCCACTGTTCACAAATTAACGATGAAACTGATGTGTCATCATAAAGTAATATCATATTAACATTGAAAAATAATTTTAAAAAATCATGTCAGCATCATTATTAATTTTTATGATAAAACATAACCAAAAATTAAATTTTATAAAAATAATAATTGAGTTACCAAAATAAAACCCAAATAATAGGTGGATAGCTATATACCAAATTTACCCAAAATTGAATTGATTTGAGTGTGAGAATAAGGAAGTGGAGCAATTGACGCATCTCAAACATCAGTCAAGCCCCATAACGAAGGGGAAACAAGAAGCGGCCACGTGCTGTAAGGCAAAGCCAAGTAGGTTCCTAGAGAGAGGGAAAAGGAGCCAAAATAAGGCTGCCTAGAGAAAGGGAAAGGGAAGCCAATGAGCAGCTTCGTACGCTCGGCTCATCCTTTTCTTCGTAGAAACCACCTTTTTTGAGGGAATCCACACGCTAAACCAAAAATATCAGCTCAATTTCACTCCAAATAAATCCCCAAACCAAACCAACCCCACTTTCTCTGCTTCATCTTCTTCACATAAACCTGCCCAAGTCTTGTGGAATGACGGACTATCAGTTACCACCCACCATGAATCTTTGGACCGACGATAATTCATCTGTTATGGAAGCTTTCATGACCTCTGATCTTTCTTCTATTTGGCCTCCGCCTCTATCCTCAGCATCCACTTCCACTTCCACACATCCTGCTCCTGCTCCTGTTCCTGCTGCTCTCAACCCTTCAAACTTCTCCCTTAATCAAGAGTCTCTTCAACACCGTCTCCAAGCGCTCATCGAAGGGGCTCGCGAGAGCTGGACTTACGCCATCTTTTGGCAGTCTTCCTACGATTACTCCGCCACTACCGTACTTGGTTGGGGCGATGGGTATTACAAAGGAGAAGAGGATAAAGGGAAAGCTAAGTCCAAAGCATCTTCTTCTTCTTCTCTCGCGGAACAAGAGCACCGGAAAAAAGTGCTTAGAGAACTTAACTCCTTGATTTCCGGATCCGCGGCTCCATCCGACGATGCCGTCGACGAAGAAGTCACCGACACCGAGTGGTTCTTTTTGGTTTCCATGACCCAGTCTTTCGTCAACGGCAACGGGCTTCCCGGACAAGCCTTTTTCAATTCGAGTCCGGTTTGGGTTGTGGGGTCAGACCGACTTGCGAGCTCCATGTGCGAGAGAGCGAGGCAAGCCCAGGTTTTCGGTTTGCAGACGATGGTTTGTATACCGTCGGCAAGTGGAGTTGTTGAGTTAGGTTCAACGGAAGTTATCACGCAAAGCTCAGATCTGATGAACAAGGTCCGGGTTTTGTTTAATTTCAATGCTGGAATTGAAGATGGTTCTTGGTCCGCTGATCAAGGAGAAAATGATCCTCCTTCACTTTGGATTAGTGATCCAAATCCTGGGGTCGAGCTCAAGGAAAGCAATAACAACAACAATAGTAGCAATCAGCAGATTCAGAAGTCGCCTCAGTTCTGTGACAACCGCAGTTCCAGTAGTTTAACCGAGAATCCCAGTTTCATTCCTACTGTAAATCAGCAGCAGAATCATCCGCAGGGGCAGAGTTTATGCTTGAATTTTTCGGATTATGGCTTTGATGGGAGCAGCAGTGTGAGGAATGGAAATTCGTCTTCTCATTTGTTGAAACCAGAAGCCGGGGAGATTTTGAATTTTGGTGAGAGTAAGCGAACTGGGAATAGAAATTTGTTTTCAGGGAACTCTCAGTTTTTGGTGGAGAATAAGAAGAGGTCGTCTACTTCAAGAGGGAACAATGAAGAAGAGATGCTTTCGTTTACTTCAGGCGTAATTTTGCCTTCTGGTGTGGTGAAATCAAGTTGGGGTGCTGGTGATTCAGATCACTCCGACATCGAAGCTTCTGTCGTAAAGGAGGCCGATAGTAGTAGAGTTGTGGAGCCGGAAAAGAGGCCTCGAAAACGAGGGAGAAAGCCGGCAAATGGAAGAGAAGAGCCTCTGAATCATGTCGAAGCAGAGCGTCAAAGAAGGGAGAAGCTTAACCAGAAGTTCTATGCCCTGCGTGCCGTGGTTCCTAACGTGTCGAAGATGGATAAAGCATCACTCTTGGGTGATGCAATTTCATATATCAACGAGCTCAAGTCAAAGCTACAAAATGCAGATGCGGAGAAAGATGAGTTGCACAACCATTTAGAGGCAATGAAGAAGGAATTGTCATGTACAGCACCACCAACACATGATCAAGAACACAGGATGTCTAACCACCTTGCCAGTAAACTGATAGATTTGGAGATTGATGCGAAAATTATCGGATGGGATGCAATGATCCAAATCCAATGCAGTAAAAAGAACCATCCAGCAGCAAGGTTAATGTTTGCCTTGAAGGAGCTAGACCTGGAAGTGCACCATGCCAGTGTATCAGTAATGAAAGACTTGATGATCCAACAAGCCACTGTGAAGATGGGGAGTCGATTTTACACGGCGGAGCAGCTAAAGATTGCCCTAACATCGAAGCTTGGAGATGGAAGATAGAGAGTATTGAGCAGAGCTTGATCTGAAACAAGCAATTGGGATCATTGGCTGCATGACTCTGGGACATTTTATGGCTCCCGCTAGCACAAGCTCTGTAAAAATAGTGTTGTTCTAGTTTGTTGGTAATAGTGTTTAGTGTAGTTAATAAGGATTTGAGGTAATCTTAATAAAAAAATGTCTCGAGTTTAATGTAAATAGCTTGTTATGAGTTTAACCTGAATGAACAAGTTCTGGTTTGTTGTTACCTTTTAATTAAGGCATTTGGAAGTCTGGTTTTATTGATCCTGGTACCATTGATGTTCTTGCTACCATTTTTGTTGAGAATGCTCTTGTGGGATGTTGATGCTTTTACGTTTTCAGTTCGAGATTTGGGTTATTTGGGTCCCTGTTTGCAAATATCTTGCAGTCGAAATTTTTTCCATGCCAGAAATGCACCGCATTTTTTACAGGCAAAAAGCTTTGTTTTTCTTGAATCTCTGAGGATTTCATGCGAAAAGCCAGTCTTTCTTCATCGCTCTTTCCTATTTTCAATTATTTCTCAGATTGTCATCTTTTTGTGCCACATAGGCAGAAGACCTATTCTGCGTCTTTGAAAGCACGCCTTACAATGCTTGCTTTCTGCCTATGTCACGGAACTTTGGGTATATGTTAGATTAAGATGAAATAAAAGAGAAAAGTAGGATCAAAAGTATGAAAAAAATTTATGTGTTTTTGTTCAAAAATAAATGCACACGATGCATGTCGAAGGCACATATTAGCATGAGCACGAACCATGCCGGAAGACGCGACGTGCATATATTAGTCTTCTAGAAAATGTTTCCTATAATATATGCCTTTATGCTACGTGACAGAAAGGGATACCAAGATGCTACTGCCGTTTAATTATTGAACTATAAACCAGAATTCTTGGTTTAACATAGAATTTTGAAACGCAGTGTTGAATATCGTATACCATGTACCGCTATATCAACAAATAACACGTTTTTCTAATCTTAAGTGAATCACGCCATTGTTGATTAAATAACCAGAATTCATATAATTTTTGGTACGCACGAAATTAGAATTTTGTTTACATACCACTGGGGCTAAACTCACGATATAATGCTTTCAAAATAAATAATTCACGATCTAATGCACTCCTTATATTATTTGCTGAAATTGGGTGAAATCAACAATGTGACCGTAGGTCGCCATGCCTTCCGGACGACCTACTACGTCGCCATGGCTTCCCAGGAGCTGTACAGAGATAATGGACGTCTGCATGGCACATGCACGTCCCCAACACCCCAACACAGGTCACCATGCACGTCCCCAACACCCCAACACAGGTCGCCATGCACTCCCAGCGACCTTGTAGGTCGCCAAGCAGTCCCGGAGACCAAGCTTTCCTTCACGTGCTCCCCTCCTGCTGCATGCATGTAGCGTGAAATCACCTGCTTCATTCAGCAATGCATGCATGTGAACCATTTGAGCCGTGAATTATTGGTGCAATTATTGAACCATTGCAGCGTGAAATCAGCTGCTATCATAGCTGCAATTGCACAATTATTGGTGAAATAATTGAGGCAGCCGGTGACACCTAAATTATATATGTGGTATGCATTATCGTGAGAACATAAAAGAAAGAAAGGGATAAGAGATTGTAGAAGAAGAAAGGGAGAAGATAAAGAAAGAAAGGGAGAAAGGAAAAGAAGAAGAAGAAAGGGAGATAAGGCTCTTGTGAGATAATTTTTTTTTATTTAAATTAGTTTATTATTATAAATGTTTAATTTGTTAGTTTAGGATTTATGGTAAAACAAAAATCAGTTAATTAGTTTGTTAATTTAGGGTTATATGATTGTTAGTTTAAGTTATATTATACATAAATAAAAAATTATTTAATTAGTATGTTTGATAGTTATATAGTTAAAAAATAATTAATTAGTTTGTTTTGTTAATTGTTAGTTATATAAACAAATTATTTAATTAGTTTGTGGTAGTTAAATAGTTAAGTTATATTTGTTTGTTGAATTTATATTATATAAAAAATTAGTTAGTAAGTTTATTAGTAGTATATTATAATGAAAAAATAGTTTATTAGTTTTAGTTATATAAAAGAATATTTTATTAGTTGTTTAAGGGTTTAGCGTTTACGTTTAACTTATATTTTAAAAAGTTTAGTTTGTTAGTTTATTAGTTTATTATATTATAAGTTATTATATTAAAGTTTAGTGTTGTAAATTAGTTAGTTAGTTTATATTAGATTATATTAAATGATTTTTTAAATATTGTTATTTAATTTTTTTTACAGATTCATCCAATGGCTGACCAAATTCCACTGTTGAGGCTTGACAATGAACATATTTCAAGTCATTTGGGAATAATGGTGAATAAAATATTTGTTTAATGAATTATAATTAATAAATATTTGAATATTATTTTATGATTGTGATAAATTTTTTGAAATATTTAATTACAGGAGGACGAGCAGCGAGTCCTTCATCTTCGGCTACATAAAGTGCCCAAGCCACACAGATTGATAGAAGAAAACTTGCAGGAGGCTGGATTTTGGTATGTAACATTTGTGCTAGATTACAAGTTGGTCCCAGGTTTGATCAATGCCTTGATTGAGCGTTGGAGACCAGAAACGCACACGTTTCATTTGTCGTGTGGCGAATGTACGATAACTCTGGAGGATGTGGCATTGTAACTCGGGGTCCAAACAAATGAGATGCCAGTGGTAATGTCACATGAGTTTAATAATGTGACACAACTTTGTAGCTTGTTTCTTGGGAAAACGCCCGTACCACCAGAGTGTAAAGGGTGGCGTGTGAGGTTGTCATGGTTGAAGAATGAATTTCAGTTTCAACCAAATAGTATGGAGCACGAAATTATATATGCAACACGAGCATATATATTACAGTTGATTGGGGGTATTTTAATGCCGGATAAATCCGGTAGTTATGTTCACACTCAGTATCTTCTTTTTTTAAAAATTTTTGAGAATAATAGGAAATATAGCTGGGGATCGGCGATATTGGCGTTCTTGTATCGTGAGATGTGCAAGGCGTCATTAGTCGTGAATGATAATAATACAGCAGAAATCGGTGGATGTCTGTTGCTGCTACAGTCATGGGCTTGGCATAGATTTCCGTTTCTGACACCGATTAGTCGAACTGCGGTTGACTTTCCGCTTGCCGGAAGGTAATATGAATTCTCTATTTTAATATAAAATATTAATTATAAAATAAAAATGACCATATTTTTGTTTTGATTGATATACAGATGGAGGCATAAAATTGAAGGCACGGGGTTGGTGCACAACAATATTAAAGAGTTCAGGCTAAAGATTTACATTAAGGCAAAAAATGAGGTATGTATAATCTGTTATTTTTAATTATTATTTAAATTAACTATATTATTTGATTTAAATAAATTTTATTGTTTTTGTAATTTTACAGTTTAAATGGAGACCATACATGAATGAAGAAATACTTGCGTTGATACCGCACGATATTTTAGATGGGTTTCAATATTGGTGTGCTGTTACACCATTGATCAATTTTGCTTTTGTTGAGATTCAATTTGGGGATAGAGTATTGAGGAAATTCCACTTCCACCAACTTATTCCGTGGAGTCCATGGGATCATGACCTCATCCAAATCTTAGATGGTCGTCGTCAGGTGAATTGGGTTGAGACGCATGACCAGCTGCACAGATTTGATGGTCGTCGTAAAGAAAATGTTAATTGGGTTGAGAAGCATGCAACCTACATTAATGCTTGGAACAATAGGGCTTCATTCATGCCAACTCTTGACGACATTCAAGACGACGACTTTAATTTTGAGACTTCGGCTTACCTTGCTTATTTTTTGGATAATGGAAAGCCATTCTTGACAACAATTGTAGAGAGACAATAATTTTTGAGGTTTAAGAAAAGATTTGGTAAAGCTGAATACTCTCTACCAAGTGGGAGTGGGAGTTCATCTCAACAACCTGAAGCGGAAATGACCGATGTGGATAATAGCGCACCACAACCGTTCGACGATGCATACATACCAGAGTTTGTGCAGCCTGATGCATCCATCTACTCATTACTAAATCATTACTATCAAATCATTACTAAATCATTAATATCAAATCATTAAATATTAATAATAAATTATTATTACTAATCATTACTATCAAATCATTAAAAATTAATAATAATTTCATTATTACTAATCATTAATAAATCATTAATATCAAATCATTAAATATTAATAATAATTTCATTATTACTAATCATTACTAAATCATTACTATCAAACCATTAAATATTAATAATAATTTCATCATTACTAATCATTACTAAATATTATAAATACATAGAAATTCATAGAAATAGATATATCATTACTAATGATGAGGCCTATATCTTGGTAAATTAGGACAATTGTTTTTTGAATGGCCTTCACCCCTACATAATCCGCATCTCTTTGCTTGACCTCTCTCTCTAGCATGAAAATCCATACTGGTATGAATACGAGTGGACTCAGGTCGACCCTTTGGACTTCTGCGAAGCATTGGATTTGGCAGCCATTCGTCATGATCTTTTCTGGGCCAATATGATTCATTCGGTATCTGTCTGAACGCATAGCTGTAGACATTTAATATCCTACGTAGGTGAAAACACTCATCAACATAAGTGTATGCGCTTACACCAGCATACATACATGCAGCGACTGCAAGAGCACATGAATATTTCCATGCCTGAAAACGACCACAATCACACCATTTCTGTCGTAAATCAACTCTAAATTTTTGGTCTTCTCCTCCGACGTTACGGCGTATGCACGACACGAAAAAAGTATGACCAACTCGGTCGAAATTATGAACAACCATTGATGTTGCCAATCGCTCATTTGCTTCCATTGATTCCACCACTGTAGGAGCCAAAGTTTTACCTCTATTTATGAGACTCTCTATTTCTTTGCCTTTGTCCGACCAAACTTTAGCCAATCTAAAGTACGTCTCTTTCATCACACTCGCAATTGGGAGATGGCGTGTACCTTTTAGTACCGAATTAATGGCCTCAACAAGGTTTGTGGTCATATGTCCGTATCTCCGACATTCATCGTATGCTTGCGACCATTTTTCCCGCGGTATTTTTGAAGCTCACTTCCAAACATACTGATCATCGTAAAATACCTTCAAATTCTCCAATCTCTTGTCAAAATTTGGTCGACGTAGTTCGTATCATGTTTCATAATATATTGTGTTAAACCCCAATTAAAAAAACCATGTAAAAATGCACAAATATTGAAAATAAAACTTACCCATGCTGACTATCTCGCTACGAATGTGTGTGTTATGAAATTGGTCGATACTATTATTGCCAATATGACGGATACAAAATGTCGAATATGCATACGGAGGTATCCAACGACTTCTTGGTCGTTCAATTGCCGCCAAAATACCCGTTCCTCTATCGGATATCAAGCAAACTCCATCTTTACGAACGACATATTGACGTAGATTGTTCAGAAAGAAATCCCAAGCCTCTGTTGTCTCTCCCTCAACAATGGCGAATGCAATTGGGAAGATATTTCGCTCACCATCTTGAGCAACTGCCATCAAAAGTACATGCCTATATTGACCATACAGCCACGTACCATCTACTTGGATCATACGTTTGCAAAATGGAAATCCTTCAATACATGCCTTGAATGCCCAAAATAGTCTATGAAATATTTTTTTCCCTGGCAGAAGTTGACCTTCTTCGTCATATGCAGGCATGGTTTGAAACTTCACTATGGTTCCTGGGATAAATCGCTTCATTGCTTGTAGCAAATGTGGTAGCTCATTGTACGATGTATCCCAATCTCCATACGTCAGCTTCATTGCCTTCATCTTCGCATTCCACACCTTGCCATATTTTACTTGATATCCAAATTGGCTTCGAATAGATGCAGCTAACACTGAACAAGATATCCTTGGATCCTTTTCAACCATCGCCTTCACGTATTCACATATTACATCGGAGTCCAATAGTCGGTGGTCTTGTTCGATGAAGTTTTGCAAACATATATGCGGACCATTGTACCTCGTGATGACCCAAACATCGTGCCTTTGATTTTTCGACACTCTGATCTTCTACTTGCACTCTAGGCCATATTTTACACACTTCGCGTATAGGGTTTTCTGGTTGGACTCTACAACATGGATATCAACATGGCATTTGATGCAGTACTCTTTAATCGCCAAGGTAGCTTCATTTTTTCCTCTGAATTGCACCCCAACTAAAAATTCACCAGAATTATCGAATGATTCAATCATTTGGTATGGAGGTAAATGTGGAATGTTTGGGAATTCAGGTGCCCTCATCGCATCATAGTCTATCTCGTACATGTGAGGAGTAGCTTCATACGGTGTCGGAACTTCATCAATTGCACCTCCACCAAAAATATTTTCGTCGCCGCCCAAAACGGGTTCTTCGGTTTCTTCATCTTCGCTTGAATCATCATGAATTTCTCCCCATCGATTTTCAGTGTCAATATCAACAACCAATTCCAGTATATTTCTCGTCTCATACTCTGCTGCTGCAGATGTCCCCCCGACTTCATTTACACTTTCCAATAGTGCCATAAAACTGTTTGAGAACTTGTATGTCGGATCCTCAAACTGACTATATAAAGCCATTTCAGATGGATTTTGAGCCACACCTCATGATGACCCAGGAACATCACATATGTTACGTACATTAACAAATAACTCAATAACTGCTATATTGGTTGACTCATGTAATCCAACCATGGTTCTAATATCATCATCTTCTTCAAGTGGAACTGCAGCATATCTGACTGGGTTGGGGCATATCATAAACCTATACCTCAAACCATCAACTGCAACTCGAATTTTTCTTTCTATCTTATGCTTCATTTCTATAAATGTGATGTCTTTTTTGAACATCATATTTATTGTTTTTTCAGACTGAAAAACTACTCCGACCTCATTTTCCATAATCTGTCCATTATAATGGACAATCGTAAAAAGTTGTTGCTCATTTTCTCTACAAATAAAAAAATAAATTAATTTAAATTAAAAAATTAGATAAGATAATTTCATAAATCATTAAATATAATATAATATACTATTATATTAATGATCAAATAAAATTTGTTATTTAATTTAATTGATTGATTACTAATATTACTAATAATGATTTAATAATTATTATTAATCTAATGATTTGATATTTAATGATTTAATAATAATATGATTTATTCATGATTACTAATAATTATTTATTATAAATATTTAATGATTTATATTTGATACTAATCATTTAGTAATTATTACTAATAATAATGATTAGTTTGCTAATATTTTTTATTTTTTAAAAATATCAAATAAATTTGTTAGGCAGAACTGTCGAGATAATGTTCTCGAAAGAATTATTTCATGAGATAATGCGTTGACCGGATTATTTTATTCAATTAACTTTTACTCCTTACTAATTTACACATATAATATAAATTAAACAAAATATTTTTAAAACAACACTAAATATTTTTAAACACAATATTTTTTTAAACAGAAATTATCTCGCACAAATTATCTAATATAAACTTACTAACTAACTAATTTACACATAAACAACAACTAAAAATAGACAACAAAAAATAATAAATTACCCGCGTATTTGTGCCTTCTTCCTTTCCTTTCTAACAACTAATTAAGCACTAATTAATTTTTTTTATAATATAACTTCAACAAACAACCTAATATACGTTTAAAGATACTAACAAATTAATTAATTTTTTTATATTTAATAACTTAAACTAAGAAACTAATTAACTAATTTTTTATATAATATAATATATAACTTAAACTAACAAACTAATATAATATAACTTAAACTAACAAACTAATTAACTAAATTTTAGTTTTACCCTAAACCCTAAGCTAACAAACTAATAATTTCATATAATAAACTAAATTAAACAATAAAAAATTACCTTAAAAAAATGTTTGAGCCTTTATCTTCTTTTCTTCTTCTTCCTTTTCTTTCTCTCGATAAAGTTTCTATATGTGCTGCTTCTGCTTTTACCCTAAACCCTAAACCCCCATATCTTCTATATAAAGAAAATGAGCGTTGGAGAGCGTCATTAAATTTGATTGTTGAAGCAAATAATATTGAGCATTGAATCGTGTAACTATTGAGCATTGAAAGGTTGCAATTCAACATCAATATTTGCTGCATTTAGCAGCTAAATTAACGCTTATGGATGCAGGAATCTCCCAACTATGGATGCAACACATGCATGAGGGAGCAGAGGGTTAAAGCTTGGCTATAATCTCCCAGCTATGGATGCAACCCATGCACGAGGGAGCAGGGTTAAGTTTGGTCGCCAGCAGGGATAAGTTTGGTCGCCAGCAGGGATAAGTTTGGTCCTAAGCTTGGTCGCTGGGACTGCTTGGCGACCTACAAGGTCGCTGGGAGTGCATGGCGACCTTGTAGGTCGCTGGGAGTGCATGGCGACCTATGTTGGGGTGTTGGGGACGTGCATGACGACCTGTGTTGGGGTGTTGGGGACGTGCATGTTCCATGCAGACGTCCATTATCTCTGTGCAGCTCCCGGGAAGCCATGGCGACGTAGTAGGTCGCCCGGAAGGCATGGCGACCTACGACCACACTGTTGATTTCACCCTATTTCAACAAATAATATAGGGAGTGCATTAGATCGTGAATTATTTTTTTTGAAAGCATTATATCGTGAGTTTAGCCTACAACTGGGATATGTATAAGCCGTACTTTGGAGAGAAAATTGAAGGAAAAGTTAAGAGAATCAATGTATGAGAAACCCTACTTGTTTTGTACGAGACAAGGCTTTCATTATCTGGTTTGGAATATAAATAAAATGAAAAATTCTAACCTTAGATTTCGATTCGAAAATGAGATTAGGGTTCTCTTGCTACACATATATTCAACTACTACAAATATATACATTAAATACACCTTTTGCTTTCTAAATTGCTTTCGGCTTTAGCCCCACTCCAAGTAGTTGAAAACCTGAAACAAATGAGTCCACCCTATGAAGTTTATCCTCAAATATTCTTAAAGCTCTTAAAACTCCAATTCCTCCACACCGGCTTAGGTTCATCACCGTATGTGGTCTCTCATATCATATATTCTGTGTGATGGGTATTTACTCTTTATGGTGAGTTTGTTCAATTGTCGGTAATCAATGCATAATCTTAGAGCTCTATCCTATTTTTTTTTCACGAAAAAGACTAAAGCTCCCAGGGTGATACACTCAACTACATGAAACCTTGATTTAAAAGTTCTTTGCAATTGAACTTTCAATTTTTTTTTAACTTTTTGGGTGTCATGTGGTAAAATGCAATGGACACTGATACAATGCCAATATACACTTAGATATCAAATTCAACCTCACAATCGGGTGCTAAACCAAGTAACTTTTTAGGAAAGACAATGAGAAAATCTCACTTTTTAAATATTATTCAAGGTCGTGTTGAACTTCTTAGTATCGGGGATATATATTTCGAATTTTTTGTGTCAATTTCTCGACGGTCATGCTAGAAATCGCATTAGTCAGATACTTACTTCGTTCACCATCGCGCATTACTACTTTACCCATAGCTATTTTCAGAGTTACCCTCTTGGTAGGACAATTCAAACCAACTTATTGTTTGATTAACCAATCTATATATCAAGTATTAAATCGAACTCCCCAAAAGATAGTTTCATAGGATTGTCAAAAAGATTTCACCTTGTATATGGAACGAGCATCTTTGGAAGCTTTATCAGGATGTAAATGAGCAAAGTCAAGTTTGAGTATTACTGAATTCAAGTTGACTCGAAAAGTTTAAAGTTGAGTTAAACTTAACTCGAAAGCGTACGAGCTTAAAATTGTCAAGCTCCACTCAAACTCAAAAACAAAAATTTAAGTTCAACTCGAGCTCGAAAAAATTTGAACTTGAAACATTCTCAAACTTAACTCGATTGAAGTCCAAAATCGATTCAAACTCAAACCAGAATAAATGTGCGCAATGTGTATTGAAGTCATGTAATTACACAAACATGAGTCAGGAGGTAGCGACAACACATGTATTAGCACGTGTATTTAGCCTTTGTTCAATCACTCACTCGATGAATGTATGTTTAAAATGTTACATTTAAATACTTGAAAATTCATATATCTAAACCACGTGTAATTTGACAAACGAATGGGTGATATTTGAATAAAAAAGTCTGGACACCTACTCGGCTACTCCGCATTTATTAAGCTGGGAAGCTCCCACCTTCTGCCATAGCCCACAAAGTATAAGAACCTGGGGCAATTTTCTCTTTTTAAAATGCCTGTGTAAATTATGTTGCTAATTCTTACCGAAGAAACAAATGCTGTTAATTTGTGACAACGACGCCAATTTACGAATTAAGGGAGACCATGGTTGAACGAATTGATTTAAGCCAAAATGCTGAATCCAGCAACAAACCACGAATCATTTAATGCTAATTAATGCCAGTTTGTTGTAAGATTTTAGTCTGCAGTAGTCTTCCACTTCATTCCAAGTTTAACACGCCATTGTTGGCTAGTAACTAATTTTCCTATGGGCTTTCACTTCATTGTCTTTTATAGACGCCATGTTGGAGTAAAGTATGGGATTGTCTCAGGAAAGGCGGGTTAATATACGGCTAATATACGGTGTTACTGGATACATTAAAAGATATTTAATAAATTCGGTTTAGTGCTACAGGAAATGTTGACTAATAATAATGTAGTAGGTCTAAGTCATGAAGAAATATTAAAAATTGTGCAACCGGCAAACTTAACTTGACAGTTCGTGTCGATCCAAATTAAAAATGTATCGATCCAAAACGATATAACAGGTAAAACTATGACAAAACCGGTATTGAAATGATAAAACCGGTAAAGCGCTACCGGATACATTTAAAGTGTCGGTACTTTAATATAAGGATCGACACTTCGTGAATTTAAAAGAGAAACAGTTTTAAATCCTATAAAGTGTCGATACTTTTAAAAAATGTATCGATCCAAAACGATGTACCAGGTAAAAATATGATAAAACCGGTATCAAAATGATAAAACCGGTAAAACGTTACCAGATATATTGAAAGTGTCGATACTTTATATAAGGATCGACACTTTGTGAATTTAAAAGAGAAGCAGTTTTAGCGCCTATAATGTGTCGATACTTTAAAAAAAATATCGATCCACAACGATATAACAGGTAAAAATATGATAAAACCGATATCAAAATGATAAAACCGATAAAACGATACCGGATATATTGAAAGTGTCGATACTTTCGTAAGTACGTGTAATAAATTATCGACACGTTCAAAGAAATATGTAATTATCCTTTCGAAAGTATCGACACCTGACATAAAAGTATCGACACTTTTGTATTTGTATCGATTAAATATAAATAACATATCCGATGAAAATATAAAGGCCATATCTAAATATCCTTTGAAAATCGATAGAACGGACGAGTTTTTGAAATCGAAGCGTAATTGTTGCTGCATTTCAGAAGGCGTTTCTAAAGCGATGTTTGTTTGTTTGTTGATGCAGTCGAATCGAAAAGTATGTTGTCGAAACCCTAGTTTTTTTATTATTACAGTAATCGCGAATAGGGTTTTTATGTGTTGTTTGGGGTTTTGGAGTAAAGAAGCATTTGAGACCGATTGCAGGTAGAAAGTGATATTGAAGGTAAAATATAAATGTCGATACTTTTATTAAATATTATAGGTAGAAAATGATATTATAGGTTGTATAAATGTGCCAACACATTTTGTAGTGGCCATTCAAATTCTTTTGAAGAAAACCGTTTTACCACAAGAGTAGTTATCTATATTTGTATATTGAATAAAGTGTATGTAACAAAATAATTTGATTTGCGTAAACTGATATATGAAGGAAAAATGGAGTCAATGGGTTGGAAAACTATTGGTGGCGCATATGACTTTGAAATTGAGGCCGAGACTCGAAAGCAACCAAAGGGTGGATATATGTACTTCTAGTAAGTATCAATATCTTTTTGTTATTATTGTTGAAATGATAATTGGATTAAAGTATCGATAAACTTTAAATTGATTATAAATTTTAAATGTTGACAATATGTGCAAATGCAAAAGGATGAAGGAAGATGGCACACAGAGCGGTTCGGTATGTAAAATGAAATTGATATTGAGTAGTATTTAGTGTTAATGTATTGATTAAGAAACGTTTATGTTTAATATTAGGTGACAAAAGATGTGAGGTCCAAATACGTTGATACAAAATATATAAGAACTATAACATTATATATTGTTAAAAAATGTAGGAAGTGTCGACAAGATGCAGCATTAAAAGGGTGAAGAACGGAGGAAAGCACATGAAAATAAGGTATTCATTAAACTTGTAAATACGTTGATACAAAATATATAAGAACTATAACATTATATATTGTTAAAAATGTAGGAAGTGTCGACAAGATGCAGCATTAAAAGGGTGAATTCATTAATTAAACACCTTAAGGAGAAGGGTCAGTTGAATGTGCTGGGAGAAATAGGTTTTGGATCGTTGGTAGGAGTAAGGGATCGACCTATTCGGAGGGAATTGTGTCGATCCTTGATGGCACAATTTGATGTCAGACAATGTATTGCTAAGTATGGTGATTTTTCATTTCCTCTCAGGATCCCATGTGCTGCAGCCGTATTGGGGGTAGAAAATGAAGGCAAAAGTGTTGTAGAAGTCTGTAAGAGTAAGGACTGGAAAGCACTTGCCTCCAAATATGGTTTGAAGCAGAAGGTGACATATGCTGGAATTGAAGAGGAAATAAAAAGTGGATCTTACGTTGGGGATGAGCTGAAGGCCAGAGTTCTATTATACCTTGTCGGTATCTTTCTTTGTCCAACGGGTCATACGTCAACGAACAAGGAACATATGAAGCTCATTTGCGATGAAGGCTTGAAGGGTGAATTCAATTGGGCTGAATATATCCATTCGAGATTGATTGAATCAATAATCACCTTTAAAAAGGGCAGCCAGAGATACCTCAAAGGGTGCATAGCAATCTTAGAGGTAAATGAGTTGAAGAACTTTTTTGTGTTTTTATATAAAAATATAAATTTTATTATAAATACAGGTTGCACTGTTCGATTTTTGGTTGGGCTGTGAGGCAGTGCCGGCTTATGAAAGAACCGGAGTGGCACGCATCCGTGCATGGGGGAAGGAAGAGGTGGTTAGAGTGATGGTGAAGTTGAAGTTGGATAGAGCGAAGAAGCAAGAAAGGGTAATAAATGTAATTAAATAATATTAAGAATATAATCAATGTCTTAATATTGTAATTTAATTTTGAAGGTTATTGGCAAGGATGTAGAGGAGGCAGTGGAGGCAGAGGAGAAGAAAGGAGAGATGGTTGTATTGGGGGATGACGGTGAGTGGGACGACGGTGAGGGAAAACATAGTAACTTCGACATTTTGATGTCTGAATTGGCTGATATCAAAAAAATCCAATTTGATATCATGCAAAGACAATCAAGAGTCGAAGAGAAACTTGATAGAGTCGAAGAGAAACTTGAGAGAGTCTAAGATACACTTGAGAGGCATAAGGGGGTAGTGGAAGGAAAAATAGATGGAGTGGTGAAAGAAGTAGAGGTGTTGAGGGGTGAAGTGGTAAAAGAAGTTGGGGTGTTAAGGGGTGATATTAAGATGGTGACGGGTGAAAAATTTGAGGGAGTGGTGAAGGAGGTTGTGGAATTGAGGAGTGAACTTACAGGGGTGAAGGGGGTGGTTGATAAATACTTAGATGAAGGAGATCAATTGAAGGGTGAAATAAAAGAGATGAAGAGCTATGTAGAAAAAAAATACGATGAACTGAAAAAATATGAAGAAGAAAAGAGGGAGGAGGAAGAAGAAGAGATGGAAGAAATGAGGAGAAAGGAAGTCGATGTTATTTATACACCGGAGAGTGTTATAGCAGCAGATTTGGATTCGGAATGTCCTGCACCCCAGAAGAAGAAGCAGAAGGTAAGTTGAATAAAAGAAAACTTAATTTGATTTTTATTATGTTGTTGTGACAAAAATTTGTATGCAAAATTGTAGGTTGAAAAAGCGGATATTCCAAGCGGAATTGATGACATCGAAGCTGCAATTTGTGATTATTTATGGAATAGTGAGTTAGAATCGGAGTAAGTGAAATATATTGCTTTGTGAGTTATATTTAAATATTTCATGACAACATATTAATCCTAATGATTCATACAGATATTCTGTAATCTCAATGGGAAATCAATTCGCTAGTGTATACGACGTTGCAACGTTGAAGCCTACGGAATGGGTTGGCGGTGTGGTAAGTAGAAAGTAGAAAATGTGAAAACTTATTGAATATGTTCTGATTGTGTAATTAATTTTGTTAGGTTATTGATTTGCTCGCCTGGACAGTATGCTACGATTCTCAGAAGTCACTTCGGAGGATTGGCTACCTTCCATACCAC
This sequence comes from Hibiscus syriacus, assembly GCF_006381635.1. Classification (NCBI taxonomy): domain Eukaryota; kingdom Viridiplantae; phylum Streptophyta; class Magnoliopsida; order Malvales; family Malvaceae; genus Hibiscus; species Hibiscus syriacus. The sequence goes on along the minus strand of NW_024063085.1, from coordinate 336,490 downwards.
TTAGCGGTGAGTTAAATTAATAAATGGAGATAAGTAGTGTTATAGACGGTAAATTAATAATGTTTGTTGCGTAATTGAAGCAGCAGGCGTTGGATGCCAACATCAAAGAAAGTGTTGAGAGTATTGCTACCTTCTGGGGTCCCATATTGAATAACTATGTGAAATTCACCGACTGTGAGAAGGTAAGACACCATACCAATTGCAAATGATGTTTTCGGATATAGAATGTTGAATTTTGTCAAATTGGGTGTGAAATTTGTTACAGATCATGATCACAATAAACTACCATAATTCACATTGGTATATGTTGGTGTTGGATATGGTAGATCGTGTTGCAATAATATATTATAGTATGTTTACAACTGAAGCAGCTAAACAGAGAGTGAAGGATGCTAAGAGATTGGTATGTATGTATGTATGAAAGGACATTATGTAAATTATAATGCATAATTTTTTTGGAACATAACTTCTTCTATTTTAATGCAGATTAAAATATTAGATTTTTATAATAAGAAACGCATTCGGGTTGAATCCTGTGGATCTCTAGGAAAGTATCCCTTGAAAAATTTCAAATTTGTGGAGCATAAGAATAATAAGCAATTGAATAGGTATGAGATGTTATCACAAATAGAAAGCTTAATTTATGCAATATTCATCATAATTGACATGTGTGGTTTTCAAATTTTGTAACAGACATGATTGCGACATGTATGTGATGATGTGGATGGAATCGATCGGTTCTACAGGGGCAACTGGTGATTTTGTAAGTGGAAAGAAAAATTCGTTTGTGGTAAAATTGTTAAAAGTCGTAGATTGAATGCTGTAGTTTACAATACTTAACGTTCTGACAATTTGAATATAGGTTGTTGGAAAGTGGTATCGATCACGAATATTAAACGATCTCGTAAGCCACAATTAAAATCAATGAAGACAGGAGATAACAAAAGCTGCCATGATACATAAGAATAACAAAAGGATGCAATGATGTAAATGTAGGGTTAATTTTGTATAAGATTTATAATTTTGTATACGATTTATAATTTTGTATGTGAATATAATTATGAATGAGATGATAAAAGTTAGCAGTATGTTGTTGTACATGTTTCTTATACACATTAAGGGTCATGTTGATACTTACGATATATGGAGATTGTTGTCTGTATTATACCAAATGTCATCATAATTGTCATCATGTGCGAGAATGAATGGCCATTCCATATATATTGAGGGTATGTACAATAACTACAAAATTCACTTTAAAGTAAAAGGCAAATTTACAATATGGCAAACAAGGTGCAACCATAAAGTGTCGATCCATATATAAAAAGTGTCGATCCCATACACATCGAAACCCAAAAGTATAATGTAATAAGTAATTTTTCAATCTAATCGGTACAAGTATACCAGTTTTATGAGAGAATAGGTCTAAATAATGTATCGACACTTTTGTAGTTTGTGTCGATATTTTTGGTCCAGAATGAATGGCAAACAGGGTGCAACAATAAAGTGTCGATCCATATATAAAAAGTGTCGATCCGATAAACATCGAAACCCATAAGTATAATGTAATAGGTAATTTTTCAATCTAACCGGTACAAGTATACCGGTTTTATGAGAGAATAGGTCTAAATAATGTATCGACACTTTTGTAGTTTGTGTCGATATTTTTGGTCCAGAATGAATGGAAAACAGGGTGCAACAATAAAGTGTCGATCCATATATAAAAAGTGTCGATCCCATAAACATCGAAACCCATAAGTATAATGTAATAGGTAATTTTTCAATCTAACCGGTACAAGTATACTGGTTTTATGAGAGAATAGGTCTAAATAATGTGTCGACACTTTTGTAGTTTGCGTCGTTATTTTTGGTCCAGAATGAATGGCAAACAGGGTGCAACCATAAAGTGTCGATCCATATATAAAAAGTGTCGATCCCATAAACATCAAAACCCAAAAGTATAATGTATTAGGTAATTTTTCAATCTAACCGGTATAAGTATACCGGTTTTATGGGAGAATTGGTATATAATATGTAACACCCCAACCCGACCCGACCCGGATACGAGTCCGACGTGTCACGTTGACTTTTCAAACCTTGACTCTTAAGAAAAATCCCAGGAAATTTAAAACTTTATTTAAAACAAAATACAGACTTTATCAGAGTGCTCGTACTTAATGACTTATTACATGCCAACACTTTATACATAACCAAATACATACTTTGTCAAATATTTCTGATCTGATCTTTTAGTAGTGATACTGTCTTTGCCACTTCTATTCTTTCACTTCTCGTTTCTTGGTACCTACGTATAAATCACTTACACGCTAAGTCATAGACTTAGTGAGGCATATAAAACATATAATATAACCATATATCATTTCATATAAATAAAAGACATACATATGCAAACACTATCAATAATCCTTTCCACTTACCATATACTCATCATATAACACATATATCACTATACCCAGAAACACACATAACATCATATAATTCATGTATGTGCATTCATATCATTGAATCATGACATATCAATATGCATGAATCTATTGTATGATAACAATATACAATCAAGTCATGCACACATGCAACTTACCTTCTTGTATCACTTTCACTTTCATTTGTCTTTCAATTTCATTGCCCATGTATATTATTGAGAATAGAGGTATGTGAGTACATTGAGGTTGTGCACTAATGCTGTCACCACAGCTCGTATAAATTCCCTCATGGGGCACCAAACATTCGTTCAATATTCGTCCCGAAGGACCTGTCCAGAGGTTACAAAGAACCCCGGTAACTATCCAGAGGTCATAAAGATCCTCGATAACTATCCATATGTTCCTTTCAACATAGGTAAACCCTCGACTCTTGGCATGCCAACTATACCTATAGCTCTCGTATCATATACTATGGGCATTTATTTATACATTTCGTATCACTTGTTCTTTCTCTTCTGTCACATACCACATGTATGTGTAACCATATATCTCATATCATATCACATGTATTATATATACATGTATTAACGTAAATCATTTCATGTAATTCATATCACATATATCACATGTGCATAAGCTTATACATGTAGTCACATAGCTTTCTTTCATGTAACCATGCATGTCATGTCAAATAACATATATCATATGTTGCATTTTCACTTAAGCATATAAATCATATAACATAGCATCCATCTATTTCTATGTATTAATGCATACATGGTAATCACATAACAATTTATAAGTTACTTCTTACCATAATAACTCCATCACTGGCTCATCGCAAGCCAATGTTAATTCAATAAAATAAGTACAAAATAAATTGCACTCACCTTAGCTTTGTTTTGATTTGATTCTAATTCCTCAATTGTCCCGAAACGGATCACGTTCTATATCTACATAATCATTCATAGATCTATATCAGTATTATAACTAATATACTCTAATGATTCACTCCTTAGACTAAGAAAAATGCCAATTTCATCTTTCAATGAAAGTATGCATCGATGCACTACTGATGCATCGGTGCATAAAATGCATTCGATGTTTCTATTTTAAAAGAGTGCATCGATGCACTACCTATGCATCGATACACCTTCAAACAAAATTCTGGGTTTTAACCTTGATGCATCGATGCACTCTGCCCAGAACCTCTTTTTGAACCCGAAAATCATCAACTCTTCACTCAAATGTTTCATATTTCATCCTCTTTCATATTCCAACTTTCATATACATGTTTAAACTCATTTATAATCAATTATCTCGTCTTTAACCTTAATATCCTCTCCTCTTTATTAACTTCAAGAATCATACCAGATTTTTAACATGTTTTAAATCTAATTCTAACACTCCATATCCCTTAATTAGATTGATGACAAGTCAAATTCCTTCTCAAAATTCACTTACTAACTCTTTTCCAGAATTTCCTTAAGAAACTCATTTTCTTTAATCTTTCATAACTTCTTTATCTTTTGATTTTAGGACAACTTAAGCTTTCCATAAGCTTAAGTATTACCTAATGATCAAAACCCACTCTTAATATTAACAAATAATCAGCTAACAAGGAATCTTACCTTTGCAAGCTTGGCTCTTTATTTCTCTCGTACATGAAGAAGAAGAAGAAGATGAAGAGAATATCTCTTCATCCTTATCCCCTCTAACATATATATCCTTATCATATTTATTTTTAATTCATTTATTAGTTAAATGACTATTTTGTCCTCTACTTCATTTGATAATTACTAACAACTTTTAGGATTTATTTCCAGATAAATCATTGAACTAATCCATTCTTCTACTTTAATCACCAAATTCTGAAACTTTACCATTTAGTCACTAACCCATAGTTTGGGATGTTACATAATATGTATCGACACTGTTTAATGTTTTGTCGATACTAATTTAAATATCAAGTGTTTTTCCACCGTTCATTATATATAGTACTCTAAATCGAAAAACACGTAACTCTTCCTCTCCGAAGAATACTAGCGTTATCATAACAGTGACGATCAGATATTCAGGTAAATTTATCGATATTTTATGGGTTTGATTGATTTCTATATTGGAGTTTTTTTCCTGAATGTGTTTGTGTTCCATTGTAATAGCATCCAACCAAAATGGCTCCAAAACGTCAGCGTCAGAAGCGGTCTTTCTCAAAGCTCTTCTCAACCCAGTTCTTCTCAACTACAACCTCCTTCTGAAACAAACGATTCTTCTGAGGAAATCAGGTCCTTCGAAACTCTGAACTTTAGATCTGATATGGAGAAACAAAGATGGCAGACGAGTTTTAAAGTAAGGAAGATTCGTCCCGAACGTGTCATTAACCTGGGTTTCTTGTTTGATGATAAATATGTATTTAGTTTTAAATCCATATTTACATCTTGGGGTTGGCTTGAATTCCTTGGTGTAGAACCAAGATATTATCCCAACCTAGTTAGTGTCTTCTACAACAATGCTTCCTTACAGCACGAGCCTAATAAGACTAATATAATAGGAATTAATACACATGTCATGGGGAAGGATATATATATATCTCCGGAAACTATTGCGGAGGGTTTAGGTGTAGCGAATAAAGGGGATTCAGATGAAAATGGTGTAGATTGGTCTACAATTAAACGGGTTGCTAGAAATAGCCCAATTCACCTCGATGTAGAGTCGAGAGTGTTTCACAAAATGCTCACATGGTATATCCGGCCTAGTGGGGGAAAACATTCAATGCTTCGGGACAGCGATTATTGGTGGATAGCAAAGTATAAATCCAAATCCAAAACAGCTCCAAACATTGCAAAACTCATATTTAATACAATTGTATATATGGTCACAAAGGGAGCAACAATTTCAACTACACTACCATATGGATGTGTCATCACCCATCTGTTGAAGAAGAAGGAAGTTGATTTTTCGTATGACGCCCTGTTCGATTAACCCGCAAGATTGACATGGTATTTATTAAAAAAGCGGGATATGATTTTGTTGAAAAACTCGGTTGGAAGCGTGTCAAAGAGGTCAGATTAGATCAAGAGAGGGAGGAAATGGACCCCGTTGGCCATGAAGAAGAGCAACCAAGTGGAGACGCAATGATGGAAGAAGCTCCAGTTGCAGAGGATGTCACAATTAAGATCGTGATGGAATACATGGTCAATTTTCGGGAGCATATTGATTCCCTTGTGAGTGGAATGCGATCCGATATTTCATCATTGCAACATGAAGTCTCCATGTTGTGTGACGAATTACGTCAACGACATCAAACGAGTTAGGTAATTCATTATTTATGTTTCTAAACATTTACACGTTCTGAACTGTATTTTATTTTCTTTTAACAGATGTGGACAACCAAGCGGTCAATGAAGATGAAGCTGACGATGAAGATGACGATGAAGATGATGATGATCCAAACAAGTATATAGTGTCTGCAACGCCGCCTTCAAGAAAACTTTTAATTTTTGATCTCAATGGTACCCTTGCCTACATCCCAAGACTGCCTGCAGGTTTTAATTCTATTCTTTTGTATCCATTATTTTAACATATAAGCGTAGAACTTTAATCTCATTTTCTTCATGTTGTAGATGTTGTCCTCAGAACAGGATTATTTGAATTTATGCAATTTTGTGTCGACAATTTTGTTGTTGCCCTTTGGTCTTCAAAGATGAGGTTAGAACATGTTTGGAGCAATTGAATTACTGTAGTCAAAATCGTTAATATACATTTGAATTTTAACATTCAAACTTGATTACAATCTCAGGCATAACGTCAACCGTGTACTTGAGAAACTACCTTTATTTTCTGAGCATTTTCTATTCGTGTGGGTAAGATGAATGTCATTACAGTTTGCTGACTTTTCGTTGTCTATGATTCCTACATATTTATGTTCGACTGTTTGTGAACATGATCAAGCAAAATGCAAAACATACGATACTGTTACCTACTGTAAAGATCTCAATGATTTTTGGAACGCGTGTCCAGATTTTAACGAGCTAAATACACTTTTGGTCGATGATTCAGTGGAAAAAATGATTTATAATCTGGTAAGTTGCATTTATGCAATATGTTTTTCCAGTTGAACAGGTGTTCAGACATTGATTATTTTAACAACTTATGTGTTTATATAGAAATACAATTACATATGTCCACATACCTTTGACGCTGCTTCCCATTCGAACGATAATGCTCTAGGTATGACACAAATTTATTCATGCTTATGCGAATTTAGTTTATTGTTAGTAAAATTGCACCTCATTAGTTTGATAATTGAAATTATTTATGTATGTCCTCAGAAAAAGGCGGAAACATACGAGAGTATTTGGAAAATTTGTTGAAGGCCTCTAATGTTCCGGACTTCGTTAGAAATAACCCTTTTTCATCGGATTAATTTCGTTTGTCGGTACATTATTTGAACATTCTTGTGTATGTATATTTTGGTGTGGTTATATTGTGTGTATATTTTCATTAATTATTCCATATTTGCTTATCTGTATACATATACATTTGAGGATTGTTGAAATATCAATACTAGTTATTAATGTATTTTACATCTGCTTGCAAATGTATCGAAACACATTATTATATCATTGTTTTCCATGATATCCACAACAAAGTTTTCACACTTTTTAATATTGTGTCGGTACTTTATGTCCAGAATGGAAGAAAAATATGTTGATACCTTTTCAAAAAGTGTCGATTGAAAAAACATCGAAACCCATAATTATATGTAATAGATAATTTTGTAATATAATCGGTATAAATATACCGGTTTTATGAGCGAATAGATCTACAACATATATCGACACTTTTTAATATTGTGTCGGTACTTTATGTCCAGAATGGAAGAAAAATGTGTCGATACCTTGTCAAAACGTGTCGACATTTACACATCGGAACCCAGAATTATAATGTAATAGATAATTTTGTAATATAACCGGTATAAATATACCGGTTTTATGAGCGAATAGGTCTACAACCTATATCGACACTTTTTAATATTGTGTCGGTACTTTATGTCCAGAATGGAAGAAAAATGTGTCGATACCTTGTCAAAAAGTGTCAACATTTACACATCGGAACCCAGAATTATAATGTAATAGATAATTTTATAATATAACCGGTATAAATATACCGGTTTTATGAGCGAATAGGTCTACAACCTATATCGACACTTTTTAATTTTGTGTCGGTACTTTATGTCCAGAATTATAATGTACTAGATAATTTTGTAATATAACCGGTATAAGTATACCTGTTTTATTAGCGAATAGGTCTATAACCTATGTCGACACTTTTTAATATTGTGTCGGTACTTTATGTCCAGAATGGAAGAAAAATATGTCGATACCTTGTCAAAAAGTGTCGACATTTATACATCGGAACCCAGAATTATAATGTAATAGATAATTTTGTAATATAACCGGTATAAATATACCAGTTTTATGAGCGAATAGGTCTACAACCTATATCAACACTTTTTAATATTGTGTCGCTAATTTTAAGTAACGCGGTTTTTCTTCCTTCATTCAAAATATTTATATGTACATGTTTCTTATACACAATAGGAGTCATGTTGATACTTACGATATATGGAGATCGTTGACATTCCATTTCGTCTTCAAAAAAATCAGTTGATGTAGGCTGTGTGCTTGTACTCAAACTGAGCTTGACTTGAGGACATGTTAGTTTGTTATGACCCTCACCGTTGCAGTACCCACATCGCCTAATTTTCTTCTCAACCTTGTTCTTCGACACTTCTTTTCGCTTCCGTTGTTTTCGTTGAGGGTCACGAACGTTGTTTACTACAATGCTCTGGTTGACTGAATCATTCAAACCAAACGAGTTTTCTAATTCTTCTATTAGTTTTTTCATCTCATCTCTTGCGGTTTTGAAAGACTCGTCTGTCTTTGATGCAATGTAGCATAACCTACTTGACGTTGAACGTAGAGCAGCGAACCTTGTCATTTGCATCACTTCTGGAGACACATTCAAATCAACATAACTGGGCGCAGAAGCCTTCGCATCATTAGTCCACCTACTTTGAATCAAAGTCCCGGGCAAATATGTGTAGTCCAAGTGCTTCAAAATGTGAAGTTGATGGCGACACGGAAGTCCAACGGTCTCGAATTTTTTGCAAGAGAAAATTAGAGTTTTCGTACGAGAATCAAAACTAATTTCAAATTTCCTATTTTTTTCTGCGTACTTTGACAAAATATAATGTTGACATTCATCTGATAAGGACTTAATCTCTGCCTCAATCCGGTACAATGTCTCCCGTATAAGTTCATCTTGGAACACACGAAAAGATTCGCGGGTAAAAATCGCAGCGGCATGGCTTTCAAGGTCGACCAGTTTTGTGATCTGGAAGGGCTTCATATGGGAACTTAAGTAATCCGCTTTCAACTCGTTCATACGCATTCTACTAATTCCATCTTCAATTGCACGAACAACATCTAAATATGTCTTCTTGTGTTTCAGTGCAATAGCTAGTGAAACATTCATAGACTCGCACCTTTGTGTTGAGCGAATATTGGCAAAGAAATGACCGGTTAGATATGTTTGTGCCAATAAGTGTCGTGTATTTCCCTTCTCAATCACCCATGGATGCTTTTGGATGATGAATTCTGAAACAACCGAACGCCATTGAATATCAAATTCCTCGATTGTCCACCAGGAAGCCATGCATTTTGAGAATGCTGCTGTAAACTTTGGGTCACCAATGTTAGCTTGTGCATTGCGAGAAATATGAAACACTATTGCGGTATATGTTTTTAACTGTGGAAAACATTAATTTAAGGTTAGATTTAAGATATTAATTTAGTAATTATAGGCGTCAAATGATTTATTTTTTACGTTGCGGTATATTATTATTAAATTAAAAACAATAAACATATATATTACGTATTTATTATTATCTTTGGATAATATTGTTAAATTTAAATTCTAAATAATATTTTATAAAATATCAAAACAATCAAATAATTTTTTGTGTAAATGAAATTATTAAATTAATATTGTAAGTGGAAAACATGAAACACTATTAAAAAAATTGAAACATAAATTACATAACTTTAAAAAAAGTATCGATCCTTTTTATAAAAAGTATGGACACTTTCAATATAATAGGTAAAAATATGATGTAATAGGTAGCGCTTATATAATGTAATAGGTAGCGTTTATATAATGTAATAGGTAGTGCTTATATTGTAAAGTATCTATCCTTTTTATAAAAGTGTCCATACTTTTTTCACTGTGGAAAATATTAATTTAAGGTTAGTTTTAAGATATTAATTTAGTAATTATAGGCATCTAATGATTTATTTTTTACGTTACGTTATTTATTATTATTAAATTAAAAACAATAAACATATATAGTACATATTTATTATTATCTTTGGTTAATATTGTTAAATTTAAATTCTAAATAATATTTTATAAAATATTAAAACAATCAAATAATTTTTTGTGTAAATGAAATTATTAAATTAATATTGTAGGTGGAAAACATGAAACACTATTAAAAAAATTGAAACATAAATTACATAACTTTAAAAAAAATATCGATCTTTTTATAAAAAGGATCGATACTTTACAATATATCAGGTAAAAATATGATGTAATAGGTAGCGCTTATATAATGTAATAGGTAGCGCTTATATTGTAAATTATCTATCCTTTTTATAGAAGTGTCCATACTTATTTCACTGTGGAAAATATTAATTTAAGGTTATCTTTTGAGTGAGTTTTAAGATATCAATTTAATAATTATATGTATCTAATGATTTATTTTTTACGTTACGGTATATATTATCATTAAATTAAAAACAATAAACATATATATTACATATTTATTTTTATCTTTGGTTAATATTGTTAAATTTAAATTCTAAATATTATTTTATAAAATATCAAAACAATCAAATAATTTTTTGTGCAAATGAAATTATTAAATTAATATTATAGGTGGAAAACATGAAACACTATTAAAAAATTGAAACATAAATTACATAACTTTAAAAAAAGTATCGATCATTTTTATAAAAAGTATGGACACTTTCAATATAATAGGTAAAAATATGATGTAATAGGTAGCGCTTATATAATGTAATAGGTAGCGTTTATATAATGTAATAGGTAGTGCTTATATTGTAAAGTATTTATCATTTTTATAAAAGTTTCCATACTTTTTTTACTGTGGAAAACATTAATTTAAGGTTAGTTTTAAAATATTAATTTAGTAATTATAGACGTCTAATGATTTATTTTTTACGTTAAGGTATATATTATTATTAAATTAAAAACAATAAACATATATATTACATATTTATTATTATCTTTGGTTAATATTGTTAAATTTAAATTCTAAATATTATTTTATAAAATATCAAAACAATCAAATAATTTTTTATGCAAATGAAATTATTAAATTAATATTGTAGGTTGGAAACATGAAACACTATTAAAAAAATTGAAACATAAATTACATAACTTTAAAAAAAGTATCGATCATTTTTATAAAAAGTATGGACACTTTCAATATAATAGGTAAAAATATGATGTAATAGGTAGCGCTTATATAATGTAATAGGTAGCGTTTATATAATGTAATAGGTAGTGCTTATATTGTAAAGTATCTATCCTTTTTATAAAAGTGTACATACTTTTTTCACTGTGGAAAACATTAATTTAAGGTTAGTTTTAAAATATTAATTTAGTAATTATAGACGTCTAATGATTTATTTTTTACGTTACGGTATATATTATTATTAAATTAAAAACAATAAACATATATATTACATATTTATTATTATCTTTAGTTAATATTGTTAAATTTAAATTCTAAATAATATTTTATAAAATATCAAAACAATCAAATAATTTTTTGTGTAAATGAAATTATTAAATTAATATTGTAAGTGGAAAACATGAAACACTATTAAAAAAAATTGAAACATAAATTACATAACTTTAAAAAAAGTATCGATCATTTTTATAAAAAGTATGGACACTTTCAATATAATAGGTAAAAATATGATGTAATAGGTAGCGCTTATATAAAGTAATAGGTAGCATTTATATAATGTAATAGGTAGTGCTTATATTGTAAAGTATCTATCATTTTTATAAAAGTATCCATACTTTTTTCACTGTAGAAAACATTAATTTAAGGTTAGTTTTAATATATTAATTTAGTAATTATAGGCGTCTAATGATTTATTTTTTACGTTACGGTATATATTATTATTAAATTAAAACAATAAACATATATTACATATTATTATTATCTTTGGTTAATATTGTTAAATTTAAATTCTAAATAATATTTTATAAAATATCAAAACAATCAAATAATTTTTGTGTAAATGAAATTATTAAATTAATATTGTAGGTGGAAAACATGAAACACTATTAAAAAAATTGAAATATAAATTACATAACTTTTTAAAAAAATATCGATCATTTTTATAAAAAATATGGACACTTTCAATATAATAGGTATGATGTAAGAAGTAGCGCTTATATAATGTAATAGGTAACGTTTATATAATGTAATAGGTAGTGCTTATATTGTAAAGTATCTATCCATTTTTATAAAAGTGTCCATACGTTTTTCACTGTGGAAAATATTAATTTAATGTTAGTTTTAAGATATTAATTTAGTAATTATAGGCGTCTAATGATTTATTTTTTACGTTACGGTATTTATTATTATTAAATTAAAAACAATAAACATATATATTACATATTTATTATTATCTTTGGTTAATATTGTTAAATTTAAATTCTAAATAATATTTTATAAAATATTAAAACAATCAAATAATTTTTTGTGTAAATGAAATTATTAAATTAATATTGTAGGTGGAAAACATGAAACACTATTAAAATAAATTGAAACATAAATTACATAACTTTAAAAAAAATATCGATCATTTTTATAAAAATGATCGATACTTTACAATATATCAGGTAAAAATATGATGTAATAGGTAGCGCATATATAATGTAATAGGTAGCGCTTATATAATGTAATAGATAGCGCTTATATTGTAAATTATCTATCTTTTTTATAGAAGTGCCTATACTTATTTTACTGTGGAAAATATTAATTTAAGTTATTTTAAGTGAATTTTAAGATATCAATTTAGTAATTATATTTATCTAATGATTTATTTTTTATGTTACGGTATATATTATCATTAAATTAAAAAAATAAGCATATATATTACATATTTATTTTTATCTTTGGTTAATATTGTTAAATTTAAATTATAAATATTATTTTATAAAATATCAAAACAATCAAATAATTTTTTGTGCAAATGAAATTATTAAATTAATATTATAGGGGGAAAACATGAAACACTATTAAAAAATTGAAACATAAATTACATAACTTTAAAAAAAGTATCGATCTTTTTTATAAAAAGTATGGATACTTTTAACATATTATAATGTAATAGGTAAATTTACAATGTTATCGGTATAAATATGTCGGTTTACTTATAAAATATGTCAATATAAGCGCTACCTATTACATTATATAAGCGTTACCTAATATGTTATGTATTTTATAATATTTCTGATTAAATAATATAACATAATCGATCTAAATTTTAATTAGTCACTTATTTAACCGATCACATTATATATTAATCGTTTTTTAGGCGCGCACCGCATAACTCCCGTAAAGTATGATATCCAAGTTTGAAGATATCTTTTACATGTGAACTCATTGATTAAGGAAGAAATAAAAGTCAAAAGGTTAGCCTAAAGATGATTATGAAGTGGACCTACCTCCACGCAGGAAAAAAAGGAAGAAGAAAAAGATCTTAGAATTTGAGTTCATTTGCACATTCACCTACAGCTCATGCTTCTCTCCCCTTTTGATTTCATTCCTTCGTATTTTAGAAATCATGAGGACGACGACGAAGATCTTAACGACAATGGGTACTTTTTTCAGAATTTCTTTTTATTTGACTCCTTTTCTGCACTATTTTTTTCATTGATCACTTTCTGAGGAAATTTATGGAATTTTATGATTTGGGGTTTGATTGTTGAAGTTAGTTATTGAACCAATGCTTTATCTTTATTTTTTTTCCTGGTAATCTGGGGTTTTTGGTGGGTTGATTTTTGGGTATTCTTTGTGATGCAGGAAGCTAAAGTTAGGTTTTTGAGGCAATTCTGATGGAAACAGTTGAAGAATATAGATTTTAGGGCTGCTCTTTTTTCTTACTGAACAAATCTTTGGTGGAAATTGATTTGATATGTGCTTATGTTACAGTGGAGAGTCTTCATTGTTTGAACTAAGAACCCAAAGTTTGAAGCTTTCTAGTTACTTTAGGTTTCCTTTGTGAAAGATTTAAGCTGGTGCTTGAGCTTGGAATTTAAGGTTGTGGGATATCCTGCTGAAGCTTTTGAATGGTTTGATTTTGTGGGTGCTTGTAAAAACTGAGATTAGTTTGCTGCAGTTAACTTTTTTTTCGAAATGGATAATTTGAAGAATCGGCTTAATGATCCTCTTGGTGTGAGCAAGACCGGCAAGAATATAAAGAAGAGCCCATTGCATCAGCCTAACTTTGCTACTAATGGTGCTAGACAGCAGCCTCAGCCTCAGGTTTACAACATAAGCAAGAATGATTTCCGGAGTGTCGTTCAGCAGCTCACCGGTTCACCGTCACGCAATGATCCTTTGCCCAGACCCCCACAGAATCCTCCCAAACCCCAAAGTATGAGGTTGCAGAAGATTAGGCCTCCACCATTGACACCAATGAATCGGCCCCATGTTCCAGCTCAAGTACCTGCCCTTGTCCCAGCTCATGCACCCGCTCCTGCTCATTATAACAATAGCTTGTTTAGACATGGCCAATATGAACAACCATCGTCTGGAGTGTTGCAACCTATGATACCCGTAGATGCTTTTTGGGGAAACACAGCTGAATCTCCAATCTCAGCTTATATGCGATACCTTCAAACTTCTCTTATAGATCCGAGTCCACTTGGAAAACAAGTTCAACCTCAAGTACACATTCCAGTTCCAGGTCAATATCATGTTCTATCACCATCATCAGGTGGCGTAAATGGTTCTGTACCACCATTAATGCCTAATCTCCCATCACCAAGGATGAATGGACCTGCCCTTTTACCCTCACCAACTTCTCAGTTCCTTCTGCCATCACCTACTGGTTATATGAATTTGCTCTCTACTCGATCGCCTTACCCTTTGCTTTCTCCCAGGGTTCAATTTCCTCCGAAGACTCCCAATTTCGGTTTCTCACCCATGGTTCAGTCGGGGATTTTAGGTCCAGGGCCTCAACCTCCAGCTTCCCCTGGTCTCGCATTTCCATTGTCACCTAGTTTCTTTTCCTTCCCAAGTCCTAGATGGAGGGGTTAACAATCCAAGTTATACTTGAAGAATTAGGACCTTCTTCATGAGGATCATCCCCTTCTCATGGAGATTCAATTGTGAAAATATATTGTATACTGCTGGTGTAACGAGATGTCACTTTAAAGTAGAGTAGGTAGGATCACAGGTTTAGGCAATCTTGTTGAAATATTTATTGTTTACTTGTACTGCTAAATCCTGCTAAATCCTAATTAATTTTAGTTAAAACTTTTGTTTATTTGAGTGTCATTTAGCTATAAATCATTCAAGCATTCTTCATGTTCATCTTTCAATGTTTTCGAAAAGGAAGGTTCATGATGTTAGATAGGGTATTTTCTGGAAAATGATTTATGTGAGTTGAATGGAGGAGTATATAGATAAACCTTGGAAATATTCAGTTCTTAACCCACAATTGAGATATTTGAAAATCCTTGAGAAATCAAGAATGTCAAAGCTATATAAAACATTTTCCCATTTCCTAATACACCTACAAGATCATAATCATTCATAGCAATCTTGACATAACAGATGAGATTATGGCGAAATTCAATAAGAAAATTGAAATTAGGATGTCCAAGCATATCAATGGAAAGCAAACTAAAAGGCAGATCCATTAGCAACCCTATTTTCCAATGTGACCACTTGGGAGATACCTTTTTCCCACTTTTGCTGCATATTATTTCTTTCTTGCTGCTCCTTTTGTGCTTAAGAGGATTCGGATCTTTCTTCTTTTGCGGTAGCATTGTTTCAGATTCTTCCTGTGTGAAACATGACAATCGAATAGAATATTCTATTCTGTGACATGCAATGCACTAGTTTCCCATCAAGACCTGAATGCAGGGAAGCATTGGTTACCTGAATTTCAGACCTGGAAAGCAGGGGTCGACGAGCTTCCTCCCTGTGAAGTTTATTCGAGTTGGTGAAGGTCGGTAATGAGCGAGGTATGGGTTGCCCTCTGGATCCTTGGCTGGAAGGCGCATAACCGAACGTCGATGTCGTGGTGCTCAATGTGCTACTGGATTACAGATCCAAACATAGCTACAACAAGGCCAAGATGATAATTAATATCATTCCGAAAACACATGCTGCTGGAAACCGGACAAGTTTATGAAGTTAGAACCCATAGTTTTACCTGAAAAAGTCTATGTTCAAGAGATGTCACCCTATCCAAAAACGACCCTTTGAAATAAGGTTACCTCATCGCCAAATCTAATGGCAAGCATACTTTTTCCATCCCTTTCTGCAAACTTATTTTCCCTTCTAAATATTTCATCTGTATGAAAAAAACCCAAAGCATAAAACATGAAGGTAGATTAGTTTTTGAGATACGAGGCTCACCATGAAATCCAAATGATCCAACCTGGAAACGAGAGGCATTGAGGACTGTTGAGATGTTGTTCCATTTTCCATTGGATAGTAGAGAGGGGAGATTTGGGGTTTAAAATGATTGAAACAACTGATTGTGTTATTGTAAACCAATCAAGTCTGGAAGCGGTTACATATTCCCTCCATTTTCTGTCACTTTATTCACTCTGCCTCGCAAGTCGTGCGCTAATTCGTTATGGTACGTGGCCCAAAAATTATACATTGTCTCCGAGGTTAACAAAACCTTTAGAATTTCGTTCACTTGAAATAAGTAAATGGAACCCTTAACAGTGTTTCTCTTTTTTTACAATGAGTGAAATGTAAATTTTTAACCGAAGTAAATATTATAAAAAAAAATCGTTGAAAAATAACTTTGCTCAGAAAATAAAAAACATAAGTTGCTAGTGAAGATAATGTTTTTAGAGAAGAAGAGAGAATGTTGTAAATGAATGGCTGTAACACCTAATATCCGACCGGGAGGATCCTATCCGAATATCGAATGCTACATTAACTACCAAAGTGACCCAGAACAGAATACCTAAACATGCTCTTATTTTTTTCCTTTTAATTTATTAATTGTTAATTTCATTTCATGCATCAGAGGAAGCATTAAAGTAACCATACTCATAGTGGACAAGAAATCACGTGTCATGCTTTTAAATCTATGCCAAACAACTAAATATATCTCAAGAGTAAAATAGTCATTTCATGCGTCACAATAAAACATGTTTTAAAAATGGAATCTAAACATGCCAAGTTCCTAAGAATAGTTCATATAGACATCATACAAATCTTTGTTCAATTTGGAATTCTATAACTGCCTTAATTTCAATTTCTAAATTTAGGGATCAAATGGTAAAATTTAACAAAATTATGATACCAAGTTCAAAATTTATTTTTACAACTCCTATATGATATTCAATTCAATTTAAGTTTACCTTTAAAGCTTCAACTTAATTAGATTACAAATTTATCCTCAATTGGCATACTAAAGATTAAAATGAAAATTTTAAAATAATTTCTATATTGACAGGAAATTACCATATTACATATTCTCATGTGAAATTAATTTTTTTTATACATTTTTTTTTCATTTCTCTTTTTTATATTTTATCTGTAACATACTAATTCAGTTAACTGATGTATGATTGTAGCAATAATGCTTACTACAATTTCCTTTTGTAATACATAAATCTCTGATTATAAGCTTTATACCAGACGCTTTTGAAGTACCTTTCCTCCGACGTCCCAACTAAGGTTGTAAATGATATATTTACATTTAAAGTTTTTGAGTTCGAGTTGAGCTCGAGCTCGACTCGGCCCGTTTACACCCCTAGTCCCAAGTATCACCTCTCCAGCCCTCTTCTACCTTTATAACCTCTCATGCCTTTCCCTTGAGGGTCGTTTGGTTCACGGCATACAACATTACGAGAATGGAATCTTTATTCCCCGTTTGGTTGGCCGGTAATCTTATTCTCGATAATATTTTATTACCAACAGTGGATATTTTTGGATATATTACAGGGAATGTGATTACCCCACTTAGGTATTGTTGGATTACCGGTTTTTGGACTAAAATGTCCTTAATTTTTTTTTTCAAATTTATATTTATTATGTAGTTGAATAATAAAAATTCTACGAATGTTAAATTATAAATTTATCCTTAAACTATTTTAGATTTACAAAAAAAAAATCCATAATTATAATTTTATATGAAGTTCAAGGGTTAAAATAAAATTTTACCATTTCATTAAACCATTTATCTTTTCAATTTTATAAAAAAATTATATAAATTTTATGAATTTAAATTTTTTAAAGAAAATATATAAATTAATTATAGTAATATTATAGTAGAATTCAACTTGTTAAAAAAACAAATATATAATAAGAACAATTTGGTAAAATATACATTTCAATAATCTTTTATTCCTTTAACCAAACACAGTAATCTTACATTCCTACTAAATCAATCAAACACAAAATACAACATTCTCAGTAATCTTATTCCCTGGTAATATTTTATTCCACTGGTAATCTTACATTCTGTGAACCAAACGCATTCTAATAAATTGATATATTTTAAGGTGAGACTCTAGGCGTTTTTTCCCAAAAAATCACCGGTAACCGGTATATTTACCGATCTAACACCGGTCATACTATATTCCGATTTAACACCCTTTGCAGTAAGGCACGCCCCTTGCAGCGCGCTATACGCTGATTTGGCGTCACGTGGGGTAAGACACGCCTCCTGCAACGCGTCTTATGCTGACATAGATACACATGTGAACGGGCGGGGTAATTTGGTAATTAAGGGTATAGCACGGCGTAGGGGCCGCGCCTTACCTGTGATTCTGACACGCGTCAGAAAGGCGCGGCCCCTGGCCCGTGCTATACCCTTAATTACCAAATTACCCCCACCCGTTTACACCCGTCATCCCTCCCTATAAATACTCCATTCTCAATCACTTTCATCACACCAAATTCTCTCTCAGCTTCTCTCAAACACTCTTATGTTTTATTATTAAGGTATATTTTCTTATATTTAGTATTTTTTAGTAATTTATTTAATTATTTTAATTATTTAATATTTTATTTAATTAATTTTTTTACAGATATAAAATGGAAGGCGGTCTACTTTGGTTGGATGGAAATCATATACCTCGACACTTTGCTGATACGGTAACATTTTAACGTTTTAATTTAATTAATTAATTTATTTAATGCATGACTATTAGTTTAAAAATTAATTTATAAAATTATTTATATTTTAGGAGAGAGACCGTATATTATATCCTTTTATTATGAACCTTAAGTTAGTTATACATACTCGTGTAATGCCGTATTTAGTAGAGGATGGATTCGGTCACCTAGGTATATATCACGCTTGAGGATGTTTCTATGCACTTGGGGCTTTCGGTGGATGGAAGTGTGATATAAGGGATAACTTCCGGTTCTTGGACTACTTTGTGCCGGGTTAGTCTAGGACGTGTCCCGAAAAATTTTAACGGTGGACGGATACCGTTAAATTGGTTAGATGCCAATTTTCCAGAGTTGAGCGAGGACGCGTCTGACGATGAAGTTAAACAGTATGCACGAGCATGCATACTGCAGCTGATAGGAGGGTTGCTGATGCCGGACAAATCTCGCAACCAAGTTCACTGTATGTGGTTGCAACATCTTGGCGACTTTTATCTGGCCGGATCACTCAGTTGGGGCTCGACAATTTTGACTTTCCTATACAGGGAGATGTGTCGAGCTATTGACTGCAGGCGTAATGCTATCGGCGGATGTCTCCTGCTGCTGCAGTCTTGGGCATGGTATCGATTTCCCTTTTTATGTCCCGTTGTCAAGAACCCATTCGTATTTTCGCTATTCCTGAGGTAATTATAAAACTGATTTTGTATATTAATAATTTTATACAGTGAATAAGAAATTATTTTTCTTACCCATGCGCACAATTAATTGACGCATGCGCACAATTAATTGACGCTCATCATTCTTCTTGTACCTTACATGGTAGTTCGCAGCAATGTGTCGGAGGCAATACCTATGTTGGACAAAGGGTGGTTGCCATATTGGACCCAAAGACTACATTGCTGCTTTGATCCCAGCTCCGCGATCTGAAATGACACAGATGTTTCCCTCGTGATAACACGTGCACGTAAATTTTGGAGGAAAAAACCCAAGAATCTGTATCTTCTCTTTCGACAAGAGAAAAAGTAACTGGAAGAATGTTACGATTGCCATCTTGGACAACTGCCAATAATAAAACTTGCTTGTATTTTCCATACAAGAAAGTCTCGTCGATCTGGACTACAGGCTTGCAGTATTTGACAGCATTAACGCACTGTGAGTAAGTCCAAAAAACCCGGTAGAATTGGCATCGATCGTGGAGAACTCGATCATTATGGTATGCATAGGAGGTTTCAAAGTCCACAATTGTCCCAAGATTCAAACTCCACACCAGCCTAAACCAGCCTGGAAGTTCGTTGTAAGATGCATCCCATTCGCCATGAAGTTTGACAATGACATTTTATTTTGCCAACCAAGCTTTTTTATAGGAGACAGTGTACCCATACTGCGATTGTATAGCTGAAATCAACACAACAACAACTATATGAGAGCTTGCTTTCACCATGGGCATTATGGCTTGACATATCACTTCAGAGTCCAAGTTGGGATGATCTTGGTTGACCCCTTCAGCACAACATGTGTAAGGACTGTTGTATATTGTTAGTTCCCATCTGTTATTTTTCCTCTTCCTCTTCGATACGCGAACCATCCAATTGCATCCGTTTTCGCGTCGGGCACAGTAACATACATATTTTTCAGTCGTGGAGCGGTTGACTCTGGACTGAACAGAATTACGGATATTGTAATTTTTGATAGCATCCATCGCTTCTTCCTTGCTTGAAAACTTCATGCCTAAAGATAACTCACCATTATTTATTGATGAGTAATATCCATAGTCACCGAGATGAGGTATATCCGCAAATTCTGGCCTGTACATTGCATCATAATCAGCTTCATATATGTGTGCTAGAGGGTCAGTTTGTGCCACATTTGCTGGAACTTCATCTACATCGTCGAAGTTTAATTGCGGTGATTCTAGGTGAATGAATAGTCCAGTCTCAGCACCATCTGTACCAGGCTCACGAAGCGGTTCTTCTGGTGGAGATGATGGTTTCTTCATGCTCTCCATATTTAGGTCGAAGAACCTACTACTTGCACGTCTTCCCCTTGAACTGGAGGTATATCGACATTCAGATCAAAAAAGCTCGCAGTCGAATGCCTCCCCCTGAGCTTGAAGCCATCGTGTCAAATGGAAATTGCACAGATGGTTACGTCGATGACATCTCCATATTAAGGTCAAACGGATTTGTAGATGAATGTCTTCCCCTTGAACTGGACGCGATGTTGCCATACGGATTGTTCGTCGACCCACCTCGGTACATATCGTAAGGAGTTACGGATGAATGTCTCCCCATTATGGCATTAAAATCATTACACATTACTATCGTCGGGCTGTCAACTTGATCAACTTGTTCAGCCAGCCCATAGTGGGAGCTTAATGATTGACCCCGAATGACACGCACTTGAATAAAATTTGCATACATCTCAATATCGGCGTCTAAATAATTACTTTGAGCTTCAACCATCATTTCAACATCATCATTGTTCAAAAGTTCGAACGCTGTATAAGTTAATAGCAACAATGATGTTGGAAATCTGTACTGCAACGACGACATTCTTCTACTACTTCCAATATAAATCTTCCTCGAAATCTTCGTTATCAGCTCCTCAAGAGTTATGTTTCTCTTCAATGATATTTTAACAAGCTCATTTGATACGAAAACAACGCTAATTTCTTCTTCTCGAATTTCACCATCATAATAAACAATAGTTGAAAGTCGTGCCATTCTTTGAGTTTAAAAGTGCGGTATTATTATATCTGCAAAAAAAAACAACTGAAACAATGTTGATTAAATAAATAATATATGAACGAAAATATAACATAATAAAATTTTTACACATAAACGTAAATAATTTAAATAATATAATTTTATATTATTACCTGTATCGTAAAACTATTTCGACATATATTCCCGCTTTCTAATTTTACAAACACAGAAATTAATTGACAACAATTAGTATAATATTTTTTCAAATAATCATAATAAACAATAAATATAATAAAAAATTTATCACAAAATTACCTTATAACGAAAAATCGCACGAACTTCTGAATAAAGTATGAGAAAATTATCAGAATTATTGACTCGTTGATGGAATTATTGTATTAATTTATAAGTTGAGAGGAGAGATGTGAGGAGATGTGAGGAACTTAACCCGGGGAGAAGGCTATTTATAGCCGATAAAAGTTGTAACAATTATACAAGGCGTGGTACCTACCCCGCGCTATATATAATTATAAAGGTCAGGCGCGGCCCCTGACCCGCACTATACCCACGTGTATCTGTGTCAGCATAAGACGCGTCGCAAGGGGGGCGCCTTACCTCACGTGACGCCAAATCATCGTATAACCTTACTGCAAAGGGTGTTAGAGCGAGAAATATAGTCTGACCGATGTTAAATCGATAAATATACCGATTACCGATAATTTTTTTAAGAAAAACGCCGAGACTCTAAAGGTATCAACATGATTAAACAATCTCAACTTAGTTGCCAAAATGTGTCACGTCAAACTTCTAAGATTGTAGTAATTGCTGCTAACGACAGAGTGACCTATTTATTACAAGACGAAAATATTAATGACAGTTTCATTATTTTTAAGATTTTAGTGCTTAAAATTAAAACTTACTCAGACTTCAATGACCATTTTTATAGTTTACCCTAGATTAAATTGACTAAAGATGACAAACATGAAACATGATAGTTTTCCTAAATTGTTAAGCCGAAGAAGAAGACACACCACAAAGTGTGGGAGGCGAGCATTATCGCTACATGTCATTAGAGCATTGATCAGCTTAGATTTTCCCCACCAAAACCCCAAAGGATTACACTAAACTAAATATCAATCAAACCTTCCTTTCCACTTGAAACAGCTTCTCCACCACCAAAGAGGAATACTGAACCCAAACAAACTATGGAGATCCCCGTACTATCATTTTCATCCAAGACGACGCCGTTCTGGGGTTTCTGTTGCGTTTCTTCTTCTTCCTCCTCTAATTCAAATTTGAGGTTGCTTTGTGAGTTTGGGTCGAGGAAGAGGAGAATGTCGATACGCTGCGCAAAGGCGTCCGTGGAAAGGACCGGTGAAGCTGCGATTAAAGAAAGCGAGAGCTTTACCGGAAGCGCCATGGGAGTTACCACACTGGATCAAAGCTTTACTGAAGATTTTCCTATTTGGGATAAAATTGGTGCTGTTGTTAGACTCAGCTATGGAATCGGTAATTTTTTTGCTTCCTGCTTTTTTGGGTTTTGTTCCAAAATGATAGATTTTGAGGGGAAATTATTGCAAACATTGATTAAAGCTTCAACTTTTTTATATTTATATTCCTTCTGTTAAAGCTAATGGCCCCATGTCTTGTTTTTCTCTTTTAAAGTCAAATCATAAAATGATTTTGAGTTTCAATTTCAAGTAACATTTTCTTCTATGAGAAGGAAGGCAGATGTCAAAGATGGCCACTGTTTTATTTTGGTGCTCTTGTTTGGGTAAAACATAGTTCTTAGTAGCAATAAACAGTTCCGGCTTCTGATTTTTGTTGTGCTTTGTATGTGTGTTTAGGGATATATGGAGCAATGGCTTTAGCTGGGAGGTTATATGCTCGATTACCGGAATCGACTCCATGGGAGGTTTTCACCCTTCATTAGATGCTATTCTTGAAGGACTTGGTTATGCAGCTCCTCCAATCATGGCCCTTCTTTTCATATTAGATGTATGTTCATTATTTGCTTGTCACTTTATAATTTGTTTTCTACCTAATTGATTAGAAAATCTTGAAAAACATTAACCATGTACTGGAGATTTATGCCTTTGAACTCTTGGTAAAGATTATTGATTTGGGTGTATGCTTATAAGGAATGTAAAATTAGTTCAGGTCGCATTCTAGTTTTTATAAAATGGATTTTCAGATTGTGTTCGTGTTCATAAGTTTGTGTTTATATTTTGATGAACTTGTGTGGTCACAGGATGAAGTAGTGAAACTTTCTCCTCATGCTCGTGCAATAAGAGATGTGGAGGATGAGGAACTAAGGAGCTTCTTTTATGGAATGTCACCTTGGCAGGTAAACCAACTTAAATGTATTTACTGCTTAGATATCGCCTTTCACATGCCTCATCGTTATTGAAGCAATGACAATAAACCGGTTTCACTTTGCACAAATTTCGCAGTTCATACTTATAGTTGCCGCAAGCTCAGTTGGAGAGGAGCTTTTCTACAGGGCTGCTGTTCAGGTTTGTCATCTTGAAAACTTTTCATAGCTATATGGAAATTCGTAAAAGTTTTTCCATCTCACAGATCTTGTATGCTAAAAGTTGTACGTTCTGCTATAATATTCTCGGGAACCTTGCTATGCATACTTGTTTGATTTTTATGTTGAACACGTCACATATTCGATATCTGGATTATGAGCTTTTCTCAACCCTGCTCTACCTATAATGAAAATAAACTGATAAAAAAATCGCTCTTTTTTGGAAAATATTTAGGGAGCATTGGCTGATATATTCTTGAGAGGCACTGATTTGGTTTCGGATGCTCGAGGAATGGCATCTTTGGTATATATTATGTTCTGCAAATTGTATATTCTTTATGTTGTAATAATTCTTTTCCCCCCTCACAACTAAGTTCTGTGATTTTGCTTGTTTCTCCATGATTACAGACAGGTGTGCTACCACCCTTTGTTCCATTTGCTCAGGCATTTGCAGCAGTAATAACAGCTGCTCTTACAGGTTCTCTATACTATGTGGCCGCCTCTCCGAAAGGTAGATTCTGGAACTGCCCTTTTTGAGAAACTTTTAGTTATCCTCAAAAGTTTTAAGTTTTTTCACTTCTTCCTTCCCTTTTTCCCATCTTCAGATCCTACTTATGTAGTTGCACCGGTTCAACGATCCGGTTCTGCTCGTGAAGATCTAAAAAAGCTATTCGCAGGTAAGAGAAGATCCCTAATAAATCATATTAGTAGCTGCCCGTGAAGATGATTGCATCTCCGGGAACGAAGTGTGGTGATCAGCAGCTACTTTTTTTCTGTAACCATTCATCACCTAACTAATTTTCGGCAAACGTGGTGCAGCCTGGTATGATAGGAGACAAATGAAAAAGATCTACTCTCCCCTTTTGGAAGGAATTTTGGCCCTTTACCTCGGATTCGAATGGATCGAGGTAACGATTTTGTTGCATTATTTAAGTAGTCGAAGAATCAAACCAAACATTTTCATTACATCAGCTAAACTAATCTGGCTTCTTAACATACTGCTGCTACCTTTGACAGACAAACAACATTCTTGCACCTATTATCACTCATGGTATATACTCCGCCACTATACTCGGACATGGTCTTTGGAAGATACACGACCACCGGAGAAGGTTACGCCAGAGGATTCAACAGCTCAAGTCGGAAGGAAAGAATTCAAACAAACTGTGAAGGAGCTGTTGAGGGATGGAGGATTTTGTATATTTACAGTCTACAAAAAAGTAGAAATACTATGGATTATATGTACAATCACGTTGTATTCTAACAGTTGTGCAGAAGAAAATCAGGGCACACCCAATGTATCAAATAAATTAACTGTATTTACACAATAATACCAGTTTTCTTTCCAATATGCTTTGCAAATGATGCCAAGAATATGTCAAGCATCAAACTTTATAACATTCCAAGAATTAAATGTTTTTGTGGGTGCGAAAGAGAATTTGAACAAGTTAAAGGAATCATTGTCTGAAATTGACAATGCTCTTTGGCCGTATGTGAAACAGTGGAAGGAATTAAGAGTTTTGATAATCACTTGTGCCGCTATTAAGCAAACACGTCTCCTTATAGTGAACTTTGATGGAAATAGAGGCGGTCCGACTTTTATATTTTGTAATGGAAATATTGAGTTCATTGCATTACAATTCCTTCAATTATGACTTTCATTTTAAACTAGTCTTTAAACGTATAAACATTTTAATTTTATCCTTGAACTATGACAATTATTCTAAATTAGTCCTCAAACTTTTGAACATTTCAATTTCATCCTCAAACTATGATCTTCATTCTAAATTGGTCCCCAAAACTTTTTGAACATTTCAATTTCATTCCAAATTATACATATATACTAATCACATCCCTTGTAATAAAATCGTTCGGCCAAGTTATATTATTATATATTTGAAACAAAATAAAACTTAGGTTAAATTATGGTTGAAACTAATTACATATTTGGATGAATTTGGGGGATGAAATTGGAAGATTCAAAAGTTTGAAGATCAATTTAGAATAAGATTTATAGTTTAGGGATGAAATTAAAATATTTAAAAGTTTAAGAACTAATTTATAAAGATAGATATAATTTAAGGATGAAATTAAAATATTTAAAAATTTAAAAAAAATTAAAATAATCATAATTTGAAGATATATGATACAATCAATTCGAAAATAGATTTAGAGTAGAGGTGGTCCAATTCAAAAGGCACTTTGATGAGCATGTTTGAGCTTTACCCAATCCAAAAGATAATGGACTTTTACTCGTTTATTTTACAACCTTTGAAGGGGAGCCCAGTTTTCTAATACCCTACATTTTGTGTCCAAAATGATTATAGTAACGAGTTCTTTTAGGGTGCGTTTGGTTCACGGAATATAAGATTACCAGTGAGAATACGATTATCGGAATGTAACATTACCAAACACATTACTGGGAATGTTACATTACTGTGTTTGGTTTGTTTGACAGTATTGTAAGATTACATTGTTTGGTTGAAGGAATAAAAGATTATTGGAATATATATTTTACCAAATTGACCTTGTTCTATATTTTTTAACAAGTAAAATTTTAAATATTTAAATAAAAATATTTATATCAAAATTCATCGATAATATATTTAAATAAAAATTATTTATATAAATGATCGATAATATATTATTTTATTATTTAAATATATCATGTATTATTTTAATTTTAATTAATATTAAATTTTACAAAATTTATTTAAAAATATATTAAAATTTTACTTCAACATTTAACTAAATGTTCAATATTAGGGATTTTTAACTTTCACTATGATATTGAATCGACCATTACAATGATTCCGTTAGGTAATGTTTTCTACAAAAAATAGCTATGACCATTAAAAATAAGTTTTCCATTCTTGTTGTCGAAGATTTATTAGATGAATTATTAGGGGTTAAATATTTTTCAAAAATCGATCTAAGGTCTGACATTACCAAATCCGAATCAAGAAAGATGATATACAACAAAACTACTTTTAGAACTCACCATACTCATTTTGAATTCAAAGTCATGCTAATTGGTCTTACGAATGCCCAACCACATTTCAATCTCTAATAAATGAGCTTTTTGGACCATATTTGAGGAGGTTTGTTTTCGTTTTCTTTGATGATATATTAATTTACTCTGACAGTTGGGACTTACATTTACAACACTTAGAAATAGTATTACAATTACTACAAACTAGCAGTTTATTTGTCAAAAAGAGAAAATATTTTTTTTGAACACAAAACGGTTGAATGTATGGGACACATTATTTTTGTCCAAGGAGTTGCAACGGATCCTAGAAAACACTATTTGAATACCAGCCAAACATTGTCTGAATCCATCATTTTTATCTTGATGCTATTTTAACTAGTCAGGGTTCTACTACAGAAAGTATCAACTCTGCTTCCCTTTCATTTTTCATGTATCAAGCTGAAACACTGTCCGAATCTAGCTATTTAGGCAACTGAATTTTACAATTACAATCGTTAGCCAAAAGGAATATGAATGTTTTATTCATGGTCTAAAGAAACTTGGGAATTCGGATTTAAAACACACCAATGAAATTGAATCAATAGCACCCACAAGAGCATATGCTAGCCACAAAGCAAACAAGGTACCACTTCCATATAATATGATTGAATATGCATCTTCATTGTCAAGCTGCAGTGTTTAGTATTCCAATCATCTGAATTGATTCAGAAACAATTAGAAATGGAAAGTACTTGTAAGAAAATAAACAAACTATAAAAAAAGCTCTCAAAGTATGATGAATTGAATATGAGCAAACTTACAACACCGTTTGAAATTGAATTCTTTTTAAACTAATTATAGAAACAGGGATAAAGAGGGACAAACATATTGTATGATCGGCCAAAATTACGGGGAAAGCTATCTATAAGAATTGAAGAAAGAAGAAAATGAATTGGAAGTAATCATCACAGCAACCAAATTGCAAATTCATTAAAGAAGTTAACTAATACATAATGAACAAAATCTAAGCAAGGCAAAGAACAGAAAAGAAGTGGTTCTAACCTTCACTAAGGTAAAATCACAAGATATCATTTCGGGGAAAAAGATATGTGCAAAGGGAATATGACCATCTAAAGATCTTAATATATAATGTAACCACAACAGCTGAGCTCACATCTATCTCAACATCGAAGAAAGGAGGTGGACTATGACCCATTCGAAGATATAGAGTAAACGCAACAAATTCTTTATAGTTTGCAGAAACTTATACTGTATATAGAAAATAATAACCATATTGACAGGCAATGCCTCCTACCACAAAATTACTTTTAGCAGTCCAACTCAACTAACCACATTGAATATAAGTTAAGATGCATGGAGATTTATATTTACTTCTCTTATTATCGGTAAATCAAGGAAATTAGAAGTAGAAATCCCAAATATCAGGAAATTTCAATGCTAATAATGAGTCATCAAGGGCCAAAAAGGAATAGCTCACACAACTGCACAACTACCGCACCAGCTAAAGCTAATATTACCCCACTAATATTCATAACCTGCTATAAGCGAAGATAACAAATATATATTGAGCCTTAAAGCTAATATTACCCCACTAATATTACCGTACCTTGTTTCTGATTTGTTATTATTATTGTTAGCAAGGGATCATGTATGAACTATGGACAATGAACTTTTAGCAAGACTGTTTTTCTTTTATTTCAAAATAAAAGATAAAATAAATTATAGTAGAAAATTTCATAAAAGATAAAAGATATTTCACAAGACGGATCCTTAAAGCAAGAAACAAAACCCAGACCATCAAATCAACTAAGGATGAAGATAAACAAGTCAAAAGAAAAACCCATAGAGCAAAACAATTGATCATCAATAAGGGGGAAACCCATGAACAAAACTGAATGATAATCAGAAAATGAACAGATATTGGGGAAGATGAAACATAGAAGAAACATCAAAGAAATTGAAGATTAAACAAAGAAAAAGTAGATATGTAAACTCACATCCTTGCTTGATCGTTTTTAGCTTTCCACAGAATAAGCTTTCAGGAGGAGCAGCGATCGCGGTGGGAATTTCACAGAATCAAGCAAAACGAAGGGAGAAGGTTATTTTAGACAAGGGGGACGGGAATAATGAAATACCTAAGGAAGAGAGGGGATAAACATTCCCCGGAAAACAGAAAAAAATTTATTGTTGGTATTAGTTTTTAATTGGCACTTGGTAATGTGTCCCCATCCAAATGTGGGTATATCTATCTGGGAAAAAAATATTCCTCCCAGTAATGCATTATACTAGGGATGGTAGAATGACCTGAACCCGACGGGGAAACCCGAAACCTGATCAAGTTCGGGTCGAGTATTGGGGATTTTTTTGGGTCGGGTTTGGGGCAAGGTATCCCTGCCCCGCCCCGATTATATATATATATAATATTTTATATTTTTTTATATTAATTATATATATAATATTTTTGGGTTCGGGTTCGGGTTCAGTTTTGAGTATAATATTTCGGGTCGGGTTCGGGGAAAAAAATTCCCGACGGGTCGCCCCGATAAAAAATGCGACGGGGATTGGGTCGAGGTCGGGGATGGGGCGAGCAAAACTCACCCCGAACCCGACCCGTTGCCATTCCTACATTATACCGTGAACCAAACGGGCTGTTAGGGTTAATGAAATATAATAATTTTATTGAATTTATTAATGATATGTTTTAATAGGTTTAATTGAAAAATAAGTCCCCAATCGTGTGTAGAGTTTTTTTAAATAGTGTTGTTTATTATTTCCGGTGTCTAAAGTTTTATTATGTTATCATTTTAAGGCTATTTTGTCAAAAATGCTGAAAAAAATCCATCAATAAATGGTTGATTGAGACATGGAATTAATTTATGATTAATATTAATTTTTCAAAAAATATATTAAATTTGTTTAAAAAAAATCAACCAATGATTTCTTCGACCAAACACTCATTTATCACCAACAATTCGATCCATGGACCTCTCGGGTCAACTTGCACCCATTGACTCAAATCTAGGGCGTACAGGAATTAAAAAGTCCTCCCAAATCGAATTGTACTTGTTGTCATCGAAAGGCCCACATCCGAGAGGCCCAAGTTATCAAAGTAAATGGGGATCTAATCAGGTTAAGGATTCAAGAATCTAAGGTAAATTCAAGTTGTATTAGGACTTTTCCTTATGGATAAGACTTACTTTGAGTTGTATTAGGAGTTTGCCTTGTGGATAAATTTTTTACTCTTAGTTGAAGGAGTAAGTTAAGTCAAATTAAGACACCATTAAATGTAAGGGGAATTTAGTATAAATACAAGTCCTCACCTCAATTGTGAATAGTCTGATGAACTAATAAAGATTAGCATGAGCATTTAGGCTCAACTCTCTCTCTCTCGACATTTTTACTAAGAGTTCTCTTATTTTATTTCCACTAATTGAATCTGTCAAATTCTTCTAAGTCAAGGTACATTTTTAAGGTCTCAATTATCCAAGTTCGAAGACTGATTTAGGCACACAATCCATGTCTCAACGCCTAAAGCCGCACGATTTGCTAGTTCAACTCTAGCTTTGTAACACTTTAGCGTGTTGTTACCAGTCTATGTTGTTTCCCTCATGCCCCTCGCCTTTGCTCCTTTTGAAATCAAACCCTTCAACTCGAGCCACTCGCAGTGTTTTTACGTGTCCCTCGGCAGTGCTCGAGTGTCTCATTAGTCATCATACCCTGCTCGAGTTTCATGTGTGCACACTACTGCCTAACCACATCCTCCATAGGCTCATTACCGCTCTCCTCACTCTTTCATTTTGAACCCCCACCAGCTCCACACCACCCATTGGTCAGCCTCTTTTGATTCTTGCACACCCTACTAGTCACCCGAGCATTTCTACGCATCTTGATGTCGCACGCTCTCTGTGTGCTGCTGCCCAACTGTCGATCCTCTGCCTTCACTCATGTGAGAACCGTGCCTATTATTGACACTCATTGGCTACCTAACGTGAATCCCCTTTTACTCGATGAAATCACTCCTCGCCTCAATTAGGTATAGAGTATCGATCTTTAGCATTAATTTGAAATGAATATTCCTAATACCAAATTATTAAAAATGTGATTGGGTTATCAATAGTAATTCTCTCATCTAGAATTAAATATTTGGGTTAAATGAACCCATCAAGTGGCCTCAGGGATAAAATGAAATGTCATTTTCTTTAGAGGTCTCTTGGGTTTGAGTAGCTACGTCTGCAAAGTGTTTGTATTGTCAATTGGTTAAGAAAATTTTAAATAAATACTACATTGTAATCACACCATACTAATAAAACAAATATTTAGGGTAAATGGTTGTATTTGAGGTTTTGGGTATTGATTAGGGATTCTATTATTGATTGTAGGATTTGATCGAGCACTGTCCATCTTGCCTACCTCACCCACTAGGGTACTCGATGTGAAATCGGGTAATCAAAAGGTCACTCTGATATCACTTGGCACGTAACCATTACTCTCTTCCCAAAAGACATTTATGATAGGATGTGCAACACTATTGTTGATAAAGTCCATGGCCTCTATTTTCCTTTTTGACATGAGATTCATGTCCTTCACCTCCCCAAGAAGTGACATTCTTCTTCACTCAATCTCGTGACATCATCATCACGAGCCATCATCTACCCTGTCTACCCTACCCATTGAGACACTCTGTGTAAACTCAGACTGTTAAAAGGTCATTATAATATCACTTGTTACAAAGTCATTATCCTCTACTCAAAAGACATGTCTAATAGGACGTGCAATGCTACCGCTTATAAATTTCAAGACCTCCATTTTCATTTTTGATGTAATGTATTAGACACATATATTTACAATTTAATTAATGTATTTTCTTATATTATCATATTTGAACTAATATTTTATGCTTAAATTAATGGTTAGGTTTATAAAATAGTATGATTGATACATCTTTAATACTATAACAGGATGATTGATACAACGATACAAAACTCGTCCCCTCTCTCTTTATCCATTGAATTTGATTCCGGAGCTAGTAAGGACATTAACTATCAGAACATAAAGTAGAAAATCTTAAACCACACGGCCACCAGATCTGAACTATAGGGATGCAAAACTGGTGTCACGTAGGATCGTTAAGCCCCGAAACCCACATGGGAACGCATTGATGTTTGAGCCTCACGTCAATAACATGTGCTCCCAGAGTGTCACGAATCACAATATTCTTTGTGTATGCATGGCCAATTGCCTGATGTAAACTACAATTGCTCTGCTCTTTTCCCACCTTTGACCTCACTGATTTTCTTTATTTCTTTTCTTGCTGAACAAACAGAGGTTAAAACACAATCTGCAAAGCTGACCTAAAAGTGAAGGAAATATAGTTTAAACAAGTGCATGTACATATCCTGCATTCTTGGGAAAACATCCTCTGAAGGAATAACATTACTTTCATGTAAAAGCTGCTGCTGCTGTGTGTGAAGAAATAAACAATAATTAACACCATGTGAAGGCCAAATGCAACTGGTTCATCTCATGTACTCATTTCTCTATACTAAACCCTTCGTCAGCAACATGAATTAAGTGACCTCAGTGGTTAAAGAGAGATATTATTTTTAAAGGTCCTGGGTTTGAACATCGAAATAGTTATTATTTTTAAAGGTCTTGGGTTTGAACATCACATTTATAGGAATGTTTGAACGGTTATTATCAAATAATTGAGAGTATTTCGAACATAAATTATCTTATAATCATCTCATACTAGTAAAAAAATGAAACTGCAACATCATTTGTGTCGTGTCTCTTATAATTACGACCCCAATAAAATTACATTCTCTTAAACAACCTGACAGACAACTTATTGATACAAGGAAAAATTTCTTAAAATTAAATTAGGGTTTTCCTTTTTAAGTAACTTAACTGTTTCTTTCCTAATTGTATGTGTTACTTAGCATGAAGAATGTGCTTTAGCTGTGGCAATGGATGAAGAGACAATATATATATATATATATATATATGAATAGTCTGAGGTGAGTATTTCTTTATAATCTTTTTACCCTGCAGACATAGATGCTCGAACCTGATACCTCAAGAGAAAACAACACTCCCTTTAATCATAGAGACCACTCAATGAATTAATAATTGCCATGATTTCTTGACTATGTTTTAAAAATAAGCTCTTTCATTGTACCAATAGATAACCAATGTTTTTAAAAGTAAAGCAAGTATTTGAGAAAATAGAGCAGTCCTTAGTACTCCCAGTTCAATCAAAATGATAATAAAACGACAATCAAGTCTTAATCATCCATGTGGTTCCCTCAATGATCATAGTGTTGTACCCATGATATACATATTTTTATCAATTTTAATTTTTCCTTTTTTCATTAATTAATGTTGTAAACACAATGGAATCCATGCGTCAATGGGGTTTGTTTATTCAAATAGGGTTTTTATATTTTTGCTCCCAGTGTAGGGTCTTTTTGAAAGCTACAAAGGAATATATTAAAAACAATGTCATATGATGTTGTACAAGTTGGCTTTAGTGAAGCATTTTTCAAAAAGATGGGTTTGGAACATTGGTTGTGTGTTCAAAATGATGGTGATGAGTTTTCAAAGTCTTCCAAAAGCAATTAATATACAGCTATATGATTCACAATAGAATTTGTTTGCTAAGACACACCAAAGCTTTAGCACTAGTTTCTCTTTTGCTTGATATTTGCTGCCCTTGTGTAATCAGGGATGAATCAAGGAGGTGACATAGTCGGTAGCTTCCACTGAAAAATTCAAATTCTAATCTAATTTATATTTGTTTTTATATTTTCTATTAATAATATGTTTTTGTCTTCTAAAATTTTATAAAATCGTCCCAGAGCATAAAATCTTCCTTTCGTTCTTCGTACAATCTTGGTATCATATGCCTTCCAAATATCCAAATATAAATCAGTTTTCAGGACCCAGATTTCAGAAAATCAAGCAATTTCCCATTTCACTGTATTATAATAGAAAACAGCAGCTCAAGCATGCATCCATGGTAATCTATGCCTTTCATTTGATGCCTGGAGATATAATTCTAGTACTAATGATAATATCTGAGATTTCAGTTAAGGTTTAAGGTGCTTTAAGTTCAATCAAAATCATCAAAATTTAAGGAATTTTAACTGATTTAATTTTATTATATCTTAGTTAAGGTTTGCGATATATAATGAAGACTATTACCATAATAATTGTTATAAGATAATAGTAAGTTTATTGATCGCAAATAAAAGAGATACTAAAATTTTTGTGTTAAAAAATCCTAAACGACAAGAACCACACTTAAAGGAAGAGAATTTTTATTGACATCAAAAAAAAGAATAATAACAATTAAAGAAGAATACCAAACGAATTGTTATTATTCTTTAAAGTTTCGGATTCGAACACCAGCAATGTTAGGGGTACGAGCATTTAATCTCAAATAGTTTAGAGTTATCTTTAAACATATACTACATTGTACTTACCCCATATTAATAAATAAATAAATAAATAAAAAGATATGTGGAAACAACTTAATATATACCTCTAATATCTAGTATCTATTTATAGGATAGTTACTTGATTATGAAACTTACACAAAATAAATCCATTCAAACTAATTTTCTACTTTTAGTCAACAACTAATACTAGAAGTATGATTCAAATAGAATTTAGATCATAAAATGTTAAATAAAACTCTAATAGTATCCAACTTTACACAAATTCTACAAGTGTAAGGAGTTAAAAAAAACTCAAATTCAATAAAAAATCCAAACTAAAAAATAAAAAATTATATATCTTAATAAACAAGTTCTCCATCTTGATAGCATATTCTTCACATCTTCTATGAAACTTCTTAAAGATATTAATCAACAATGATTGTCAATCGATTCCGAGTCTTGCCCAAACTTAAACGTATAAGATAACTTAGTCTTCACGTCATCAAGGTGATCATACATGACAACTTTGTGATAGAATTTGTGTGAAGTGAGTGATTGTTATTTATTAATTCAAATTCTAATTGGTAATTAAGTTAAATATTATTGTAACTCTAATGGTTGAAGATTAATTAGTGATTGAGTTTATTTAAATAAGATTCTTATAGAGTAAGGATTCTCGGTAACTAAATTTATTTTCTCTATAAATATAAAGTATGTCTTAGCATTTAAAAGTACGAGAGAATTGTTTTAGATATATATAATCATTTAAAAGTATGAGGTATATATTGTATGTCTTGGGATACAAGAGAATTCTATGTATTTTTTCTTTATGATGTTTATGTTTATAGTTGATTTTTGTTTCTCTCATCTATTGAGGTAGATAAGATCAAACCATATTAAATCTCGTCTTTTGTGTGTCTTATTTTTGTTGATCTCAGATTATTTATTTTTTTACAAATTACTAACCATAATAATTTTTTAAATAGTCAAAAAATGAATATAAAATATATAGTCTTTGTTCAATTTTTTTTTTGTTTTTTACAATGCAAACACACCTTACAAATATAACTGTTCAAACTCGAAATTTTTAAGAAAAACAACACTCTTTTTACTATTAAGTTTGAGTTCTACTAAAAAAATGGCTGTCCCTTGTTCCCATATGTAATGGGGTAAGGGGGAGGTAAGATAGTAGGCTGCCCCCAACACTAGGTTGAGAGCAGCTTCCGTAGGAGACCTCCAAATTATGAAATGCCCTCCATGGGACTCGATCCCACGACCTCAAGGTTAAGAACCTTGTGCTCTACCAACTGAGCTAGATGGTCATTTCAATGTGAAGTAGTAAGAAAATTTTTAGTAGGCCATTTCAATAAAATTACATACAGGTAGTGGGACCACGGATTTAAGCATGGATTAGGGCAGTTAATTACTTGTTTCATGTCCGAAGATGGGAATTAATTAATGGGTTGATGTGGATGTTTTCATTGAGATTATCAAAATATTGTTAATTTGTGTTTTTTTAATTTAGAAAAACGACAAATTAGCACATGAAATTAGACTCCATGCGAGCACTTTGAAGAATCGTATGTATGAATCCTGGACATCTCAATTATTTGGGACGAATATAACAATGTTGACCATATATTCACATTATAATGTTTACCATTATAATGGGAAAGATGCATAACTCTTGTTCTTTGACATATGTGCATGTATTCCAAGTAACATATCCATGAGAATTTTTGTTTACAATTGGTTCAGTTGACATGAATTAAACGATTTTATTATAAAATGATTGAGAATTTTTCAAACATATAGATGATTAGGCAAAACGTACTTGCTCTCTCTTTTCTCCTACCTAATATCATAACAAAAAAAAAACACTATGAAGTTTTGTTCAGATTTATTTTCTTTTAAATTTTATTTATGTATATTTATTCCAAATGTGTCTGGATAAAAATAAATTCATATAGGTATAGGGTATGCAATAAATTTTTTAAATAAATCGTATGTCATTACATTATTTTATTTTTTATACTTATTTTTTCAAAAAATATTGAATTTTTCTATGATTTTTATTTTGAACATCTTAATCATTACTTGATTTTTATTTAATTTTATGAGTAACTATTATCTGATATTAATAAATAAAGTTGAAATATTTTTTGTTCATATTATATTTGTAATTTTTATTAATTTGAGCCTTAAAAATTTATAAATGTATATGATTAAAATTTTGTATCATTTAATTAATGATACTTTTATTTATTTTTAAATATTAAGAATTAAATTAATAAAATTTATAAATTAAACATATTAAAAAAAGTTTTTATTACTTTTATAATTGTTACATTAATAGATAACAATATAATTAAATAAAAATTAAAAATACATAATGGTAAAATTATCTCATAATGTATGATAATACGGTCACTTTGACTCGTATTCTTTTTTTAAGTAGTTCGGGCCCCATCGTTAGTTAATTAACTATCAATGTTTTCCGTTGGCTAGACAGATTTATGTGGACTAGAATGTTGATATGACATGTCCATGTCTCATGTCAATAATTTTATAAAAAATTAATTAATTATATGTAACTATATATATTCATGAAAATATGGCATCACCTCCCTAAACATCATCCTTTAATTTCATGTTATCTGTCACGTTACTAACCCCTCTCTCATTGTGATTCATGTTATCTGTCACGGTACTAACACCTCTCCCGTTGTAATCTCAGTCGGCACCTTGAATCCTTGATGGGGTTTCATGGTCTAAGTCGGGGTTCACCAATAAAAGTAAAAACATGAATAAGAAAACCAATAGTGTCGTAACCAAGTATAGAAACGATTAAATTTTTTAATGTCAAAGTTCATTAGAGAAAAATGGTTCAAAATAACATCAATAAATTTCGAAATCTTCTCACCTTCATTATCGAACAAAAAGGTCACTTAGTTTTATCATTGCTTCGTAGGAACTTGTATTCCTTGCTGTAATAAACAATGTCCTGACCCAAACTGAATTTCACATGGCTCACATCGATGGTAATCAGGGGTAGAACAAAGTCGAGACATATGGGGCCTATGCCCCCAAAATATAAAAAAAATAAATTCTAGACCTTTAAAATTAAAAAAAAAAAATTAATTTAAACTTCTAAATTTTTTAAAATTTTAAGTTGCTATCTCAAATTTGAAGTTTGTCTCTCAAATTCTATCACCAAATTGGTCTCTTAAATTCTATCAAAAAATTCCAACACTTGTAGTCTAATAATTGAGCAATCCTTTAAAGGACAACACAAATGTGCACTTGAAATGACCCACTTGGCAGTCCCCAAATTATCACGATAATGCATTTTCAACCCACTTTGTGTAGGCATTAGACCTTCAATGAGTTCGACTACTGCCATAATATAATTCTTAAAATTCAAACCGTCACTCTAATATCGACGATGAATATAACAAAGTCCACACTAACTTCTTGGACAATGCAACACAATTATAATAAGAATAGAATTCAATTGCACCTTTCATTTATAAAAGAATTCGACTATACTTGTAATCAATTTCATATTATGAGTTCTCATGTCGAAATTACAAGGCTAGCAATGTTTCATAGGTTGAAACTATTTTAGGAATGAATTACTATTTCTCAATACATATTTCTGGAAAAAAAATTATCCACTATATACACAGTTCTAAAAGTTGGAAACCCCCGTTTGCTTAAATAATGTTGTCATTAGAAGAAGGCACAACAACCCTCACTCACCCATTATTTTATGTATAGGTTTAGGCTTTGAGTGAGAAATGGATAGAAGAAACTTTGTTTATTATCCCCTCCCCTCTCCAATTCATCATCTCCTTCCCTTTCCCTTTCCCTTTCCCTTGTTTATTCAAATCCCAGACTGCTTCTTCCCCTTAAAATAAACGAATCCCTCTTGAACAGTTTTTCATCCAAATCCCATAAATTATTTAAAACTTCTTTATTTGCTTATTTTAATCCTTCGTTTTCCCTTGTTTTCTGTTGTCGTTTGATGCTGGCATGGCTGGTCTTGATTTAGGCACTGCTTCTCGCTACTTTCATCAGCTTCACAGACCCGACCTTCACCTCCAACACCAACCCGAACCCGAGGAACAAGAAGCTTCAAACAAAGGTCTTGGTGCTCACTATGGTTCAGCTGAACATCACCAGGACGATGGTTCACACCAAGGGCTGGATTTAGTCAACGCGGGCAACTCAGGTTCGGGTGAGGTCATGGCCCGTAGGGCGAGAGGTCGTCCTGCAGGTTCGAAGAACAAACCCAAGCCTCCGGTTATCATCACGCGGGAGAGTGCAAACACGCTACGAGCTCACATTCTTGAAGTTGGGAATGGCTGTGATGTATTCGACTGTGTCGCCAACTACGCTCGGAGAAGGCAAAGAGGAATCAGCATACTGAGTGGGAGTGGAACGGTGACCAACGTGAGCATTAGACAACCGGCTGCAGCTGGAACTGTGGTTACCCTTCATGGCAGATTCGAAATACTATCGCTTTCGGGTTCGTTTTTGCCGCCGCCAGCTCCTCCGGGTGCCACCAGCTTGACAATCTATTTGGCTGGCGGGCAAGGGCAGGTTGTAGGAGGGAGTGTAGTCGGGGAACTGATGACGGCAGGACCTGTTATTGTCATAGCTGCATCGTTTACAAATGTGGCCTACGAAAGGCTGCCTTTAGAAGAGGATGACGACCAGTTGCAGATGCAAAGCGGCGGCAGCGGTGGTGGGAATAATATGTTTGCGGATGCAGCAGTTGGCGCTGGAGGGTTACCTTTCTTGAATTTTCCGTCTAATGTGCAGTTACCCGTTGAAGGATGGGCAGGAAACTCCGGTGGTGGTGGTGGTAGGCCCCCGTTTTGAGTAAAAATGGGAGCTTTGGATGGGAAATTCAAGTCTGGATTCTTGGATCATAAAAGGTGAGGAAATTCATGAACAAGTTATAATCTCCGCCATCATCATGCTTCTTCTTCTACTTGCTCCACTGTTGAATGTTAATTCTAGTTTCCTTTTCACCCCTTTTGATCTTTCTTTTTCTGATTTCTGGGAATAGTCCTTTCTCGTGTTCATGGTATGATGATGTATAATTAATTAAGTATTTTTGGATGAATTTGTAGTGTTAGAAATAGGTGAACTAGGGTTTTAGCTTCCCAACAGATATATTCCTTTCCAAAGTAAATGTTGCAGGATTGGATTCGCTAACATTAACATGGGACTGTGTTCTGTTTGCATTGTTTTTAGGCACATAATAAATGAAACAGTGTAGTAAATGATTTAAGAGCCAACGTTACACTCATTTTTTTTCTAGGAAACTCTAAAATACAACTTATTATTATAAGGTTAAAATATGATAGAAATTGATTATAATTAAAAATCTTACCAATAATATAATTTTTTAGATTGAAGAGAACAATTTTTTAAGTTGGACAAGTTTCAACCGAAAATGTTATATTTTCAATTGTAAGTCTTAAATTCTCCTAATGTAACTTTCGATTACAACAAAAAAAAATTATATATTTTATAACTTTTAGGCTGAACATAAAAAACCATCTTAAATAAATTTTATAATTTTAAAGAACTACCCTCGTTTATGATGGGTGCATGTGTCAAGTTTTTGCTTTTGTGTTAGTGTTACCCACTTTTCTCGAGAATAGTTTTTTTCTTTTTTTTCTATTACAACAAAATCCTCTCTTCCAACTACATTAATCGTGAGAAAATTTAAGAATAATAGGGCTTCAAAAGCATTTTCCAAGCTAAATTATGGTGGTGCTTGATGCTGATTCCTTTCTTGCGTACCATCACTTTATCATCTTCATTAGTGGGTTTAATCTCATGGCACATATTGAACTCACACCTTAAAATATTTTTTTATAGTTATCGATATCTAATTTATTAATTAATTAAACCAAATTATACATCTCAGAGGTCTAATATAATTATATAAAAATGTTCCAGCGTCCAACTTAATTTATTTCATTCATAAGTATGGGATCTAGTTTACCTCATTTGCAAATTATATAAATCTTTATCTCCGCTTTAGTTTCCAGCACGAGGAAACAAAAATGCTGCTTCCCTTATGCCAACTATGCTTCAAATAAATTGTGCTTAATTTTCCCATAAAAACTTATAATTATGTTTATATAGTTATAAACAAGTAAGGATGATTCAAATTATCTATTATATCTACAAATATTGTTTTAATTGGATATAATATATTATATATTATTGGAGCTTATAATAAGAAATATAATAATGATGTATCTATAAAATATCCATCAAGCGATCTCAGTAGTAAAAGAGAATATTATTCTCTAGAGGTTCTAGGTTTGAACAATTACGTTTATAGGGTATATATAAGTTTTCAAATGGTTAAAAAAATTCTAAACAAATACTAATCACTACAATAAAAGTGTTCTGTAGCGGCGTTTTTAGCGGCATTTTAAGGGTAAATGCCACAACATTTAAGCATATCGCGGGATTTACTATCTAAACGCCACAAAATGATACTTTAGCGGCGTTTTTTAAACAAATGCCGCAATAGAGAGGTAATTTAGCGGCGTTTATAGCTAAAATGTCGCAATAGAGATGTTTATAGTGGCGTTTTTCAACAAACGCCGCAATAGAGTGGAAATTTAGAAACGCCGCGATAGTGTTGTTTATAGTGGCGTTTTTTCAACAAACGACACTATAGAGAAGTAATTTCGCGGCATTTATCAAACAAACGCCGCAATAGTATTGTTTATAGTGGCGTTTGTGCAAAAAAAACACCGCAATAGAGTAATAATATAGCGGCATTTGTCCTACAAACGTCGCAATATGTTGTTTATCGTGGCGTTTATATTAAAACGCCGCAAAAATATGCACTACAGTGGCGTTTTAAAAAAAAAACATCGCAAAAGGGTCAATATATGCTCTCCTATCCAATCCCTAAAATTATTTCAGCACTATTTCCCTAAAAGGGATTTCTCTGGTACAACAACAACCCTCACACGATTGCAGCCGACGTCGTCTTCTGTATGTCCCGACGACCAAATTTGCCCTCTCAGTAGCGAACAATTATCTCACGATTGCACGGTTTGATCCATTCTCTCACTACTGAACTTTTTTCATTTATTTTTTGTTGGTATTCTGAAAATGGGGAAAACCTAGAAAGCTAACGTAATGGAGAAATATAATAGCTTTTGAATAGGAAAAAGAATATCTATACATATTGTTTTACTGTTTACTGCTTGGGAGAAGTGTTTTTCTGCTTTCGAATAGAAAAATAATTGCTTTTGAAAACGTGACAAATGGTTGTGGTACAAAGAGCATGTGTTGCATTCAGTAAGAGAAATTATCGTCGGAATGTCTACGTGGCGTCTTTGATCTGACGATGGATCAAATTATCGTTGGGAGGCTATCAGTTCGAACTTGCCATCCAAATTCGATAATGACCCGAAAGACCCTCCTATTGCAAAACACCCTTCCATGTCCGATCTCCTAAATGAAGGTAATAATTAATCGCTGAAAGTTTGTGGCGCTAATTTTTTTTTACTATAAAATTTCATAGATCGCACGCATGTAGGATGTTCAAAGCTTATTGAGAACGATGATAGAGGAGTTGATAAATACCCGATGTTTAGAACTGAATTTGGTAACTCTGCGGCGTTGAAAGAATCTTCAATAGCAAAAGCAATATCTATCCTCAATGAAGAAGACGTTACCTCTACTGTTACTCCAAGTAAACCTTTATATCATCTATTTAATTTTTTTAATGTTTGATTATATTTTCAAGCCACCTCTAATCAAGTTTCATATTTTAGGTGGAAGGTCGTTATCTGTTTCAAGTGAAGCACTGAAGAGCGCTTGGAGTCTTCTTGGTGAACTGGAGGTAGGAGATTTATTTGGTGAAATGGATGAAGAGTTTCTCCATATAGAGTTTTCACGGAGGAAAAACTTAACGATGCGTGGTCAAACAAGGAAAACAACTTTTTTACGTCCTTTCCCCACGAAGGAGCAATGAAGACTAAATTCTAGCGAACAATATTGTTAAGACTGTTTATGCATAACTTTAATGTTGGAGTGGATTTTAATGTATTTTGTTGTTAAGTAATTGTAAGCATAATGAGTGCCTTAATTAAAATATATGGTTGTTGTTAATTACATTAAGCGTTATGATAGTAAATTAAGTTTATGTACAGAAGAAATGAAATATATAAAATCAATTAATCTCATATAAATAAAGGTAATTAGCGACGTTTGTATAAAAAAAACGCAGCAATATGT
Source organism: Hibiscus syriacus (assembly GCF_006381635.1). Taxonomy (NCBI): domain Eukaryota; kingdom Viridiplantae; phylum Streptophyta; class Magnoliopsida; order Malvales; family Malvaceae; genus Hibiscus; species Hibiscus syriacus. Next base: position 293,602 of record NW_024063085.1, on the reverse strand, counting down.
TCATTCATAGTGGCGTTTTTCCAACAAACGCCGTTTCAAGGATAATGATTTAGCGGTGTAAACGCCGCAATATAATAGAACTATAGCGGCGTTGTTATTAAAATGGCGCTATATAGGGTTACTTTAGTGGCATTTTTAAACAAAAAACGCCGCTAAATATTTGGACATTAGTGGCATTTTTATACAAACATGACAATAGATTTAATATTTAGTGGCGTTTTTAAGAAAACGCCGCTATAGAGGCTTAAGTTAGTGGCGTTTTGAAACACAAACGCCGCGCAACATTTGGACAGTAGTGGCGTTTTTTAAGTAAACGCAGCGATAGAGTGCAACTATAGTAGCGTTTGGATTACAAATGCCGCAACTTTCTATAAAACCCCCAAATTTTGCGACTGAGCCTTAGCCCTATTCTCTTCATCGTATTATTGCCCAATCAGTTGCTCATTTTCCTCCATCAACCCTTACATCGGTTCTCCACCATCGGCGACAGTCACAAAGGTAAGAACATCTTCCTTCACCATCGACCTTTTGGCTCTTATTTCTTTATTTCTCAGCGTTATTCCCCCTTTGGTTTGATTTCTTCGCAGCATTTCGTTTTGATTCATTTTGATAGCACTAAATTTCTATTCCAATTTTCTGCTTATTTCTTCATTTTGATTCAATGGGCATTGTTCCTTTAATGCATTTTTAGAACCCATGTCCCGAAAAGTTGAATAATTTGATTTAATTGAAGCACCGTGCACACTGGGTCTTTGTATTTTCTGCAATTTGTCCATTGTTTAAAATATTTTCTGTAATTCGTCTTTATTGCAGAGGAATTACTCTACATTGCCATTGAAGAGTTTGGTAAAATCAGTGTTAATCACGGCTGGACATTCTTCAAGGGTACATTCATTATCACTCTGCGTTTTTTCCTTTTTTTTGTACATTCATATGTATTTTGAGTTAATTTCATGACATCATTTCTGAACTATTATTTTAATTTCATGAGATCATTTCTGAACTAAAAACACAGCTTCGTTGTAGACTATACTAAGCACTAGCATACAACCAACAAATCAAAAACTAATGTTTACTACTTGTGTATTATACCTTGAAGAACGAATGTTGGAATCTTAAAAACTAATGTTTTTAAGACAAATGCCACTAAATATTGGTACCTATTGCGGCGTTTATATCGTTACCTACTGTGGCGTTTTTGGTTAACAAACGCCGCAAACTTTAGCGGCGCATTTTGCGGCGTTTTTCATAATGCCGCATGTGTTTTTTGCGGCGCTTAAAAACGCCGCTATAGGTAAAAAAAAACGCCGCAAAAAGCCAGTTTTTCTATAGTGAATACATTATGATTTCCCTAATATCTTTACTAAACTTAAAATCATTATCTTTTCTTAATTACAGTTTGAACCAAAATTTTACACTGATTATATTAAAAATAGAACAAACATGATGGTGAAACTTTTTATTATAAGGAGAGCTGACCCGACCAAGTCCTTGATTTACATTACAATTTTTTATTCTAACTTGTCTCCTTTATTATTTCATTATTCCAACAAGAAATTTCCTCATCGTTTGATTAAGTTCAATAGAAGGAGGATACTCCTAACCTAGTTTGTTCTATTTATAAAACTTGAGATTCGAACTTCTGACATTGTTTAAAGAATCTAGTATCTCATCTCACTAGAACAACTTTGTCCAGTTTTCTCCATTCATAAACACTGAAATTTGAATTTCTGATCTTGCTTTAAGGATCTAATGTTTCATCCCACTAGATCAACTTTATCTTAATTGTTTCCAACAACTTTGTTGTGTTCTTTGTCTTAATTGTTTTTATTGAATGACTTTGATTAATGATGCTCAAAATGCATAAAATAACAAATACTAATTATCAAATTTAATTTAAATAAATAAGACAATATAATACTGATCTAAGAAGAAAAAACATTTCTCTAAAAAATTTGACATCTAACTATCTAAGTGTTATGTAATAAAATGCAACAAATTGATGCCCAAGCCTAAAGTCCTCAACTGGTAATTCAGAAAGCAGCATCCTCATTGTTGAGTGTGGCCGGTCCAATGTGAGTTCATTTGAACATCGTTATTAAGCATAGATGGAGGAACCGAGTTGTTATAAAACTCGGACCCTCCATTAAGTGCGCTACCACCTTTTTCACCCGAGGACTCACTTGAGCCAGCATGCAGAGGAGAGCTACCTGCGGTCCCTGGTGCCCCGAAGTTCTGCATATTCGGTGTTGGTATGAAAGAAGGTTCAGTTCTTAGAACATCTAGGTTCTGTTTTTTCACATCCGCAATGAAGCTGCCAACAATGACCTGAAAGGAGATAGAAAACAGTCATGAAATAAGAAAGAAAAACATTGATGTCATGCCATGAGAAGAGACTCCCTTGATCCCCAGTTGCATGGTGTCTCAGATGCAAATGTTTAAACAGAATCAAGCCTCTAACCTAAACTACTTTGGCTTCTTGAATGCGAATGCAGCTTATGAGAAACAAATATAAACACAAAATAAGAATCAAATATACTTGAACTGGTGTTACTGCCCGTAGTATGCCTGCAACTCCACCACCTACTACTCGTCCATCAGGCCCAACTAACGAGACATTTAATCCACCAGACCTGCTACAACTACCATTATTTTCGGAAACCAAGAACGAACCTGATAAAGAAATTATTTCAAGTCGGCCCTGCAATTAAGAAGAATTATGTAACTAAATTGTGCATAATTTGATAAAGTAATTACGATTCAAACTGCTAAAGTTTCATGAACCACTTTGGTTTGACAAACCTTTAATGTGTCTACAGCCATGTAGTGCTGAGATTTCAGCTGGTCCCATTAGCTATCAGAAAGTAAACTCACTGACAACCTATACATGCCAATTATCTAACTTTAACTTCTTACTTGATCTCATTCTCGGATCAACCTCATTTTACTAGCTAGTATAAATGAATTGTCAAGAATTCAACTATAAACTAGAAGTAAATACAAGATGAGTCACTCAATATCACCTCATATAGGTTTGTGTTGTTTTCTGGTAAATGGTACATGTAATCACATGCATGTGTCTATGTATATTGTTTGTAGTGCATGTGCTTTAAGCTTATGGTTCGTTAGCTTTCCTCCGAATGGTAGCAGTAAGCTTTGTTCTTGGTTTTGTAAGATCGTTAATATTGCTGCTGCTATCATTAAATCACTAGTAATGATACCCCTTTTACTTGAAACGGAATTTCGGCTCTAAGCCTAATCATTTAGAAGAACAAGTTCATCTAACACAACCACACATCAAAAGAGCCAACTAGCAACAAAAAACAAAAAAATACATCTTTTTGTGTACGGGCATTGTGCGTACATACACAAACATAGAGAGGCAGGGAATGCCTTTATATATTAAAGTCCAGAAAGTTCATACTTCAGCAGCCCTACTCCTACCAAAGCCAAGGTTCCGAGCCGATGATTATATTCGAGATAAAGCTTATTTAATCAGAAGGATCTCTTATTAACAAAAGTTACCTCATATTTTTCCATACCACCAGGCTGGCCAAGTGTAACATCACAGACAGCACCATTTGCAGAGAGAACACAGACTGTGCACTGTCCTTGCTGTGAAAAAGCCGTAATCTTTGATGCTACATCCTGCAAATGTAACGATCACACTATAGCACATTATAAATTAATGTAAAGGTCATGCGATAAGGCACATTATGAATCAAGGTTCAAGAATTAAAACATGAGCATACAAAACGCGCGCGAATAGTATTGCACTTTTATTGGCAGGCAATACTATCGAAGGCAGATAAACAAAGAATTATCTCCATCAATGAATCTTTGAAACAACACATAAAAGGATAAATATGCCATGACTCGAGCTAGGATAGAAATGCTCTACACAATATACATTTCCAAACTCAGCATTTAGATAGAGTGTGCAAAGTGCAGAGACTGAATTAGATCTAAATTCCCTCAAGGAGCTCTGCTTAGCAATTATTTTACACTATAATATAAATGAATATAAGAAACATTTGAAGACTGAATATAAGATAAATGAATCACCATCTCCAAGTATAAATCCTTTAAGTCTAAGAAACATAATATTTCTCAAATTCCATCTAAAACAACAATCAGTATTAAGTTTATATATTACTCACCTCACCGGCGTTCACAGTGATCACATGAGGAGTAAATTCCATCCCTGAAACTCCACCTAGTCCAAGAAACAAAAGCAAAAAATTTAAACATCAAATTATGACAGAAAAAGGGGGGGGGGGAAGACTATAACTTTGACAATTCAACTGTTATAATTACCTAATGCATCGATCTGTCCTTTTCCAGAACCTGGTGGCCTTCCGCGATTCCTTCTAGGAGGCTGTTCCACCGCAGCACCAACACTTCCCAAACCGAAAGAGTCACTACCACCACCGTGATTGGCGGAGTGAGTAGCAATTGGGGTGGTGGGTGCCAATTGTAAAGCAATGTCACCGTCGGAAGCATATTTCCTAGGCCTACCTCGCTTCTTTCTCATGGTACCGGGTTCCGCGTTGTACTGAAATTGAGGCGATCCATCGAACCCAAGGGAGTTCAAAGAATCGAACGGCCTGAGTTGCTGTTGATTCTGATTATGAAACTGTTGCAAATGGTACTGATTATGAGACGGCGGTAAAGCCAAGTGGTTGAAAGAGAAACAATGAGCTGAAGAAGGAGGAATATTGGCGGTGAGATTAGAGGTGACGAAGGTGGAGTTGGAAGGGTAGGATGAAGATGTTGGTCCTATAACCATGGGCTGTGCTTGTTGGGGCTGAAATCCCATTCCTGCAGATGCCTGAGCTTGTACTTCTCTCGACTCCATTGTTATTATTCAAAGAATCAAGTTTTAATCTTTGTTTGTTCTGAGTTGCATATAAAAAGAAGGAAGGAGAAGTGTAATTCAACTGAAATTGCGAACAAATGTTGGATAAAATAACTCAAAAGGAGTTAAAAGTTTAAGAGTTGTACGAGTTATCTACTATCTCAACTGCTGAAGTGGACATGGGAAGAGTACAACTGAAATTAAAAAAGCATAAACTACATTGGTAGTCATTAAACTTTTAGTACACTTTCAATTTGGTTACTTAACTTTTAAAACTTGTAATTATGTCATTAAACTTTTAATTCCCTTTCATTATGATCTCTTTCGTTAGCTTTCATTAAAAAATGTGTTGAAGTTTCATATTAAAATTTTCTTTAAAAATCCTAATTATCTAAACTGGTATCCATTGCAAAAGCACAATTTTCGGTGAATAAAATAATTATCAATTAATTATAACGATGGGAAAACTCTATTTTATTATAAAATTAATATATTCGAGTTTCAAGTTGATATGATAATTCACTGTAGAGAATTGAACATATTTAACCTTTAATTTTTATTAGATAATAGTCTCATTTTATCATTGTTTTTGTCAATTTTAGATGATTTCTTTGGTCGAAAAGAACACTACACTTCTCTTTTTCTTTTGCTCTTTCTTTGTTTTAGATCAAACTCTTCCTATAACCTTCTAATCTCCGCACATCCTAATTGAAATTAAAGTCATAATTTTTTTATTCACCATTGTTACTGTCGAATAATCTTGAAACTAAATTATGTTAATCTTATTACTGAATAGATCCTTGTGATTATTGGAGTTAATTGATGATCATTCTATTCATAAAAAATTGATCTTTTGCAATGATTACAAATTTAGAATCTTAGATCTTTCTTTTTTGAAGAAGATTTTAATGTTTCACATTATTTCTTAACGGTTGTTAATAAAATAACCATAATGAAAGTGAATTATAAATTCAATGAATATAATGAAAATATTAAAGGTTTGGTCACCAAAGTGAATGCACTCTAAAAATTTAATGACGGCTAATATAATTTAGGGTAAAGTGCATAAATAGTCCCTCGACTATAGGGTGATACTTTGTTGAGTCCCTCGACTATTAAAAGTTATAAAATAATTCTTCGACTATAGGATATTGTTTTGTTGATACCCCAACTATTAAAAGTTACAAAATAATCACACAATTATTCAGTATGTTTCAAACTCGTTTTTGTTGTTGAAAAATAGACAACAATCTAAGTTGGATGTTAATCTATTGAATGAGATATGATAGTTTATTTAGATTATGGGATCAGATTTCTTAACGAAAAAGAATGAGTTTGGAACATACAATATAATCAGGTGACTATTTTGTAATTTTAATAGTTGGGGACTCAACAAAGTAACACCCTATAATCGAATGATCATTTTGTAACTTTAATAGCCGAGGGATTAAACAAAGCATCACCCTATAATCGGGAGACCATTTGTAAAATTTACCCTATAATTTACACTAAACCCCCCATTTTGCTTTAAACGAATACTATAGCTTTCCAAATCATCCCAAATTCTAAGTAGGGTTTTGTTTAGGTTTTTTTTCTTTTAAATTTTGTTTAGGGTTTTTAATTACTTTTTGTAACTACACTTTATTAGCCCTTAAATTTTATCGTGGGGAGTCATCAATGTGAAGATTATCAATAAGGGTGTTTGCGGTCGGTTTGGATCGATTTTTGGCTAAAAATTCATTCGATCCGAAAATATAAATGTTTGCAGTTTAGATGTTTCTAAAAAAATCCGATTCAATTAAGTGCGGCTTGATTCGGTTTGGATTTGTGCGGTTTTTGGATTCTAATTTTTCAAAATAATTCTTGAATTTTTTCATAAAAACAACAACATATGTATGACAAAAGCAAAGAGAATATATATTTTAACAAATGCAAGCATGTGAAGCTTACAAAGAGAATATATATTTTAACAAATCAATAAACGAATCAGTTTCTCGTCAATAAGTCACCCATAAAAGTAAAACGACACATTTTTTAAATTTTGCCCGACAATTTTCTCTACCTCAGAACTGAGGAAATACCAAAAGACTATACTATCATTCTTTGCTATTATCATTCATTGCTCCATTTTTTTTCATTGGCATCGATGACTAGAATTTGGAGCAAAATTGTTACGTGCGTGTCGAGGAAAGCTGAATATGTATATGGGTTTTGTGAGATTTTGTGAGGCTTTTGATGAGTTTGTTTCAAGCTTGTAAACTCAATATTTCATTTCATCGGTTCGGTTCGGTTTGGATCGGTTCTGGATTTTCAAACCAAAACCGAACCGATCGGTTTAAAAAAAACAAACATACTAAATCTCCGTTAAGTATACAATTCGTAAAAAGTAATTTTATTTTTAGTTTGTAAATTCAATATTTCATTTCATCGGTTCAGTTCGGTTTGGATCGGTTCCGGATTTTAAAACCAAAATCGATCCGATCAGTTAAAAAAAAAACCAAACATACTAAATCTCCGTTAAGTATACAATTCGTAAAAAGTAATTTTATTTTTATCTTTAATTAAGATTTTAATTTTATTTTTAATTAAACTATCAATTAATATTTTATTTAAAAATTGTTTATATCCAAAAATATTTTTGAACCTATGAAAAATGGTCAAAATTATAGAACTTTTATTTATTATTCGATGATTTGTTTATTTTAAAAAATAAAAATTTATTTTTTTTATGAAAATATAATAATAAAATCAAGAATTTTTCTTTAATTAATCTGAGGTAAGTCTAGGCATTTATGGTGCACGAATTCGGACCTTAAAGAATAATAATAATTAGAGAAAATAACTTCAGTGACCAAAAATGCCTTATAATATACGATTTTAACCAATTTTTTTTTGATTTGCCAAAATGACCAACTAAATCGCAATGCGATCGATAATTCGCAACACGATCTCCGGTATCGCAAATCAGTTTCCAGATTCGCAACGCGATTCTGACTATCGCATTGCGATTTTCCAAATTCGCGTTGCGATTTTCCGACTATCGCAATGCGAATATGTAAATCGCAATGCGAGTATGACTATCGTAACGCGATTCTGACTATCACAACGAGATTCTGACTATCGCAACGCGATTCTGACTGCCGCAACGCGATGCTGACTATCGCAAGCGCCATTATTATCGCAACACGAAAATGACTATCGCAACGCGAATTTGACTATCGCAACGCGAAATGAAAATCGCAACGCGAAACTAAAATCGCATTGCGATTCTGTCGTTGAGATTTTCATTTCGCGTTGTGATTCTCGGTTTCAAATACTAAAATTGAAACTTGAATAGATTGCATTACTTCAACCAAAAGACAAAACAAAGACTAAATTCACAGGGTTTAAAGACTAAACAGTTTAGCAGTATTAACAACAATCGAATGAATTTAATAAGCAATTTAAATGAAATGGTTAATCTATTATTGAAATTACCAATAAACTTATCATCAATTTCAATATGAAAAACCTAATAATAATGCAAAAATTTCAAAATAAAAATAATTAAAAAAATTAACTCTCGGTGGTTGATTTGGTTGATTTTCCATTTCTGACCGTGAATGATTGTGAGGGTGGCTCTGAGAGATGGAGATAGACATATTTCGCCGGAGATGGGGACATATGTCGCCTTAGAGAGTGAGAGATGGAGATGGGATTGAGTTGTGATTTAGGGTTTTAGGTTATGAGTTGCGATTACGGGATATACTGTGGACAGTTCAGTGTTCCGATATATTAATATTCGTGTTTGGAATTTGAAAAAAATACGCGTTGCGATAATAATGGCGCTTTGAAAATCGCATTGCGATAGTCAGCATCGCGTTGTGACAGTCAGAATCGCGTTGCGATAGTCAAAATTTCGTTGCGATAGTCAGAATCGCGTTGCGATAGTCATACTCGCATTGCGATTTACATATTCGCATTGCGATAGTCGGAAAATCGCAACGCGAATTTGGAAAATCGCAATGCGATAGTCAAAATCGCGTTGTGAATCTGGAAACTGATTTGCAATACCGGAGATCGCGTTGCGAATTATCGATCGCATTGCGATTTAGTTGGTCATTTTGGCAAATCCAAAAAAAATTGGTTAAAATCGTATAGTATAAGACATTTTTTGTCACTGAGGTTATTTTCTCTAATAATTATTTTACCACCAAGGTCGTTTAGTTCATGCTAATACTAAGAAATTTTAAATATCATTTAAGTGTATATTTTTAAATTGAGTTAATTACATCATATATCCTCAAACTATAGGTCTCATTTTAAATTGATCCTTAAACTTTTAAATATTCCAATTTTATCCTCAAACTATAACTCTCATTCTAATTAGTCCTTAAACTTTTGAACATTCTAATTTCATTCCTAGACTATGATCCTCTTTCAAAATTGGTCCCCAAACTTTTGAATATTCTAATTTTTCCCCCAAATTCATCCATCATAATTTAACATAAAATTTGTTTTTTACAAACATATAATATTATAACTTGGCCTAATAATTTTTATTAACAATGGATGTGATTAGTACATAAGTACAATTTGGATAAAATTGGATTGTTCAAAAAGTTTGGGGGCGATTTAGAATGAAGGTCATAGTTTAGGGATAAAATTGAAATTTTAAAAAGTTCGAGGACTAATTTAAAATGATAGTCATAGTTAAGGATGAAATTAGGGCACTTAAAAGTTTATGAACCAAATTAAAATGAAGGTCATATTTTAAGAACATGTGATACATTTAACTCTTTTAAGTTTAACATCATATCTCATATAGTTATTTATCTTCTTAAAAGTAAATTTACCAAATACTTAAATCTTAAACTAAATATTTTAAAAGTAGTTCTTATTACACTTTTAAAAAATAATACTGAATGAATCCAAACATTGAAGGCATAGGCAGGGCCGTGCACCATTAAGCATTCATTTTCACAACCTAACCGGATTACTTGGTTCAAATAGCTCTATGAAACTAACATAGCTTGGTAGTAAGGAAAAAAAAACTATAGATAATCCACAATTTTATCATTCATAGTTATATCAAGTAACAAATTTTGGTGGGCATGAATTTAGTGATTTGAGTGGTTGAAAGAATAATTATTTTTTTTTAAAGGTCTCGGATTTAAATACTAATCATATATTTAAGAGTTCATTGCACGAAGCTGCATTCTTATTCATGTTAAATTTAGGTTTAACTTTAGTAATGCATGGAACACATTACTTTTGTTTAACTTGCATTTTCACTGTAAGTCTTTTTAATTTGAACCTTTCCATCTTTTTATTTTCCTTAAAATAATTAAATAATCAAGAAAAAGATTCATTCTTTCCCTTTTTCTTTAAAATCCATCCAATTTTTGCTCTAATATTCGGGGGTTTTGAAAAGAAGCTTTAGATTATTTTTATTTTTGTTACATTTTAGGATTGAAGGACTTTCTTGCTTGTGCTCTTTTCTTCCAACTTTGTCATTGTTATCTTCTTATTAGGAAAACAAGAGGCTCCTCTATTTTTGATGCTAGCTAGATGTATTATGGCCATTACTCAAAACTGACATACTACTTTGGAAGACCGGAGCGAATGACTGTTTGAGTCCGTCAACGTCATATGCTTGAACCGTAATTGCTTAACATGACAATACTATAAGAGTTTGTGTATTACTGTATTTATAAATGCTGACGTGTAAATGAAGTTGTGCAAGTCATCATGTTTGAAGTAAACGGATTGTGCCCGGTTTCAGTAAGGATTAGGAGTTATGTATGGTTTGTTAAGCTGGAAGCAAAAAAAAAAATGATGTGAATCTTGTTTCGGGGTGGCCATGACCATACCCTTGGGTGTTTTCTGAAGTTGACATGACAGTATCCATTTTCATTAAACCTGTTTCAAGTAGCTAACATTTTGGATCTATTTTTCGATGCAGGGTTTAAAATGGTATGCAAAGCGTCTTAGGATGGATGAAGAAGGAGATGTAGCAGATGAGTTCCTTGATGAAGTTTCGCCTGAAACATTAGTGTCATCTGATGTAGAAAATGAGCAGAAGCCATTACCCAAGTTCCAACTGAAGTATAGTACAAGACCAGCCAATGTGAAGACTCAAGTCATGTCACATGATGGCAAAATGCAGCAGTGTGTAGAGTTCCAAGGAAGATTGAAGTGGATATGAATGTTGGTATATTCTTTCTTTGGTCTTACATCAAAAGCGTGCTACTAATTTTCTTTGTTATTTAACTTGTGTAGTATTGGTAATAATCTTCATTTCATAGTATCAGTATTGTTTACTAAAAGTGAACTTCAAGGAGGATTTTGGTTTAGGGTTTAAAAACAGTGGATTTCTCCTTCAGTTAAGTCATAAGTGGTTTGTTGAATGATCTAATACAGATTTTCATTTTTGCCTTTGTGCATCTTTGTTGATAAAAGAGTTTCCAAAGAGATTAGAAAAACATTCCCGTTATAGATAAACGTCAAGCTGCAAATGACAACCTTATTAATACTTGTGAACATCCCCTCCCTTATGTTCAAAATATTCACATGGCCATGACAAGGGCTTAGGCGCAACCTTATTAATACTTGATAATTAAAGTCATCAACTTAATTGACTTACACAAGATAAACAACCTAAAGAAGATGAACAACAAAATATAAAAAAAATTACGAAAAAATAGTGTATCTTAAAATAAAAAATAACAAAGGAAAATGACTTTTCATTAATTTAAAAAAAAATAATAATAAAAAATATATTTTAACTCTCTTTTTAATAGATGATATTTAAGTAAAACAATAAATATATATTTTGAAATAATCAAATTTAATTATTATTATACACATTTTAAAGGAGGTTAATTTTAATAATTTATATATATATATATATATATATATGGGGAGGGGTTCAGGGCCCCACTAGTCCTCGTTAAGTTCCCCATCGGCTGATTATATAATATTTGTTGAATGTCATTGTCTATGAATTTGGTCTTATTCGGTGCCTATTGTTTGTAATTCTACTCATAGTTGTTCTAAATTAAGGGTAATAATCTTTATATATTTATATAGATTGTGTTCTTTAAAATAAATTTTGACACAGTTTTGATTATAATATTTATGATTATGGATGAATATAGTATTTTATGTTGTGAATGAATTTTTAAAACTTTAAGGTGAAAACAAAATTCTAAAATTTTAAGGGTGAAGACTGAATATTATTAAAAATACAAAGAAAATATCTAAAATACAGTAAAATTTCTAAAAATTAATAATGTCGGGATCACGTAATATTATAAATTTAAGGGTAAACTACACGGGAGACCATCAAACTATGGTCATTAATCAATTTTACCACCGAACTATATTTTGTCTCAATTCGACCACCAAACTTTTAATTGATTCAATCAGACCACCGCATCGTTAACTTTAACATACTTGGTGACATGTCCGTTAATTAAAATGGCATAATTATATATTTGGTCCTTAATATTTACATATTCTATCAATTTAGTCACTAAATTTAACTATCCAATTAGAACATGATAAGTGTCAATACAGGATTGGAAAGTTTTATTTATGAATTTTAAATTATTTAATTAACTGATCTTTTAACCAATTAGGTGGTGACCATGTCACCACCCGATTGAAATGGAAAATTGAAGAACAAAGATGCAGTTGGGGAGAATCAAACCTGCGCCTTTGGGGGAGAGTAATCAGGCGCCTAAACAGTTGGGCCAAAGCTCCCCAATGGTTCTAACTTACAATAATTTGTATTTGACTTGTAAAAGTTTGTTAATGATAAAAAAAGTAAACAAATTATTTGTTTAAATAAATTATTTTTTTCTTTAACCGTTAATTGAACCGAATTTTATTTGAAAATTATTAACCGAACCAAATTAACCGAATTTTTTTCTTTAACATTAATCGAACCGAAATTATTTCAAAATTAACAATCAAATAATTTCGGTTCGATTAATGGTTAAAGAAAAAATTTGGTTAATTCGATTCGGTTAATAATTTTCAAATAAATTTCAGTTCGATTAACGGTTAAGGAAAAATAATTTTTTATTCGGCTAATAAATTTCAAATAAATTTCGATTCGATTAACGGTCAAATAATTTCGGTTCAATTAATGGTTAAAAAATAAATCGGTTGATTTGGTTCGGTTAATAATTTTCAAATGAATTTTGGTTCGATTAACGGTCAAATAATTTCGGTTCAATTAATGTTAAAGAAAAAAATTGGTTAATTTGGTTTGGTTAATAATTTTCAAATAATTTTGGTTCGATTAACGGTCAAATAATTTCGGTTCGATTAATGTTAAAGAAATAAAATTCGGTTAATAATTTTCAAATAAAAATCGGTTCGATTAACGGTTAAAGAAAAAATAATTTATTTAAACAAATAATTTGTTTAATTTTTTTATCATTAACTAACTTTTACAAGTCAAATACAAATTGTTGTAAGTTAAAACTATTGGGGAGCTTTGACCCAACGGTTTGGGCTCTTGGTTACTCTCCCCAAAGATGCAGATTCGATCCTCCCCAACTGCATCTTTATTCTTCAAATTTCCATTTCAATCGGGGTGGTGACACGTGTCACCACCTAATAGTTAAAAAATTAATTAATTAAATAATTTAAAATTCATAAATAAAACCTTCCAATCATGTATTGACATGTGTCATGTTCTAATTGGATAGTTAAATTTATTTAATTGAATTAAAACAGTGACTAAATTGATAGAATATGTAAATATTAAGGACCAAAATATAATTATGCCAGTTTTATTAACGGACACATCACCAAGTCTGTTAAAATTAACGGTGCGGTGGTCTGATTGAATCAATTAAAAAGTTTGGTGGTCGAATTGAGACAAAAAATAGTTCGGTCGTAAGATTGATTAATGACCATAGTTTGGTGGTCTCTCGTGTATTTTACCCTAAATTTAAAGAGGTATTAATCAATCGATAAATTAATAATTTATCAATTTAAAGAGATTTTTTCCGATTCAACGAACATACATTATTCTTGATGAATAAAACATATTTATTGTACTGACTAATTGAATGTTATTCATGTACAATGTGTGACTAATTAAATAATACATATCTCTAAAAACTAAAGTTCATTGTAGTACGTAGTACTAGTTAAAACTTGATAGTTCATGTATGGTAAGGAAAGTTAGAGATCAAATATAACTAGATTTAAATTTTAAGAAGAAGCAAACAACAATATAATCATATTTTACTAAGTTGTCCTAGTTATATTTGTAATTTTATAGAATTATTAAATTATAATATTTAAGGGACCATAAATTTATATAAGGGTCTTCCAAAAATTGTTATATTATTAATTTAAAACTTCAACCTAAATCGGGATCAAGAAAAATTATTATTTTAAAGAGATTATTAATTTATCGAGTATTAATTTATAAAGATTCTACTATAAGATAATTTTAAATTTTTAGAAGGCGGACTCTACTAGCTCTTTTCATTCTATCCTTATCCATGATACTCCATGCATGCATTATTTGTGATTCATGTGTCTTAATTATATAATATTGAGTACGGTTGATTGAAAGAGACGATAAAGAATTGATGAGGGGAACCAAACAAATTCATGAGGCTAATTCTTGTACCAATAATGATGATGAAGATGATAGATTAGGAGTCATTTTATGTAACAATACAGCTACTATGATGTGACAAGATTATGTTTTAGAAAAATGATGAATTTTATATGTGGTTTACTCTATTATTTTGCTCTTTCAAATAGTTATATTGATATCTTTATTTAGTTATTATTTTCAAAATTTACATTTATTTATAATAAACACTTAAATTTATTTAGATGCAATATATATATATTAATTAGGGTAAATTAGACCTATGAAAACTTAATATTCATTTTTTATTTTGACAATCGATTTTTTTATTTCGTTAATCATATCACTTAACTATTCCTCTTCTAAGTTACCCTATAATGATGACTTGATTGCAACAAGTAAATAGTTAAATAATATGATTGAAAAAATTAAAAAATATTGATGGTTAAAACTAAAACTACAATAATTAAGTGGTCATATATGTACTGTTTACCTTATTTATTATTTCAAGTAATAAAAATCTAATATTTTTTAAAATTATATTTGTTGATAAAAACTTCGGAGTTAAAAGAGTATAAATATATGTTAAAAATAAAATTTAATTTCATAAAATAAAATATTGAATACTTATGAAATATTAATTTAATTATCATCTCGATATATTTTAAAATTAAAATTAAAATTAAAATTAAAATTAAAATTGTCTATTTTAAGAATTTAAAAAGTGTTGACAATTGTTAAGTCTATGTAGGCTGCTGTTTTCTCTTTATTTTCCGGGAAAAAAGGTGTTGACAATTAAATCATTATAAAAGTAATGCAAACAATGATAACAGATATCAATATTAATATAAAAAAATGTCAAACAAAAAGTTGGTGACAATTCTGAATTCTTAAGTCTGATAATTAAAAATATTTTCTCCAAAAGTTACATGTGCATAATACTACATTGTATGTCGGAAGACGTGACATCATATATCATATAGTAAAAAATCTAATTATAATAACCTAGTTATTATTTTTAATTGAAAGGTGACCAATTTTTTATATATTTAATGTTGGTGCATAAATTGATAATTTTAAAATTGAAGAATGTTGAAAAACTATAATATCATGAGTAAAAGATATTGTGGACTTAATAATAGTAAATGATAGTTAACATTAAAATTTATAATACAAGATAAACTTGCCAAATGATTGGTCAAATTTCACGTACCAATTGATATCCATTTTTAGGTCAAAACATAGATATCAATTGAAAGGACAATCTTTTTATTAGTCCTTGTATTATGTATAAATTATAAATTTAGTGTGCTTTAATCAAAATCAATTAGGAGCAGGCTAAGAGCTGATTAACGCAAGTTTTCTTGAGAAGTCCTGGGATTAGATTCTTAATCAAATTTTAAGGGAAAATTACCATTTTTCGGAAATTTTTAGATTCTCAAATAAGTTTAGTATTTTCTTAATATATTGTATTAATAATATAATTTCATACTCTTAATTTTTTAATATAATTCTTAGATTCATACACTCTAACATAAAATAATGTGTTCATTCATGCTGGTTGAGATTGATTTAATTGAGTGAGAATATCTTGGAGAGCAAAAAGATGCATTAGGAGCAAAATTTATACCAAAAAAGAGAGTAGAATAGATGCCAAAAGATTTACAATTGTTAACTTCTTTACTTCACTCGACTTCCCCGGCCGGGGGGGGGGAGCTAAAAGCAATAAGATTTAGAACTTTGCAGAACGCTGACATGTAATATAACTCACATTGAAACGTTCAAAAGAAAGCAAAACAATTTGAGCTATGTACAGGAGGCTGAACATAAAAATAAGTATAGTACCGGTTACATGTTGTCCGTATTCGCGGTTGCGGTTCAGAACGGCCAACAAATGAAGCAAATCCTCGAGAAGAAACTCTTCTTCTTTGCCCGTGCTGATATGGTAGTATCCCTCTTTGCAACGAGATTAGCCATGAATTCAACAGCAGCCTAATGAACAAACAAGTTGAATAAGTTAGTACCTGATATGACCTAAACAGTGAATATCCCAGCAATCATCAAACTAGCATTACCTGAGAACCCAATTTGATCACTTCTCTTGGTGGAACTTCCAATGGAGTCTCTTCAGCCCCGAGAACTCTCAATTTCGATAATGATCCGAAAGAATCTGGTAAAACTTTGATTTGGTTGTCACTTATATCCAACTCTTCAAGCTTCTCGAGGTTTCCGATTGATCTCGGTAAGGCTCTTAAGTCCGCAAAGTTCTTCCCCACGTTCAATTTTCTGAGACTTACTGCAAAGCAGAGGTTCTCGGGGATGAATTCAATCTCGTTGAAGCTTACATCAAGCTCCTTTAAATTGGAAAGGTTGCCTATTGTTGTCGGTAACCCTTTGAGCCTGTTGTAGTGTGCAGTTAGAATCTCCAAGCATTGGAGCTTCCCGATTGCCTCGGGAAGAGCCTTTATCTGATTAAAATCTAGTTTTAACTCTGATAGCGAGGAGCAATTCCCTATTGTGTATGGAAGTTCTTCAAGCTCATTCGTTTCGACAATTAGTCTCTTCAAAGAGCTCAAATTTCCAATTGCCTCTGGCAAATGTGTGAACTCATTTGAACTCAAATCTAGATTCATGAGGTTCGTCAAGTTCCCGAAAGAGGCAGGAAGCGACTTTAACCTGTTCGCATGGAGATCAAGCTCTATTAGATTGACAAGCTCCCCAACGGAATCAGGTAGGTTTATAAGTTGGTTCGAGTGAAAATCAAGCTTCGTTAAGGCTTGAAGACCACCAATGGAGGGTGGCAGTGCCATGATACGGTTTCCGGATATGTCCAATTCGGTTACATCGTTCAGTTTCCCAATCGATACAGGAAGCCACTCAATCTGGTCCATCAACTTGCCCCTAAGATCAAGAACTACCCCTCCTGTTCTTGCAGTATTCTCGATAAGCGCCGCTGTCTTCATTAGGTTCAGTTTTTCACTGCTATTTTCACCTGCAGATACACCGAAAACCTTCATTTAGGACTGAATTTTCATGGCCTATCAACCTATTTTAATGATCTTTCCTTTTCAATTCAACCAAAAACAAAATATAACTTGAAATTAAGAATTCTAGTTAGGGATGGGCATGAGTCGGGTCAGGTCGGGTTTTTGGTCCACCGACCCGACTCGAGAACAAGGAATCTTCTACCCAAGGCCCGACCAAAACAAGATTTCACCCGACCTGAATTCGACCTGATATATAACTTAAAAATTCGATCCGATCCGGCATGAAATAATAAAAAATATTATTTTTATTCATTAAAATAAGTGACTTAATTAAGAAAAATAATATATAGAGGGATATTATTGTAATTATTTCAAAATATATAAGGTAAAATTTTATATTTTTTTGGATCGGATTCGGTCGGATATTTTTCATCCTAAATCCAAACTCGACTCGATCCAAACATCATATTAAAAAAACCACGACCTGACCCAAAACCAAATTATTTTAAAAAAATCCACCCGATCGGGTCAGCTCAAAAACCGTCAGTTTCGATTCCATGCCCATCCCTATCCCTATCCCTAATTCTAGTTGCTTCTACTTATCCAGATTTCGATTCATCACAGGAACTCAGTGATAAAGGAGCAAAATTTCACAAGAAACTGAAATTGGCCAAAAATAACAAGAAATTGTATGCTTCACCCGAAAGAAAGAGGCTTTTGCAGAAGAAGTTCTAACCAAACCTTTTGCATCATCTTTATCCAATTCACCATCTTCCTCTTGCTTCACCAAACTGTCATCAGTGATAATAGTTTCTGTATCGAATTTGCTTACATGTTCCCCAAAAGTAGTGACCTTTTCATCCTGGGTATCCCCAGAAACCAGCAACGAAGCCCTTTGAATCAACCCATCAAAGGTCTCAAACAGCTTGTCAGCTTCAACCAAGTGAAGGGCATCTTTCTTTTGCTCATGACTTTGAAACAACACCATAGTTTTCCTCACCTGTTGCAGGATGGAGAAGAGTTCACCAGGGACATCTTCGGGTGGTTTTTCTTTTGAGATCTCTTCAAGCTTGACTTTTTCTTCGTTTTCCAAAGTTTTGAGAACGGATTTGGATGCTTCAACATCAGCAATTGAAGGCCTTGGTGGGAGTGATCTGTAAAGTCTCATGATTTCTTGTAGTGTTTGTAAAAAAGAAGGTGACGGATCTTGCTTTGACATCATCGCCATGGCTATGGTTTTAGAAAGGTTTGTAAAGCGAAGGGGCTTTGATGTTGGTAATCAAATCGTAATTGGAATAGACTTGGTTATTTATAATACTCACGGACAACAAGAGCTGGCTGCCATCTCTCTCCTTTCTATAAAATTATTTCTCCATCATCGCTTTCCTTAATTACTCTTGCTTTTTAAATGTGCTTTTAAGTATAAAAATGTCTTTAAAGTTATAAATAATACTAATAAATTTATTTAAAAAGTTTTTTTAATCTAAAGATAAAGATTGAAAATTCTAATTTATATGTTTGGAAAAATGTTTTTGGAGTCAAATTAAAATTTAATATTTATATTAAGGTAAACTATATGTTTAATATTTTAACTATCATTCTTTTCATTTTAATCATTTAACTATTTTTAAAGGGTAACTTTAAAATAAAATTGTAGATTTAAAATTTTATATCTTTTCATCAAAATTGTTAAATAAAAATTAGTTCAAAATTTTATATATTTTCAAATTACAATTATTAAAAGATATATATTTTTAATAAAATTATTTTTATATATTATCATAAATTAATTTAATATGTTTTATATATCATAACATTAAAATAATTTCAAAATAATTTAAATTTATATTTTTAACTATACCATATTAAAAATAGTCATTTATCTTTTTAAAAATATTTTTTTACGACAAAACACCTACAATCTAAAAACAATTTTTAAAATTACTTTTTTACTTTTCAAAACAATGAACGTCCCCGGGTCAAATTCTAAATCGATATTTAAATTTTAAAACATTTTAATTAAAAATTCATTTAATCAAATCATTTCATCAGTATAATCATTAGTAGACCATATCAGGTTGAAAATGAGATTTAACATCAAAGCTGCAAGCGATGATAACATTCAATTGAAATGTTTTAAAGTTCTGACATTAATTTAAAATTCGATTCATAAACAAAGGGTGTTTTGTGTATTAACCTTTTTTTTTTGCTAATTATAAAAACAATGGGCTAACCTCTGCCCTTGCTACAGCCTACTTCAACCTTTACTCGATGGGATTATAAATGTTTACGTGAATTAATTAACAACTTGAACACATCTTTCATTAATTTATGCGAATAGAATTGACTGAAGAGTGAGCCGTTTGACGCCGTTAAACCCTCGAATTTATCAATTAAATTTTGTTTCATATAATTTATTTTTTAAAAATAATTTGAGGGGATCACAACGTATTATACATTAAAAAATATTTAATTTATTGACAACAAATATTTTGTAGACGTTGCTACTCGAACTTAGAATCTCTGAGGATATCAATATTCTATTTTATTATTAATATCACTTAATAAGTTGATATAAACAAATTTCAACATTAAATTAAAAGTTCATTGCAACATACATCCCTAGGCTATGAATCTTAATTTAAATTGATCCCTAGACATTTTAATATTTTAATTTCATTCCTAAATTATAACTCCCATTCTAAAGTGATCCCCAAACTCTTGAACATTCCAAATTCATCCTCAAACTATGACCCTTATTCTAAATTAGTCCTTAAACTTTTGAGCATTCCAATAATATCCCCCTAAATCATTCAAAACTTCAAAGTTGAAATTAAACTATTTAATAGCTTGGGGATCAATATAGAATGAGGGTTATGATTTGGGGATGAATTTGATATGTTCAAAAGTTTAGGGACTAATTTAAAACGAAAGCATATTATACACATAAAATTATAATGTTCAATATTTTAGGACCCTATTTAAAATGATGATCATAGTTTAGGGAAATATAGTGTAATTAACTCTTAATTCATAAAAAAATAACTAGTACATAGGCCTGTAAATTAACTGAACGTTCAGTGAACCGTTCATGAACCGTGCGGCGGGAAGTTCGTTTATATTCGTTTATTTATTAAATGAACGAACATGAACAAGATTTTGCGTTCGTTTAATTAAATGAACGAACACGAATAAAGTGCTCGTTTGTTCATTTACGTTCGTGAACGTTCGATTATATGTTCGTTTATATTCGTTCATTTATGTTCGAATAGTTGGCAAGTTGAATATGTTACGAAAATTATTGAAGTTGTTTGGATTTCAAGAAGATTGTTTTGTTGAACAAATTAACTTTAAGACTTTATTATGTTCATATAGTTTATTTATGATTTATGTATGTTTTTGTCGTATTCGAACAAATTAATTCTATAGTTGCAGGTTATATTAATGAATTTTAAGTTGTTATTCTTGTTGTTTACTTTTTTTACATTCATTTGTTGTGTTCGAATAAGTTTGTTTTTGTGTTTGTGTTGTTTGTTTATGTTCATTTATTGTGTTTGTTTATGTTTGTTTATATTCATTTATTATGTTCATTTATGTTCGTTTATGTTCATTCGTTTGTGTTCGTTTACGTTCGTTTGTATTCGTTTACGTTCGTTTGTGTTCGTTTATCATTTAAATGAACAAACTATATTCCTTAATGAACGAACATGAACAAAAAAAATTTGTTCGTTTATGTTCGTGTTCGTTTATGTTCATTTATTTATTAAATGAACGAACATGAACATACTTCTATTCGTGTGTGTTCGGTTCGTTTACAGACCTACTAGTACAATTATTTGGTAAGCCGTAAGATCTTTTAACAAATAAATGGTGGATTTCATTGATGATGAGAAACGTGTTAAATGAAAGCGTGGCTAACATAAAAGGATGAGTTTGGAAAAATATGAATAGTCGAGTGACTATTTTCTAACTTTCAATAGTTAGGAGACTCAACAAAACAATGTCTTATAGTTAGGAGACAATTTTGTAACTTTTTAATTGTTGGAGTACTCAACAAAATAGCACCCTATAATCAGAGGACTTAACAAAGCAACACCTTATAGTCAGGGACCATTTCTGTACTTTACCTAATATACTTTTATAAGTCGATTAATATGACCGATTTGATTATATATTTTATAAATGGATGGCTAACCAATTTAATATAATTAAAATAGCCTAGTTTAGTTTTAATTTAACAGTGAGAATTAGAGTTAACTGTATCACATGTCTTCAAAGTATAATTCTCATTTTAAATTGATTCCTAAACTTTTAAATATTTCAATTTCATCCTTAAACTATGGCTATATTTTAAATTAGTCCTCAAACTTTTAAGCATTTCAATTTCATCCTCAAACTATGACCGTCATTCTATATTAGTCCACAAACTTTTTGAACATTCCAATCTTATCCAAAACTATACATATATACTAATCAGATCCCTTATTAATAAAACATATAAGTCAAGTTATATTATTATATGTTTGAAAAAAACAAAGATTAGGTTAAACTATGATTGAAACTAATTACATATTTGAATATTTTGGGGATCAAATTGGAAGATTTAAAAGTTTTGGGACCAATTTAGAATGATGGTCCTAGTTTGAGGATGCAATTGAAATATTCAAAAGTTTAAGGACTAATTTAAAATAAATATCATAGTTTGAAGATGAAATTAGAATATTCAAAAGTTTAAGAACCAATTTAAAATGTGGATCATGATTTAGGGACATAGGATGCAATTAACTTTTTTTAAGATAATTAGTTTTAATTTCATCCAACAAAGAATGCCATTTACAAAATTGATAAGCTACCAACACGAGTTGGTTTAAGTGGTAAACAACTTGATAATTCTTAAACAAGATCTCGAGTTTGAGTTTTTGTGTATGTAGAAAATCTCTGTTAGGAGACTCACCCACCAAAATTTGGTGTGCGACGCAAGTTGATTTGGATTAGTCAATAAAAAAACTTGGATCTGGGATGACAAAAAAAAAAATACTAACATAAAATATTCCAAAAACATAAGTATTTATAGATCTAGATTTTTTTTTAGTGTAAACATGCATATATATATATATATATATATATATATATATATATATTAATAACACTAACTTTTTGCATGCGGGAAGCATATAAAATTTTAAGACGAGTATAGATAATAAAATAAATAATTATTAAAAGAAATCGGATTTTAAAATGAGGGGTATCCACCTTAAATGAAATGTGGTTGCGGCGCTTAACATAAGCATGTATTTACATCATCATGGCCATTAATTCATTTTTAAGCATATATTCTTTAAGCCATGCAACCCTTTAAAAGGTTTTTAAATTTCTGGATTAAGCATGCTTTATTCCCTTGCTCCTCTCCTGGATCATTCACCATCCTTCCATCAAAATCGAGCACATAATTTTTGTTCCATTTTCTATAATACTTCTCTAGTTCTTGTTCTATTTTCCTCCATACCTATCTTCTTCTTCATCTTTGCTTCCATTTTCTTCATTTATGTTCCTCTCCATTGGATCCCGCTTGGATTCTCTTTTTTATAAAGCTTCAATATTTAAATCTCCACCCCAATTAATCTCAAACCCTTATCTAATCAAATAATAACACGTATATTAAATTTTGATGATCATGTTTGGGCTATTACATCCATGAACAATTGGAGGATATTTTATTGAAAACCCATGGATTTTCCACATGTATCCATCCTCCCCCATAAATTTTTCAACATGCATGGTTTCAGCAAAAGAGGTTATATATTCTAGATAACATTATAACAACGTTAAAGACAAAGATGAAGATCCTCTTTTGTTGCTTCAAACTGGATGCATTTAATTTAATAGGACAAACTGCTTACGTTATATATTCTTAATGGTTATAATCAAATGCACACACACAAAAATCTGAGCCGCAAGTGTAAAAGTTGAGAATGCACGAGAACTCGGGGTTGGTTTTAAAGTCAAGCACAGGTGTTGGAGAGCAACCGAGACAGGTGCCCCCTCATATGAATAATGTTATTCGATGTTGACGTTAGTTAAGAAATAAAATTGTCTTTGCTAATGCTTACCCTACTCTTTCTAGCCCGTGACCCCAGAACGCTCTCTGTTGCATCTTGAAGTTATTTAAGTTAGGTTGCGGCACAATAAAATTACCCGCAAAACAAAGTTAATTAACTTGACACTTGCTGCTCCTAACAATAACCTCTTGGGATTGCAGCCCTTTATTGGTTTGATGTGCCGTGCAGTGTTGATGGAACCTCAAATTTATGTGTCAACGATAGTTACTGGTTGCATGAAAAGTATCTCTTGTGATTGCATCCCTTTATTGGTTTGGTCAACCGGCTGGTGGTGTACTGTTTTTGACCACAAATTTATATGTCAGCAATGGTTACTGGTTGCACGAAATGAAAAAAAATGGTAGCTTGAATGGGTTATGAAAATGGCATCTGTAAGTTTTGTGAAAAAAGAGTATTTTCTCTTTTTTGTTTCATGAATAAAGTAAGAGATCAGTCTGATGAAAATAGGTTGTGTTTATAACATTAAAGCCTTATTAGATTAGTGTTGGTATAATGATAAAATTAGTCCCGGCATTTGTATAGATAGTTACTTTGCCTATTTTTAAAGGATTTTGGTAATACGTTTCAATTTTTGATTAAAATAGTCATTGTTGTATGAAAATAGTTAGTTAACTATCGGTCAACAACACGACATTTTAACATATGCTTAATTAATGGTTACTTTGACAGAAATTAAAATGTTAAAGAGGTTAAAATGCTCTAAAAGAAAAAGAATAAAGAGTAAAATGATCATTTGCACAAACATGGGAGGTTAATTTTATCATTATGCCATTATGATTACATGGAGTCGTATTAGGTTATTTCCCCCCCTCTAAACACTCATCTTAATGGATATTTATACTATCTCCTCTCCAAAGTACATAAATCTAATCATAAAATACAAAGTAAAATAGACTTGTAATTTGGTTACATTCTACACCATTGAAACCTGCAGCATCTGAACTTGAGTAATGCAAGGTGTAGTTTGATTCATTAATGGTGTTTTTATTAATAAAATGTGTTCTCGTTGGCTGAGCAAAAACAATGACCACTTTTTTTTCTTTATAATGGAAAGCATGTGATTTTAGAAGCAACATCAGCTCTCTCCATCCCGGTTCATATGTTGAGGTTCTGAACAAAACAACATCAGCTTTTTTCCTCCTGGTCCGTGTAGTTTCAATTACTATAAGTAAATACATACTCCCCTTTATTAAGACCATATACACATTGTGTAAGTCAATTTCCTCCTCTTCTATTTTCCTCTCAAGAAATGGCTACCCAAGTTCATGAAGGATTGGAGGCCGAAATGAATGGAAATGAACCAAACGGTGTGCTTGAAAATGTTAAGAGCAACTGGAAGAGACGCATGCTTGATTTGTCTGAGAAATTGAAAAGACTTGCAGGTTGTTTATGGCGAACCCTTTGGAAGGCTGGTCGAGAAGACCCTAGAAGGATGATTCATGCTTTCAAAGTTGGTCTATCTTTGACACTAGTCTCCTTGTTGTACTTGATTGAGCCATTGTTCAAAGATTTCGGAACAAGTGCCATTTGGGCTGTCATGACAGTAGCTGTTGTTCTTGAATTCACTGCAGGTAGTGTGTTTTCTTGTTGGAATTCACCCTACTTATTGTATTTGTTACGTACCATGGATTAGCTTTCTTGAGAATCAAGGCAGTATTCGATGTTGATTTCTGTTTTAACAGGAGCAACATTATGCAAAGGACTCAATAGAGGGTCAGGAACAGTCTTAGCAGGATCATTGGCATTCCTCATTAACTATATTGCAATTAAATCCGGAGACTTCGTTCGAGCTGTTTTCATTGGAGCGGCTGTGTTTCTGATCGGTAAGTCTCTTTCTTGTGAGTCAAGGCAGTATTCATTTTCTCTCAACTTAGGCCTCTTCTTTATATCTTATTCAACAGGAACCGCAGCTACATACATGAGGTTCTTTCCCTATATAAAGAAAAACTATGACTATGGTGTTGTGATATTCCTCTTGACCTTCAATTTGATCACAGTGTCAAGCTACCGAGTTGAGAATGTATTAAAGATAGCACATGATCGATTCTACGCCATATCCATCGGTTGTGCCATTTGTCTTTTCATGAGTCTTGTAGTATTTCCAATTTGGTCAGGTGAAGACCTCCATAACTCCAACGTAGGCAAGCTTGAAGGGCTAGCCAAATCTATAGAAGGTACATAAATTTGGGAACTGTAATCAAATTTAATTATTTTCCAATGCTTTTTTGTGTTACTAAATTTGGGAACTACAAAATGATGCAGCTTGTGTTAATGAATACTTTAATGATTCTGAGATAAAAGAAAACGAAGACAAATCAGAAGAAGATCCTATCTACAACGGTTATAGAGCAGTTCTTGATTCCAAATCTATCGACGAAACTCTGGTTAGTTCTTTACATGTTCCTTCATGCGCTATCTAAATTATCCCCTCAATATTGTTTATGGCTGAGATAAAGAAATATTATGTTTTGTGCAGGCGTTATATGCAAGTTGGGAACCAAGGCATTCAAGGCACTGCTACAGATTTCCATGGCAGAAATATGTGAAACTGGGAGCCGTTCTTCGCCAATTCGGATACACAGTTGTAGCTCTGCATGGATGCTTGCAAACTGAAATTCAGGTAGTCTTCAAACATAGCCATTATGAATTAAGATTTGGTCATTCAATAATCTGTAATATGGTAGTAAACCACAGAAAAAGTCTTATATAGTTCGTTTTCATTGTATTTTCTAGACCCCACGATCGGTTCGTGCACGCTTCAAAGACCCCTGCATTCGACTTGCCGGAGAAGTAACCAAAGCACTAATGGAACTTGAAAACAGCATGAGAAGACGTCGTCATTGCTCCCCTGAGATACTCTCCGACCATCTTCATGAAGCCTTGCAAGACCTCAACACTGCCATAAAATCCCAACCAAGGCTCTTCCTAGGTTCCAAAAAGAACCAGGCGGCCACCAGCATGCTAGCACTAGCGGCTGCACATGCCGTTCGCTGTAAGCAAGAAAAAGACCATGGCGTTTCATTAGAAAGTGTGAAAACAGACTCGTCTGCATTTGTGGAATGGAAAAGAAAGAGGATGGTGAGTGAACAAGCTAGAGAGAACGAAAGGAAGGCTTTGAGGCCACAGTTGAGCAAAATTGCAATAACAAGCTTAGAGTTCTCGGAAGCACTTCCATTTGCCGCTTTCGCGTCTTTGCTAGTGGAGATTGTCGCAAGGCTTGATAATGTGATTGAAGAAGTTGAAGAGTTGGGGAGGATAGCTTGCTACAAGGAGTTCGATCCAGATGATAATGATGAAATTATTGTGACATGTAATAAACCACCACTGGATGTTACTAAGAATCAGCTGCCATCCCATGCAGCTTAAAAGGCAGAAGAAACAAACGTTTTTTAGATATCATGTTTCTTGATAAATAAATATCTGCTTTATTATGATGTGAAAATGTTGGAATAGTTTATTCTCTGTTCCATTTACGATTTTAGATGAAGTGATCCAAGGTGTAGGTATTGTTTTTTCAGAAAATATATAAAAAAAATATTATTTATAGGGCCCAACCGGGTTCGAACCGGTGACCTCTTGATCTGCAGTCAAATGCTCTACCACTGAGCTATGGACCCTGATACTTACATGTTTCATATTTTATGATTATAATATATATATAGGAGAAAATGGAAAATTAACTTTCAATTTTGTGGCACTTCCCAGTAAAGAAATAGGGGAAAGAGACAAATACCGATTAAAGGACAGGCCATTTAAGATAAGGTGCTTATGGACACTGATCTTCCTTTATTTCTTTTGATTGACAAGACATTCTTAGAAGATAATCTCTCATTCACATGCATCGTTATCTAGATTCAAAACAATGCTTTTAAGATATTTCATGTGATTTAGACTCTGAATTTGTAAAATACTAACATGCAATTTATACATAGTTATGAACTTGGTCATGTGTTAATTATGAGCGGGTAGGTAATTAAAATGCTGCTATAAGGCTTCTGTTGATGAATTTAGAGCCTTTAATTTCCATGACTGCTTCGATTTCAAGGGACCATGGGTGATAATTGGATACGCAAACAAGTCCCTCAAGTTTGGTGCATTTAACCCTGAAGGGTATAGGAACACAAATGATTACCATGACACATTCGATGCATTCCTCTTTTTCTGGACTGATAATGGTGAAACTAGTCCTGTTATACTGGCCAAAATAGGGGTTGTGTGCAGCACTTTCAATTATGCTCGGGGGTCCTCAATTTGGGGCTGATGGGTTACTCATTGGACCTACCTCAGCACCGGTTATGGGCGGATTTGCAGGGCCTGATACTAATTCAAGCACAGGAGAATACTACTCCTTTTAACCACCGAGATCACTCAATAGATTCAAGACACTAAAGAAATCTTGGACACTGCATATTACGTACACTCCATTTTTCAAAAAACAAAAATCAATCATTGAAAGAGCATCTTATCACACACGATCTCGTGTTTATAGGTAGAACTAAGGTGAAGCAAGGAAAATAGCAATCTAATTCAAGTTGAGATTATTATGGAAGTTTAATGATTCTTGTGAGACAATTGTCTGCAGGGCATGTCAAAGGTAAGGTAAGGGTTGGAGCATTTGGATTTAACTCTTCAAGCCCGCAGATGAAAATAAATTTAAGTCAACATCAAGATTCAAACCCACACAAAATAAATAACATAAACATTCTTGATCACTTTATTAATTAATGGTTCTCAGCGTTAAAATGTGTTTTCATCATATGATTGTAGCCATTTTTATATATGTCACTACAACATAATGGTTCTATAATGACGTTTTTCGCGGCGTTTATAGTACAAACGCCAGTAAGATTTCACATACAACAACGATTTTATAAAAAACGCCATTGAATGTCAAAATTGGCGGTGTTTGTCAATAAAACGCCGCAATAGAGACAACTTAGTGGCGTTTGTTATAAAAATGCCGCAATAGAGGCAACTTAGTGGCGTTTGTTACTAAAACGCCGCTATAGAGTCGTACCTTAGTGGCGTTTGTTATAAAAACACCGCAAGAGAGGCGAATCTTAGTGGTGTTTGGTATTAAAACGCCGCAATAGATCCGTACCTTAGTGGCGTTTGTTGTTGAAACGCCGCAGTAGAGGTGCACGTTAGTGGCGTTTGTTATTGCAATGCCGCCTTGGGATGCATAAATCTTCTCCCCCCGAATTCCTAATGTGTTTCTTCCTCCATCCTCAGCGAGCATCTTCATAAAATCGGCACGCTAGTCACCACCGTCGCGCCGCCAGTCACCACCGTCACACTGCCAGTCACTCCTCAAGACTCAAAATCCAGGTATGCTTTTAATCTCTTCTCATGGAATCCATGTTAATAAAAACCCTAAGTAGAATCCTATATTTGCTTCATAAAAACTCATTGGATTGTGATTTGAAATTAAATATTGTTGTTGTATAATTATGCTAATGAGTCTTAGCTTTGTTTTTCATCATTAATTTGTTTATCAGCTTTGTATTATGAGTTTGGTCCTCTCCATAAGATTTCCTTTCTTAGCGAATTTATCCAATAACGATTTCCTTTTAATTCCTTAAGCTACAGTTCTGACGTACACTTATCCCTGCTTCTATCAGAATACAACTTGAACACAACATTTTGACATAAATAATGTTGAAAATAAAGACTTACAGCATTGGTGAATCCTGACAATACTTCAAGTCTTTGGTACCTGATAATGAAAATTTTAAAATTATTAGCAGTCATGCTGAACCATCGATATAACATGCACAAGATAACTTTAAAGTAAAAAAAAATTGTCATTTCATAAGGATTTCAGAGGTTGAAGGATATGCAATTGAGATCTCCTTTGTAGAGCGGATATTAATAGCTGCCAATTATACTAAGCCTTTGCCAAAAAATAAATGAAAACTGAAAAATTATAGAAAACTGTAAACAACACATGAATCTGTTGGACCTGTGAATAATGGAGGTAACTGTGTAGAGTTAAGGTTTGTAGCGTGCTTGATAAAAGACACTGTCTTACTCAGAGGCACATCTTCATGTAAAAGTATGTTTCAGAACATTTAAATCTAAATAGTATCAAGGAAATAAATACTTTCTGGAAAACTTTAACCAGCTTTAATAACCCCAAAAAATACCAATAACTACGCCAATTTTATTCCGTGACATATTTGAAAATTGAAACTGTATGATCTCACCCATAAGTATAAACACTGTTAGGCTTTCATCGAGAAGCAGCCATTGCAAACAATGGATATACAGTTTTAGTTCCTAATAATGCATGTGCTTTGGCAATCTTTTAACTGAGAACTGCCAACATTTGTTGATAAGAGTAGCTGATAGTGGAAAACGGTTAAGGGCTAGGAATTATGCCAAATCCACTTTTAGCTCTTAATTTTTGATCTACTATTTTAAGTTTATTAAAAAGTTAAGTTAAATATTTGTCTACTAAACATGTTAATCACAAAGAACAAACAAACTTTGATTCAATAGCTTGCGAAGTGCAGGTGAATGCTCTTTTTTAATGAGCTGGTTGCTTCCATGAAGGTATCACCCAGCTTGATTAATTTAAAAGATAATAAGAAAAGAATAGTTAACACTAGAATATAGAAAATCGTAAGGACATATAGCAGAAAAGGAAGTAAACATTTGGAAAATTCATGAGTGATTGCAATATGTACCAGAAGTCGGTTGAATCCTTGTGTTTTAATTTCAAGAATTTTTATCTTGCATGATCTATACTTGTCTTATATATGATTGACTTGGTGTGTAAGTAGATTGGGTTTTATTAGGGAATGCACTTTTCATCAACATATATAATTTAGTGGGGCATAACATTAATAATTTTAACTATTAAAATTACACTGTTTGTTTGAAAATAAAATAAACTCAAGTTAATCTAACAATAGTTGTGTTAACAGAAAAGCTAACAATTTTTAAATTTTTAACCATTTGATGTTTCTGCTATGATAGACTCGAAAAATATATCTTTTAGTTGTTTACATTTGAAATGGATATTTCAAAAATACGAAATTTATAAGAGTTAGATGTATTTATCAAGGGTCACTGACGTCTATCGAAATGGAGTAGAAACTTTTCTAAATTTAGCTTTTGAAAATGCAAGCCAGGAGAATATGATTCTTTTCCCCAATAAGAAGTGTGCTAACATTAATTGGCATATTCGTGAAGTTGTATACGAGCATCTAATTGTTTTTGGCTTTGTTCAGGGCTATAAAAAATGGATATTCCATGGAGAGTGTACACCTCGTAGATCTTATTCCGTGCTTAATTATGCTTATCCTTCTAATTCTCATCATCGATCTGCTAGAGAAGATGACATGGAAGGTATATTGCTAGATGCATTTAATATGCACAGTCATCACCATCTTGTTAGAGAAGATGATTGTGATCTTGATTGTAATGATTTCATTGAGATTGGAATAAATGGTCGTGATGAAGAGCCAAATGGAGAAGTGGTAAATAATACTATTGTCGACACCGTTTTTTACCTAGGCGGGAAAAGATCGATACGAACTCGAGGGTTTTCTCTTTGAAAAGATTTTTCGAGATGTGAAGAGTAATCACCAATAATTTAAGGTGCGATTGGGACACCGTGAAAACCGAGTGATTTTAATAAAATATTTTTTTTATCAAAATACCGAGTTTTAAGGTCTGCAAAAATCCAGAAATTGGGTTCGTGCGTCGATTACGCGTGGGGAAGGATTAGTACCCCCACAAGTACCCAAAAATTGATACCTACTTGATTACCCTATATTTAAAATCAAAAATTTTGAATTCGATCTTTATTCAATTTGAAAATCATTACAGATGCAAAGTTGAAAAGTGTATTCGTTTATTGAGACCGATAGCATTCTCTCCCAAGTGTAAATGCGGGAGATCAACTATTCTGCCTAATAACCGAATATTGTCTCGTTTTAGAAATCATGATGCGGTCTTTGAAAAGGATGTCGGCATATTTTGGGAATCACCAGTAGTTACCCCCTGAGCATACTTGCGGGAGATGTACCATTAATTCCATAATGGGTGAACATTGCCTTAGGTTTAAAAATAAAATGAAATTAAACAAATTTTTATTTAATCCTAATCAAGCTAAGGTAAATGAAAGGCTTTTTCTAGCTTAAGGTGTCAAATTATGAAATTAAAGGAACCTAGAAGCTCAAACCTAAAAACGAAAGCTCTAATATTAATCTTATTTGATTTTAATCAATTATTGAATCAAATAATCAAGATGGTCCCTCAAGCATTTAGGCGAGGATCAACTCGAATTGTTCCCTAAACTAAAAGACTAGTTTGAAATATAATCTAAAATGGGGGCTCTAATATTAATTTAAACCAATTTTAACTTTCGAATAATTAAATTGGAACTCGAGCAAAAGTAAGGACCAAATTAAAAATTCTCTTAATTACAAAATTAAAGACGTAAACTAATAGAAAATTGAATCTAATAGTTCTAATCTAAATTGAGATATTTATTCCAAGACTAAATTAACAAGCATAAAATTATATATTAAAATTGAATAAATAATAAAAAAATTGAAAATTCAATGTTGCAAATCAAGATAGATAAATGAATCGATATAAACGCATATAATAAAAACTAATCAATTAAAAGTTATGAATATAAAAGAAATAAAACAAGGAAAGAAAATTTAAAGGCATACATTAAGTTGATTTTAAACAAAAATGAATGAAAAGAAGAAATATAAAATTAAAAGAGACAAATGAAAGAAAAATCAACGAAAATTATGGATAATAAAATATTAAATATTAAATATATGAAACCAAATTCTAATGACGTAACTAAATTTACGTAATAAATTATAGGAAAGTATTACATTATATTTACTACAAGAATATTAACACAGATATCAAAGCAAACATAATATATATTAACACATGTGTCGTAACCGTATTTCGGTTGGGCCTCGGAATTGGACTTCGACTTAAAAAATGTGGATTGAAGTCGCCACCGATTATTTATTTAAAAAAAATAAATAGGTTAATTAGATACCTTATATCTTACCTGATCTGCGTCTTACCAGAAATATGTCGGGCTCGGGGGTCAGTTACGGTCAAAGAAGGATTAGTACCCTTGAACCGCCCTTTCGGTACTACGTAATTTCCAATTGTCTTAATTAAGGAAATTGTAATTTTAAATTAAAAGGTAAAATATCGACCCAAAGTGTTTACCTCTAATTGATCGAAAATATACACTTTAAAAAGTCAAAAATATGTTAGGAAAAAAAATGAAAATAAATAATAAAGAAAATACAAAGCCGAATGAAATAAATAAAAAAAATAAAATAAGAAACCCGATGACAAAAAGAAACAAGGTAAGGGTAAAATGAATACAACGGATAAAGCTAATAATAATATATACATATAGATACACGTGATAGATATAAATAAAATAAAAATAATGCACATATAATAATAATAAAAGATATATATATAATAGTATGCATTAAAAAATCAATTTAAAAACTTATATATCTATAATGGTAATATATAAATAAATAAAATGACTACGAAAAAAAATAAAGGACTAATATAAAAGAAAAAATAAATATTGGGGCCAAATTCAGAATAAAATGGAGGAATTACATTGATTTAGGGACTGAATTGCATAGTTTAAAACCTAGAGTACCAAAACGTGAATATTCCTCTTCTTGTTAAAAAAACACGCGGGTCAGGAGATGACGTGGATCGGGTTGCACGGGTTACACGGTTTTAGTATTTAAGTCAAAAGTTTTTGATGAAATTCATTTCTCTCTTCTTTTCTATGCGAAATCCTCATCTCTCTCAACTTTCTCTGTATTTTTCATGCGTGTTCTTCATTTCTGAAGAACACGCCGCCGCATAAACCCAGAAATGGTCGCCTGTCGCCTCGCCGGCCTCCGTTCATCGGCGGCAAAGTATGATTTTTTGGGTTTTAGAAAGCCCGTTTCATCCTTGTTTTAAAAATCTGAATGATTTTTCAAAAACACACGCCTCGAGGGCTAGATCTACAGAAGTAGATCTCGAAAACGCCCTGTGTTCATCGGCTAAAAATGCCTCCTTTGAGTTTTGATTCGAACCGCAGTGATGAGGAAATATGCATGCAAGGTAGAATGAGAAAGGTACGAAATTTTACCTTCGGTCGCTTTCAATAATATTGAAAAGATGCTTCGATTTCAACCCAATATTGCTCGTAGACTCTATGAAATTTGTGTTTGTATTTCGTATTAATCCCGAATGTGCTACTAGAAGAAAATAATCTCTGCAAAAGTTTACTGGTATTTCGTATATATTCCGAATGTGTTACAATGTTAAAGATTACATCATTTTATAGCCTTAGATCCAGCTGTTTTCGAGTTCTATTTGGACTCAACAACTCATATTCTTTTAACATTTGATTCCTACTAAAACATTGCTTGCTAATGGGTTTATTTTTGTGGCCGAGGGTCTTGGTTGCTGGAGGCGAAACATACGGCGTTGGGGCTTGCTTGGCGTGAAGACTCCTCAGCGGGGAAGGCTTGCGGCGCCGTGGAGACTTGGAACTCTAGGGTTCTGGAAATGTGGCGCTAGGGTTTCAATATTTGGGCCGTGCATTTGGGTGCTAGGCCACTGGTCACTCGGTTCTCATGTATTGGTCATTTGAAGAACAAAATTTAGTGTCTTCAGCTGCCCCTCTTTGCTCATTATCGTGTAACGAAAATAGAGCAAAGATTAAAAGACGTAAATTTTGGTCATATTGGATATCCTCTGTCGTAGAGTTAAAACCCGATATTTGATTGGAATGACTCCCTCGTTGTGAGATCGAGTTGAATTGGAAGCTCATGAGCATGATATCTTTCGTCGTGAAGTTGAAATCGAACTCTGAGTATTAGGAAATAGTTCTGGGATTGTCTTATAGCCCAAGGTACTTCGTCGTGAAGGTGAACCTTGTCTTGAAGACTTCGGTGTTGCTGTGTATATGGCCCCTTCGTCATGAAATTGAGCCCTGGAATTGGATGTTCCTTCATCGTGAAGTTGAATTCCAATGTGAAGCGTTGTTCCGAGGCCAATATCCTTCGCCGTGAAGTTGAAATTGACTTTGGAACTGGGAAATTATTTGTCGACAGTTAGCCGCCCCTTCGCTGTGAAGTTGAGCTTGTACTGTCTCGGGTCCAATATCCTTCTCCGTGGAGTTGAGATTGGTTCCGAAATTGTTTTTCGACAGTCAGCTGCCCCTTCGCTGTGAAGTTGAGCTTGTGTTGTCTCGAGTCCAATATCCTTCGCTGTGAAGTTGTTTGTTGACAGTCAGCCGCCCCTTCGCTGTGAAGTTGAGCTTGTGCTGTCTTGAGTCCAATATCTTTGGCTTTGAAATTGGGAAATTGTTCATTGACAACTAGCCGTCCCTTCGTTGTGAAGTTGAACTTGTGTTGTCTCGGGTAGCACGATATCCTCCGTCGTGGAGTTGAAATCGGCTCTGAAATTGGAAAGTTGTTCGTTGACAACCAGCCGTCCCTTCATTGTGAAGTTGAACTTGTGTTGTCTTGAGTGGCACGATATCTTCCGTCATGGAGTTGAAATTGGCTCTGAAATTGGAAAGTTGTTCGTTGACAACCAGCCGTCCCTTCGTTGTGAAGTTGAACTTGTGTTTTCTTGAGTGGCACGATATCCTCCGTCGTGGAGTTGAAATCGTGGATGTTTGGCTTCGAGCTAGATATCCTTCGCTGCGAAGTTGATTTTGACTCTAGCTAAGGCCTGTCTAGAAATCTTGATTATGGAATCATGAGGTTTCAATCCATGATCTTGGATTCTTCAAATGTTCCAATCTGATGTTCATTTTTTATCCTTGATCTGGGAAATGCTTCTCGACCATCTCAATTAAATGCATGAGCCTTAATCGGCTTCTGAGTACCTGTACTTTTCAATGAACCTTTGTACAGTAATATGCGAATATCTTTTGCACAAATAAACAAATCACTAAGTTTAAGCTCAATCTAAGATGCTTAAAAGGAATTGGTGTAGAGAAAAGAATTGTCTTTTATTCACGAGGGAAAAAGAACAAATAATACATGACAAACATTTTGGAAAGTGAAGACATGATGAGGTGTAAATGAGTGTCTTAGATTTCAATAATGTGGGCACTTCTGAGCTGAAAAGCCGTTAGGTGTCCTTGAATACAACCTTTGCCAAGGGATCTTTGAAAATGCGACAACATTCAGGAGAGTGCAACATTTCCTGTGAAACATTCAGATGCCGTGCAGTTTCAACTGTCTGGATTTCTTGAATTATCCAAATTGCCCTTTCGGGTTTTCAACTTGGACCCATCCTTGGTTGCAAGACGCCCTTTGTGGGTTTTCATCTTGAACCCACCTTTTTTTTCTTTTTCTTTTTTTTTTAATTTTTTCAATTTAGGGCGCCCTTTCGGGCTTTCACCCTAAACGTTTTTTTTGTTTTTTGTTTTTTTTTTGACTTAGGACGTCCCTTCGGGTTTTCATCCTAAGCGAAGTATTTCTTGACTGCATCTGAATTGATGGGATGTGGTAGGTCAGGTCCTTCCATTTCGGCCAGGACAAGGGCTCCTCCAGAAAAAGCCTTTTTCACAACATAGGGTCCTTTCCAATTTGGCGTCCATTTTCCTCGGAAATCTTTCTATACTGGCAAAATTCTCTTTAGCACCAGATCTCCTTCTCGGAATGTTCTCGGGCGTACCTTCTTGTCATGTGCTCGAATCATTTGTTTCTGATAGATTTGGCCATGGCGAATGGCCTTCAGTCTCTTATCATCTATCAAATTTAGCTGATCATATCTGGATTGAGCCCATTCTGCGTCATCCAGTTTGACTTCTGTCAAGACCTGTAATGATGGGATTTCTACTTCAATGGGCAACATTGCTTCCATTCCATACGCCAGCGAAAATGGAGTTGCCCCAGTCGAGGTTCGTACCGAGGTTCAGTAAGCGAACA
This sequence comes from Hibiscus syriacus, assembly GCF_006381635.1. Classification (NCBI taxonomy): domain Eukaryota; kingdom Viridiplantae; phylum Streptophyta; class Magnoliopsida; order Malvales; family Malvaceae; genus Hibiscus; species Hibiscus syriacus. Next base: position 257,066 of record NW_024063085.1, on the reverse strand, counting down.
AAGCGAAGGGCAGCTTCTCGTGCCAGTCTTTGTAGGTCTCGGTCGTTTTCTCCTCTATCTTTTTAATGTTTTTGTTTGCTGCTTCTACTGTACCGTTCATCTTTGGTCTGTAGGTAGTAGAATTGTGATGTTTTATGTTGAATTGCTCACAGGCAGCCTTCATCATGTTGTTGTTTAAGTTTGTAGCATTATCGGTAATGATTCTTTCAGGTAAACCATACTGACATATGATCTCTTTCTTCAAAAATTTACAGATAACAGATTGAGTGACACTGACATAGGAAGCAGCTTCTACCCACTTGGTGAAATAATCGATGGCTACAAGGATGAAACAATGACCATTCGAAGCCTTCGGATGGATTTGCCCAATAACATCCATGCCCCACATGGAGAAAGGCCATGGTGATGTCATGACATGAAGCGGATGAGGTGGAACATTTATTTTATCTCCGTAAATCTGACATTTATGACATTTTCTAGCATAGTTGATGCAATCACCTTCCAGTGTGGACAAGAAATATCCGCATCTCATTACTTGTCTCGACATCATATGTCCATTTGCATGTGCTCCACAAACTCCGTCATGTACTTCTTCCATTATCATTTTTGCCTCTTCAGCATCGACGCATCTTAACAGAACTTGACTATGGCTTTTCTTGTATAAGACCTCCCCATCAAGAACGTAACAGAACTTGACTATGGCTTTTCTTGTATAAGACCTCCCCATCAAGAACGTACCCAGCTGCCATCCTTCTAATGGTTCTTTTATCGATTTCAGTGGCTTCATCTGGATAACTTCGATGCTTGATATACTGCAAAATGTCGTAGTACCAAGGCTTAGTGTCTTTTGTTTCTTCAATCTGGTAGCAATGAGCAGGGTACTCATATGACTGCATCTCGATTGGCATCATTTCAGATTCCCCGCCAAGTTTGAATGCGGCTGCCAAGGTAGCCAAAGCATCAGCCATTTGATTTTCTTCTCTTGGCACATAGTGGAAAGTGACTTCATCGAATTCTTCGAGCAAATCCAACATTAACTTCCGGTATTCTATCAATTTTGTATCTTTGGTTTCCCATTCTCCTCGGAGCTGATAGATTACTAATGCTGAATCTCCGTACACCCGCAAGGTCTTTATACTTTTCCCCAGCGCAGCTCGAATTCCTAAGACACAAGCTTCGTATTCTGCCATATTGTTGGTACAATCGAAGTTCAGTCTGCTGGTAAATGGGTAGTGACTTCCTTCCGGAGAGATCAATATTGCCCCAATACCATGTCCTAATGCATTGGATGCCCCATCGAAGTACATTCTCCAGGAACTGTCTGTTGAAGTAATTGTTTCCTCTAAAGATAAAGCCATCAAGTCCTCATCTGGGAAATCAAAGTCTAGTGGCTCATAATTCTCGTCGATTCTGCTTGCTAAGAAATCCGATATGACACTTCCTTTTATGGATTTCTGGCTCACGTACTCAATGTCGAATTCAGACAATAACATCTGCCATCGGGCTAACCTTCCAGACAGAGTAGGTATACCCATCATGTATTTTAAAGGATCTAACTTGGAAATCAACCAAGTGGTGTGATACAACATGTATTGTCTGAGTCTTTTTGTAGCCTAAATTAAAGCATAACAAACTTTCTCGATAGGCGGATATCTGACCTCGCAATCAGTGAACTTCTTGCTCATATAGTAGATGGCTCTTTCTTTTCTTCCAGACTCGTCATGTTGGCCCAGGACACAACCCATTGAGTTCTCGAATATGGAAAGGTACAAGAATAAAGGTTTGCCTGGGATGAGAGACATTAAAATAGGGGTATGAGATAAGTATTCTTTCACCTTCTCGAATGCGATCTGACAGTTTTCATTCCATGCCCCAGGGCTGTTCTTTCGGAGAAGTCGAAAGATTGGATCACACTTATCGGTTAACTGAGATATGAACCGTGCTATGTAATTTAATCTACCCAGAAAACCTCGGACCTCCTTTTGTGTTCGAGGTGGAGGTAGATTCTGGATAGCCTTAACTTTGTCAGGATCAACCTCAATGCCTTCTCTGCTGACCACGAAACCTAACAGTTTCCCGGATGTTACCCCAAAAGTACACTTGTTAGGGTTCAGTCGAAGCTGGAACTTCCTTAGTCTCTGGAAGAGCTTTCTCAAATGTTCGACATGTTCGTTTTCGGTTTGTGCCTTGACAGTCATGTCGTCGACATAAACCTCAATTTCTTTGTGCATCATGTCATAGAACAGGGTTACCATGGCTCTCTGATATGTTGCCCCAGCATTCTTTAATCCGAAAGGCATCACTTTGTAACAGAAAGTTCCCCACATTGTGACAAAAGTGGTCTTCTCCATGCCCTCAGGGTGCATCTTGATCTGATTGTATCCCAAAAATCCATCCATGAATAAAAAGTAGTTTCTCCCGGCTGTATTGTCCACAAGAGTGTCTATGTGTGGCAGAGGAAAGTTGTCTTTGGGACTTGCCTTGTTAAGGTCCCGGTAATCGACACACATGCATACCTTCCCATCCTTCTTCGGCACAGGCACTATGTTGGCCACCCACTCTAGATATTTGGCCACTTGAAGAAATCCGGCATCAAATTGTTTCTTGACTTCTTCCTTGATCTTGAGGAGCATTTCTGGCCGCATCCTTCTCATTTTCTACTGTACTGGTTTGCATTATGGTTTAATTGGAAGTTTGTGGACCACCATATCTGTGTCTAGTCTAGGCATGTCTTGATATGACCAGGCGAACACCTCTTTGTACTCCTGAAGTAAATCTATCAAGTTTTGTCTTGCTTCAGTCGAAAGAGTTGTACCGATTTTAACCTCTTTTCGATCTTCCTCAGTGCCCAGATTCAAGATTTCGATTGTCTCTTTATGGGGCAGTATTTGTTTATCTTCTCTTTCTACCATTCTCAACAATTCAGTAGGCAAGTTGCACTCCTCTTCAGTGTTGTGTTCATCAAATTCCCTGAGACAAATGGCCGATTCAAAATCCACCTCCGGATCAGGATCATTAGTGCCTACATTATCGTTATCTGGGGATCTGAAAGATGGGAAAATGTGCATGTGTGAGAGGAAAATATCCCACACGAAATAATCAAGAATTAAGTTTTTAGGGAAAGTGGAAATGAGGTTTTGAAATAAAGAGGATAGATAATGAATTCAAAAGGAACTAAAGGAAAATTTGTTTGCCATGAAAAGAGGAAAAAATGCATCTTTTATTGAACTTAAACCTAATATTTATTCACCCTTACAAAAGATCACCTATTACCCCGGGTATAGGCAAATAGGGACAGTTCGAATATTACTCTGAAAAATTCTTGTAAAACACAGGTAGTTCTTCGACCGTCCAACTGCTAGGCACGAACCCAGGTGGTAAAGGGCATATCCCAGATCTAACGACGTCGTCAGCATTTCCAGTGGTTACGACATTGATGCTCAGTTCTTCCAAATCCACCTCTAAATCTGCTGGGGTGGTTTCAAACACATATCCACCTGTCTTGAATGTGTGGCAAAGAGGCGGGAATGTCATGGGCTCCCATTGAAGTTCACTTCCAGTCAACCTGGCTAGTCTTCTTTCTCAGTTCTTCTGAACTTCTTTCCTCCTTTCATGGTAACTAGGCTGAAAGCCGAGCCCAAACCGGTCTGGCTTTGAAATGGGAAGGAGTGGATCAATCCTCCCTTGCAGAAATTTCCCAAAACCTCTTCCAGTCTTGGCACATTATCCCAATGTTTGCATGATCTCCATTCTGGTACACTTAGAAAGTCGGGGTCTAGGAATCGTTTTTCCTTCTGCTACAAAGGTGGCATTCACAAATTCCAAGGAGCGGAATGAACACTCAACCGCTTTCTCATCCACCTCGATGTATGGGGCCTCCGTGGTCACACTTGCCACAATATCTTCCTCAGCATTGATAATTACTAAGGCCCCGTCAATAACAAATTTAACCTTCTGGTGCAGTGTGGATGGTACTGCACCAGCTTGATGAATCCATTGCCTTCCTAAAAGACAGTTGTAAGAAAGCATAATATCTATCACCAGAAACTCAATGTTATAGGTGGCTGGTCCGATGGTCAATGGCACCTCGATCTTGCCAATTACCTCTCTTTTGGTTCCGTCAAATGCTCGGACCACGTTCTGGCATGCCCTTATATGAGAGGTATATATTGGCAGCCTTTTCAAAGTGGCTAAAGGCATTACGTTCAGAGCTGAGCCATTTTCAATCAATACACTTGGCAGAGCATGCCCCTTGCAGTAGGTAGTGATGTGCAATGCCTTTTTTCGGCCTCTTCCTTCGGATGTAATCTCATCATCTGAAAACGAGATGAGATTATCAGCTTGAATATTATTCACCAGTCGATCTATCTTACTGACTGGTATGTCCTGTGGCACGAATGTTTGATTCAAGACTTTCAACAGTGCCTCCCTATGTTCTCCCGAGCTTAATAACAGTGCCAACATTGAAGTGCGTGTCGGCAAGTTGTGGAGCTGTTCTACAACACTGTACTCACTATGCTTTAGAAATTTGAGGAACTCTTTAGCTTCTTCCTCCTTGATAGTTTTATTGATAATCAATACATCTTCCTTGAAGGGCTCTAGTTGTCTTTGCCCCACATTGTTGTCACATCCTTCGGAAGTACTCACTTGGCATCCGTACTTCCATGGCACTTGCCGATTGTCTTTGTACTCAAAAGGTCGAGGGGCCGTAATCACCACCTTTGTTTGTGGAACTACTGTTGACATCTTCGCCTTAGGGGTAATGATCAAAGGACTACCCCTGCCGAATCTCTTGTCTGATGCTCCTTCAGTAGCACAAATGTCTGCTTCCGGGGAATCCTGAACTTCTTCGTAAAACTCCAGCTCCTTATGGTCCATCATGAGCTGGACTAGTGTCCGAAACTCGGAACATCCTTGCACTTTATGCCCCTCTTCATCGTGGTAGCAACAATAATTACCACCTTCGTTCCTTGTTGGACATGACTGCGGTGTAAGAAGCCCTGCCTTCACCATTTGGTTCCATACCCAGGCCAAAGGAGTTTTGACTTCTGAAACATTGGTTTTGACTCTCCTGCCATCCCGGTGGTGATTGCATTAATTACAGTCTCTAGGTGATTAGGCAAGGGATTCTGGGCGACGTTCGGTGTTTCAGAGTTGAAAGTGATCAAATTTTTGTTCCGCATTCGTTGTACAAGCCTCTTGAATACGAGACAACCTTCGATCGAATGTCATTGCACACTGCCATGGTATTCACAGTTTGCATTCTCGTCATACCATCTCGGATATGGGGGTTTCATCGGATCCATTGGGTAAGGCGACACCGTATGAGTATCAAAGAGTTGTTGATATAACTCTTTATATGTCATGGGAATGGGATCGAACTGCTCTCTTTCCCTTTCTTTCCTTGGTTCTCTCTGAGCTTGATTAGAAGTACCAGATGGTGCAGCTGTAGTGGTTTTTGAGCTTGAGACCGTAACGCCTTTGTTGACGTTATAGGTGTTGACATTGTTGACCTCTCGATCTTTGTTCTTCATGGGAGGCTTTTTACTAGGGTCTCCTCTCTCAATTTTCCCTTGTTTAATGGCCAACTCAATCATTTCGCCATCCATAACTAGATCTGAAAAACCTCCTGATGTAATTGCCACCAGGTGCCCGAAGTAAGGTGTCTTCAGAGTTTGTACAAACAACTTTCTAGTCTCTTTTTCATCCAAGGGTGGATGAACCTGCACAGACAAATCCCTCCACCGCTGTGCATATTGTCGGAAACTCTCGTTGTGCTTCTTCTCCAGGCCTTGTAGCATAACCCGGTCTTGTCTCATATCGTTGATGTACTTGTACTGCCCCAGGAATGACTTAGCTAAGTCTCTCCATGTCTTGATATGAGTTTGGCTGAGCTGGTTGTACCACCGGACAGCCGAACCGGACAAGCTCTCCTGAAAACAGTGAATCAGGAGTTGGTCATTCCCTCCATACCCTGTCATCTTCTGACAGAACATAGTGATATGGGCTGATGGGCAGCTGTTCCTATCGAACTTCTCAAACTCAGGAATTTTAAACTTTGGCGGAAGCACCAAATCTGGAACTAGGTTCAGCTCTCTTGCGTCCACTCCATAAAAGTCATGGTCTCCCTGGACCAACTTCACTCGATCTTCTAACATCCTGATCTTTTCTTCTATCTTTTTCACTTTGTCATCTTCATCGAAATCTGGGATACCGTAATCATCTGGATGATTATCAGGATTAGTTGTGGAAGTTTGCACCTTTACAGCAGATGGTGTTTTTCTTTTGACAGCAGAAGAGTTCTCTTGTGGTATTGGTATGATCTTGGATGAGATAACCACCTGTGGGGCTGGTGATATGATTACCCCTCCGGAGGAACCTCCCTCTACTGCACTAGCTTGCTGTAATCCAGATAACTTGGCCACAATTTGATCAACCAATGATTCCTGGTTCTTCTTGATGGACTCCAGGGTGCTTTGACTATTTTGAGCCATCTTGTCTTCCAATTCTTTTTGCAGTCTCGTTATGTTCTCTTCGAGTTTTTCCATTCTGGCCTCCATTTGTCTCTTCTTTGCTCGGGTATTATGTGGATGCTGCGTATTTAATGTCTGTAGTGGTAGACTTGATGTTTTCTCTTTCGCTTTCTGAGACATGTTCTGTTTGTTAATACGAATGTAAAAACATGGAAAATATAAAAATAAACATGAAATATAGAATGCAAAATATGCAATGCATGATGTATGCAGCTTAAAGGCACTGATCCAAAAAAAAGTGTTCATTATTATAAATAATCTTTATTCAGACAAAAATATATTATCTTGTAAGAGACATAAAAACAATCAAAGGTACACTCGGACTAAATCCTCTAAACCCGTAATACTTTCTAGTAGAGTGACAAGTCTTCTGCCTTCATCCGTCACTGGTTGAATACCTTGTCGAACCACTCCGGCTTCCCTTGCCAGGCCATGAAGATGACAGGCTGCCTTCTGTACTTGATCTAGGAAGTCTCGGATGACTGCGTCTCTGGCCTTCACCCTTTGTTGTGCTTGCTCCCAACGAAAACGCCACTGCAGACCTCCATCAAAGGGCACTATCTGAAGCTCGGCTGCTTGCTTTTTGAATCCATCTACGATAGCTTCTAACTCACCTATTGTTTTTCCATCTCTCTCACGCTGTTTCTCCAGATCAGTCATCTGGGTTCTCAAGAATTGGTTTTGATGTTGATTGTCTGCTAAGCGTTTCTGAGCAATCTTCATCTTTTCCTTCCAGGCTCTCTCATCAGGCCCCTCAAACTTCCTTTTCAAGCTGTGAGCTTCGTCTTTCCAGTACTCAGAGGATACTTTCAACTTGGAGTTATCCTTGACAGCATCTTGATACCCTTTTCTTAAGTCTTCAAGCTCGAAACGGACTCTTTTATGTTCCTTTTCCAGTTTGTCTACTTTATCTTTCTGAGAGTCGGTATCCAACTTCCACTGATAGCGCTCAGCCTCAAGTTCTTTTATCCTCTGCCTCAGCTCATTATTCACAGCTTCAAACTATGTCTTGGCTATCTCAAGTTCAGAAGGGACAAGCCTGAGATGTTCTTCCATAGTTCGGGTGTCCTCACAGTCTGGCACCGGAATATTGTCATTTTTCCTCAATCTTCGCCATTCCACATAATCCGGGGTAAGCATGTTCTTGGCAGCTACAATGTCCATTCGGAATATTTTTTTCCAAGAATCGGCTGCTTTCTTGATCATCTTCTTATAGCTGTTACCGTGATACCTAAACTCTGATCCAGATAGTTTGCATGTTATTGGGACAAACTGACGTGCCCCATACTGTCTCAGTGCTAACAATGGAGCATACCCAACTGCACCCCAAAGTCCTAGTAAGGTCATCGTGTCAGAGCCCTCACACCGGAAAAGAACATCACTGAGGAACAACCAGGGGGCTCTCCAGGCAATATCTCGGTCCTGAAGATGAGTGAAGACTTTCATCCACTTCTCTTTTGAAGCACCTTCATGCCATTTCATGGTGATGAACTCTCCCAAAGGTGAATAGGTAGTGCTAAATCGACGGTAGGCAACCCCGTTGGTCTTCCAGAAATGGCTGTGAATCCATACTTGAAGGAGCTGAACACACCCAATGAATCTTTCTCCACCAACTCTTCTGCAATGATTAAGAGAACGAAAGGTTTCTGCTAAGATGGCTGGTGCTGGGTTGACTTGTTTCGGTAGTTGTTCAAATAATTCCACCACGGCTGCGTCAATGTACTCCAAAGCCTTCGGAAAAATAATCAAATCGTACAGACCTAGTGCGAAAAGGTCTATAGTCTTCCACTCATCAGTGTGGTTCTTCATTAATTGCCTTATGTGGATCCATTCAATTCCTTCCCCGCTGCCTCTATGCTGAGTCTGATCATTTACCCATTTCTCGTATACTCCCGCGACTCTGGCCAGTGTACTCTTGAAAGGATGACTTTTGGTGTGCTTAATGTAGACTCGCCCTAGTTTGATGTTTTCACAGTGTAGCAGTGTAGTGTATTCTTCGATAGTAGGCACCATGTCCTCCCAGTTAAAAGTGAAACAACTATATCCCGGGTTCCAGAATTGGACCATGGCTCTGATCAAGGGCTCATCAGTCTTAACATGAAGTAAAAGCGTAATGTCACTGTACCGTTGGCTGAACTTCTGTTTCCGATCATCCTTTCAACTGTCCCAGATATCTCGAAGCTCCTGCACATTGTTCTTTTTTAGGCTGATAGATGCGTAGCTAACCAGCTCTGACACATAGCTTCCTTGAAGGTTATCTCCCTTTTCTTTCTGAGTCTTCTCGGACCATAGTTGTACCTCAGGGTTCTTAGTCTCTTGTATTACAACACCTTTGTCAATAAATTCAGATTATTTTGTGTAATAAACACCTTTTCAGGGATCAGTAACCTCTTATTATGATGCAAAATGCTATAAAACAAATACAAAGGCAAAAAGGTTAGTAAAATAATAATATAAAAATAAATAAGTAAAATACATGAAAAAGACAAAAACAACAAGGTTAAAAAAAATGCCATAGGTTTCAGAATGTGGTTTCGAGGTAGGCTTAATTTCTTCATAGTCTCCCAGGTTAGGTTCTAAAAAACGGTACCCGAGTTCTCCTTACTGGTGCTCCCTTGGGCCTGCCAAACCCTTAGTCCTAAACCCGTCACAGGCTTGTGTGGACTAAGTTAAACTCGGGAGGATACATTCCCTTATGCCCATACGGAGAATAAATTCACACGAAGGCATAAGGTATATGAATCCCGAAGGCTACTTGCTAGGCTCATACGGTGAATAAATTCACACGAATGCATCGCTTTCACCCCCACTTAAAACGGGTTTGGAGCTCGGGTTTAGAGCCTTAGATGAAGAATCTTTAGGGGCTGAAATCATTAGAAAACGGTTAGTACAACTATTTACTCGAAAAAAAATAATCAAAAGTAAGCAATAAGGATCGAAATGTTACCTTAAAATTTAAACTTACCCTTTTCGTTAAAAAGACAACTGGAAATTACCTTAGTCTGACTCACTTACCTGTGTCCCCAGCAGAGTCGCCAAGCTGTCGAATCCGTATTTCGGTTGGGCCCCGGAATTGGGCTTCGACTTAAAAAATATGGATTAGAGTCGCCACCGATTATTTATTTAAAAAAAATAAATAGGTTAATCGGATACCTTATATCTTACCTGATCCGTGTCTTACCAGAAATATGTCGGGCTCGGGGGTCGGTTACGGTCAAAGAAGGATTAGCACCCTTGAACCGCCCTTTCGGTACTACGTAATTTCCAATTGTCTTAATTAAGGAAATTGTAATTTTAAATTAAAAGGTAAAATATCGACCCAAAGTGCTTACCTCTGATTGATCGAAAATATACACTTTAAAAAGTCAAAAATATGTTAGGAAAAAAATGAAAATAAATAATAAAGAAAATACAAAGCCGAATGAAATAAATAAAAAAATAAAATAAAGAAACCCGATGACAAAAAGAAACAAGGTAAGGGTAAAAATGAATACAACGGATAAAGCTAATAATAATAATATACATATAGATACACATGATAGATATAAATAAAATAAAATAATGCACATATAATAATATAAAAGAAATATATAATAATATGCATTAAAAAAATCAATTTAAAAACTTATATATATCTATATAATGGTAATAATATAAATAAATAAAATGACTACGAAAAAAATAAAGGACTAATATAAAAGAAAAAATAAATATTGGGGCCAAATTCAGAATAAAACGGAGGAATTATATTGATTTAGGGACTGAATTGCATAGTTTAAAACCTAGAGTACCAAAACGCGAATCTTCCTCTTCTTGTTAAAAAAACACGCGGGTTAGGAGATGACGTGGATCGGGTCGCACGGGTTACACGGTTTTAGTATTTAAGTTAATTTTTTTTATGAAATTCATTTCTCTCTTCTTTTCTATGCGAAATCCTCATCTCTCTCAACTTTCTCTGTATTTTTCATGCGTGTTCTTCAGAAATGAAGAACACGCCGCCGCATAAACCCAAAAATGGTTGCCGGCCGCCGTTCATCGGCGGCAAAGTATGATTTTTTTTGTTTTTAGAAAGCCCGTTTCATAATTGTTTTAAAAATCTGAATGATTTTTCAAAAACACACGTCTCGAGGGCTAGATCTACAGAAGTAGATCTCGAAAATGCCCTGTGTTCATCGGCTAAAAATGCCTCCTTTGAGTTTTGATTCAAACCGCAATGATGAGGAAATATGCATGCAAGGTAGAATGAGAAATGTACGAAATTTTACCTTCTGTCGCTTTCAATAATATTGAAAAGATGCTTCGATTTCAACCCAATATTGCTCGTAGACTCTATGAAATTTGTGTTTGTATTTCGTATTAATCCCGAATGTGCTACTAGAAGAAAATAATCTCTGCAAAAGTTTACTGGTATTTCGTATATATTCCGAATGTGTTACAATGTTAAAGATTACATCTTTTTATAGCCTTAGATCCGGCTGTTTTCGAGTTCTATTTGGACTCAACAACTCCTATTCTTTTAACATTTGATTCCTACTAAAACATTGCTTGCTAATGGGTTTATTTTTGTGGCCGAGGGTCTTGGTTGCTGGAGGCGAAACGTACGGCGTTGGGGCTTGCTTGGCGTGAAGACTCCTCAGCAGGGAAGGCTTGCGGCGCCGTGGAGACTTGGAACTCTAGGGTTCTGGAAATGTGGCGCTAGGGTTTCAACGTTTGGGCTGTGTATTTGGGTGCTGGGCCACTGGTCACTCGGTTCTCATATATTGGTCATTTGAAGAACAAAATTTAGTGTCTTCAACATGCACATAATAAAAAGAATAAAAGACACTTGTTATATATATATATATTATTATTTAAATATTATAACATATATTTATAATGGAACGTATATGCATATATATATACATACATAAGGTATAATTATAAAAGATCTCGATGTAACAAGTGCAAACATAGCCACTGAAATGAAAATTGCAGCAAATAAAAGGGCACAATGTCAATAATGAAAAATTAAAGTACATTAAACTGTAGGACTAAAACAAAATAAAACAGTAAGTAAGTTGCATATATAAAATATAAGGGAAATTAAATTTTAGAATTTTAAAGATTAAAGGACCAAAATAAAACAAAACAAAGTTGATATGCCGAATTCAAAATAAAAATAGGAAATTAGTGACCAAACAGTAAATAACCGGCAAAGATAGGGGATCAAAGAGGAGATATAAACAAAAATGGGAATAATTAGGGAAACAGTCCCTAATAGTGACTATTTTGCAAAAACGTGGGAAAGCTTGGGAGACCAAAGAGTAATTAACCCTTAACTTTGGCGCCAAAAACATGAAACATACTCAAAATGGAGGACTTGAAGCATGATTTACACAAAATATAAAATAAGAACTTCTTTTCTCTCCCAATCTCCATTCTGCCCGAAAATTCCTAACTTCCCATCTCTTCTCTTCTTCCCCTTTTTCCTTGCTTATCACTCCCACGACGGCTGAATCACCGATAAAACAGAGTCGCCTCGCCTCGGTCACCCTATATGGGTGGCCATTCTACTCCGGCTGAGACCTACAAGATGTGGGAAGCACTACTAAATCCAACATCACCACCTACGACACTTCCCTCCTTGAGCGAGAATCAAGCACCAGACCACCATACGCGATGACCATTCGACCTCAAATCAACACCGACCATTCGACCCCTCCCCGACGACACTGCTACCCCGACGAAACCCAACAGAAGCAAGGTACTCTCTCCCCTTTCCTTTATTTATTTTGATTTAGAAACCGTAAAAAATGCATGAAAATAAAGAACAAAATTACAAACTAGACTATGTTTTGGTTACATACCAAGAAATTTACAAATAAACAAAGCACGTAAAAAAGCTAGAATACCTTTGAACATTTTGCTTTCGATTCTAGTTTTGGATTGCTAAAAAATTGTTTTTCATTCTTATTGATAAAAATTTGTTTTCTCTTTTACACTGATTTGGGGTTTTTATAAAACCCATTACATATAAAAAAATTAATTTGTTGTTGGTGGATGTGTTGGAGCAACAGGGTATGGGCAGCTCAGTTGGGAATGGTGGAGGCATGGGCACGGTATGGTTGCTGCAGCAGTGGTTGCAGGGTATGGGTATAATAAAAACCATGTTTGGATCGGGTGGTGCTTACAAAAACCCCTAAAACTTTCGAGTTTATTTGCGTTAAACCCCCTGAAACTTTTCCATGTTTTTGCAGTTTGGTCCCTATAGGGACCAAAACTACTATTTTACCTTTATTCTATGCATGCTTTAATTTTTTGGTTTATTCATTGTTTAGTTCCTCTTATTTCAATTTTTACATTTTAGTCCTATATGAATTGTTTTGTTATTTATCCCTTTTTATGATTTTTTTTATTTTTTAGGGTTAATTTTCTTTAGGTCCCTATAAGTTAGGCATGTTTTTTTACATTTTAGTCATGTATAGTGACTATTTTTTTAAAGATATGTGGATCGATCCTATAATTTTACCTTTTTATTTAACATACTACTTTTTAGGCTTATTAAAAATGAAAAAATTACTCTTAGGTCCTTGTAGATTACGCGTGTTTTGTATTTCAGTCTCTTAGGTCCTTGTAGATTACGCGTGTTTTGTATTTCAGTCACTAGTTTGTTTGTTTTTATTTTATTTTAAATTAAGCTTTAAGTTTTAATTTATTTTAATTTAGCCCCTTACATGTTTAATTTTAGTTTATTAATTTAAAATGTATGCAATTAGGTCCTTGTACTTTTGTTTTTTTTTTACTTTTTTTTATTCATTGTTATTTTATTATTTTTTAATTATGTTTATTAATTATTTTGATATTTCATAGCTTTATTTCATATATTTAGTTTTAAATTATTTTAGCATTCGAATCAAGCTTAGCAATTAGGACGACACTCTAGTTTAATTAGGGAGCAATTCAAGTCGAGTTTTCGCATAAGATGCCAGATTACTCTAATCGATTGTTCGATTCTAAAATCAATTAATAATTAACTTTTTCTAAAAAAACTAAGTTTAGTAATTTAGATAATAATTCGGTTTTTAATTAGCCCCTTAACTTTAGAAATTATCAATTTAGGTCCTTAGACTTTTAAATCTTTTAGAAAATGATATTTTTAGAATTAGACCCTTTTAGTCCTTGAACTTCGATTAATGTTTTAATTTTGACATAATTAAATAGGTTAAATAGAGCCTCCACTTTTAGATAGATTTTAATATAGCCCCCTAATTTAGGGAATTATCCGAGTCGGCGCCCGCATAAATGCTCAAGGGACCACCTTGGTTATTCAATTCAATAGTCGGTTTAAAAATTAAATATGGTTAATATTAGAACCTACACTTCTAGGTTTGAGCCTTTAGGTCCTTTAACTTTCATAATTTGACACTTTAAGCTTGAAAAAGTCTTAATTTAATTTTAGTTTAATTAGGATAAATAAAATTTGTTTGATCGCATTTTATTTTTAACCCTATGGTAATGTTCACTTATTAAGGAATTAATAGTATATCTTCCACAATCGTGCTTAGGGAGTGACTACTGGTGATTCTCGAAATAAGTCGACATCCTTTTCAAAACCACATCATGATTTTTAAAATTAAGGCAATGTCCAGTTATTAGTCACAATAGCTGATCTCCCGCGTTTATGCTAGGGGTGAATACTATCGGCCTTAATAAACGAATACCCTTTTCAACTTTGTGTGGGTCTGATAAAGTACCTCTGGAAAGCATCCTAAGTTGTCTATCCAGATATCAAATCCGAGGTACGCTTTTAGTGGTGTGATCCCCTGAGCTGAACCCGATTCACAAGTCTATAATGGGCCAGAATCGGGATCAACCTTAGAAAGTTGTAAAAATTGCTCAGGAACATTTGCTAGAACCTTGCCACATATGGAGAATTTAGTAAACCTACCCCCTAGAGTCATGTGGATAACCTAGAAGAACTAGAGAACATGCGGTTAAGATTTTAATTTTCTTTGATTATTTTACATCTTATTCTTTAAATTTTTGCTATTTATTATTTTACTTTTTATGAATTATTCTAATGTTACTAACTTGTCGCTTTATTTCTTGATTGTATGATCATTTTCATATCATTGCATAGAAGGTATTGATTCCTATATTACCTAGTTATTGTAAAAAGAGCTTAAGGCAACAATATCTTCCGATGAGACTGAGAACGTGATAAATGTTCAGACCTGGTCTGAGTATGGGCAGACACGATTTGGGGACATTATTACCACTACCAAAGAGTTAGTTTTTCCAGAGAAAGTGATTGTTAGTGTCAAGCAGATGCATTAGTTTGAGTTATCGAGAATTTGGGCCAGCTGGGATGATAATGAAAAGATACTGTTCAGAGAGGTATATAGTGACATCGTCAAGTTGCTGAGGGTACAGATAGATGCAGTGGTGGTTCGAGCCTTGGCCGAGTGTTAGAATCCGGCTTACCGTTGTTTCATTTTCAGTAAGGTGGACATTACCCCTATTATGGAAGAATATACAGCGCTATTGAACATCCCAAATGTTAGGAGGCATTCCCTTTACACCAAGGTAATCTGACCTAAGGGGTTCACAACCAAGATGATCACACTAATGGGAAAGACCAATGAATAAGTTGTCTAAAGAAGCAACAACCTTGACGGTTTTCGTAATCCCAAAATTAGGGAAAGAGCGACATATTATAGGGTTAATGATAAAGCTCGAGAAATTAGGAAATAGGGCTAGATATTATATTTAGTTCCTTGTGGATGTACTCTCTTTGCCTAAGTGCTTAGGCATTGTTTGTTATGAAAACTTTTTGTAGGAACTTAGTTGTTTTGGAATCAATATCGGTTGCATTTGCATTTTCATGTTTTTCTAATATTTAAATCTTAATGCTTGCATTAAAACAATTCATTCATTTAATAATTTACCAACTAATAAAATACAATTTTTGATCATTTGTAGTGATCCTGGCATACACCTCACACCCATACGGTACTCGTAAGTCAACCAAGAAAATGGAAGAAAGATTAGCTCGAATTGAATAAGACCAAAGAGAAGCACAAGGGGAAATGAGGGAAAGATTAAGGTGGTGTTTGTTTTTGCAGAGGTAAAAGGTTTGCAGTCTGCGGACCACATCTACAGACATCTACAGCAGAAGAGGTGGACCAAAAGTCTGCAATCTGCAAGAAGAAGACTGTTTTTTTAACGTCTGCAGACTGCTAAAATAAACTGATTTTTTAAACTATACTCAAATAACCATTTTTGCTATTAATTTTTTAAAAATTATAAAATGTCATTAAATTTAATGAATTATTTCAAAATAGTCACTATAATGTTGTAATAAATTATAAAAGTTCGATAATATAATAATTATTTTATAGTATTTAGATAAATTTATTAATAATTTAATAATCTTTTAATAAGTATTTTATAATTTTTTAAACTTTATTGACGAAAATGATCATTTGTATATAACTCAACGATATCTAATATACTTTATTTGAATAAATATATTAAATATATCAATACTCGATTTTATAATATCATTTAAATCATCTTAATTTATTCGAGTGGTACAATCCGATTCTAGTAACATCAAAAAATATATATATAATATATACTCCATATAATATACATCAATTAGTATTTTTCTATTTAGAAAAAATATATTATTTGTTTTTTATTTATTTATTATGTATAAAGGGACTTTCGTACTTTACCAGAATTAAATGATAAGAATCATATTTTTCAATAGTGTGAATATGTTTTATTAAAACATTTATTTTGTCTTTTAATGCTAATAATTGTATGTCCCCGTGATTTTTTAAGTTTTTATATAAAAAAAAAGTTTACTAAGTTTAATTGTATAATATTTTTTACTAAGTTTAATATATTTTTTCAAATAAAGTATATTAGATATCGTTGAGTTATATACAAATGATCATTTTCGTCAATAAAGTTTAAAAAATTATAAAATACTTATTAAATTTATTAAAAGATTATAAAATTATTAATAAATTTATATAAATACTATAAAATAATTATTATATTATCAAACTTTTATAATTTATTACAACATTATAGTGACTATTTTGTAATAATTCATTAAATTTAATGACATTTTATAATTTTTAAAAACATAATAGCAAAAATGGTTCTTTGAAGAGGTTAGAAGAGCTTTGAAGACATAAGTCCATGTCTGCACCAAGAAGAGGACGCACAGACGTTAGAATAGCTTTTGTCTTCTAAAAAACAATTGGTCTGCGAAGCCCAAAGTCTGTGCTTGGTCTGCGCGACACATACATAAGAGCTTTGAAGACCTTAAACAGTGAAAACAAACACCACCTAAGTAAAATAGAAGCGAAAATGACAAGCTCACAACTCGGTCTACTGCAAAAAGATCGAAGACATATTCAAAAAGCATTATATGACTGGAAAGGCTACGGTTGACCAGCCAGTTTCATCTGAGCAAGAGTCCTCGCATCCCCCAGGTTTTGGACCTGGATCGTCGCATCCTGCTGGGTTTACATCCGATCCCAAGCACCCACCGGGATTTACACCGGACCCCTCGCATCATCCCGGTTTCACACCAGTGCACATTTCTGCTAGATCACCATCTCCACAAGAAACTTGCCTTGGAATCTACATGGCTAATCAACAACACCACACCGAGCCTGCATTCCAAATGAATTAACCATATGTTGCTAGGGTAAGGCCTATCGAATCAGGCGTGGAGGAGCTTCCACCCGACTTTCATGAGATAGCAGAAAATGAAAATGCTAATAGCGAGATAACCTAGCAGTTGAAAAGTCCAGAGGAGAGGGTGAGGTTAGTAGAAGTGGAGCTTTTTTACGGAATGGACGTAAGGGAGCTAAGTTTGGTTCCTAATCTCATACTATTGGGCCACGATGCATACAAATTGTGTCTATTACGTAAGAAGATAACATAAATGCCAGATATATGCAGATAAAATTCAAGCACCGCCTTCACCTTTGCACGTCATGAGCTCACCCTGAATGTTCTCTATGTGGGGCATGGATGTCATTGGGGCAATCACACCGAAAGCTTCAAATGGGCATCGATTCATCTTAGTAGCGATCGATTACTTCACAAAATGGGTAGAAGTTGCTTCCTATTCCAGTACCACGAGATCTACAGTTTGCATATTCATAAAGAGGGAAATAATCTGCTGATTTGGATTGCCGGAAAGAATCATCACAGATAATGCTACTAATATGAACAACAAGATGATGGATGAACTCTGTGCGCAGTTCAAAATAAAGCATGCTAACTCTGTTACCTATCGCCCGAAAATGAATGGGGCAGTAAAAGCAACAAACAAGAACATCAAAAGGATCATTACAAAGACTACAAAGACTTACAGAGATTGGCACGAGAAATTACTCTTTGCCCTATATGAATATAGAACGACCGTGCGTACATCGACAGGGGCTGGTATATGGAACAGAGGCAGTCGTACCCATTAAGGTTGAAATTCCATCACTTCAAGTCTTACAAGAAGTAGAATTGGATGAAGTAGAATGGATTCAGTCTCAGCTTGATCAACTGAATCTTATTCAAGAGAAAAGGTTGAGTGCTATATGTCATGGGCAAATGTATCAAAAGAGGATGATAAGAGCCCACGACAAGAAAGTATGCCCAAGAGAGTTTCGAGAGGGGGATCTAGTATTGAAGAAGATTTTTCCAATCCAGAAAGATTTCCGCGAAAAATGGATGCCCAATTGGAAGGGGCCTTATGTTGTCAAAAAGGTCTTCTCCGGGACTATATTTACTATGTTCAATTGCGGCAGTTGTGGCTGCAACATATGATTTTGTATTTGGTTTCTTAAAGAATATAAATGAATGGTACTATATTCAATTGCAGCAGTTATGGCTGCAACATAATACCGTTCATTTATATTCTTTAAGAAACCAAATACAAAAACATATGTTGCAGAACAACTGCTGCAATTGAACATACCAAATCTAGTCCCATTTTGTTTTTCTCTTTGCTCTCTCGATACGCATTTTCTGGGGTTCAATGTTCTTCCTTTTATACACGCAAATTGCCATATGTAAGTACCTATTTTTTCTAGACAAAAGTTTGACGCTGAATTTGGAAAATTGCATAGAATATAAATAAAGAAATATACAAGTAATTTCTTCAACGACGCAAATCACATTAAAATCATGTTATATTTTTTCTTATTTTTAAAGATGAGCATATATCGACTTTAAAAAATTGAATTTTTTTATTTCATTCGATATTAAAAAAATTTATTCGATTTGATTTGAGTCGTGATTTTATAAATTCGATTCAACTCAAAAAAAAATTAAATTTGAGTTGAGTTGAGTTATAAAATAGAACTCGAATAACTCAATTTTCTTTTAATAATTAGATGATTAATTTTTAAGTTTAAGTTGAATCTCTTAACTCAGCATGATACATATATGTTAATCACATATAAAGAAATGCACTCCTCTAGTATTTTCTCCCTATCATTCAAAAAGGTTAATACACACTCTATATATTTACAAAATCAAATATTTGACCATCAAGAAACCTTATTCCATAGTCTTATCTAATATAAATATTCAAGAAAACTTTATAATTATATAAGATTCTACTTAATTATTTATTAGAATTTGGATCAATATATACTGATAAAAATTTAATATTGAATTCGAACAATCTTAATTTTTTCTTTTAATATCAAAATAACTACATTTGTAAAGTAACATCAACAAATTCAAGCTTGTGAAGACTGTTATTTATTTATTTATGTGATTATCATTTTACATGTATATGACGTTAAAATCGATCAAATAGATTATTAAAAAAATTATGTATATGTTGTATTTTTGAGACTATTCTCTCAAATAGGATACTTTGAATAGTAATACAGAAAAGACGTGTGGAGTAGTAGGCAGTTTCTGCATAGCTTGAGGAAGATGCATTTTCTGCATAGCTTGAGGAAGACGCACGGAACAATAGACGTCTTTTACGTGGCATGAGAAGATATGGATGCACACCGACTATGGGAGCATGGGAAAGATTTGGATCTTCCATATATCTTTATGAAGACACAAAGTGATTTGATCGTCTTCCTCGTATACTATTCATTTCACCTAGTTGAAAAAATAATTTCTCATATATCTCAAATGAACCATTTTTCTTTTTTGGGGGTGATTTTGCCCGTATGTGACTGTAAAACCGAAATGAAGTAAGAATTGGAAACAATCATTAAGATTAAGAGCCCTCAATTTAATGCTATTTTGACATGCATGGGATAGTGTCGTGGGTTTACTGCAACTATTAATTCAACATTGAAAAAGATGGAACAAGTAGAATAATAAATAATTTGGTTTATCGCCTAAGTTCAATAGTGCATAGTCTAAAGTATTGAGTGTACCTCTTTCTTTCAAATTTGGTTAACGGAAAATGGGTTTCCCATTGCGTGGACTTGGAAGAACTGGCGACTTTGCGGTCTTGCTTAAGTTAATGCTACACTTCATCGTCAAACGTCTTAAATGCTTCTTGGAGGGTTTTCTGTGTGGAATTTCGTTGACTGCAACTCTTGATTGTTTAAATTATAATATTTGTAAGTGATTGAAATTGTCTAACTTCTTGATTTAATAACCAAGTCTTCATATTTTGTGCCATGTAATTATTGATATTGTTGATGAGAACAAATTTAATTTTTCGGGTGTTAGTGGTTCATTTTTTTATTTGAGTTGAGAGTCGCATACGATAGAGATTTGGTCAATGATCGATATTTTTTTTTTGTGAGAGAGATGAAGAATAAAGGAAGAATATAGAAATGAATGAGAAAAAAGTGGAGAGGATCCCCTTTTCTGTCGTGACTAAATGTATTTATAGTGATCTTAGCGATGGTGTCAGATATAGTGATATTAGGTTGTTTGTAGATCAACAGACTAAATAGATTTGATCGTCAGATCTTGAATTTCGCTCTGATAGATCATGTTGGCCTATCAGAGGTCTTGTCTATGCACTGTAAATGGTTTGGATGATATGAATTTTTTGGAAGCTACAGTAAACAGAGAGATCATTCCGAAGGTCTTAACTGATGGAGAATTGACAATTTTTTAAAGTCATATTAAAAAATATAACATATATAATTATATTTTCACAGGAGATGTCAAAAATAAATGAAGAGTTATAAAAATAAAATAATTTTGAATCATTTTCTTTACATGAATAGATTTAAATGAATTAATTTTTAATTTTATGTGGACCCATCAAGTGACCCTAGTGATAAAAGGGAACATTGTTATTTTTAGAGATCATAGGCTTGAGCAGCTACGTCTAAAGGGTGTGTGTACGTTGTCAATGGGTCAAAAAATTCTAAACATATTATCTTATAGTCACTTTAAATTATTAAAAAATGTTAATTTTATGGTATCATTATTATTCTTATACAAGATTTCTTGATCGTATTGTCTCTGTCTTCCAAAACATTCATATTTCTTTTAAATTCAAAGCATCGAACTCTAAGTTGTTTTATTATTACTAAAATATTGTTTTTTTTTTCAATTGTGAGATTGTTTTAAAATATTCTACAACGAGTTTTAGTAAAAGAAAGTTACAACCTCTTGATTCTCTTAAACTATAATACTCTTAAGTAGTTGACACTAAAAGCTCGAGCCAACGTTCCACGTGAGATATACACATTTTCTTCCCTTGTTAATATTGATTAAAATATATAAATTGCATGGTAAATAGGCTTAAATAATTGCTGGATGTGACTAATAAGTTGATCAAATGTTTGAAAATGAGACAAACTAAAATTGAGAAGACTGAATAAATGCACTGCGTTGACTAAAACAAAAAGGTGCTTGCTGGTGGAGGATATTAGTCCAAGAGGAAAAGAAAGATATTCTCTCCCAGGATATTCATGATTTTGTGTTGATATATGTTTGTACCCAGAAAACATATTGAGTTCTATTGTTCGTCTTTTTTTTATGTTTTTTCATATTTAAAATTTCCTGATATTTGGGTACGCCTTGGGTTTGGGCGGGTAGTACGTCTCTTAAATCACATGTGCTTAAGTTAAGATAAAATCAATTTATCAATGTATTATCATGTTCTATTGTTATGTTATTATTATTATTATTATTTGCTCAGCAAGGCAATAGTATTGTTATGTTAATTTTAATTATATTTATATTTATAATCGATAACTATATTTCTTTTGCATCTTTTATTTTATGGAATTGTTTGACTGGGTTTTTTAATCTTTCCCTCTTATGTTATATTTTTATGGAAGGAATGAATTAGATTTATACAGAGAAACAATGATTTTAAGTTTTGAACCCTTCTAGGAAGCCTGGTTATACGATAGTGCACCTGACCCAAAACTGTTGATGAACTCAAACCCAAATGATTATTAAGCAGAACAAAGGACTAGCATCTTTGATTTGAAGTTTTTGGACCATTTTTCTTTTGTGTAGTTCATGGAATTGAATGGGTAAAAATATTTTGGAATACTTGCTGATTTAGTGGAGATCCACTCACCACTGATTTATGATACGAAGGCATGGACACGAATCAAACGATCTAAATAATTAAGGAATTCATTGTTGTTTCTTGAGGTTTTAAGTTCGAGTATCACGTATGTAGGGTATAAGCATCCATTATCAAAAGGATGAAAGTCTTTGAACATATATTATCTTGTATTTATCCCAAATTTATAAAATAACTGATATGAATGCATGGATCATATATATTTAATATCTTATTTTTTTCTCATCAGGAGTTTTAGCAGCTGTTATTCATTTTACAAAATAACTTTCACAAGTGTACTGTTTGTCAGCATTTGGATTTGTTCATTCCAATACATGCTGATTAGCAGACATATTAGAAAGAAGCAAAACAACAAATGGTTTCATTGTTTTCTGGTAAATTCCAACACAAACTAGCAAAATCGTTGGTAGTGGTAACATAGTCAGTTGCTTTGTCTGCATGTTGATCTTACTTTTGCCAGTTTCTAAGGAGTGGGATAAAACCCTAGTTAATACATCTTCATTGGTTTCCTTCATCATCACAATCACTTATAAGTGGAAGGTAAGCCAAAGTGAAAAGTGAATGCAAAAGTGAAGAGTCATTACAGAGATTTAAATTATTTTCCTGGAAAATGCTGAGAGAGACCACTAGGATATGATCATGATGTTAACTAATCAGATGATAAAGTAAAAAAATTATACAAAAGTGAATCAGAAATAATTCTTTCTCTGATGTATTAATATGATTGAGCATTGAAGAACACGATGAAAACAAAAATGAGTTAAAAATAGTAGGCATAATGACAAACTTACTCCCAATGTTTGTATAAATGGTCACTTTATATCCTTTTTCTTTTTTCTTTTTTTTTAGTATTTTACCCTCTAACATTTTAATTTTTGTCAAAACAGACATTGTTGGGTGGAAACCGTTAGTTTACTAACGGTCAATTCATGCTACCGATGTGACATTTTTACATGTATCTAATTCCTAACATATCTCATGTCACATTATCATTTTTGACAACGTGACACATGCTACGTCAATCAAGAAAACCATCACTTAACTTCTCTAGATATTCAAAAAGATATTATACATGTCTCTGCAATAGAAATAACAAATTCAATAGTTGAAACTCTTGGAGATGAGTTATTTTCTTTATTAGTAGATGAGTCACGTGATGTATCAAATAAATAACATATGAGGATTATGCTATGATATGTAGATGAAAGGGGATGTATTTTTGAAAGATTTTGGGAATTGTTCTTGTCAGAGATACTATTGCATTATCACTTTGTAGACACCCATTTTCATCCAATGTTATTGTATGGCGTTTATATGTTAATGTGATATTATTTATGGTATATAATGTATATGTATTGTATTATATAATAAATACATACTATTTTATATACTATAATTAAATAACACATATTATATTATGCATACATATCAATTCATTTTCTTTTTTACAGAATTAGGCCCAAAGCCCGGTTACACAATGGGCAGCAACCCAGAGGCCCAGCATCACATGCGTGACCCAACAAGTGACATGGACCCACAAACCCGTCTGAAGTAACCCCACTTGCAACTCGTGAACCGGTCCGGCCCGAGACTGGACCCGATAGAATTAGGATTTCCAACCCTAATCCTTTCCTCCAGCACCGCAACTGTTCGAAGCACCTACATCTGGAGTCCTCGTGCCACACGTAGCTAACCGGCCGAGTTTCTCGGTGTTGTGGTTTCATGGAAATAACGAAGTCAACAAAAACAAGTTAGTCCCATGGGACTCTCAACAAACCGGAACTAGAGAGCAATTTTTATGCAACTAGGACTCCGAAAAATAGGATATTTTGTGTACTATAAATCAATGTAATCAACACCCCATTGTGGACATAGGGATGATACTAAATACAAACAGAGATTACGAGTAACATTCGGATTAAAACCGAAGCATTTTATTTCAAAATTTGCGAAAAGAATAAGGTAAAGTTCATACCTTTTACTTTCTTTATGCTTGCATGTTTGCTATCGTTGTGTTTTTGACTCGAAACCACTCGTAGGAGTGTTTGACCGAGGATTGGGGAGGGGTTATTTTCAAAACTATTTTTTAGATCTACCCCTCCTGAGGCGTTTTTTCGAAAAATCATTCGGATTTTTAAGCAAAGGAGAAGGAAAGCTTTTTAAAAATATAATCTTTTTGGTAGGCCACCACCGATGATCGACGGCCGACGTCGATCTACAGTGGCCGGTGAGGCGATGGCCACTGTTTTCTAAAAACAAGCGGCGATGTGTTCATCATTCGGATGAACAAACGAGAGAATTTGAAGAACAAAAGGGGCTCTTGGCTTAAAATGATATAGGTGAGATTTAAAAAAAATGGGCTTTATACTTAGCCCGTGCCCGACTCGCGACCTGACCCAACTGAAGGGATCCGTACGTTTTTTATTTTAAAAGGGTAAATTATGCTTTTGATCCTCGCGCCTTTGAAAAGGCTTATTTGAACCCTAAATTCGATTCTGAACCCGAATTTCTTCTCAAATTGATCCTTGAATTTGACTCTCCTTTCAATTTAATCCTTTTTATTATTATTATTTACTATTTTTTTATTTTATTTTATTACTTATATTTTTATATACTTTGTTTATACGTTATTATATATATATAATTTTTATAACTATCATTATGACTATTATTATTATTATTATTTTATTAATGTATATATTTTACTGTTTTACTTTTTTATTTATTGTTTTTTCCTTTTATTTCTTCTATTCTCTTTATTTTTTGTAATTTTATATTTTTGTTTTTGTTTTCTTTATCCTTACTTATTTTCTATTTCCTTTATATTTATTTTGTTTCTTATTTATTTTTATTTATTTTTATTTTATTTTATTTATTTATTATATTATTATTAGGTTCTTTGTTTATTTTTACTTTTATTCCTTTTATTTTCTTATTTTTTATCTCATCTTGTTTATTTTTTTTTCTTTTTATTCTCTTTTTTATTTACTTTTATTACCTTTTTCCTCTAACGCGTTTCTCGAATTTTTAAGGGTACACTTTCGAATCGATCGGAGGTAAGTAATTTGGGATTGTATTTTTACCTTTTAATTTAAACTTTCAATTTTCTTAATTAAAGACAACTGGAAATTACGTAGTACCAAAAGGGAAGTTTAAGGGTGCTTGTAACACCCTCAACTCTTTTCCGACCCGGATACGAGTCCAGGATGTCACATTGACTAAACAAAACAATACTTAAAAAACCGATAAAACATTCGAACTTATTTTATTAAAATACAATAATATACATATATTAATACAAGTTTATAAAAAAACTCAGAGCATACACAACTTAACCCTTTAGTTATATGCCAACATCCATTTACATAACAAAATGACCTACTGATTAAGTTGCTTCTGATATGATAGTTGCAGGAGTAATGTTGTCCAGCTGCTTAACCTCAATCGTCTACTTTATCGGATCCTACGTGTGAAACACTCACACGCTAAGTCATCGACTTAGTGAGGCAATATAATAATATCAATAAAATATAAAGGAATTGCCAAAATGAGATGGGTTGCAATGATAAGATGTATGTAAACAATGCAATAACCATAACCATGTTTCTTACACATATACTTATCAAATTCACATTCATAAGTTCACCTTATTAAGTTCATTAGCCCATGGTACCATACTGAGAACCTAAGGTATGTGAGTATTGTGAGGTTGTGCACTATGCTACCACCACAGCTCGTATAATTGCATCGAAGTGCCACGTAGAATTGCACCGGAGTGCCTCGTAGAATTGCACCGGAGTGCCACGTAGAATTGCACCGTAGTGCCATATAATAATGTTCATAAGGACCACATATCATTCCTTAAGAATCATATACATATACTAGGGATCAATTATGTGTCTCACAAGACTTCACACATGTTCCAAAGAATATATATATATCCCGAAGGACCGCGTAGACCCTCTACCCTTGGCATGCCAACTATACCTATAGTTCTCATCTACATAACATGGGCTTTAACAATTCATATAATTTGTATCACGTAGACATATTATTTTCATACCTTTATCACATAACTCATATAACTTTTTCTTGCATATTCATGTCACATAATGCATATGGTATGAATTCATGTCATGTATCATAATATGAAATGCGATCATGTATCAAAATATTGAATCAAGACTTATCACAAGTCTAGAACTGAATAGAATACATATTCATGCTATGCATATGCACTCACCTAGATTTCTTTGTCTTTCTCTCAATCAATCCTACTTGTCGATTGTTCCAGAACTCGTTTAGGCTCGATATCTTCATAGTAATTCATTGATACTTATCAGTATACTAATTAGTATATTCTAAACTATCATTTCTTAGGCTAAAAGAAAATTCATTTTCATTTTTTAATGGAGGTATGCATTGATGCACTACACCATACATCGATGCATAAATCCTATTCGATGTTTGTATTTAATGGGGTGCATCGATGCACTCCTTATGCATCGATGGCATTCGATGTTTGTATTTTAAAAGAGTGCATCGATGCACTTCATGTGCATCGGTACACCTTGAACAATTTCTGAGATTTATCCTTGATGCATCGGTGCACATTGAATGTGCATCGATGCACATTGCCCAGAAATGTCTTTTAAGCACTAAAAACTCTTCTTAATCTTCTCAACACTTTATATATCCCCTCTTTTTATATCCCTAACTTGCATACTCTTACTTAAACTAATTATTATCCATTTTATACCTCTAAAACTTAGAAATCCAATTCTCCATATAGAATTTAAGAATCTAACCCAAATTCCAACATGTTCTAATTTGAATTCTAACACCTCATACTTCTTAGTTAGCTTTATAACAAGTCAAATCCCACTTCAAATTCTTATTAGGAACTCTAATCCAAGATTTCACTTTTCTACTTCCTTTCTTTAATTCTTCATATACTCCTCATCTTATGGTTTTAAGATAATCTAAGCTTTCCTTAAGCTTAGTTATCATCTAAGGATCAATAAGCAACCTTAAATTCATCAAGAATTTAATCAACAAGAAAACTCACCTTTAGCTTGGTCTCTCGATGGAGAAGAAGAAGTGAAGAAGAAGAGAAATCTGGAAACTTTTGTTCTCTTCATTTGCCTTCCATGTGGATATAAATATCCTCATCTAATATTTAATTATTTCCCCTATTAAAAGACTTCTTTACCCCTTTAGTTCCTCCTTCTTTGTTAATTGATCCTACACAAAACATTCCCATTAAATCTTTCAACTATTCAATTTATCTACTTTGGTCACTAAATTTTATAATTTCACAATTTGATCACTAACCCGGTATGGAGGATGTTACAAATCTCCCTCCCTTAAGAAAATTCGTCCTCAAATTTTCATTGTACGAACAGATGGGGATATTGAAGTCGCATATGTAACACCCCCAACCCGTACCCAACCCAGATACGAGTACGAGGTGTCACATTGACTTTTCAAACTTTGACTCATGACAAAACTCGAGAAATTTTAAAACTTTCATTAAAATCACAGCTGTTTGTTTAACTCAATCAATTAGTACATGTCAACTATATTCAATATACATAATATATCTAATTCAAGACATCTTTTCTGATCTGATCTTCGGTAAGAAGTAACTGACCAGTCTTGCTCCTCTTCACTTTTCTTTTAGCTTTTTGGAACCTACGTGTGAAACACTCACACGCTGAGTTGATGACTCCAAATCTCTTAATTTAACCAGTTGAAATTAAACTTACCTTTGCCATGGAGCTTACGGGAAGAGAAGAAGAAGAAGGTTGAACCAAAGTCTCCAGACTTTTCTATTTTTCATCCCTTTCCACGTGCCATCTCCTATATAAAGGAGAAATAAAAATATTTCTTATGGAATTACAATTATACCCTTCAAACTTTCCAAAAATTACCATTTAATCTAACACTGAAATTTTTCTATTTAAATCCATGAACTTTTAACTTGTTTCGAAACTGAGCATATAGTTTTCAAAATTTATAATTTAGTCACTGACCCTGATTTGGGATATTACAAATCTCCCCTCCTTTTAAGAAAATTCGTCCTCGAATTTTCACTACATACCTTTATAATATCATGCCTTCTAATATTTTCATGTTGCTTCCCTTTCTTAATCTTTCCTGTTACCGCTAGCAAACTTACCAATTTCCCTAAACTCAAATCTTCATATACATCCACATCTTTATAAGTCCATATAATATTATTCATTATATAGACAGCAACCCCAATTCCTTAATCCTCACTATTATAGATCAATTGATCTTTTCCATCATTCTCTATGTGCTTTGCACATAAATCAAGCTTTTGCTCATTTCTTAATCATTGTATGTATTACTATACACACAATCTTTTCATATAACCCTTACGTATTTGTTCAAAGAATAATCATCAATTCTCTTTCTTTTAATAATTGAAAATTGTATCATTTCAATATCAAACTTATAACTTATATCTCAAAATACCTCTTGTCAGACTGGATCTTTTAAACTCCATCTTTGTCTTTTCCTATCCCTTTTATTCTTTCATTCCATCAAAATCAAAATCTCCATATAACATAGATCACATCTTTTCTTCAGGCTCTCATACTCTTTTCATATTGTTTATACTTATCCCTGATTACTGATCTTCATCGCATCTTCATAACTTTGATAATCCGCTTTACTTATACAGAACCTCATTCTTTACCATCTCTTGTACTTGTATTTTCTTCCTCAAAGCTCCTTTTTAAACATACAAATACTTATTTCCTTGCCTACATCATATCTATATGATCAAAACCATATCCAAATCCACATCATACTTGATTAACTTAACTTTATCTTTTCTTCAAATCTTATAATTCTATTATCCATACTATTACAATTAATCAATAACAATGCTTCAATTTAGGGCATAAGCCCTAATCAAACTACTCATATTCATCTTCTCAGTTGAAATCCAACCAGTGCAATTTACTTACTTATCAAATCCACATTTATTCTCATACACCATACAATTTCTGTTGTTCTAACACAACCTTCTAATTCCTTTATCTTATAAACTGATCACTGATGTTCCCATTCTTAAACTCTTCTTATCAATCCTTATCTTTACTCAAACATATGAATCCTCACCTTCTTCACTATATCACATTATTATGATCAAAATATACAACTGTATCCAGATCCACTTCATATTTGGTTATCTTATCCTGACAATATCTCAAAATCTTATAATTACAATACATTTTCCATCACCTCATCTGGTTAGCCAACGCTAACTCTTTCCATCTAGAATGCAAGCCCTTATAATAGCCACACTCTTGCTTATACACGGTACTATCTCTTTGTTTCAACCTCATAAGCTCTGACTCTATATGTCTTATACGCTTGTCACTGATGCACTTATTCTTGAATTCTCCTAACTAATAACCGCATCCATGAATCTTCTATCATTCTTATGTTAACATCTGTTCACTATACTTCAACTTCTCCACATAGTAACTAAACTACTTCATCTAACTTCTTCACTTCAAAACAGTGGAAACTCTTTAGCGTTCATATAGTGACACTTGTTCACCACATTCTATCTTATCCACGTAATGATAAAACTACTCCATATCATGTTTCTGATTCAAAACAATGAAAACTTTCTATCATTATTCAGATATGATTTCAGCTTTCTGAAATCAACTTTTGATCTTACTAGGCATTTCCTGAGGTGTCCGCTCTTCATCCTGCCTGGTCAGGGCAGATGAATAGCTATAACAATCAGGAATATCACCTTTCCCTTTATTTCAGAATTATCACGATCAGATTTCTACTATATTAAATTAATCTTATTCTATTAGCAAGAAAACACACTCCTTACACTATCAGATCAGAAATTTTCACTCTATGTTGGCATGTACACATCTTTAAAACTCCTTTGACTTTGGTTTAAGCCTAGAATCGGCTAAACCTTAGCTCTGATACCATTAAATATAATACCCCAACCCGTACCCGACCCGGATACGAGTCTGAGGTGTCACATTGACTTTTCAAACTTTGACTCATGACAAAACTCGAGAAAATTTAAAACTATCATTAAAATCACAGCGGTTTGTTTAACTCAATCAATTAGTGCATGCCAACTATATTCAATATACATAATACATCTAATTCAAGACATCTTTTCTGATCTGATCTTCGGTAAGAAGTAACTGACCGGTCTTGCTCCTCTTCACTTTTCTTCTAGCTTTCCGGAACCTACGTGTGAAACACTCACACGCTAAGTCGATGACTTAGTGAGGCATAAAAATATATAACCACTACTAATGCATTCATAATCTATACTTATTATATCATACAAAATCATACATTCTGTCATGCAACCACTATCCACTTGTACACACACATCATTCACATATTCTTATAACATGTTTCATAGCACAAAACATGTAAATCATATGTAAGGTATTTATTATTATCTCTTTATTAGTCTTATTTTCGTTCTTTATCTTTTTGTCATATGTTCTTGCATCAATTCCTCTTAACCAAACTATATACACATCATCATATCACATATATCACTTCACACCATAAAGATTACAAACCAATCACATACTATCATGCAAGGTTCTTTTATATTATTTCCTTTATTATCCTATGTACACATGTGAGAACCATAGATATGTGAGTCTATAGAGGTTGTGCACTAATGTTGTCACCACAACTCGTATAATTGCACCGAAGTGCCACGTAGAATTACACCGGAGTACCGCGTAGAATTGCACCGTAGTGCCATATAATAATGTCCATAAGGACCACATATCATTCCTTAAGAATCATATACATATACTAGGGATCAAGTATATGTCTCACAAAACTTCACACATGTTCCAAAGAATATATATATATCCCAAAGGACCGCGTAGACCCTCGACTCTTGGCATGCCAACTATACCCCAAAGCTCTCAAGACACATAACATGG
The DNA here is from genome assembly GCF_006381635.1 of Hibiscus syriacus. Classification (NCBI taxonomy): domain Eukaryota; kingdom Viridiplantae; phylum Streptophyta; class Magnoliopsida; order Malvales; family Malvaceae; genus Hibiscus; species Hibiscus syriacus. Next base: position 225,999 of record NW_024063085.1, on the reverse strand, counting down.
CATTAATATTTATATTAACATACATTTACATATACAAATAGTCTCATAGTTCTTTCACATAGCTCATTGTTATATAAATCACATATCACATATACATATAGACACATGATTCACTTACGCGTAGAACATTTTCATATGATTCACATATCACAAAGCTTATCACATATAATTGTATTCTTTTCCATATAATCACATAATCATATAATATTTCATATGACATATACTTTCTCTTTCATATATCTCATGTCAAGTATCATATCTTGTAATCATGTAATCATGTTACTTATCATCACATAACTTCTACTCATACGGTTCAACATCATTAAACTTAGTTCACTTTTTCATATTATCATACATTTATATAACCTTATATGTCCTATCAATAACCTATAAACTTACTCATATACTCATATATACTCTTTAATATAATTTGCATAACAATGCTCTATAATTGTATCATATAATGAGTTTACCTAAGTCTTCCTTTATAAAGTTTATACTACAAGTTCAAATAGTCTCATTCTATCCTATACATAGTTTCTACTTATCATATCTCACTTCCCCTTTAACTCACATAAATCATCTATATACTAGTTTTATTTATTTATTTAATTCAATTTCCATGACTTCTATAATACTCTTTCATAAAGTTTTGTAATTCTTCACTTTATAATTCATAAACTGTAGTTTCCTTTAAGTATATAAATCTTCCCTATAAAACTTATGTATCATTACTTATGTTTATGCCCTCAAATTTATACTATCCTCGTAGAGTCTCTTAACCTTTCGCATGTAATCACTTATACCATATAATATGACTTATACTTGGTTATCTTATATTCATATATATATGTCAATGATTCATTAACTTGATTCATTAACTTGTTATTCTATTATTACATAATAGTGTTTTACACAAATCATATAATATATATAAAGCGTATCAATATCTTTAGTCATGCATGCATACATACAATTAATGTAATACATATAATCACATATAATCATAACAAACACATAATCATGTTCATGACTTCATGCATATTACTCTACTCATCGCAAGTCTTATTTCTATTAAACACTACATGTTACTAGTATGCACTCACCTGGCCTCGCTAGTCAATAAAAATCTCTTATCTTTCCCTTTTATCGATCTTACTTGACAATGATTCTGAAACTCGTTCAGGCTCTGAATCTACATAATTATACATTTTCAAGACAATTATTAGATACCTACATCTTGTAATTTGATACTTACAACTTAAACGAACTTAATTAACCAATATTCTTTTCTTTCTTTAGGGGGGAATCGGTTCCCTCCTGTGGGGGTATCGGTTCCCCCATGACATTCTGTAAATTCTGGTTCGTTTAAGAGGGGATCGGTTCCCCTTGAATGGGTACCGATTCCCCTAGCCCAGAAATCACATGTTGAGCTCGAAAATCACTTCATTTTAAGCTCAACACTTCATATTTCACTACCTTTAATATTCCTAACTTTCATAGACATACTTAAACTAATTAATTTTCATTCAATACCTCTTTAACTTAAAAATTCACTCCTCCACATAGCATTCAAGAATCATACCAAATTTTCTGTATGTTCTAAATCCAATTCTATCACTCCAAATCTCTTAATTTAACCATTGACAAGTCAAATTCAACTTCACAATATATTAACTCCCTCTATTTTAAAAATTCACTTAAAAACTCTTCACATTTAACCTTCATAACTCATTCATTTTGGAGTTTCAACATGCTTTAATCTCTAAATAATATTTCTTATCACCCCAAGAATCAAAACTAAGTTTAAAACTCAAGAATTAACCAGTTGAAATTAAACTTACCTTTGCCAAGGAGCTTACGGGAAGAGAAGAAGAAGAAGGTTGAACCAAAGTCTCCAGACTTTTCTATTTTTCATCCCTTTTCCACGTGCCATCTCCTATATAAAGGAGAAATAAAAATCTTTCTTATGGAATTACAATTATACCCTTCAAACTTTCCAAAAATTACCATTTAATCTAACACTGAAATTTTTCTATTTAAATCCTTGAACTTTTAACTTGTTTCAAAACCGAGCATATAGTTTTCAAAATTTGCAATTTAGTCACTGACCCTGATTTGGGATATTACAGCATATCTTCTTCACGTTCCCACGTGGCTTCTTCTACCTTGTGATTTCTCTAAAGAACCTTAACCAACGAAACTGTCTTACTCCTTAACTGTTTGACTTCATAAGCCAATATTCTCACTGGTTCTTCTTCATATGTCAGATCCGATTGGACTTTTACTTGTTCTGGTGCAACGATGTGAGAGGGATCGGACCTATATCTTCGTAACATGGACACATGGAAGACGTTATGGATCTTCTCCATTTCCGGTGGAAAGGATAACTAATATTCCATGAGTCCTATCCTCTTAACAACTTTATATGGCCCAATGAATCTAGGACTTAACTTTTCTTTCCGACCAAAACGTAATACTTTCCTCCAGGGAGATACTTTAAGGAAAACTTTATCTCCAACCTCGAATTCAATCTCTTTTCTTTTAAGATCAGAATAGGACTTTTGCCAATCAGAGGCTACTTTGAGGTTATGTTGAATTTCTCGATCTTTCTTTTCTACATCTTGAATTAAATCCGGACCAAGAACACTTCGATCTTTGAGTTCATACCAATTTAATGGAGTACGACATTTCCTCCCATATAATGCCTCATATGGGGCTATTTTTATACTGGACTGATAACTATTGTTGTAAGCGAACTCTGCCAGTGGTAAATACTTTTCCCATGATCCTTTGAATTCCATTACGCATGCTCTCAACATATCTTCCAATATCTGAATAGTTCTCTCTGATTGCCCGTTAGTCTAAGGATGAAAAGCGATACTAAAGTTTAAACGAGTTCCCAACGCTCCATGCAAAGATTTCCAGAATCTTGAAGTGAATCGAGGGTCTCGATCAGAGACTATGGAAACAGGCACTCCATGTAATCTAATAATTTCTTTAATATACAGCTCAGTGTACTTTTCCATAGAGAAATATGTTCTAACCGGAAGGAAATGCGCTGATTTAGTTAATCGATCAACAATTACCCAGATTGATTCTCTTTTGTTCGGAGTCAAGGGTAACCCCAAAACAAAATCCATCATAACATTTCCCCATTTCCATTGAGGAATCTAAAGCGGTTGTAATAATCCTGACGAAACTTGATGCTCAGCTTTGACTTGTTGACATATCAAACACTTAGACACAAATTCGGTGATGCTTCGTTTCATCCCTGGCCACCAAAATCGATCCTTCAAATCCATATACATCTTGGTTCCACCCGGGTGCATTGTTAATGGACTGCAATGAGCCTCTATTAATATTTCTTTCTTTGAGTCTTCATTGTCGGGTATCACAATTCTTCCTTTACAATACAGATTTCCATCTGACTTAACCTCAAAGTCTTTAATCTCTTTGCTCTTTGCTTGCTTAATTCTTTTCAAACACGTTTCATCTTTACTTTACAATTCTCCTATTCGTTCCAACTATGCTGGTTTAAGTTTTAACTCTACACAAAGACCACCATCTCCAGTTAAAGATAATCTTGCATCCATAGCTCGTAATGCTGCAAACGTTTTCCTGCTTAAGGCATCTGCTACCAAGTTAGCCTTTCCGGGATGATAGTCAATTATCACATCATAATCTCTCAAAAACTCCATCCATCTCCTTTGTCTCAAATTAAGCTCTTTTTTAAGTCATCAGGTATTTCAAGCTCTTATGATCCGTATACAAATAACATCGTTCTCCATACAGATAATGACGCCAAATCTTGAGGGCGAACACCACTGCAGCCATTTCTAAATCATGGGTAGGGTAATTCTTTTCATGTGGTTTCAACTGCCTAGATGCATACGCTACCACCTTCCCTTCTTGCATTAATACACACCCCAACCCATTATGGGACGCGTCACTGTATACTACAAAATTCTTGCCAGATTCCGGTTGAACCAATATAGGAGTTTCTGTCAGAATTCTCTTTAAAGCTTCAAAACTTTCTTGACATTCAGAAGTCCAAACAAACGGTACATTCTTTCTCATCATCTTCGTTAAAGGCAGCACTATCATCGAAAAATTCTTAATGAATCTTCGATAATAACCGGCAAATCCAAGAAAACTCTGAACTTCAGATACATTCTTTGGAACTTCCCAGTCCATTATAGCTTTAACCTTCTGAGGGTCCACTCTAATCCCATCTGCCGAGATCACATGCCCCAAGAAAATTACATCGTTTAGCCAAAATTCACATTTGGACAATTTCGCATAAAGATTCTTATCCCTGAGAATTTGCAAAACTAGCCTCAGATGTACGCTGTGCTCTTCAACGGATTTCGAGTACACCAGTATGTCATCAATAAAGACAACAAAAACTGGTCCAAATAGGGCTAAAAAATCCTATTCATAAGATCCATGAAAGCAGCAGGTGCATTCGTTACTCCGAATGGCATTACAATGAATTCATAATGACCATATCTTGTTCTGAAAGTCATCTTCAGAATATCTTTCTCCTAAATCTTCAATTGATGATAACCCAAACGTAGATCGATCTTCGAAAATACCGAAGCTCTTTTTAGTTGATCAAAAAAGTCATCAATGCGCGGAAGGGGACACTTATTCTTGATGGTCACTTTATTAAGCTGTCGATAATCAATGCAGAGACGCATTGATCCATCATTCTTCTTAACAAATAACACCGGAGCTCCCCAAGGTGACACACTTGGTCGAATAAATCCCTTTTCTAACAACTCTTGCAATTGATTCTTTTACTCTTGCAATTCTTTCAGAACCATCCGATAAGGTGTCATTGAAATTGGAGTGGTTCCTGGCATTACTTCAATTTGAAATTCTACCTCTCTATCTGGAGGTAATCCTGGCAACTCATCTGGGAAAACATCAGGGAATTCTTGAACTATTAAAATCTCATTCAATCCTTTTTCTTTAGCTCTTGAATCTATCACATTTGCAAGAAATCCTTAACATCCCTTTAGCAACAGCTTCTTAGCTGACATTACTGATATTACATTTGCTAATGGGTTAAACCTTTCACTATTCATACTTATCTATGTTCCTCCTGGACTTTTCAAGGTTACCTTTTTCGATCTGCAATTAACATCTCCATAGTAACGGAACAACCAATCCATTCCCAGAATCACTTCAAACTCATCAAAGGGTAATTCCATCAGATTAACAGGGAATTTAATTCCCTAAATCTTTATGGGACACCCCTTACAGACTTTGTTCACCTGAGCACTATGGCCTAAATGATTAGTTACTATAATCTCAGTACTCGTAGCTTCTAAAGGAATCCTTAATTCCTTTACTAACTTACTCGTAATGTAAGAATAATTAGAGCCTGGATCAATCAGTACCAATACTAATTTATCGTACAACTGAAAAGTACATGCTATAATATCAGGGTCATCACGGTCTTCACTTGTTTTTAGATTATACACCCGTGCGGTTGACCGAACTTCAGGTTGAGCAGATGATTCAGACTGGTTTCTTCCTCTGCCTCTTCCTCGTCCTCTTTGTGAGGCAGAACCAACTCTTTCAGATGGTGCAGGCTCACCAACCATCAATGGACAATCTCGGATAAAATGTCCGGCATCTTCGCATCAAAAACAAGTCCCAGCATCCATCCGACAAGCCCCAAATGGTTTTTCCCATAGTGCTGACATTGTCTCACTTGACTCGGAGTAGATCTCCCAACACCAGATTCCACTGACTGCGTCTGTCTAGGTCTTGCCTGACTTGCTCCCCTAGCAGATGATGCAATTGATTCTGATCTAGCTTGTGATCGAAATCTTGAGTCTCTTCCTCTTTTTGATGGTGCTGAGCTAGAAGAAGCATCCGTTCTCTTTGATGTTTGAACTCTAAAATCCCCGAATCTCTTATTCTGAGCTCTTTCAAGAGCCTTGGCACGATTGATCACCTTTTGGAATGAGAACAAATTCAATACTATCAGCATCTCTTTCAATTTAGGGCGTAAGCCCTCCACAAACCATTCACAAGCCTCTTTTTCAGTAGGCACAAGCTCATATGCAAACCTACTCAGCTTGTTGAACTCACATTCATACTCATATACAGAGCGGTTCATCTGTTTCAAATTCAAAAACTTCTGCTTCATCTGCCGAATAAATTGATCTCCAATGTACTTGTTTTTAAATTCATCTAAGAACAAAGACCAAGTCAACTGGTCACTGGACATCCTCATGGTGAGGTTCGTCCACCATATCATCGCTTGACCCCTCAGCAACGAGACAACTCCATCTAACTTCTCCACTTCAGAACAGTGGAGACCATCCAACATGATTTTCAAATCATTTAACCAAAGATCCTCCGTAACCGGACCTTCCTCGGCTTATCCCTTAAATTCGGGAGCTCCTAAACCTCTCAACTCTTTTGCTATATTCATCCTTTGAGTTGGTGGAGCAGGAGGTTGAAGAAGCATCAGAATAACATCCAACGTCCTGAAGAAAGTATCTGGATCTTATACAGGCACTCCCTGAGATGCATGTCCTTCACCTTGCCTGGCCAGGGCAGGTGAATTACTGCTTTGAGTAGGCCTATCTTCTACCGCTTCACTTCGGGAGCTACTATGTCCGGACATCTAATAAAATAAACACATTATTCTAATAGAAAACAACATACTCATACTATACCAGCTCAGAAGTTCTCACTATTTGTTGGCATGTATTCCATTTAAAGACTCTATAGACTCTGGTTTATGCCTAGAATCGACTAAACCATAGCTCTGATGCCATTAAATATAACACCTTCAACTATTTTCCGACCCGGATACGAGTTCAGGATGTCACATTGACTAAACAAAACAATACTTAAAAAATCGATAAAACATTCGAACTTATTTTATTAAAATACAATAATATACATATATTAATACAAGTTTATCAAAATACTTAGAGCATACACAACTTAACCCTTTAGTTACATGCTAACATCCATTTACATAACAAAATGACCTACTGATTAAGTTGTTTCTGATCTGATAGTTGCAGGAGTAATATTGTCAAGTTGCTTAACCTCGATCGTCTACCTTATCGGATCCTACGTGTGAAACACTCACACACTAAGTCATCGACTTAGTGAGACAATATAATAATATCAATAAAATATAAAGGAATTGCCAAAATGAGATGGGTTGCAATGATAAGATGTATGTAAACAATGCAATAAACATAACCATGTTTCTTACACATATATTTATCAAATTCAGATTCATAAGTTCACCTTATCACGTTCATTAGCCCATGGTACCATACTGAGAACCTAAGGTATGTGAGTATTGTGAGGTTGTGCACTATGCTGTCACCACAGCTCGTATAATTGCACCGAAGTGCCACGTAGAATTACACCGAAGTGCTGTGTAGAATTGCACCGTAGTGCCATATAATAATGTCCATAAGGACCACATATCATTCTTTAAGAATCCTATACATACACTAGGGATCAATTATGTGTCTCACAAGACTTCACACATGTTCCAAAGAATATATATATATCCCGAAGGACCGCGTAGACCCTCTACCCTTGGTATGCCAACTATACCTATAGTTCTCATCTACATAACATGGGCTTTCACAATTCACATAATTTGTATCACGTAAACATATTATTTTCATACCTTTATCACATAACTCATATAACTTTTTCTTCATATTCATGTCACATAATGCATATGGTATGAATTCATGTCATGTATTATAATATGAAATGCAATCATGTATCAAAATATTGAATCTAGACTTATCACAAGTCTAGAACTGAATAGAATACATATTCATGCTATGCATATGCACTCACCTAGATTTATTTGTCTTTCCCTCGATCAATCCTACTTGTCGATTGTTCCAGAACTAATTAGTATATTTTAAACTATCATTCCTTAGGCTAAAAGAAAAGCCATTTTCATTATTTTAATGGAGGTATGCATCGATGCACTACACCATGCATCGATGCATAAATCCTATTCGATGTTTGTATTTAATGGGGTGTATCGATACACTCCTTATGCATCGATGGCATTCGATGTTTGTATTTTAAAAGAGTGCATCGATGCACTTCATGTGCATCGGTACACCTTGAACAATTTCTGAGATTTATCCTTGATGCATCGGTGCACATTGAATGTGCACCGATGCACATTGCCCAGAAATGTCTTTTAAGCACTAAAAACTCTTCTTAATCTTCTCAACACTTTATATATCCCCTCTTTTTATATCCCTAACTTGCATACTCTTTAAACTAATTATTATCCATTTTATACCTCTAAAACTTAGAAATCCAATTCTCCATATAGAATTTAAGAATCTAACCCAAATTCCAACATGTTCTAATTTGAATTCTAACACCTCATACTTCTTAGTTAGCTTTATAACAAGTCAAATCTCACTTCAAATTCTTATTAGGAACTCTAATCCAAGATTTCACTTTTCTACTTCCTTTCTTTAATTCTTCATATACTCCTCATCTTATGGTTTTAAGATAATCTAAGCTTTCCTTAAGCTTAGTTATCATCTAAGGATCAATAAGCAACCTTAAATTCATCAAGAATTTAATCAACAAGAAAACTCACATTTAGCTTGGTCTCTCGATGGAGAAGAAGAAGTGAAGAAGAAGATAAATCTGGAAACTTTTGTTCTCTTCATTTGCCTTCCACGTGGATTTAAATATCCTCATCTAATATTTAATTATTTGTCCTATTAAAAGACTCCTTTACCCCTTTAGTTCCTCCTTCTTTGTTAATTGATCCTATACAAAACATTCCCATTAAATCTTTCAACTATTCAATTTATCTACTTTGGTCACTAAATTTTATAATTTCACAATTTGATCACTAACCCGGTATGGAGGATGTTACAGTGCTAACCCTTCATTGACTGTAACCGACTCCCGAATCCGATACATCTTTGGTAAGACGCATATCAGGTAAGAAATAAGGTATCCGATCGACCCATTTTTTTAAAATAAATTATCGGTGGTGACTCCAATTCATTTAATTCAAGTCGAGGCCCAATTCCGGATACAACCGAAAGACGGTTCCGACACACTTAAAGTAAAAATTGATGCATTTTTAGCTAAATCTTGATTAAGCATATCAAGAATTCGAGGACAAAGTTATGATGGTACTAGTAACATACAATGGGAGTTTAATGATTTGAAAAGTTTAATTTTAAGAGAAAATTCATCAGCTTTTTACATTAATTGTTCCTCATATCAACTTCAATTGAAATTAGTTGCAGTAACGATAAATGATATTATTAATCTGTTTTTAGCTTGATAGGTTCCTTAATAAATGTTGAATTCAATAGTTTATATTCTTGAAATTATAATAGATGATGAATTAAGATTCGAACAAAAAATAAAAGCTAGTATTTTGTTAGATTTTGATAGAATCATTTGAATTTGTTTTTCCTTGCATTTAATGAGACCGGTGTTAGAAATTACAAATGAATTGTCAAAAGCACTTCAAAGAAAAGATTAAGATATTGTTAGTGCAATGTCATTGGTAATAATTTCAAAAGAACAATTATAGAAGGTTCAAAAATATTGATGGACGTCATTGCTTCTAGAAGTATCATCATTTTGTCAAAAACATAAGATTGATGTCTCTAATCTGGATGATGCAGTTATTATCAAAGGAATGTCACGAAGAAAAGCTCACAAGATAACAAATATGTACCATTATCGCGTAAAATTATTTTATATTGATATAAATATTCAACTTCAAGAGCTTAACAATCATTTTAGTGAATCAAACAAAGAATTATTGTTATATGTATTTTGTTTATGCCCAAATGATGATTTTGCATCTTCTAATAAAAAGAAGTTGATTTATTTTGATGAAATTTATTCCTCTGATTTTCTATCATAGAAGTTCTTACTCTGGATAACCAATTAGAGATATACATCATTGATATGCGTTCAAACCAGAAGTTCTCAAATTAAAAAGGGATAAGACCTTGCTATGAAGAGCTTGATACAAAAAATAATATTGTTTATCTTTTGGTGAAGCTTGCATTGATTTTGTCGGTTGTTATGACAAGTGCGGAAAGAAATTTTTTACAATGAAGATTGTGTAAGAGGTTGAGTCTTCCTCATGGTGAAAAAGCAGGTAAAATCCATGGATATCATTAAAAACAAAAAATAGAAGCAAAATGGAGGGCACCACACAGCTGCAAACAAACCGTGTGTTAGAAAAATGGTGGATTAAATCAGGTCACTGTCTGCCTCAATCATTGATCAATTATTTTCTAAAATAAATGGATAGTCCCATTAATTCGGTAACGATGGTGATGCTTTTTTTCTTTTTAATTTAAAATAAGTGGAATATGACTCTTTGGGAGCAACGTTAAACTTATTATAAGTTGGCGAAATGACCGTGTCTGTAAATGATAATCTACACTTTGTTCATTTATAAATATTAAAATTAACCTATTAAAAATGATTTCTTTTAGAATACTCGAATTTGAATAGTTACCTCTATAAAGTACGTGTACATTTTCAATAGGCTAAAGAAATTATGAACATATATTATCTTATAATTACGTACACTAGACTATTCAATATTATATATATATATATATATATACGTACATATTTATTAAAATCAAAACAACTTTTGATCTGTGAAAGAATATGAGTGTAAGATTTAGGGTTTGTTGAATGATATGTTAGTACATGGGACAGAATACGAGGAATCGCATTTCAACATCAGATATCGCCTTGCGTTTCACCGACTGTGTTGGTGGATTTGTGAGCTAAACAGAAAGTTTTTGTGTTTAGTAATTAAGAAACGAGAAATAGTAGTCGGCACTACCACGGCTTGGATAGTGACACACTTGTTGTCATTTACCTATATATCTATATTCACTGGAGTGCTGCTAATGGAGTCCCCACATTTTCATTTAGAAAAGAAGGGTATGGAACAAATGTAAGGTCATGCCCTTTAAACTTACACCATCAATATTCCAATACACTTGATAAATTTAAGAAATCTTATCAAATTTAAATTTACTTGACTGATGGTTACATTTAACTAGTTTATCGGTTTATAGATAATAATCATAATTTTAAATTTAACATTAACACATATAGAGGGTTAATATATATATGCCCATCCATGTATAAATGTGACCTGTGACAATTTTGGGGGCCTCTCGTTCAAGTACAACCTTTATATCCTAAGGACATTTTCGTTCGAATGGTTAATAAACTTTTGTTTGGTTTCGGGAAAATGACAGAGAAATTTACAAATAAAGATTTTGACAATATCTTTAATTGTTTTTCATGATGGATTTAATAAAAAGATCTTGTAAATCTTTCGTAATTTTAAATTTAATAAATTAATCTTTATTATAAAATATTTTAAAAACTTCATTTTAACATAGAATCTGCACATCATTCATGAATATATAATCCCCTAGACACATGAGAAAACGGGCTCTTGGATGGCATACTGTCGGATATTTTACGTTGACTGGAGTTATATATTTTCTTGTTAACCAAAAGAATCCAGGGGAAAAGGACAAAATGCTGCTATATCGAGAGAGATCCTTACTCTGAGTGAAAGGTAGCATTGGATAGCATTATTTCTTTTGTGAGGTCATATCCTCTCCCATTAGAATATTTGTGAATGAAGAAGAAGTAATTATGCATTGGAAAAGAATAAAATACAAAGCATATTAAGAGAGGGAATGTTTTGATTAGCAACTTGAGGTTGTAAAAGTCTTAAAAGAAGTTGTATTATTGCCAAATAATTCTACCAATAAATCATTTCAGTTTGGTATCAAGAATTTTACATTCCCTCGTACCAACCATATGGGGTGAAACTATAGCGTTTTCGAGTTGTAAAATCAGATTTTGATGCGTAAGAATCATATCCTTGATAATAATTAAATTAAGTGGAAGGCGCATCAAAAGTACGTCTTTATTAATTAATTTATAAATAACGTTGTTAGAATTTATTTAATGGATTCCGTCGTAAAAGAGAATGTTGTTCTCCTAAAAATTATAGATTTAAGTAACTACGTCTGCATGGTATATGCATTGTCAATTAATTTAAAAACATTACGTTAATGGATCATGCATCAATTAGGATGGAAAAATGCCTATTTTAAAATATAAATTTCTTCCCGTTTGTTATTTATTTTATCAGTTATATTCATCTTAAATATACTCACTTTTATATTATTAATATATACATTTCTATTTTTAAATATGTCGACGTAACACGGAGGAGACACTTAGTTTCCCTTTACTAAATTTGGAGTTGAAAGGTAGCCACGGAGTTTTGGAAAACCATTAAAGACAACTGTCTTAAATCTGTCAAAAACCAAATCAATAGTCCAACAAGAGACACATAATGGATATTGGAAAGTGACTCCATTTTGTTGATCTGAACTATTCGACAACAACCTATCAAGTATTCTCAATAATTAAAGAGGATTTTATTTTTTTGTTAAAATTCTGGATTTGAATAGTTATCATTGTATCTATAAGATGTGTGTGCATTATCAATGATTAAAAAAAATTATGAATATATATTAAAATACAACCTCCCCAATTCCATCACTATCCTAGCTCAAACAATTTGCATCTTATGGTATATAAATGATTGGCCCATGTGGGTTTCCCATGCAATATCCACCATTGGAATCAACTTCCCCACCCTCTATTTATACACCTTCCTTCCTCCTCCCCCACTTCATATTGTTTCTTTCACCACCTGCTCTCTCATCTTCTACACAAAAAGCTCTCTCTTTTTTGTTAAGAAACACCAATGGCTTGCGTAGAGGTGTGTAAGGAGGTGAGTAAGGGCATATAGGAGCCCGTTTTTCTTTTCATTTTGTATTCCATTGCCTTTTAAAATATATATATATATATATATATATTTGAATTAGTTTTCATTTTGTATGAAAATGATAAAACAGGAGAAGTTGAAAGAGAGAGAATACAGTAAAGATGGAAGTATTGATTGGCATGGACGCCCTGCTATCAAAGCAAAGTCTGGAAAATGGACTGCTGGAACTATCATTCTCCGTAAGCTCTTTCTTATAGTTTTCATCTTACAAACACATTTACATTTGGGAACGTAATAGAACCCAACACAAAATGTTCAACTTGTCTTCTTCTATCTTGCATGTTGCATTTATATATACACACGTATAGGTGCAAGATCCGAGGCTAAGATTAATGGTAAGAAATGATAAGATATTCATTAAAAAAACAAATAATTTATCTCATCCTTTGATTTTCATCGTCTAACGATCTTAAAAAAAGTGTAAAACTAAGAGTTTTACGTATGGTGTAAGTGATTCCTAACTCTACACATATATATAAAGGAAGACATAAATTAAGTGAAAGAGATAGGAAGAGCATGCAATTTAGGGGAGACGAGAGACGTAATTACTCTAAGTAGCGTATGTAGAAATATTTTTTAGATTGAATATATATATATATATAATTTGGGTAAATTACACGTTTAATATTTCAACTATTATTTTGTTATATTTTGGTCATACAATTTGTATTTTAAAATTATACCTAACGTTACGTTTTGTTTTTATTTTGATCACCTACTGTTAAAAAATTAATAGTAATATTGACGTGCCACCATAAGATAATACTATGTCATCATTGAATTTTTTAGAAAAATGTCAGGTTTCCAATTTTGTTAATTTTTTAACTACAATTGACCAAAATGAAACCAAAACATAAAACTAATTATGATTTTGTAAAAGATAATAGTTGGATGACCAAAACAAAACAAAAATGATAGTTAAAATATTAAACATATAATTTACCTTAAAATATTTATAAGAATGAGCACAAATAAAATTTTGAAATAAATATAAACAGTAAAATAACTAATTAAAAAAAACCGGATTCCAAAATAAGCATTTACTCACCCTCACGTGTTAGGGGATCCGCCACTAATCATCGTTCCACCATCGTGAGTTATGCATGACATGGGTTCTTTCCACGTGACAAATTCTACTAAGTTACACAATCTCCCAATGAAAATCCTCAGCTGCCCTTAAAAGAGCACCTAAAATAATACAATCCAATTATTTCTTGACAAATAAAAATCACTCATTTTTTTAATCGTAAAGTGCATCCAATCTGTGAATAGTAAAGAAAAACGTTATAGTTTTGTTCTCAAATTATTAATATCTTTTCATTTTAATCCTTCTATTAATATATTATTAATTTTATAAGTTAAAAAATTAATATAGTTTTAGATGTTCTGAGAATTGAACCCATAGGATTAACGATATGTTAATCAAAAGATTAAACTAGAGAATCCATTTGACAACTCGGATATCCCCACAAGTGGCGTGTTCTAACTCAAAAACGACTAACAATCATCTCTTTAACATTTGAGATCGTTTGATTTGTACTAATTTATCTACTATTTTTTAATAATCATTTTCCTTTTATCACCATAATTGTATTATATATATATATATATATAAAAAGAGATGCTGTATTTTTTAATCAAAATATTTATCACATAATTGATTTTAATATCACCCTGGTCCTATATCATTTTAACGTATGTATTTATGATGAACATGGTCATGTTTCTTGTTATTGCTTTGTTTTCCTTTTTGTTATATGAACTAAATGCACATGAAGATCGAAAAAACATTATCAAATAGAAAGCATCAAATAGTTTCAGCAATAAGAAAAAGTCATTAATTCTAGAGATTATATGTTTAAACAACTTCTTCTATAAGGTTTATATGCATTGTCAACAAAAATTAAACATATATTATATTATAATCACCAAAACTATTCGAAAAAGAAAAAACATTATCAAACAAGCTCGTAATCAAACCTTACTTCTGGGCGGAAATATAAAGAGAGCCAATACTTCACATGCAGAGAAAACGAGACGTCACCCATCATATAATTTAGTTGGGTGTTTGATCTTGACATTGCCTGCTGTATATCTGACTAATAATAATTGATTGCTAATATACAAGACGTGATGGAAAGCAACTTTTCGATGGTTCCTATGGTTTCAGGTCTTCCCTAACCTTTTGTTTTGTGAATGATTAAACCAGTGAATCAAGGTCTGGCAACCCTAGCGTTCTTTGGGGTAGGGGTGAACTTGGTGCTTTTCCTGACAAGAGTATTAGGCCAAAACAATGCTGATGCTGCTAATAATGTCAGCAAATGGACCGGCACTGTGTATATTTTTGCACTGGTTGGTGCTTTCCTCAGTGATTCCTACTGGGGAAGATACAAAACATGTGCCATTTTCCAACTCGTCTTTGTTATTGTAAGCAATTCAGCTCTCATAGTAATCTGGATGTCTGCTTAAATTTTCAAGCTGGAGTTGTTCTAAATGTGTTTGCCTGTCTGATTCAGGGTTTGGTGTCCTTGTCACTGTCAACATACCTTTTCTTGATTGCACCAAAAGGCTGTGGGAATCAAGAACTGCCGTGTGGTTCACATTCAAGCTTGGAGATTACTTTGTTTTACCTCTCAATCTACTTGGTTGCACTAGGGAATGGAGGGTATCAGCCTAACATTGCTACCTTTGGGGCTGATCAGTTTGATGAAGAAGACCCTAAGGAAGGGCACTCTAAGGTTGCCTTCTTTAGCTACTTTTACCTAGCATTGAACCTGGGATCCCTTCTCTCCAACACCATTTTGGGGTATTTTGAGGACGAAGGGATGTGGGCGCTTGGATTCTGGGTGTCCACTGGCTCAGCCTTGGCAGCACTTGTTTTGTTTCTGGCAGGAACCACTAGGTACAGGCACTTCAAACCAAGCGGGAACCCACTCTCCAGGTTCTCTCAAGTCCTAATAGCTGCAATTAGGAAATGCAGTGTTGATACGCCACCGGATGCCGATGAATTGTACGATGTCGATGGAAACGACTCGTCCATGAATGGCATTAGAAAGATTCTCCACACTGAAGAATTCAAGTAAATATCGAAGCATAATATGATCTCGAAATTAACAAATAATTACATGATAGATTAAGTAACATTAATCATTAATTGATGATGTTTTTGTAGGTTCTTGGACAGAGCAGCATACATAAGTACGGGGGATGTTGATGAGCAGAAGAAAGGGATTCAAAGCACATGGCGTCTCTGCCCCGTTACTCAAGTAGAAGAAGTTAAATGCATGCTAAGACTACTCCCCATTTGGCTTTGCACCATTATTTACTCCGTCGTCTTCACACAAATGGCCTCCCTATTCGTCGAGCAAGGGTCTGCAATGAAAACTACTGTCTCGAGTTTCCGGATTCCACCAGCAAGCATGTCTAGCTTTGATATTCTCAGTGTGGCACTTTTCATATTTCTTTACCGACGAGTTCTTGATCCATTGGCGGCAAGTATTCGGAAAAAGGGTTCCAGGGGACTCACCGAACTTCAGAGGATGGGTATTGGCCTTGTCATAGCCGTATTAGCAATGGTTTCGGCCGCAATTGTGGAATGCTATAGACTAAAGTATGCCAACAAAGACTGCATGCATTGTGAAGGCTCAAGCTCCTTGAGCATCTTTTGGCAAGTTCCCCAATACGCATTGATAGGAGCATCCGAAGTTTCATGTATGTCGGTCAGCTTGAGTTCTTCAACGCGCAGACGCCGGACGGACTGAAAAGCTTCGGTAGCGCACTTTGCATGACATCGATATCACTAGGGAACTACGTGAGCAGCTTGCTAGTAACAATGGTTATGAAGATCTCAACCGAAGATCACATGCCAGGATGGATACCGGGCAACCTCAACAAGGGTCACCTAGATCGGTTTTACTTCCTCTTAGCTGGTCTAACATCACTTGACTTGATTGTCTACATAGCATGCGCCCGATGGTACAAGAATATCAAGTTGGAAGGAAAAACAGCAGAAAATATTGATGATCAATCCAGCTTTAAACTGTGAGATCTTATAATCCATTCTAAAACATATGAATAACAGTATAGATTGAAAGAATAATGAGGGAAATGGGTAGAAAAGGGTTAACCACCAACGTCTTGTCGAAAGAAAAGTGAGGTATTCTGAGAGAGAAATCATTTTTCTTCTCAACTCTCTTGAATTCCCTTCACTTTAACACAGTTTTCTTAATGATTAGAATGGTTGTAAATTGCAGTATGTTATCTGCTTCAAAGAGCTATTCTCTTGGACTTTAATCAAACGTGTCATTTTCCTCTTTTGTGCGAATAAAATGGCCAAAATAGTCAGGGAATACGAGTATATGACAGTGGACAGTTGACACGATCCGCTTATCCTTTTTCTGTGGTGTACATTGACTTGACACAGTGCAATGATGAATCGCGCGCTGGACTCGTTCCTTGGAACATGAGTCTCCTACAATCTTGTCTTGCCAGAAGGCCCAAACCAATCAAATTCATCGGTTTAATCATCACTCTTTCTTCAAAAACCAACGAACACAAACAGAAATAGAGAGAATCAAAAGAAATGAAGTTATCTTTGAAGATCCAAGATGAGAAGAACCCAGTGTTGAAAGCAAGAATACCGATTTCTATATTTAGCCAACCATTCGTTTCTAGTCTCACCACCCCCACAAACGTCAATGGCAACAGCAGCAACAAGTCCTCTCAAAACACCCCCTTTTCTCTCTGCACAAATTTCCCTTCTGGCCCTTGTCTCAAACTCTCTTACGCTCCCTCAACTTCCCCTTCCACCACTATCCCTTTCTTTCTTTCTCTGAAATCTGGTCTCGGTCTCTTTGGCTCACCAAAAGACTCCTCTGTTGTTTTCTCTGCTCAGTTTTCTATTTCATCTGCTAACCCTGGAACCATAATTCCGGCTTTCTCTCTCCATTTCAAACCCCAATTTGACAACTTTTCTTTTTACAAGGCTACATTGTCTAAACCAAGCTTGGAATCAGATTCTGGGTCTCATCATTCCATTTCAGCACAATCTGCTTCACCCTCGGCTTCAGTTTGGCAAGATGTGAAATTGGAACAAGGTAATGGAGCTGATGATGTGCTTGATACCCCAAAGTTTGGCTATGAGAATGGTTTATATTCAAAAGATGGGTTTGGTACGGGGAGATCACTGGTGAGGAAAGATGACAAGAAAGCTGGGATTTTTTGTGGAATCTCTGTCAGAGCAAGAACGATGTTTCCTGTGACAAAAAGCGCTGTGGTGAACCTAAGGTGGACCGTGAACTTGCCATCGGACGTGGGGTCAAAAATGCCTTATTTGACAATAAACAAGATTGGGATAGAGAAGCTTGATGAGGTGAAGTGAAGGAAGAGAAAAACAAGAGTGTTGCAAGTAATGAAGAAGATGATCTCGAATTGCTCAAAAGTATGTACGCATGGATTCGAAGAGATTTGAAGATGTTGGAGACTGAGAATAGGGAAATGAAGGAGTGTATGGAAGATATGAGACATGGGGTTTCAGCTAGGAGGGAAAATGAGAATTCAAATGACTTGGAGCTATGGAGGAACAAGAAGAGTTGTGCTGAAGACAATGGTGGAAGAGAAGGGAAGAAGAATGAAAACAAGACGAGTGAGGTGGAGAGTGAATTGCAAAAAGCTATCAAAGTTGCACCCACTTGATCAGGCTGAAATTCATGTTTCCTTTTCTATGATCCTGCTCTATCCTTTAGAATGTGTATATAGTGAAGGATAGTTGAGCTTATTTATGATCATGCTGCACTGTTGAATTTCATGATTTCTTCCATTTATGGTATACTAATAAATTTCATGTTTCCCGTGTTAATATGTTAATGGTACTTTTTAGATATCATCACTGGTAATAATTTCATGATAATATATAGACACCGATAAGTATAGCTGTTCGAAATTAAATCTTATAAAAAGAATATTATTCTATTTTATTATTGAGGTCATGTAAGAAAGCAACCATGTAGGTTGAAAGTGACAAACGGCCTGCGGCCGGGGTTGATGAATGTGAACAAGGACGAAACGATGTATATCCCCAAGGAACCACTACCTCCTAATTTTGTTATTATTAAAAGAATATACAAAAAAATCTATTGATATATTTTAATTTTATTCCTTTTTAACTGTCCCGGGTGGAAGAGGATTGAACAAAACAAAGAAAATTACAATGGATTACAAAACATGCCCTTAACACAATGCATCAATAGGGTTATATGCTTGTTTTAAAAACAAAATAGCCTTATACTTCTAATAATATGCTAACAAACATAAAAAATTTCTTTAAAATCTAGTAATATTTCAGTTTCTCATAACAGGTTACTAAATAAATTTTCATAAATTTATAATTATTATTCGTCAAGTTTATTTAAAAAAACGAATTTGTAATATAATAATATGAAGCGTCATTCCTAAATCACAATGTTTAGCTTCACAACCCTCCTAAAAATTCCAAATATATAGACATATAAATATAATTTAAAAGTGTAACATTAAAAGCATTACAATAAAAACATGAAAAAGTGTATCATTAAATACATTATACACCTTATTAAACAATTTTAAAAAAATTATTTAAACATTTACTTTTAAATTTAATCTTATTTTTAATCTATATTGATAAATAAAATCCATTTTATTGTAAAATAATCCAAAGTAGTAGGCAATACATCTGAGTTGAATTGCTAAACAAAATGAGGTTTCCAAAGAAATTGGGCATCAGATCTCCAAGATGATTTAGCATCAAAGACATGCTAATTCAGACGCAAATTACCCATAAGAATGAGATTCATCACATGCCCATAACAGATTTCAGTAAAAACAAGTTGAAAACATGAAATACTTTTTTCCTGAAAATTACGGAAAAATAAAAAGAAGCGATCAGAACCTGTCGGAACTTCAAATTAACATCAAACTTTAATATCAGTGGATTCGCATACCACTGAATTTCTATCATCACGTCGCTTTACTTCTTCTTTGTTTTAAGAACTCGAGAAAAAAAAATTAAATTCGAAACGAAAGTGGGAAAAGAATAAGCTCAGAACTTCTTAGAGGGATTGTGCAACCAACATAGGAGACTCCTCTGGTACACAGTAATATTCATCATTGCATTTACTTTAACAATAGAAAACCAAAATTGAAACACAAACGCCTGTCGAGGAACAAGAGCGGCTAATGAAACATAGCGAAAAGAGTATTTATAGAAACAGAAAGAAACCCTAGTAACCGCTTAAAAATGTGCGGCGAATTAGGGCTTATAAAATAGGGTAAATTACATCATTTTTCATTGAATTATATTTTCTCTCCTATTTTACTAATTGTACTTTTAATTTTTCTAGTTTACTCACTGAACTTTCGAATTACTCTTGTTTTGATCACTCTGAATTATTTTATTATTATTTCTGTATGACTTGGAATTTTCTATCATTATTTAATATAAAATAAAAACATAAGGTGGTCGGATGCCACCGCCAACCACTGTAGATGGTGGTCGTTCGGTCTCAAATTCATAGGTCGCTTCGCCTCTACACCCCGAGTCTGAATCCGCTCTCCATATTTTACTGAAACTTGCTCTAAACTCGAATAATTAGATATCAAAAGTGAGGAAGCCAAAGTAATTCAATCGAGTTTCATGAGTTTTTGGACATTTTTTAGTGAAGCAACCACTGGATTCTGATTCAGGGTGTCGAGACGAGCTGACCCATGAAATTTGGACCGAACTACCACCATCTACGGCGGTGGCGTCTGGCCACCTTCTTTTTTATTTTATATTTTCAGTTATTTTATATTAAATAATAATAAGAAATGTCACGTCATACAAAAAAATGATAAAATAATTCAGAGTGATCAAAACATGAGCAATTTAAAAATTTAGTAAGTAAATTAGAAAAGTTAAAAGTATGATGATTAAAATAAGAGAAAGTAAAGTTTAGTGAGGAATGGTGTATTTTACCCTATAAAATATTTGGAGTCTAGTTATTAAAATATCTTTGGATATTGATACAATGAAAAAAAATACTAAACTGTGTATTTAATCATTAATTATTCTTATCATTCTGTTTTGGTCGTCCGCCATCAGAGATGGCAAACGGGTCATTAGAATCGAATTCGAGTCAGATCACTTCGGGTTTAGACTTGATTTTGATCAGGTTCAATTTAGGTCGGGTTATTTAGGGTTTAGATTTATTTGAGTCTATGATAAGTTAGATCGGGTCAAGTCAATATCAGATCAATATCAGATCAGTTGTTCTTTTATTTGAGTCATTATCGAATCGATTGATTTTTTTAGTCGATTCAAATCAGATGGGTTAACTTTTCGGGTAGAATCAATATCGAATCAATCATTTTCGATTCGATCCAACATTGATCTTCAAGTCAATTCAAGTTGAGTCGGGTATAAGTCATATCATATATATATATATATATATATATATATATTGATACATCTTTGTAAAAAAAACATTTTTTTTGTAAATCTTATTTATTTATGTTTAATTTCATTCAAATTCAGTCATCATTTAGGGATGATAATTTAATCCGAACTTGACCTTGAGACGTGTTTTGTCGAGTCAAGCAGATGTATTTTGTTCTTAGTCTACATGATGTTAGCTTTGTTTGTTTTGCTCGGTTTGTCTATGTTGGTTCTAGAGAAGATGTTTGTGTCAAGTCTTTTAGAGTATCAGTTGAAGGTGCTGCTGTTGCACAAAGGTTGTTGTTTGTTGTAATGTTGAAATGTTCTCAGCCTTGTCTTTGGTCTAGGGGCTTCAAAATTTGAAGGGGCATCTTCATGTGTTTTGTATTTTGTTTCGTTTGTACCGTTTGGAGTTGTATTTTGTTCCTAGTCAAGAGTACTCTTTTCCTCCACTTAGTTTAAGGAGGTTTTTAACGAGACTCTTGACTCGGGCTATTTAATAAAAATAACTTTATTTTGCCGAGCAAAAGAAATGATATAAATGTGATACATTAATTAATAGTTTTTTAACTATCGTTATGGTGTAGTTATTTTAAAGTGTAACATTAAAATTGTTAATACATTTAGGTACCAAATATTAATAAAAAGCATGTTTATACGCTTATTTTTGTATTTAGCCTAAAAACTAATAAGAAAGAAAATGGCAGCAGTGAAACGTTTTTACGAAATAATTTTGTATCAAGTTAACTGAGATTACAATTTAAAGCTTCATTTGATCCAGCAATCCTTTTCCATCAAGTTTGCTGCTTATTGTCAATCTCAGGAACTCCTCATGCGGTATAGTCCTATACTTTGCTTCGCTTGTCTTCGCCTTCACAAGATCTTGCAGTGGACCAATCTTGGTACTTATATTTGGACTGTGAAATGCTGCAATTGACATTCGTTCTTTCTCTGGATTAACCACTGCTCTATGCTCAATGCTTTTATATTCTCCATTGCTCATTATCTGCATTTTTCAGATGATTGAGAAAGTAGTAACCATGCAAATTCATGAAGGCTACTGTTGTTTAGCAACTAATAGATTTGTATTAGCATGTTACCTCTATCACATCTCCTATGTTGACGATAAATGCACCGGAGATTGGTTTAACGGGTATCCATTTCCCATTTTTCTTGATTTGTAGTCCTCCAACTTCATTCACTTGAATCAAGAGCGTCAAGCCAGTTGAATCAGAGTGTGGTGCTAGACCAATTACCCTGCTTGCCTGTGCACATGGTGGGTAGTAGTTCATCCTTACTCCCTGTGTTCCATCCTCGAAGAAGCTTGTGAACATCTCGGGGTCGGTCCCCAGGTTCTTTGCCACCAGTTTCATGAGATGAATTGTAACCTTTTGTAACTCCATTGAGTACTTATCCAATGTTGTTCTGAAATTCAAGATTTATAAGTTGCTTGCTTGTGTAGATTATGAATAGTATGCACAGGATGTATTACCTGAATGAAGGTGGAGTAGTTGGCCAGAGTCTCATGTTTCTTAAGGGAACAGGAAGGGGAAGAAGGAAAAGCATGTCACCCCAATCAAGCTTCTGGTCTTCCGACACAACGAAAGCTTGGCCGTAGCCTTCGATGTCATTCGGAATCTGTGCACAAGCCAGCTTCTCATGCAATGGTAACTTAAAGAACTCTTGTATGTCCATCTTCATTTTCTCAATCACTTCATCCCCTACCCCATGATTGATTAACTGTTTCATCATCAATAGAAAAACTAATAGGTTTGATTGATGTAAAAGTTAAACAATAGCTAAAACCTTTTGTTTTAGATTTGGTACCTGGAAGAAGCCCCAGTTTTTGCAGGCCAAATGGAGTTTTTGCTGTTCATCATCATGGCCTAATTTGCTCATATCAATCACTGGAATTCGAAAGGATTCATCGATGGAAACTATATCGAACTCGACCTCTTCCCTGATATACCTGGATGGGATGTCTTTCAAGTTCTTGGTTGCAAGTGATTGGACATTTTCAACGGGTAAAGAACCACCAAATCCGTTTCTGCTAAGCTCATCCGTCTTCATTTTTGTGAAGCTGTCCAATGTTCAAATCTAACAAAAGTCTGATTTCTGATCATATGCTAAATACTAGAGCCAGTTGGTCACATTGTTTGGTAATTTCTAAGCGTCGTTTGCTTGTCCGTCCTTTTCACGACCGAACCAAAGTTTTTGAGTTTTTACGTATATTCCTTTTTCCCCCGTCCTACCAGATGCCATTATTGGCTATTTGGCTTGTAGAGATACTTCATCAGTTACATCTAACTTTTGCAATCAATTTTAGGTAAACTGAGATTAGACTAGGTAACAATATCATCTATATTTTTGGAAAACTTAGACAAAAATATCTGACTGTTTACACAAGCAAGTCATGTCTCGGGTTGAATTTCTTGCTTTAATCCAGTATAGATTGCATAAATAACAGATGTTCAAGTTTTGTTTACTCGTGAGCCGGAATTGTTTGCTGTTGATCTGTATCGAGGACAGATGAGATAATGGTATGCCGTATAATTTCATACACATCGTAATTACGCTTGTGCTCAGCTCTCTCCTGGCCGAATGTCAAATGAGAACACTCAAAGCATTCCTGCTCTAGAAAAGGGTCATACTAACCCCGGATTTAAATAATGGTCTAATATCGGAATAGTGATTATTATATAACAGTAAAGGTGTCATCCGAAACTGTTATTATATAACCGTAATATTTATAATGACCGCAATAACATCCGTTATTATTGCAATTGTGATAAATACTACACAACAAAAAATACAATCGTAATCACAATTTAAATTCTTGATGCAACATATCCCTACAAAAGCACAAGCCATCTAGGCATTCAATAATAATAGAGCAGCCACTTTCAGCAATTGATGGGTGTTAATGGTATAATGTCATACAATTTTTTTTATATATAAATTTAAGGTGAATATAAGATAATATATGTTTAAAAGCTTTTAACCCTCTAATAATAAATATTTATGTCCCTACATATGCGATACTCGAATACGAGATCTCAAATAACCTTAAATATTGCAACACATCAAAATATGGAGGGCATTGATTTCATCAATCTGAAAACAAAAGCAAAAGAAGTACGAAGTCAAATCAAAATGCATTTTTGAAAATATGATAAAACGAAAATGTTTAACCGACAAGGATAGCTATTACAGAAAGGGAGTTTGTTGACGAAATTAAAGAGCTTGATCTTGTTTTCCTTTTTTTATCCTTTTCTATTCCTTATTGTTTTCTCAATAATTTTAGGGTTGGATCTTAGGACTTACCTTTTTTTTCTTTAGAATTGGATCTTAAGACACAGTCCTACAATTAGGGACTGTGTTTTTAGTTTAAACCCAAACAATAGACTAAATCAACTCATTTGGTTTACTTGTTTCTTTAATTAC
This sequence comes from Hibiscus syriacus, assembly GCF_006381635.1. Taxonomy (NCBI): domain Eukaryota; kingdom Viridiplantae; phylum Streptophyta; class Magnoliopsida; order Malvales; family Malvaceae; genus Hibiscus; species Hibiscus syriacus. The sequence goes on along the minus strand of NW_024063085.1, from coordinate 201,184 downwards.
TCTGTTTAGACAGATTTTTCTAATTATAAAATTAATTGTATTGATTATTTCAGTTGATTATTAAATTTTAAAATTAATTTAACTAACAAAAAATTATATATTTTTAAATGATTAAGGGCGGTAGTATTAATATATGTTCAAAACATTTCTTAATCATTAACATTAGACAACATAAACATACCGACACAGTTGTTCGAATCTAAAACCTTAAAAAAGAAAAATAACACTCTCTTTAACCCCATTTGATAGATTCAAAATAAATTATAAGTTAATTTCTATGATTATAAATCTATACTAAATCATGTACGAACCGACTGACCTATTTCTCTCACGATGAACCGAATTAACCTATTAAGGTAATACTATGACCCAATCATCACCGTCCAATGCAACTCTAGTATCAAATCCAAATATTAAACAACAATAAAACAAAACAAAGGGTGTTATGTGTCATGTTATAAATTATTTTCAACCACATTTCTAAATTGTGGTGGAAAATCAGATCTACTCCATCCATTTTGTCACCTTATAAGCACTTCATCTCTTCACTGTGCCATTAAACTGCCAAGCCTTGCTCTTCCTTTGTTTTCTTCGTTTGGCATGAGCTCCACGACAACGCGCTTCGAAGGTGCGTTCTCTTCAAACGTTGAAACAGTTGGAAGTGCACGCTGCGATGCTAGGAAGTGTCCAAACTCCGAACATGTCAATGACGTAAAATTAGCAGCATAATGGTGGGACCGAGTAATCTAGAGCCACGTCATCAGGAAGTAGAGCCGTTGATGTGAGGAGGATGGTGGAGATGCCTTGTCTAGAGAGCTCAGCTAGCACACTATCAGTAGAAGGCGGCTTGAGGCCTAAAGGTAAGGGTAACCATGGCTTGTTTATCGCTTCTTTCATCACCTCGTCAATTACTTCCTCTGACTGCAATCCATTCAAACACACAAGTCATTACTGTAATCCCTTTAACGAAAATACAAGTGTATGATCAGAAAAATTGTGCCATTTGCGTGTCTGGGTTAGAGCAGCTACATCAAGTTGTGTGTTAACAACAGACTAAGAAAATTCTGACATATATTGCATTGCAATCACCCTACACTACTAAAAAGAATGAATATGTACTTTAACAAACATGTTAGTTACCGGGGATGTTGGACAGAACGTTGAGGCATGCCACTACTCTTGTCCATGGTGCTAGACAAATGAAATCCATTTGCATTCTGCATATTCTTGAAAAGCAGAATACCAGAAACAGGTTTAAAGCGCATTCATATTGTAACACCCTTAACCCGTATCCGACCCGGATACTAGTTCGAGGTGTCACATTACCTTTTTAAAACACATTTCTTACAAAATCACAACATTTGAACTTATATTAAGAAAATACGATAATATACATATATTAATACACTTTCACCAAAATACTCAGAGCATACACAACTTAACCCTTTAGTTACATGCCAACATCCATTTACATAACAAAATGACCTGCTGATTGAGTTGCTTCTGATCTGATAGTTGCAGGAGTAATGTTGTCCAGCTTAACCTCGATCGTCTACTTTATCGGATCCTACGTGTGAAAAACTCACACACTAAGTCATCGACTTAGTGAGGCAATATAATAATATCAATAAAATATAAAGGAATTGCCAAAATGAGATGGGTTGAAATGATAATATGTATGTAAACAATCCAATAACCATAACCATGTTTCTTACCCATAGATTTATCAAACTCACATTCATAAGTTCACATTATTAAGTTCATTAGCCCATGATACCATATTAAGAACCTAAGGTATGTGAGTATTGTGAGGTTGTGCACTATGTTGTCACCACAGCTCGTATAATTGCACCGAAGTGCCACGTAGAATTGCACCGGAGTGCCGCGTAGAATTGCACCGGAGTGCCGCGTAGAATTGCACCGTAGTGCCATATAATAATGTCCATAAGGACCACATATCATTCCTTAAGAATCATATACGTATACTAGGGATCAATTATGTGTCTCACAAGACTTCATACATGTTTCAAAGAATATATATATATCCCGAAGGACCGCGTAGACCCTCTACCCTTCGCATGCCAGCTATACCTATAGTTCTCATCTACATAACATGAGCTTTCACAATTCACATAATTTGTATCACGTAGACATATTATTTTCCTACCTTTATCACATAGACATATCATTTCCATACATTTATCACATAACTCATATAACTTTTTTTGCATATTCATATCACATAATGCGTATGATATAAACTCATATCATGTTTCATAATATGGATGTAATCATGTATCAAAATATTGAATCTAGACTTATCATAAGTCTAGAACTGATTATGATACTATATTCATGCTATGCATATGTACTCACCTAGATTTTTTGTCTTTCTCTCGATCAATTCTACTTGTCGATTGTTCCAGAACTAGGCTCGATATCTACATAGTAATTATTGATACTTATCAGTTATAATGAATGTATTCTAACTATCATTTCTTGGCTAAAAGAAAAGTCATTTTCATCTTTTAATGAAGGTATGCATCGATGCACCACACCATGATCGATGCATAAATCCTATTCGATGTTTGTATTTTAAAGTGTGCATCGATGCACTTCATGGCATCGGTACACCTTGAACAATTTTTGGGATTATCCTTGATGCATCGGTGCACATTGAATGTGCATCGATGCACATAGCCCAGAAAATGTCATTTTAAGCACGAAAATCTCTTTATAATTCTTACACTTTATTTCACTCCTTTATACCTAACTTGCATACTCTTACTTAAACTAATTATATCCATTTCATACCTCTAAACTTAGAAATCCAATTCTCTATGTAGAATTAAGAATCTAACCCAAATTCCAACATATTCTAATTTGAATTCTAACACCACATACTCTTAGTTAGCTTTATGACAAGTCAATCCCACTTCTAATTCTTATATGAACTCTAATCCAAGATTTCACTTTTCTACTTCCTTTTTTTAATTCTCATACTTCTCATCTTATGGTTTTAAGATAATCTAAGCTTTCCTTAAGCTTAATTATCATCTAAGGATCAATAAGAAATTAATTTCATCAAGAATTTGATAAACAAGAAAATTCACCTTTAGCTTGGTCTCACGATGGAGAAGAAGAAGTGAAGAAGAAGAGAAATCTGGAAACTTTTGTTCTCTTCATTTGCCTTCCACGTGGATTTAAATACCATCATATAATATTTAATTATTTCCCCTATTAAAAGACTCATTTACCCCTTTAGTTCCTCCTTCTTTGTTAATTGATCCTACACAAACATTCCCATTAAATCTTTCAACTATTAAATTTATCTACTTTGATCACTAAATTTTGAAATTTCACAATTTGATCACTAACCCGGTATGGAGGATGTTACACATATACTCTAATCTTATTAAAGACTAGCAAGAATTTTTCAATTCTCTGAAAATTACATGTTTATTTTACTACATTAATCTTTGAAAAAGAAAAGAAGAAAGAATCAGTATTGCAGCAATCATAGAGCTAATTACTCACTTGAGTGAATGTCGAGTAATTTCCCTGAGGTATGGGCATAACACGGCAACCCCATGCATCAGGTTGCACCTGAAACGAAAAACATATCGTACACTATCTCTCTCTAACACACACATATCTAAAATATGTAGGTAGATTTGTTTTCTGCTAGCATAAGAACACTAAACTTACCCCTGGATAGGGCTTCCAATGCCAAGTTTCAGTTGGTTGCCAAGGGTAGTAACCTTGCGAGCCATGTCTGGATGCTGGCTGGATGAGGTGTTCCCCACATGGGATAGAGTGGACCAAATGGGACAACATGATTAGAGACGGCCGTGACTGGTTTATGTCGATAACAACTCCTTTGTGTTTGATCTCTTCTTGGCCATCGCCGATCATCTTCCTTCGGCAAAATTTGTCTCCTTTGCATTCAATATTTCTGCTTCACAAACAATTGTTGTTGGGTTATTTTCTCAGAGCAAGAAAAAAACTTTGCTACATTTAACAAGTAATTGTTATTCTGAAACAAAAACTTAACATAGATCGAATTTTAAACGAGGACACGCACACTTATAAGGGGAAAAACGAAAAATTATGCGAAATATGCAAGAATGCATGATGTATAAAATGTTCGAGGCATTGATCCAAAAATGGTACGTTATTATAAATAATCCTTATTGGGGACAAAAGTGTTACGTCTTAGGAGACAAGAAACATTTTAAAGGTATAGGACTCGAACAGCTTCTGACGGACTGATTCATCCTCCGCATTTGTCACCAGTTGAATGTCCTATCGAATCGTTCCGGCTCCTCTGGCTAAACTGTGCAAGTAACGGTTTGCTTGCTCGAATGACTGTATCTCTGGCTTTCACTCTCTGCTGAGCTTGTTCCTAACGAAAGCGCCATTGGAGCCCTCCATCTGAAGTTTATTTGCTTTTCAACAATGGTCTCCAGCTTAGTTAGGGTTCCGTCATCTTGTTCTTGTTGTCTTTAAAGGGATTCTCCAGGTTAGCAACTTTTTCTTGTCTGCCCCTACAAATTTCGCCAACTCAAAAAGTTGACTTTTGGTGTGTTCGTCGTGAATCCCGGTCTATTCTGAGTATTCTCTGACAATAGTCGTACTTCTGAGCTTTTCATCTCTTATATTATAACACCGTTTTCTATTAATGCAAATTATTTTGTTTAACAGATACGTTTTTTTTGTGGATCAACGCCTTTTTTGAATGATGCAAATGATAAAAATAAAACGAAGTAAAAGAAAATAAAAATTAAAGGAAAAAGTTTCAGAACACCTAGGGTTTGCAATGAGGTTTTGGGGTAGGCTCTAACTCCTTGTAGTCTCCGGTTTAGGTTCTAAAGAAGATACCCGAGTTCTCCTGCTGGTGCCCTCTTGGGCTTCCAGACCCTTAGTCCTAAGCCCATTACAAGCTTATGTGGACTAAGTTAAACTTGAGATGAAACATTCCCTTATGTCTGTGCGGTGAATAAATTCACACGAGACATAAGGTATATGAATCCCGAAAGGTACTTGCTAGGCCTGTGCGGAGAATAAATTCTCACGAATGTGTCGCTTTCACCCCCACTTAAACGGTTTGAAACTCGGGTATAGAGCCAGAGAAAGAAACTTTTCAAAATCTGAAATCATTGAAAAAATGTCAGTACAACTATTTATTTGAAAATAATCAAAAGTAAATAATTGAAATCTAATAAATAAATTAAATTTTAAATTATCATTTTCGCTTAAAAAGACAATCGAAAATTAATTTCGGCCTAACTCACTTACCTTTCCCCAACAGAATCGCCAAGCTGTCGCGATCGTCTTTCGGTTGGGACCGAAATTGGGCTTTGACTTGAAATAATGAGTTCGAATTGCCACGATCATTTAAAACGAATTTATGTTGATCCGAATCTTACATGATCTACGTTTTACATAAATATGTTGGGTTCGAGAGTTGGTTACGGTCAAAAATTGAAATTGAAATTTAATTTGAGTTTTACCAATTAATTTGTCGGCTGTCTTTAATTGTGAAAAATTGAAATTGAAATTGAAATTTAAAAACTCGATTCGAATTAATTACCTTTGGTCGATTGAAAGGTCCCTAAAAAGTCAAAAGTGTTAGATTGTAAAAATGAAATAAACATGAGAAAATAAAAAATATAATATAATAGTATTAATATAATAAAATAAAATAAAAGATAAAAGATAAAAGATATATATATATATATATATATAAACAATGTAAAAAGGAAAAAAATTAAATTAGAAGAAATAAAAAAACTATATATAAAGTGAAAATGTAAATGATCAATTAATAATTAACCCGATACCCCGTAGTGACTAAAAAAAATAATTATAATACTATGACCAAATTTGAAAACTAATAAAAGTGAAACAACTGACCAAATAAGGACTAAAATGAAGTCCCCCAAAATGTACTACTGAAATATAAATAGACTAAAACATAATGACCTAGGCTTTAAATAAATCATAAAAGCATTCCAAAATGAACAAGGACCAAATTGCAGTTTATACGAAACAAGAGATAAAAATAAAAATAAGTTGCATTAATGGTTAAAATAGCAAGGTACAAAGTGCAAATGACTGAAGCTGATATTTACCCATACGCAACAAATGCGCAGAAGCCCCCTAGCAAAACGGCATAGTTTTGCTTTTAGTATATTCCAAAAAATGGGTTTTCCCCTTCATATTCCTCATTTGCCTCTCTCTCATAGAAAATGAAGAGAGAGAACGTTGAGAATTCTCTCAACATCCCTCATTGGAGGGAGACCGGGCCCCAAGCCGACCATCGCACCATGCCGACCATCATTTGGCCGCCACTTCTGGCGACCGAAAAAACCCGAATCTCAACCAAAATGCACTCATCTACCCTAGAACCCAAATACCTTGAAAACCATCCACCAATCGTAGATCTAGGCCACAAGGTTCGGGTTTTTTACCTTTATGACGGTGAATCCTTCGTTTTCCGATGTGCTCCTCTCGTTTTGACGTGCACTGGTTTTTACTTTTTGTGTTATATTTGCATGTGGGTTTTGAATGGTTTTGCTTGACTTGTGTTTGTGGTTTTTCTCTTATTTTTCGATTTATGGTTCATTATGTTAATGGACTCTCTGTGTTTTGGTTGTTCAATGGCTTTGGTGGTTTTGTGGTTTGATCTTGATTGTTTCGGTTTTCCCGTTGGTACTCCCTTTCTAGATGTCGTCGATGATGTTATTTATATAGTCCCAATGGGGCTGTCCCAGACTATTTTTTGGGGTCGATCCCGGATATTCCCGGTCGTTCCCGAACTTGTTCGCATTCTGTTAGGCATTGTGGAATGTTTGTGGTTGACCATCTATCTCGGGATAGGTCAGTCCCGGGATTTTAGGTCAGCCGTTTCGCCCATTGACTGCTCGTCTTTCCCTGTGCGGCGCTGTTAATTCGTTGGCCTGTCTTGCTAGGGTTTTGCATACCCTAATTTGCACTGGGCTAGATCAGGCCCCAAACCTATTAGATTACTATTGGACCCGACAGTGGACTCACTTGGACCCAATTTTGGATCTGGAAAAAAAAAAATAAATTAAATTAAATAAAATGAGATAAATAATTGTATAATATACTAATAATAATATGATATAAAACTATAATATATATATTTCTAAAATATTTTTTAAACTATATATTATATTTTTAAAAAAGTTTCAAAACTATATATTATAGTATTCAAAAATGATTTTAAAAATATTATATATGTTTTAAGAAAATGTTTTTAAAATTTTATTTATATAATTTTTTCAAAAAATGTTTTTAAAAATATTTATAAGTTTTTCAAATATTTTAAAAACCATATATTATATCAGTTTTCAAAGTGTTTTAAAAGACTATATATTATAATTTCAAAATGATTTCAAACTATAATATATATATAAAAATAAAATAGAATAGAATAGGAAAAATCGGACGAAAATGAGTGTCTACAACTATCTTATAATTATTTTATATTATTAAAAAATACTTAATATAAAATGCCCAAACTATATCTTTTTTCTCATTTAGGTATCTAAATTATTTTCGGTTAATCCAGTTGCCTAAAGTTTCAAACATTACACATTGTGGTGTATAGATCGACACTACTATAAATTCCACCGTTAAATGACATTATAAAATTATAAAATAAAAAATATTATTAAAAAGTAAAAAACACTAGAAAAAGCTCCGCCAACCCGCGTATCCCATCTCTTTAAGGTTTTTTTTCTCAAACGATCAACTGATGACGATTGATCAATGGAATTTAAGGATTTTATTTAGATTTAAATGTTTAAGATTTTAGTGATTTAAGTCTAGGAATTTTGGGGATTGAGGCGATGATAGGCCATTGGATGAGCGTGACGACTGAGGTAGTGTTCGTCGATGGTGGCAATCAGGGTGGCGGCGCAACAACACGATAGCGGATGTTTGGGGTTTGAAATTAAGATTTTTAATGTTTTAGATTTTCTTTAGATTTAAGAAAATTCAGAGTTTTTTAAAATTAATTTTTAGTTTTATTTTAAATAAAAAATTTAAAATTCTATAAATGTGGCATATGTCATCAAAGGTGAAATATATAAATGCGATATGTATCATTTTAAATTATAAATGTGACATTTAACGGTGACGGTCCATACACCTAAAAATATAACGTTAGAATGTTAGATATTTAAATTAATCTAAAAATAATTTAGACACAAAAATATAATTTAATCGCTTTGTTTAACTCTAAAACAAATCATCTTTTATTAACTCTGGAACTAATGACTATCTTTATATTATGTAGTATAGTATATGTTACAGTGTTTGTTAAAGTTTTATATGTTTTTCTACCTATTTGGAGAATCATATCCCCATTTCTATGTCTGAATATGTGTTAAACACAAGTGATGAATACGAATAATACAAGAAAAATAAAGCGAAGGGTCTCGACGCAGCATAAATTTTATTTCGATTATGTTAGTCAAGCATGTTCTTCATTTTCTTAATTCAAGGTACAATACCTGTTTGTACTTACAAAACGGAGAGTAATTTGAGGTTTCATTCTTTAATGCTAATATGTTTAACAGATTGGTTTCAATAATGGAGTTCCAATCGATGAAGAATTCTTCGTCAAAAATTTTGTGGAAGCACAATCCCGATATAGCCGTTCTTCTCTACCCTGATGATATACCTAGGGGATTAACAGTTTGATAGTAAATACGTTGTCCGGTTGTCTGGATGAAACAGGTTGGTCTCGGAAAATTACAACCGATAAAGGGTCTATACAAATTAACGAAATGGATCGAAGATCGTGGGTTAAAGAGAGCAGCCGTAACTAATGCTCCGAAACCGAATGCTGAACTCATGATCTCAAAAACTCGGCCTCGAAGATTCTTTGATGTTGTTTATTTTAGGAAGTGATTGCGAGCGTGCTAAACCATATCCAGACCCTTACTTGAAAGCACTTGAAGTACTCAAGGTGTCAAAAGGATCAACATTTTGTGAGGTAAGCCTTCTTTCCCAACCACGTTTCCGACATAAAACAAGTTATGAATAAGAACATTATTTGGAAAGCTTGCTATGGTTTTTCGATTGTCCGGGACTCTGTATCGGGGATAAAAGCAGGAGTTGCAGCGGGGATGTCGGTTGTGGGGTTAACTACTAGAAACCCAAAGTTTACTTATGGAAGCTATTCCAACTTCTCTCAAAAAGATTATGAAGAACCAAAGTTATGGGAGGCCTTAGAGGAGCTTGATAAGAGAGGTTGAAGAACATCCGCTTGAATTCCAAAGCCATTTAGGAGGTTTAACTTTGTTGGAATAATAGACCCACAATTTGCCTATTCAGTCAATGAAGGATCTACATCCAACAACTGCTGAAGCTAATGATGATATTATTTACATTACGTCTGTAATGTTTCAATCTATTAATAGAGCTTGTGGTTTGTAAGATACAGTTTGCTTGTGTCTTCAAACAACGAGACATTTTTTTACCTAATGGAATATGAAGTATTCATACTTTTATAAAAAATTAGTGTTATTTTGCACTAAATGTGGTACTTAAACTAAGAAAAGAATAAATTTAGTCTTATGACTTAGTCGAACATTAACTATTACAATACTGATGTGGTAATTCATGATATCGATATTGCAATTTTCGGTAGATGATGACAAGGTAGAGGAACTTAGTTGGTTTTTTTGTTGAATTCAATAGCTTAATTGATTTTCAAAAAGTTCAAGGTATTATTTATTTTAAAAAATAAAAAGTATTTTAATTTTTATATTTAAAATATTTAAAATTAATAAAAAAAACTCAAAATAAAAATAAGTTACTAAAAAATTAAAAAAATATATCAAAGCTATGAAAATGATAAATGATAAATTATTAAAAAAAATATACATAAATATATGCATGTAACATATAGACACAAGATAAATTAATATATTTATATAGTCAAATTAACAAAGCTAGTATGCTTTTAATTGATATGTATATCAATTAACTACAATGTCGTACACTTTTATTTCATGCATGTACCCATATATATATATGGGTTAAAATCTACTTACATAAATATGTTTTAATTTGATACGTGTATCAATGAGAGCATTTGTTGACTGTTAATTTTCAGTTGTCTAGGTGTTATTATAATTACACAATGATTAATTTAACTATTAAATCAACATATTTAGAATTGATTGAAAAACTCATTAACCACATTTAATTCGATCTTTTATGGCCTTTTTTAACTTTCTCCCACCCTAAAATAAGAGCTTTTGTGCTCATTTCAACATCCAAATACAAATCTGTGTATACTTCTCTCAAAGAGTTCTCTCATAATCTCGATTTTCCTCAAAGTTTTTCCATCCTTTTTTCGAGAAGAGCAGCATCATCGGTTTTCATTTTAAATTTTTGGTGTAATTTTTTTGAAGAATCGTGTAAATCTCATGGGACAATATCCATTTTGAAGGTTACACCAATTAAGATGAATTACTTTTAAGACATGGTTCTTTCATGATCGGTCAAATTTTAATCTAATCTACATTATCTTATTTTTTAAAATTTGTGCTAATATTATAAAAACAATAAATACATTTAAATGCGTGAAGAATTAAATATGTAGTTGTACTATTTTAAAAAACAATCATACAATCTTATGTTATTAACATAACATAAATATAGATAAAAAATCAATAGATTTAATAATTATTTTAAAAATTTAACACATCAAATAGAGGATGTTGATAGAATATAACATTATTTAAATGCGTGATGTTGATAGAGGAAAATAAAAGATCAAACTTAATGGACAAATATTTTGAATTTTCTTAAAAAAGAAAATTAAACGTGAGTAGTTATATTAATAAATTTAATAATTTTATTAATATAATAAATCAAAGATGAAATTCACTAATCAAAAGTTTTAATTTTAAAAGTTCAATGAGTGGTTTTTTAAAATTTAATACGAAACAGTAATGGGAAAAAATCTTTTTTTATATAATGATAAGTATAAACTATATTTTGCCATCCAACTATCATTTTGATTTTATTTTGGTCATCCAACTTTTTTAAAAAAAAGTTCAATACCAACGGTACGTTTTGATTTCATTTTAATCATTGTCATTAAAAAATTAAAGATGATGTTGATCTATCATTGTAAGGTAATGTCACATCGTCATTGAAATAATAAAATTGTCGCATAAGTATTTCTATTAATTTTTTAATGACAGAATCAAAATAAAATCAAAACGTAATGTTAATGATTGTTTAAAAATGAGTGATCAAACAGAACTAAACTGATAACTGGATTACTAAAATATGTAATTTACCCTAATAATAAATAGAGAGTTTGATTACAAGTAATTATCACGCATGTAGACTAAATGAAATAATGCGTCGTAACATGTAAACGCATGATGAACACCCTTCAAAATATTGATTAAAGTCATGAACCAACCACATTAAGAGTTTGATACGTTTTTAGTAACAATTTAGAATTTCCTTCATTCATGAGTTTCAACAAAAAAATGCCCCCTTTTCTCTTTTTAAAATAAATTTTTTTGTAAACTCATCAAATGGTATCGGTAATTAAAAAAATATTATATTTTTTGGAGATTTTGAGTTCAAATAGTTACGTCTACGTATGTATGTATATGTGAATGTTAAGAAAGATTATGAATATATATTATATTATAATCACCCTAAACTATTTAAAAAATTATATGTACATGTATTTGGGGACGGAGACAAAAATTTATGTTAAGAGGTGAACTTCTAATATTTTAGAAAGGGACTAACTTATAAAATTTAAAGGATAAAAATAAATTTTTAATAGAAAATAATAGGAAACATTTAATAATTTAAATTTTCAGGGGACGACTGCCTCCACTCGTCCCTTCAGTCCATCCCTACTTGTATTATGTATGAATTATAAAATTATTTTTTTTTTAATTTAAATAATATAAAGATAATATGATTTAAATAAATAACATGCATGCTACCTATTCTCTCTTAAAAGAATTTCAGCCAACGATGTTGGCGCTACATATAATATGCTAACAGGTATTGAGAGGTTTTTCTTTTCTGATAAAATTTTATTCTTCTTTTTTTTCCCATTACTTTCATTATTTTTAGTCCTTATCGGCCCATGCAGTGGTTAAAAATATGGAATACATGTTTGGAAGCTGGTTCAATTACTTTTAGTCGACATATATGAATAATAGAGCCGATGTTTGCATTTTCCAGTTGTCTTCACTGTACAAACGACGACAATTTAAATCATTTTGCTTTTATGTATGGATAGACACAAAAATCTATATTAGGAATAAATTTTTAAAATTTTAGAGATAAATTTAAAAAATTCTAAAGGGATAAAGATAAATTTTTAATAAAACATACATAAAAAAATTAAAATGTATAATAATTTTAAATTTTTAGAAGCAACTAACCACACGTCTCCTCTGTCTATTCCTATTATTACGCAGGAGCCCGTTGTCTCCACTGCTGTGTCTAAACCTTTTGCCTATGATATTTGCTATGGCTTCATCTTGACGACCGACCCTCCTCCACTAACCCAAAATACCATAAAAAAGAGTTCAAAACTTAAATTGCTAATTATCAATAAGATTTCATAGGAAGTTCAGAATCCAAGCAAAACACATGGCATCCAACCAATAAGGTGTTTTTAAATACAACTAGATACATATAAAATTTTATATTGAATGGACAAATTTTACTTATAGTAAAAATAATTATTAATAAAATATTTAATATATATATAATAATTTAAAATTTTAAAAAAATCGATTCGTTTTCATTTTCCATACCTAATCACTGTAGTATTAGCATTTTGCTACGTCGTTTCCTTTTAAGAGATGTGTGAATGGAGAAAAACCTATACACCACGCAATAGAAATTTGGGCACATATATTAATGCTCCCCTGACTATAGAATTTACTTTGTTAGTTATTCAACAATTAAAAGTTATAAAATGAATCCTGACTATAAGGTTTTATTTTATTTAGTCCCCTCGACTATCAAAAGTTATAAAATTGTCACTCGATTATTCATATGTTTTAAATTTATCATTTTCTATTAAAAGATTGACGTTCGTCCAAACTGGATGTTAATGTTTATTGGGTATGATAAATATTTTAATGATATTATTGAGATCGTTGTTGCTTCCCAACACTGATACAACGATAATGTAAATGGAGAGTTTTACACAAATATTGCCCAAACAATTTTGAGATCATATTTATCATATTTAGTCAACATGTTAACGTCAAACACAGAAGATCATTAATTTTTTAACTAAAACGAATTTGAATATATGAATAGTCTGTGATCATTTTATAATTTTAATAATTAAGGGACTCAACAAAATAACATCCTATAACTAATGAACTATTTATAATTTTTAATAATCGATAAACTAATAAAATAGTGTACTATAATGAGAGACCATTTATATTTTTACCCTAAAAATTTTACAAGATTGCTTATAACTTTGTGTTTTTTTTTATTTTATTCGGATATATGTACATGTTTACAGTTTCTCCAGTCACACTGGGTCTCTCCTCCCCCGTCATTTCATTGCGCCTTGATTTCAATCGTTTTATGCACGCCCTTTTCCCTTGGGTAAACTAAATTGATCACTTTAGTTTTGTGATTATTACATTGAAAATTAAATTTTAAAAGAATATTTTAGTCACTTATATTATCAATGTGTAAATTTTAATCATTTAGACGTTAAAATATGTCAGTCCGGTGATGGCACATTAATAGAATATGAATTTTAATCTAATTATCTAATATTTAGATAATATCAATTTAACTCTTAAATTTTTTTAAAAAATCAATTTAATATTTAAATTCAATTAAATCCTCTCCTCTTCCTCCTCGTCATCATCGGTCTTTATTAATCGTCAACATTAACAATCTTTAGAACTCAAAATTTTAGTTTATTCTTTTTTTTTTCCCGAATATGTAATTTTATATATACATACTCATGCACTCTCTAGACAAACAAAACCTTAATTTGTTCTTGAGTTGCAATCACTTATAGAAAACAAAAGAAAATAAGAATCTTTGATCTTTTGAGGTGCAATCACAGAGAAATAGAGAACAAGCAAGATGATGGAACAAGTAAACTTTGACAAAGCAGGCAATAAATTCATGATAATGTCAAAAATAAGTGAATTGGGAATTTTAAGATCTAATAATTATCGATGACGAAGGTTACAATGACCAACGATGATGGTGAGCGGTGGCAGGAGACGTTAGTCGGATTCAATAATTAAATTAATATTTTATATAAAGTTTAAGAAACAAATTAAATTTTATCTAAAATATATGAGTGAAATTAAAATTAACTCTTTTGACTAGTGTATCACATCCTCATAACATTTAACATAATGATCAAAACCTTATAAATCAATAGTAAAAGAATCAAAATGTTATAAATCATAACAAAATGATTAACATATTGTTTTAAAAAATTAAATAATGGGAAGTGAACAAAAATGAAACAAAATAGAGCATTTTGGTAGTTTAGCCCTTTTGTCTCTCCGTGTTGGGTGTCAGGTGCCATACAGCAGAATTTTCCAAAGGTAAACCCCTGTTTCTTTTACTGTCTTGTCTAGGTTTTGCATTTTACTCCGTCTCTTTAGCTTCTCAGCCGGGCATTGATTTTGTTTTACACTAGCTATTCAATCATCCTCATCTACACAGATACTTGTCTATATTTCCCTTTTTCTTCTACATTTTCCCATTGTTTTGCACCTGGTTTTCTGCTTCAATTTTCTCTCTTGTTCCTTATCTGGGTCTTATTTTCCTAGTCCAAAGATTTCAGTTTGAAGCAACAGTTTTAGGGGTTTTAAAACTTAGAAAATGAAGTGTTTTTCTATGTTCAACAAGGAGAAATGGAACAATTAGGCCTCTCTACCAGTAACGGATCTAAAAATTTAAGAATGAGGTCCAAAATTTTAATTTATTTATTAAAAATAATGGGTATACAAATTGTAATTTTTTTCTTTTTTCCTTAATACATAAACTAAATTTAATCATTTTTTTAAAAATAATGGATGCACTTGGCCCCTATGGGCTTTGTGCATCCGCCATTGCTCTCGACGGTCAAGGTGATCCTATTGTTGTTGCTGTTAAGAGGTTCAACAAGCACGGTTTACAGGTACCTGAAACAATATAACTTGTAGAACACGTTAAACCCTTATTGCTGGTTTCTGTTTCTTATGATATTGTGTTAATCTTCTAGGATCATAAGGAATGGCTTGCGGAGATTCAGTTTCTCGGTGTTGTTAGTTACCGGAACCTCGTAAAACTTCTAGGATATTGTTAGGTAGACGGCGAAAGAGGAACACAAAGACTGCTGGTGTATGAATTCATGCCTAATCGGAGCTTAGAAGATCATCTTTTTAACACTACTTCCACGTTGCCTTGGAGAACAAGATTAGAGGTCATGCTTGGTGCAGCTAAAGGACTGGCTTATCTGCATAAAGGATTTGAAGTTAAGGTAATATTCTTTATATGAACCATTGTAAATTATATCAACATGCACTAAATTTACCTACCTGAATATACTGCATTGTGTATTTGAACAAGTGATATATCGAGATTTCAAATCCTCAAATGTGGTCTTGGATGAAAATTTTAGGCCAAACTCTCGGACTTCGGTCTTGCAAGGGAAGGGAAACAGGCGATCGGACTCATGTATCAACGGCGGTGAGTAGATATTGGTTGACCTTCAGCATCTCAAGTGTCTCTCAGGAGTCACAGTTGCCTTTTAAATAGTTTTGAGAGCGATGATGCATTTCCATAACATTTGTTGAATTAAGGGTTGACATTGTGTTTGGTTTCATTTTCATAAAGGTGGTGGGAACTTACGGCTATGCTGCACCAGAGTATGTAGAAACAGGCCATCTCACAATCCAAAGTGATATATGGGCATTCGGAGTGGTACTTTACGAAATGCTCACAGGGAGGCGAACAGTCGAAAGAAACCGCCCGACATCGGAGCAGAAGCTTCTAGACTGGGTTAAACGGTTTCCTCCCGATAGTGGACGATTCGGCATGATATTGGATCCTCGACTTAGAGGCAATTATTCACTCAGTGCAGCCCAAAAATTGGGAAAGTTGGCTAATAGCTGCTAAACAAAAACAAAGAAAGACCAACAATGAGTCAAGTGGTAGAAAGCTTGAAGCAAGTAATACAAGAATCCGACGAGGCAAGTTCCTCGGTTGACAAGTTTTCCGGTATATCTTCCACCCGAAAGGGTGGCGGGCGAAGATGGAATAGATCAGTATAGATGATTCTGTTTTGACAGGTTTTGGAGGTTTGAACTATGAGTTTCTGGATGTCCCATGTTTGCCTTGAGCTGTGCAGCTTAAGGTTTTTAGAAGTTTAGAATCTAAAACTAGTGCCTTGTAAACTCTTATAATGTGAATTCCATTGTCAATTAATCTACTGAAATATAAATATTGGTTTTATTGCCACGTGAATATTATGATAAATTAATTTGATAAATTTTTAAAAAAATAATAATAATTTATTAGGTTATTAATAAAATTTCAACTTTAGATTCCAAATATTAATAAATACAACAAAATATTCAAATTATAAAATAAAATATATTTTCTTTAATTAAACTATTTTATTTTATTTCAATATGAATTATTTTAAATTTAAATATATAACTTGTAAATTACTTAAATGTGAAAATATCTTTCGTTGATTGTCTTTATCGTTGAGTTTTTTCATTGCGTTGTTGACCAGACAAGTTGTGTTTGACTAGTGGACTTTAAATAACATTTTTAATTCCTTTAATTTAATTCGTATTTATTAGATATCGTATCTAATAAATACATGCATATTAAGGGTTTATAAGTAATTTTGGAGATCAAATTAATGTGAAAGAATTTCGTTCTCGAATCATAGGTTTTGAATTTAACCGATTAAGGTTAAATTATATATTTGTTGACTGGTTAATGATGTATGTTGCTTTCATGTCCTATATTTAAGTAAAGTCTTTGTCAACTTTCAACAAATATTTCAGTGGCTAAAATACAAGTGAGCATATAATTAAATGATGAATAGTGTAGTTTACCTCTTTTTACCTGAAAACACGACCAAGAGACACGTGGGTAGAGGCGAAGCTAGGGTGGGGCCTAAATGATAAATTCGCCCCGTTTAATCCCTTTAAATTTTAAAAATTCTAAACAAGACAATTACAAATTTATAATTTTATCCTAAATAGTAAGCTTTGATTCAGTCATATAAAATTAATTTTCTTTCCGCCTTCAAAAAATTTCTATGGGTTCGTACATGCAAGTGGATTAATGTGTCGAATAGCAAATACTAGAAATGGTTAATGAGTTGAGCATTTCGTGAGTTTGAATTTGATTTAATCAAAATTCGGTTAATATTTAACTTAGGTTGACTTTAACGAGTTGAGTTGAGCAATATCTAACTCGACTTAATAAGTTCGCAAATAATTCATTATTTTTCTATATGTATATATTTGTAATTACCTTAAAATTTATTATATTCAGAAAAAGAAATACTAAATAATAATTATTGATTTACTGATAGTTAATAAAAATGATAAATTATTAATTAATAATTACTACTAATTTACTAGTTTAGTGTATTCGTGGATTGTTAATTTAGAATTTAGACTTTGAAATTGTTTCATACACTCTCTTGATAGATTTTTTGGTTAGATTTGTTAATTTATGTTCTATTAAGCCTCTATATTATTAGTAGATTTTACCTATAATTGAATGAATAAGATAAAAATTTTAGTGAACTTAACAAGCAACGACTCGAGTTGAACAACAAATTTTTTAACGAGTATGAGTAGAACATTATCCAACTCGCGATCGACTTGTTCAATAAGCATCCTAACGCATATAAATACGGATTGACTTGTAGCTTATTGGGGTCAATTGACCTTACTTGGGTTTAGAAAATCCCTCTAACAAGTAGGAAAAATTAAGACAAAAAAAGGTTTAAATGTAATTAACTGATTTGATTTCGCTTCAATTTTGTCGAACACAGTTGATACGAAATCTAGATCCACGGCTGAACACATGCCCTTGAACAAGGGAAGTGAGTTCCTCATTCAGATCCATTGCATTATAGGGCCCAATTCAAGTACCCCCTATTTTTTACTATTGTCGTCTGACACTTTGAGGTCCAAAAGCCTTGTTGGATACAATAAACTCTAGATTATTTATCTGATGCAATTCGGTTAAGAAATGAAGGTCAAAATACATTTTGTTAAAAAAAATAGAATTTGGTTATAATTAAAAAATTTATTAATAATTTAACTTTTAAAGTTGGAGAAAATCATATTTTAGGTTAAATTAAAATGTAACGTTTTCGATATTTGTATAATTTTTTTTGTTATAAATCCTAAATACTATAATGTAACATTTTCGATTGCAATTAAAAATATTATAAATTTGTATTTTTTTAGTGAACCTTAAAACCATCTCAATGTAACATTTTTTTATTTCAACTTAAAATAATATATTTTTATATATATTTATAAGTTGGATACGATAATATTTTAGGATGCGTTTGGTTCACGAAATATAAAATTAACGGTGGGAATAAGATTACCGGCGGAAATAAGATTACTGAGAATATTGTATTTGTGTTTGGTTCGTTTAGCAGGAATAATATTATAGTGTTTGGTTAAAGGAATAAAAGATTATTAGAATGTATATTTTACCAATTTGTCCTTATTATATATTTGTTTTTTTTAACAAGTTGAATTCTATTATAATATTACTATAATTAATTTATATATTTTCTTTAAAAATTTTAAATTCATATAATTTTTTTACAAAATTAAAAAGATAAATAGGTTTAATGAAAGGGTAAAATTTTATTTTAACCCCTGAACTTCATATAAAATTCTAATTATGGATTTTTTTGTAAATCTAAAATAGTTTAAGGATAAATTTGTAATTTAACCTTCGTAGAATTTTTTTATTCAACGACAAAAGAATGATATTTTTGAGAAAAAAAATTTAAGGGCATTTTAGTTCAAAACGTCGGGAATGTAACAATACCTAAGGAATGAGAGTAATCACATTCCCAGTAATATATCCCAAAATACCACTGTTGAGAATAACTTATTACCAAAGATTGTGAATGTTTTCTAACTAAACGGGAGAATGACATTCTATTCATCTGATAATGTAAAATACATTAAACCAAACACCCTTAAGTTAAAAATTATTTTTAATTAACTTTAAACCACCCGTGAAAAGACCATTTGAGATTAAGGCTGTGAATTCAACAAGCTGATTGGAGGATTGGTGATGAATTCAGACATCGCAATTACTCATTGTTTCCCTTCTGGAAAAGCTGTTTACATGAACCCATATATTCCTGAAGTGAGAAGCAAGCGTAATCTCAACAGCAAAATAACAACTTTTTTTGGATTTACTAAAGAAAACTTAAGGGTGCGACTGGTTCACGGAATATAAGATTATCAGTAGAATAAAAGATTATCAGGGAATAGGATTACTGGGAATATTATATTACTGTGTTTGATTGGTTTGGCAGGAATATAAGATTACAGTGTTTGGTTGAAGGAATAAAAGATTACTGGAATGTATATTTTACCAAATTGTCATTGTTCTATATTTTTTAACAAGTGAAATTCTAAATATTTAAATAAAAATTATTTATATAAAAATTATATTTGTTGATAATATATTACTTGAGTATTTAAATATATCATGTATTATTTTAATTTTAATTAATATTAAATTTTACATAATTTATGTAAAAATATATTAAATTTTACATCAACATTTAACTAAATGTTTACATTGTGAAAACTAGCTTCAGTTTATACGTGACACATTCACTGGGAGGTTTTTATTTCCATTTATTTTTTATTTGTGTTTAAGAAGTTTTAATTTCTTCTATTTTATTTTCTCATGTTCGATTTTGTCTCGAATTGTTATTTTACGTAATAATCTTAAGATAAAGTAAATTCTTTCTTTCTCTTTAATGTTATAATGATATTTCAATCATTATTATTTTTCATTTCATTCTCGGATTAATGAATTTTTCCAACAATCTTAAAACATGTTATTATCTCATTTTTCTACCTTTCTTAATCCGAGATAATTCAGAAATTGTGAGAAAATCGAAATAACAAATATTTATCATGTTGTCTTACAAGTTTGTTAAAATCTCAAAGTGGACAAACCTATCTAATAGAAATTATCATGAACGTAACTTTGGTTACTTTTTTTTAATCGACAAAAGTCAAATTTTATTAATAAATACCAATCTAGTTCAAAGCCTCATTAAAAACCTCTATAAACCTAATTAGAGGAAAATAGTACTTTGAACCAGAGCATAAAAAAACACACTAATATGCTAACTTCCTAAAACATATAACATCCAAGCAACAAGAGGATAAAACTTAACTAAACTACATAGGAATTACAATATGGGATTTTAAACCCAAATCACTAGCAACCTTTAAACCTCTTGGACACACACAAGGACAACAACTCTAAACAGTATACACCACCAGCAACAAGCAAACACAAACTAATTTAACACCACTGTACGCTAATTATCAGCCAAAACCAGCATAACAACATCACAACAAGGCCACACTATGGTAGAGGCAAACTAATTTGCAGTAGCGAAAACTACAAGTAAAAAACATCTTGAACAGAAGAAAAAACAATAATCTCAATAACTTCAAAACCTTTTATCCAGCAGAGAGCATCCACAAAGAGCCTTACACCTTGTGACTTCAAAACAACAAGATTCCAAGGCATGAAAAATACTTAAAGACGACCACACTTTACACACTTTACACACATGAAAGTAGATACCTCGAGTGCTTCATCTTAGCTGGTATTAATCAGGATTTTTTTAGACATTAGTCATTTTTGTCACTGCACCACATGTTCATTTGAAGTTTGAAGTCTTAATCTCATCCTCCAAGCTTATGAGAGCTCAGTCCTCGACAATCCTACCCTGGTTAACTAATCTACCAAAACTTTTTTATCCTCTACCCCTGAACAATTATGATGCATTCCTTCAATTCCATCAGATTCATAGCTAAGATGTAAACAACCAAGATCTATAAATCACTCTTTTTCGACATCACATCGGTTATCCAAACCAAATCTATATTCGTATTTGATGTGATCAAATTTCTGCACAATCAAAGCCTACACTCAACCATTAACCAGAAAAGACAACAAAGGAATTGCACTCAACCCAAAATGATTCTCCTAGAAAAATACTCCACTCACCCACTAAAGAAAACCAAAACAAAGTTCAAACCTTAAAACTTCCCAAACCATAACTGATCCAAGAAAAATTACCCACAAAGTTACCCATAGTCTTGGTAGCAAATCAAAAACCAGAAAACTTTCACACTCAAAGCCAAGAACATTCATTCGCAAGATGATCAATCAAAATAAAACCATGGAAATCGAGGCCAACAGTCTTATCAAGCTTACACTAGTACAAACCATAACAATTTGGTTTCAAGTAATGTGTATTGGCAATGACCTTAGAAGCAAAATACAACTCCACCAAAACGAACATCAGATTTACAAATTGATTCGGTGTAGCATGGGATAAACTATCCTTGAGCTCTTTACCCCATTTAAACACCGTTAATAGCAAACAAAACATCAAAACATACAGCCAGAATTACAAAAAAAAAACGCCTACACAACCCCTCCCCTTCTAATCAAGCTTACTATTAAATTCTAGTAGAGTCAAATCCTTAATTACCTCAAGTTCATTTCCAATTACTTGAATCCCTAGATTTTTACCTAATTCCAGCATCTCTATTGCCTCCCTCTTAGCAGCTTTCTACATAATCTTGATCTCGAAATCTGATTCGAACCGGCCGGACAGTTCAGAGGATTCCAAATTTAAGCCCTTTATCTTACTTTTCTTTATAGCTTTGTCTCATCTTCTTTTATTCGCTTTTGAGAGTTCTTTGTCTTGAATATCAAGTGATGAGCCAAATTTCCTTCTTTCTTTTCTTCTACCATTCACGTTTTTAAGTTCTGAGAAAAGGGACATGGTGTTTCCTCCAAACTACGCTCGACATTCTCCTCATCACAATTTTCTTTCAGCCATAACCAAGCGGGGAGAAGGGTACTTTAGACAACGGGGACTGGGAATAAGCAAATACCTAAGAGAGATGAGGGTATGACATTCCCGAGAAAGTAGGAAAAAATACCACTGTTGGTATTCATTCTTTACCTGCACTTGGGAATGTAGTCCATCCAAACATGGGTATGGTTACCTGGAAAAAAACATTCCTCCTAGGAATGAAATATGACATGAACCAAACGAGGCCTAAAGGTAAGAAAAAGAAATGCAATACCATTAAACTTATGAACAAAGAACCCGAATGTTTCCTCGATTATAAGTGTTATTTTGTTGAATTTTATGATTATTTAAAATTATCACTAACTATAAAATGTTATTTTATTGAGTCCTCTAACTATCAAAAGTTATAAAATAGTCACTCAATTATTTATATAATCCAAATTTGTTCTTTTCTGTTAAAAAAATTGGTAGTCGTCTGAGCTGAAAGTTAACTTGTTCAATGAGATATGATAAAATTTGATTCCAGAATCCTTCGAGCTATATTTTGTGGATTGAATCTCTGTTTACATTATGTGATCAAGTCAGTGCTTAAAACATTATGTTATCTAGTCAATGCTTGAAAGAAACGGTGATATCGATAGAAATCATTAAAATATAATTCTATCATATCTTGATCAACATGTTAATATTCAATTCAGACGACCAAAAACTTTTTTAAGAAAATGACGAATTTATAACATATGAATTATCAATTGATAATTTTATAATTTTTAATAATTAATGAATTTAATAAAATAATATTTTATGGTTAGAAGATTTTTTATAACATTTAATAATTGAAAAATAACGCCCTATAATCGGGCACAAACCCTAAACTTGTTCGAAAAGAAAGAACAACAAAATCAATCTAGTTATCAAATAGAGAGAGCCACATCATAGATCAGATTCAGGCTATCTCACATTCTCATACAGTGCCACATGACATTCTCTAGTTTATATGCTATTTTTCAAAACCAAACAAAATTTCTTCTTCTTCATTCCCTCTCTCCTTGGCCCTATTCTTCATGTGCTTTTCCTCGTGTTTCTGCAACTATAAGTATGGTGGAGATGTTGAGGAGACTCAAGCAGCTGCAACGGTGCCAGTAATGAAAGAGTAGTCTTGAGCTTTGTTCGAAGATTTCGATTTCCTTTGTTCCTTATTTATCGATAATTTCATTGAGGAAGAAAGGTCCCGGTTCTTTTCCATGGCTTCATCCGTCTCTATTTCTTCTTGTCTGCACTCTTCACTACAGAATGGCGTGTCCCCTCTGCAAGATTTCATCAATAATAATAATTTCAAACCAAAACAAAAAGAAAATCTTGTTTTCTAAGATTCATGGTATCTTTCAAACCTATACATGAAGATGTCTCGGTTAGCCCCAAGAGGATTCTTGCAAAGAAAACAAGCATCCAAGAAATGGGGCTGATGATCTTCGAATCTGCCATCGTAAAACCTAACAAACCTCGAACAAGAAGACGATGATGTCAAATTCCTCAAACTAGTCCTCCTTGAGAAAAACCCATTTTGGTTAAAACCATGGTAGTGGGTTCCCGAATATCCAGCTTCCATATCTGCAAGAGAAGCCAACCCATCATCCTCTTCAATGAAACAAGGCCTACTTGATGAACCAGAATACTCCATTTGGGACTTAAGGAAAGTTCTGGGTTTTAGTTGGAAGAAACTGAAGAGTAAAGAGAAGAAGATGAGTGGGTGAAGAAATGATGGAAATTTTATAGATGTCTTCAAAAAGATTACAAACAAATAGCAGGTTTCAAGAATCCGAGCAGGTGATTCAATTGGCTTAAAAATACATGCTTCTCTAACTTCGAAATTACTTCGGTTGTGCACCCTTCATGTTTCTTTGACCGACTTGAAATACCATAATGCCATTGATCTTGATGTGATAAATAAATTGTTGTACGACTATTTAAAGATGATGAAAGCCAATTTAATAAACGTAATAAACAAATTGATTAGTTACACAATTTATATTAAAAGTAAGAGTAAATTATGATGTGACACTTTAAAATCATTATCTTCCCAAAAAAAATTTAAGTTTCTCAAATAAATTATGAGCCACTGACCACTTTTTCCATACGCCTTCGTCGTTTAATATTTTTTAATCGTTGTCGCCTCTAAACACAGCACACATCACACTCAAAAGTTCATCTTCTTATGACAGTCAAACCATTCATCATCATCATTTCATCAAAATCTTAAACACCATAACCACGAGCCATAATCACCATCCACGACTAGACCAACCTTGAGTCACCATCACCATCCTATTTTCTCATCGTTCACATCCACAATCACCAATAAATCAAACAACAAAAAACATAAAAACTAGCAAAAAATTAAAGAAAAAAATAAGAGAAAAAGAATAATACATATCTCAGTTTTGGCAAGTTTATGATGAACAGAGCGATCATCGGTCAATTTTAACGGTAAGAAGGCTCTGTTTAGGTAATATAGTTTGGTCTTAAGTTGATCTAACAGTTGACAATGATAAATTAGAAAGTTTTAGCTTTTAGTTTTAATTGGTATGTGAGGAGAATATAATGTTTTTACGATGAGTTTGAACTAATTAAAAGAAAAGAAAAAATGAGTAGTTTGATGATCATTTTACTTGAAAAATCATTTAACAATGATAAAAAAATGACGAAGAAAATAGGACTGACGGTTGCTAATTTCAAGTACGAGAAACTTATGGGTTTTTGAGAAGAAGATACTTTAACGTGCCACATTAATATTTCTTAAATGCAACTAAAAGCAAATTAAAAGTTCAATGATTATATTACAAGTTTTAGAAATCTAATGAACAAAATACAAGTACCCTAAGATTTAAAGACTAATTGTATAATTTACTCTAAAATAAAATGAGGTCAACAATGAATTCTTTAAAACCATTTTTTCAAGGATACCATTCAATTTCAGTTTTTTAGTAGCATTAAATATAAGATATAAAAAATAATTAATTGAGATTATGAAAATGCAATGGCAGTTTCTTGATTTGGGAAAAATGAAGGGGCAAAAAAGGATAAAAAAGTTTTGCAGGTCTCCTATTTTTCGAGTGAATAGAGTATTCAGTAAACAGATCCCAAGGCTTTCGTATTCTACAGTATTTTGAAAATCGGATTGATCGGTCAGTTCAACCGGGAATCGCTATCTAGTCCGGTTCAAACTACACTGGTTGAACCGTTACTAGTGAACCGACCAGAACCGTTGAACCGTTCGAATCGGACCGGCTGAAAAGCGGGAAAAACCGGGAAAAACCGGAAATTTTATTTTTTTTTTTTTAAAAAAATTAACAAACGACGTCGTTTGTTAAACGAGCCAAGTCGAACTCGAGTATTGCTGAGCTCAACTCAAACTTTAAAAGTAAGCTCAACTCGACTCAAACTCACGAACTAAAAATTATCAAGTTCAACTCGAACTCGAAATATAATATTGAAACTTGAACTCGAAAAGGCTTGAACTAAAAAAAAATTAGAAGCTCGATTGAAGCCTAAAATTCGAGCTTAATTGAAGTGAAAGAATAGTTCACTCTATGCTCACCAAAAGGCTCCATGATTTTGAATGCCAAATTACCTCTATTATTTATAGAAGTTAGTTAGGATGCTTTCTATGTTTCTTAGCCATGTGAGATTGTTTTGTTCTCATATTTTTACTCTTTAGATTTTTTGGATGTTCTTCTATGTTTCTTAGCCATGTGAGATTATTTTTAAAAAAAAATTAAACCAAACAATATCATTTTGTTATGATTTTTTTAGCCCAAATTTATTTTTTAATTATAGTTATATAATTATATTTATTATTTAATATGTTTTACCTTAAATATTATGTTATAGTTAATTTGAATCATTTTATTTCACTTGATTTTATGGTTTTTAACTTATATATGTTATGACTTGCTTTGAATATAACTTGTGATATATAAAATTATTTTTTATTAAATATTTTTGTATTTTTATTTAATTTTTTAAATAATTATGACATCATCCGGTTCTTTTGACCAATCGAACCAATTCGACTGATTGAACTATTGAACCGGTAACATGACCGGTTCGCTAACCGATCCGATTCTGAAAACCATGATATTCTAACGTCAATATCTGACGCTGGTCCCACGCTCGCAGCGTGCGCGTTAACGTAACGATCTCACCTGCCCGAATCTTTCGCTCCAATGCCGGTTTGGTTTTACCAATGACTTCGACATTGTCCAATTTCCAAACATACAACTCATTTATTGGTCTCTTTTTATTTAATTTTTTTTATTATTCTCTCAATTTTTTAAGATTTTACTCTAATTAATTCAGATCAATATGTATCGTACATATAATTTTGGTAGATAAATTTTTCAATGAAAATTCTGTACATACATAAGATATCGAACTAAAAACTTACTTAAACGATATTAAATTGATTATCACTTGAATCAATTTTATTAATTTTAAATTTTAATTATAAAACTAATGTAATTTGTTTATTTAAATATTTGTGAGACGAATGCATACCAAGAAATCGAATCTCAATGTTACTATTCATCACCCCAAAGGAAATGTCTATAACAGAGTTTGTAGCATGTGAATATACGGAACTTTATCGGAAATATAAATATATTAATGGTTGCTTAGTTGAGTAATAATTCAATAAAACATTATGTTGTGTGTTAAGTACGTAAAAATCCCTTAAATTATTGACATAATGTTAAAATTAGCCCTCAATGTTTATTAATATAGTTGTTTTACTTTCTATTATTTTTTAGAATAATTTAGTCACAAAATTTTATTTTAAGACAAAAAGGTATTTCTATGAATGAAAACCATTAGTTAACAAATCACTACATTGTATAATAGAGGCCTTTTTATATTAAAATAAAATGTTGAGGGTCAAAATGATCTACAAATAAAAAAAATAAGGACAAAGTAATTATTTGATCAAACATTAGGGTTCTTTTTGCTTAAAATAAAATATTGAGGTTAAAATGCTTAAAATAAAGAATAGAAACTAAAATAATCATTTTAGTAAATGTTATAGCTATTTTGACATTATGCCTAAATTATTTATTCATCTTATTCATTTTTTCGAAATGACCATCTAGCTCAGTTGGTAGAGCACAATGTTCTTTACCTTGAGATCGTGGGATCGAGTCTCATGGAAGACATTTCATAATTTGGAGGTCTCCTACGGAAGTTGCTCTCAACCTAGTGTTGAGGGCAGCTTACTATCTTACCTCCCCCTTACCCCATTACATATGGGAACAAGGGACATCCATTTTTTATTCATTTTTTCGAACATAAAATTATATTATTGACGTTATTTTACCAAATATACACCCATTTAAAAATAATTTTCCATTCTAATGTCTATTGAAGATTTTTTTTTTAATTTAATACCCTTTTATATCACGTAGGCAGAAGACGCATTCTACAGCAACATATACACATGTTAAATTGAAATGAAATAACAAGAAATTTGGTGCCAAAAATATGGAAAAAAATCATACAAATTTTGTAAAAAAAACATAAATGTGCGCGATGCTCGTCAAAGCCATGTAATTGAACAAATAGAAACACGAGTATGAGCAATGTAGGATTTGAGAAGCTTACGAGATTTTCGAGTCTCATATTGTTTAAATATGTGAGTCTTCAAGTGTTTAAATATGAACTTTTAAACATGCATTGAAAATCCTTTTTAAGAAGAGGAGGTGTGGTTTATTATAAAGTCGTCCGATGGTTCAAGAACACTAGGACCAGATAGTTTCAGCTTGGACTTTTTAAAGAAGTTCTGGAAGGTAATTAAAGGCGATGTTATGAAATTCATGGCTGATTTCTATTGTGGCAGAATAGAAGATTTTCCATTCAAAAAATTGTTCATTGCCCTCATTCTGAAGAAAACCGAGGCTACTAACCTTGAGGACATTCGACCTATCTCCTTGGTGGGGTGTATATACAAGATAGTGGCTCATGTTTTGGCTAAGAGGATGGCGAGTTGCATTAACGAAGTGATTGGTGAAAATCAGTTTGCTTTTATTGTGGGTAAGAAGGTTTCAGACTATGCTCTGATTGCGAATGAAGTTATCGACGATTTGTTCAAAAGTAAGAAAGAAGCTGTGTTATTCAAGGCTGACTTTAGCAAAACATATAATATTATTGATTGGAAGTTTCTGAATTTTATCCTCAAGAAAATGGGCTTTGGAAGGAGATGGAGGAAATGGATAAATTTGTACATATTGACCCCTTCAATTGTTGTGTTAGTTAATGGTTGTCATTCTCCTAATTTTTCATTAAAGAGCGGTTTAAGACAAGGTTGTCCATTGTCACCTTTTATGTTTAATATTACGGGAGAGGCTCTCAGTGGGTTGTTAAAGAAAGCGATTGAAATTGGTATATGTGGTGGAATTAGAATAGGGGATGGAAGCGCTATAGTGTCACATATTCAATTTGCAGACGACCTCCTAATATTTTCGGAAGCAAATGGCAGGATGATCAAGAATATCAAGCAGGTTTTAAATATCTTCGAAGTGGTTGTTGGTCTGAAATTAAACATGAAAAAGACAAAATATTTGGTATAAATATGGAAGAAAATAGAGTGAAGAGATGGACAGATTCGATATCATGTGGTTCGGCAATCCTCCTTACAACTTACTTGGGTCTCCCACTTGGGCATAAAACGAATTCTAAGACATTGTGACAGCTTATTCTGGACAAAGTCAGTGCTCGTTTGGATAGCTAGAAAGGTAAGCATCTCTCTTTTTGGGTATGCTTACATTGATTAGATCAGTTCTAGTCAATTTACTTGTAACAGACTCAATACCTGGTTAGTGACTAAATTGTAAAACTTCAGAATTTGGTGACTAAAGCAGAATAATTGAATAGTATTGTAATTTGGTATAGGGTTAAATTGCAATGAAGATGGAATTGAATGATAGAATAGTCATTTGCATGGAAAATAATTAAAAAAGAGATATATTAACTATACATGGAAGAGATTGAAGCAAAACACAAGGTTCCAGAGTTCTCTTTTTCTCTTCTTTCTCCACACTTGAAGATGTCAAAACAAATGTGAGATTTCTCATGAGCTAATTGTTTGCTGAAATTTAAGTTTTGTTTTGATCATTAGATGCTAATTAAGCTTAAGGAAAACTTAAGTTGCTTTAAAACAACAAGATGAAGAGTGTAGGAAGAATTAAAGGTTAAGAGTTATTGAATAGAATTTTGAAATAGAGTTCATAATTAGAATTGGAGGTTGAATTTAACTTGTCATCGACTTAATTAAGACATACGAAGTGTTAGAATTAGATTTAGAACATGTTGAAATTTGAGTGAGATTCTTGAATTATATGTGAAGGATTGGATTTTTAAGTTTAAGAGGTATTGAATAGGTATTAATTAGTTTAAATAGGTGTATAAGAGTTAAGAATGTTAAAGGAGGTGAAAGATAAAGAGTTGAGCTGAAAAGAGAGTAATTTTCGTGCTTAAAATGGAATTTTTGGGTTGAGTGCATCGATGTATCTTCAATGTGTACCGATGCACTCTCAAATAAATGAACATCGAATGAAATTAGTGCATCGATGCATAAGGAGTGCATCGATGCACCCCCTTAAGATGAAAACATCGAATGTGATTTGTGTATCGATGCATAGATAGTGCATCGATGCACACACTGAGGGATGCATTAATACACTGTAGAGTGCATCGATACATATCTTCATTCAGAGATAAAATAGCCTTTCTTTTAGTCTAAGAAGTGATAGTTTAAAATATATCAATTAGTATACTGATATGTATCAATGTATTACTATGTAGATCTAAAGTGTAATTATGTTCCGGAACAATTGAAGAATTAGAATCGAGTCAAAGCAAGACTAATGTGAGTGCATATTCTAGATGAAATTAAATTGAGATAATACTTGCGATGAGTCTATCTCTTATAGTTGAACTATGATTTCTTATTCATGCACATGCATATTTATATATGTATTAATGCTATAGTGCTTTCATACATAATTCATTCATGCTTTAATATGAATTTATTTGAATGAATGCAATTATATGAGAATCCATTCTGGTATGGGAAATAACAGAAATGATCATGTGTATTCATATGAAGTGAATTATGTATTATGTGAAAAGTGATAAAAGATATATGAAAATGAGAATTGTATTTATAATTAAGCCCATGTTATTTAATGTGAGAGCTGTAGGTATAATTGGCATGCCAAGAGTCGAGGGATTATCAGTGGTCCTTCGGGACATAGTGGTCCTTTGGGACATAGTGGTCCTTCGGGACATAGTGGTCCTTCGGACAAATATTTAGTGCCCCTAGTGGGATTTTATTCGAGCTGTGGTGACAGTATTGTGCACAACCTCAGTCTACTCGTGTACCTTCTATTCTCAATAATTTATATGGGCATCCAAAGATAAATTAAAAGAAAATTTTATGAGACATAATTTTTCATTCATGCATATCATACTTATATGTCATGGTGTGGTATCTACATGTGCATTGCAATGTCTTAGTGGATTGATAGTAGTGTATGTTCATGATATTATTGTTATATGTTTATTTTATGCCTCACTAAGTCTGTGACTTAGCATGTAAGTGATTTACACGTAGGTACCAAGAATCCAGAAGAATAAAAATAGGGGTGGCAAGAACAACATCATTGCTAGAAGATCAGATCAGAAGTAACTAATAAAGTATGTATGTTGGTTTTGCATAGTATGTTGTCATGTAAGGAAATGTTTTAATTATGAATGCTCTGGTCGATTTTGTTTATTTTGGTCAACTTATGTAAATAAAACACTTTATTTTAATGAAAGTTTTGAAATTCCTTGAATTCTGTCAATAGTCAAAGTTTAAAAAGTCAATGTGATATCTCAAATAGATGTCCGGGTTTTAGAAGTGAAGTGGGAGATGCCAGGCCCGCTGAAAGCAATAATTCACCTTCCTTGGCCAGGCAGAGTGAAGATCAGGCACCCTCTGGAGTGCCTGTGAGTGATCAAGATGTGTTCTTCAGAACACTGGACGCGGTATTGGCCCGTTTTCAACCTTATGTTACTTCAACTCCAAGAATAAATGTTGCAAAAGATTTGAAGGATTTAGGAGCACCAGAGTTTAGAGGTGAAGCCGAAGAAGACCCTGTTACTGCGGACCATTGGCTTAATGATGTGAAAATTATGCTTGAAGGACTTCATTGTTCTGATGCTGACAAGTTGGACGGAGTAGTCTCTTTGCTCCGAGGGTAAGCCAGGATTTGGTGGACCAATGTTACTGTAACACCCACAACCCGTACCCGACCCGAATACGAGTCTGAGGTGTCACATTGACTTTTCAAACTTTGACTCTTGAGAAAATTCAAAGAAAATTTAAAACTTTCATTAAAATAAAAGCGGTTTATTTACATAAAGAGACCAAAATAACCAAAATCAATCAGAACATTTTCAACTCAATCAATTAGTACATGCCAACTATATTCAAAATAACCAAAAACATTTAAATTATCTATTTTCTGATCTGAAATTTTGTAAAGGAGATGCTGACCTGTCTTGCTCTTCTTCGCTTCTCTTCTCGATCTGTACCTACATGTGAAACAATCATACGCTAAGTCTACGACTTAGTGAGGCAAATAAACATATAATGTAAACTATAACTTATAATCATGCATGAACTATTACTGCTATCAATCATACCCTTATTCATGTAACAAATCCCTATAACACATATACAATATATAATTACATGTAAAAACATATATATACACATATACTCATCATTTCCATCATTAGCCTCATTTCATTATCAATATCATTATTATTTATCTCACTTCATACATATCCTCTTATACCTAGCATTTTAACCAACATTTTACTCATTTAATCATATAATCCACATATCGTCATATAAATCATATAATACAATTCATAGCATAAAAGTATAAAAATCACATGTAATATGTTTGTTGTTATTTCTTTATTAGCCCATGTACACATGTGAGAACTATAGATATGTGAGTCTATAGAGGTTGTGCACAAATGTTGTCACCACAGCTCGTATAATTAAACTGAAGTGTCGCGTAGAAATGCACCGTAGTGCCACGTAGGATTGCACCGAAGTGCCATATAAAATGTCCCTAAGGACCACGTAGAAAATTCCTTAAGAATCATATACATATACAAAGGATCAAGTATGTGTCTCAAAAGACATCACACATGTTCCAAGGAATACATATATGTCCCGAATGACCGCGTAGACCCTCGACTCTTGGCATGCCAACTATACCCCTAGCTCTCAAGACACATATCATGGGCATTATATTTTTATATCCTTTTTCATATTCATGTAAATATATCACATATTCATATAAACTCGTAGCTTCATTAACATATACATTTAATCACGTAGTTCATGTAAATTCTCATATCATTTCATATTCATGTATCACATGGCATATAACACTTCTCCTGTGTTCCTATAAACATGTCATATCCTATGACTTATATCTTTTCATATAATTTAACTTGTTTCACTTTCTCATATCACATATACTTTCTCGTGTAATCACCTATACCATATAATATGACTTAGACTCGATTATCTTATACTCACTCGTTCATTTCATTCCTTATTTCTCTATCATATAATTTATTTCATGTTCTTCCATTATTAAATTTTAGTGTTTTGCACAAAATCCTATAGGATATCCAAAGCATATCACTATCTTTAGTTATACATACATACAATTAATGTAAAATATATAATCGCATATAACACATATATTAATAACAACCATATAATCTCATTCATGACTTCATGCATATTATTCTAGGAAATAGACTCCTATCAAGTCCTATTTCCATTAAACAATACATATCACTATTATGCACTCACATTGGCCTCACTAACTTTCGATCCCCTTTTTATGATTTCCTCTCTTTTGATTGAATCTTAACTTGATACTCATTCCGGAACTTGTTCATGTTCGATATCTACATAATCATACATTAATACATATCAATATCCCATTGATATACTCTAATCTATCATTTCTTAGACCAAAAGTAATGTCTATTTCAATTTCCCCTTGAAGTGCATCGATGCATTCTATAGTGCATCGATGCATTCTTTAACATGTGCATCGAAGCACTACCCATGCATCGATACACAATTTACCTTCGATGTTTTCATTTTAAGGGGGTGCATCGATGCACTCTTAATGCATCGATGTACTAACTGCATTCGATGTTTCCATTTTTAATGGGTACATCAATGTACTTCATGTGCATCGATACACTCTGAACAATTTTGGAAATTTACTCTTGATGCATCGGTGCACATTGAATGTGCAGCGATGCACATAGCCCAGAATTCATTTTTAAGCCTGAAAATCTACTCAATTCAACTCAAATGATTCATCTTTCATCCACTTTCATGATCTCAACTCATATACACACATGTTTAAACTCATTTATGTTCATTTACCTCTTCTTGAACCTTAATATTCTCTTCTCTTTATTAACTTCTAGAATCATACCAGATTTTCAACATGTTTAAAACTCATTTTATCACTTCATATCTCTTAATTTAACCATTGACAAGTCAAATTTAACTTCAAAATCTATTAACTCCTTATATTTCACTAATTCACTTAAAACCTCTTCATATTTAATCCTTCATAACTCATCCATTTTGAAGTTTCAACCTACTCTAATCTCTAAATAATCTTTCTTAGCACCCCAAGAATCAAAACTAAACTTAAAACTCAAGAATTAACCAACTGAAATTAAACTTACCTTTGTCATGGAGCTTACGGGAAGAGAAGAGGAAGGAGATAACCCAAGCTCCAGACTTTTCTTTTCTTCTCACCCTTTCCACGTGTTTTATAACCTTAAAAGAAAGATAAAAATCTTTCTGGTCAAATGACCCTTTTACCCTTTATTTCCTTTAATAATTACTAAATAACCTTCATCATATATTTCCAATAATCATTGAACTATTTCATTCTTCTACTTTAGTCACCAAATTCTGAAACTTTACAATTTAATCACTAACCCGGTATTACGGATGTTACAAATCTCCCCTCCTTTTTAAGAAAATTCATCCTCGAATTTTCACTGAACATCTTGATAAAAACATATCTTCTAATGTTCTCATGTTGCTTCATTTACTTAATTTTTCTTGTCATCATCAGAAAACTTACTTTTCAATCCTTTAGCTTTTCAATTACCTTTTTCCTTTATACATTCATATCATGTCACTTATCATTTAAACAACAACCAGTAACTTCAATCCATTTTCATCAATCAACATCCTAAATCCATCTCTAACTACCTTATAATAATAACCAAATTCGTTTTCCCATCATCATTTAACCAAAAACACGTCCTTAAATCTTCTTTAAATATGATTCAACATGCACTTTAAAGAATCTTTTCACATCACCTTGCACACTTTTCTTACTTTTATATCAAAATTATCATCTACACTTCCATATAACCTTTATCGTGTCTGATCCTTTAACTTAATTCCTTTCATTTCTTTATTCCATTATTCCTTTATTTATTCCTTATACACAAATCATATCTTTCCTTTCATATTCACATACTTTTGTCTTATCATCTATACTCATCTCTATGTACCAATCTTCATTGCATCCTTATAGCTTTGATAACCTCTTTTCTTATACATAACTTCATTCTTTATCATTTCTTATACTTGTATTTTCCTTTCTTAAAGTTCCATGTAAATACTTATCTTTTTTTTACATCATAACTATCTGATCAGAATACACAACTATATTCAGATTCATATCATACTCAATTAACTTAGATTTATCTTTTCCTCCAATCTTATAACTCTATTACCTTTACTCTGATAGCTAATCAATAATCTCTATTCAATCTAGGGAACAAGCCCTAGTTAACCAATCATATACATCATTTCCAAACGAAATTATCTCAAAATTAGTTTACTTAACTTATCAATTTCACCTCTATTCTCATACATCCTGAAATTTCCGTTATTCAAACTCAACATCATAACTTCCTTTGTCTTATAAACTGATCATTGATATATACATTCTCAAACTCTTCTTATTAATTCTTAGCTTTACTCAATTATACAAATCCTTATTTCCTTTACTATATCACCTTACTATGGTCCAAATATACAACTATATCCATAACCATTTTATATTTGGTTGTCTTATCCTGACAACATCTCAAAATATTAAATTCTATACCTTTTCCATCACATAATCTGGTTAGCCAACACTAACTTTTTCCATCCAAAATGCAAACCCTTATTCTATCCACATTCTTGCTTATACACGGTATTATTCCTTTATTTTAAACTCATCAACTCTGGCTATATATATCTTATACGCTTGTCACTGATGCACATATTCTCAAACTTTCCATAAATTCTAACCACATCCTTAGATCTTTTAACGTCCTTATGGTGACACTTGCTCACCATATTCTATCTTATTCACTTTATAACAAAACTTCTCCATATCACATTTTTTTTATTCGAAACAGTGAGAACCTTTTATCACTATTCAAATATGATTTCAATTTTCTGAAATCAACCTTTAATCTTATAAGACACTTTCTGAGGTTTCTGCTATTCATCCTGCCTGGCCAGGGCAGGTGAATTGCTATCACCATCAGATTTGTCAGTTATCGATTCACTTCGATAATTTCTATAATCAATTTCTACTATATTATACAGATCTTATTCTATTGGCAAGACAACATACTCCTTACCCTATCAGATCAGAAATTTTCACTCTGTGTTGGCATGTACACATTTTATGACACTTTGGACTTCAGTTTATGCCGAGAATCGGCTAAAC
This sequence comes from Hibiscus syriacus, assembly GCF_006381635.1. Taxonomy (NCBI): domain Eukaryota; kingdom Viridiplantae; phylum Streptophyta; class Magnoliopsida; order Malvales; family Malvaceae; genus Hibiscus; species Hibiscus syriacus. The sequence continues at coordinate 165,121 of NW_024063085.1, read as the reverse complement.
CGTAGCTCTGATACCATTAAATATAACACCCCCAACCCGTATTCGACCCGAATACGAGTCTGAGGTGTCACATTGACTTTTCAAACTTTGACTCTTGAGAAAATTCAAAGAAAATTTAAAACTTTCATTAAAATAAAAGCGGTTTATTTACATAAAGCGACCAAAATAACCAAAATCAATCAGAGCATTTTCAACTCAATCAATTAGTACATGCCAGCTATATTCAAAATAACCAAACACATTTAAATTATCTATTTTCTGATCTAAAATTTTGTAAGGAATATGCTGTCCTGTCTTGCTCTTCTTTGCTTCTCTTCTCGATTTTGTACCTACGTGTGAAACAATCACACGCTAAGTCTATGACTTAGTGAGGCAAATAAACATATAATGTAAACTATAACTTATAATCATGCATGAACTATTATTTCTATCAATCATACCCGTATTCATGTAACAAATCCATATAACACATATACAATATATAATTACATGTAAAAACATATATACACATATACTCATCATTTCCATCATTAGCCTAATTTCATTATCAATATCATTATTATTTATCTCGCTTCATACATATCCTCTTATACCTAGCATTTTAACCAACATTTTACTCATTTAATCATACAATCCACATATCATCATATAAATCATATAATACAATTCATAGCATAAAACCATACAAATCACATGTAATATGTTTTTTGTTATTTCTTTATTAGCCCATGTACATGTGGGAACTATAGATATGTGAGTCTATAGAGGTTGTGCATAAATGTTGTCACCACAGCTCGTATAATTACACCGTAGTGCCACGTAGGATTGCACCGAAGTGCCATATAAAATGTCCCTAAGGACCACGTAGAAAATTCCTTAAGAATCATATACGTATACAAAGGATCAAGTATGTATCTCAAAAGACATCACATATGTTCCAAGGAATACATATATGTCCCGAAGGACCGCGTAAACCCTCAACTCTTGGCATGCCAACTATACCCCTAGATCTCAGGACACATATCATGGGCATTATCTTTTCTATCCTTTTTCATATTCATGTAAATATATCATATATTCATATAAACTCGTAGCTTCATTCGCATACACATTTAATCACGTAGTTCATGTAAATTCTCATATCATTTCGTATTCATGTATCACATGGCATATAACACTTCTCATGTGTTCCTATAAACATGTCATATCCTATTAATTATATCTTTTCATGTAATTTATACTTTAATCTCTTATATTCACCTGATTCAATATCATTTAACTTGTTTCACTTTCTTATATCACATATACTTTCTCGTGTAATCACCTATACCATATAATATGACTTAGACTCGATTATCTTATACTTACTCGTTCATTTCATTCCTTATGTCTCTATCATATAATTTATTTCATATTCTTCCATTATTGCATTTTAGTGTTTTACACAAAATCTTATAGGATATCCAAAGCATATCATTATCTTTAATTATACATACATACAATTAATGTAAAATATATAATCACATATAACACATATAATAATAACAACCACATAATCTCATTCATGACTTCATGCATATTATTCTAGGAAATAGACTCCTCGCAAGTCCTATTTCCATTAAACAATACATGTCACTATTATGCACTCACCTTGGCCCTCACTAAGTTTTGATCCCCTTTTTATGATTTCATCTATTTTGATCGAATCTTAACTTGATACTCGTTCCGGAACTTGTTCATGTTCGATATCTACATAATCATATTAATACATATCAGTATCCCAATGATATACTCTAATCTATCATTTCTTAGACCAAAAGTAATGTCTATTTAAATTTCCCCTTGAAGTGCATCAATGCATTATACAGTGCATCGATGCATTCTTTAACATGTGCATCGATGCACTACCCATGCATCGATACACAATTTACCTTCGATGTTTTCACTTTAAAGGGGTGCATCGATGCACTAACTGCATTCGATGTTTTCATTTTTAATGGGTGCATCGATGCACTTCCTGTGCATCAATACACTCTGAACAATTCTGGAAATTTACTCTTGATGCATCGGTGTACATCGATGCACATAGCCCAGAATTCATTTTTAAGCCTGAAAATCTACTCAATTCAACTCAAATGCTTCATCTTTCATCCCCTTTCATGATCTCAACTCATATACACATGTTTAAACTCATTTATGTTCATTTACCTCTTTTTGAACCTTAATATTCTCTCCTCTTTATTAACTTCCAGAATCATACCAGATTTACAACATGTTTTAAAACTCATTTTATCACTTCATATCTCTTAATTTAACCCTTGACAAGTCAACTTGAACTTCAAAATCTATTAACTCCTTCTATTTCACTAATTCACTTAAAAACTCTTCATATTATTCCTTCATAACTAATCCATTTTGAAGTTTCAACCTACTTTAATCTCTAAATAATCTTTCTTAGCACCCCAAGAATCAAAACTAAACTTAGAACTCAAGAATTAACCAACTGAAATTAAACTTACCTTTGCCATGGAGCTTACGGGAAGAGAAGAGAAGATATAACCCAAGCTTCAGACTTTTCTTTTCTTCTCACCATTTCCACGCGTTTTATAACCTTAAAATAAAGATAAAAATCTTTCTGGTCAAATGACCCTTTTACCCTTTATTTCCTTTAATAATTACTAAATAATATTCATCATATATTTCCAATAATCATTGAACTATTTCATTCTTTTACTTTAGTCACCAAATTATAAAACTTTACAATTTAGTCACTAACCCGCTATTGCGGATGTTACAGTTACAGTTACATTGAGAATGTCTGGTGATCAGGTAACTTGGTCCTTGTTTTTAGAAGAGTTCAAGCATAAATACATCAGAGATCAATTTATCCGACATATGAAGTAGGAGTTCATGAATTTGAAGCAATAGAACCGTACAATGTATAAGTACGAATGTGAATTCAACAAGTTAAACTGATTTGCTACTGAGTTAATTCCTACAGGGAATGATGATTGCTAGTGGTTTGTAGAGGGATTGCGTCTTCGGTTGAATGAGATGCTTATTGTGTTGAACTTATCTTCATTTCAAGAAGTGGTGAACCGTGCTAAAGCTCTAGAAAGGGCTCAGAATGAAAGATTTGGAAATTCCCAAGCTCATACATAAAAAAATGGGTGCTTCTTCGAATTTTGCACCATCAAAAAGTGGTCGAGATATTGGCTCTCGACCTCAAGCTAGATCAGAGTCAGTAACCTCCTCAGCAAGAGAAGAAAATCCGATGAGGGGTCGACCAACACAATCAGTGAGATCAGGAGCTGGGAGATCTAATCCTAGTCAAGTCAGACAATGTCCACATTGTGGAAAGAATCACTCGGGAATTTGCAGGATGATTTCGGGAGTCTGCTTTAAATGTGGGGACACCGGGCATTTTGTTCGGGATTATCCTATGTTACCTGTCTGCTCAGTCAGAGAGGTCTACCTCGGCTACTCAAAGGAAGAGGTAGAGGTAGAGGAAGAAGTCAGTCAGAGTCCTCGGCTCCACAAGAGATACGTTCTACAGCTCGTGTGTATAATCTTAAGACTAGCGAGGATCGAGATGACCCATAGATAATAGTAGGTATTTTCAGTTATATGACAAGAATGTGTTTGTACTGATTGATTCGGGGTCAACTTATTCTTACATTTACAGTAAGTTAGTGAGAAAATTGAATATTCCATTAGAAACTACTAGCAGTGAGGTGATAGTGACTAATCCGTTAGGGCATAGTGCTCGGGTCAATATGATGTGTCGAGCGTGTCCCATACGGATTCAGGGAATTGAATTCCCTACTAATATGATGGAATTACCTTTCGACGAATTTGAAGTGATACTGGGAATGGACTGGTTATATCGTTACTATGCTAATGTCGATTGTAGATTGAAAAGAGTAACGTTGAGAAGTTCGGAAGGGGTATAAGTCGTGTTATTTAATGAAGGATGGAATCCATTAACAAATGTAATATTAGTGATGTCAACAAAGAAGTTGATATTACAAGGATGTCAAGGCTTCATTGCTAATGTACTGGATGTAAGAGTTAAAGATAAGGGAATTGATGAAATTCCTATAGTTAGAGAGTTTTTGATGTATTTCTATAGAGTTACAGGGTTTGCCTCCAGATAGAGAGGTAGAATTTCAGATTGAGGTAATGCCAAAAACTGCACCTATTGCCATGGCACCATACAGAATGACCACAAAAGAGTTACAAGAATTAAAGATCCAATTACAAGAATTACTGGACAAATCAGACCGAGTATCTCATTGTGGGGAGCTCCAGTTTTGTTTATTAAGAAGAAATATGGATCAATGCGCCTTTGTATTGATTATAGACAACTCAATAAAGTGACCATCAAGAACAAGTATCCCCTCCCCCGAATTGACAATTTATTTGATCAGTTAAAGGGAGCTTCAGTGTTTTCAAAGATTGATTTATGTTCTGGTTACCATCAAATGAAGATTCAAGATAAAGATATTCCGAAGACAGTTTTTTGAATGAGATGTGATCATTATGAGTTCATAGTAATGCCCTTCGGGTAACCAATGCATCTGCTACTTTCATGGATCTCATTAACATAATATTTCAACCTTATTTGGATCGATTTGTAGTGGTGTTCATTGATGATATTTTAGTATATTCAAAGTCAGAAAAGAACATAGTTCACATTTGAAGATTGTTCTACAGATTTTGAGAGAAAAGAAGCTTTATGCTAAACTCTCTAAATGTGAATTCTGGTTGATGGAAGTAACGTTCCTTGTACATGTGATTTATACATAAGGAATTCGAGAAGATCCTCAAAAGATTAAAGCCATTTTAGAATGGGAAGTTCTAAAGAATGTGTCAGAAGTCCGGAGTTTTCTGGGGTTAACTGGATATTACCGAAGGTTCGTTAAAAACTTTTCAATAAGAGGATTACCCATTACTAAATAATTGAGGAAGGAGATAAAATTTGTATGGACTCCGGAGTGCCAAGAGAGTTTTGAAAAGTTAAAGAAGATTTTGACAGAAGCTCCAGTGTTGGTTCAACCCGAGTCTGGCAAGAACTTTGTAGTGTATAGTGATGCGTCTCGTAATGGCTTGGGATGCGTGTTAATGCAAGAAGGTAAAGTGTTGGCTTATGCATCGAGACAATTAAAACCACACGAAAAGAACTATCCAACGTACGATCTAGAGATGACTGCAGTAGTGTTCGCTCTTGAGATCTGGCGTCACTACTTGTATGGTGAAAGATGTTATTTATATATATATCACAAGAGTTTAAAGTACTTGATGACTCATAAATAATTGAATTTAAGACAGAGGAGATGAGTAGAATTCTTAAAGAATTACGATGTAGTGATCGATTTTCATCCGGGAAAAGCAAATGTGCTAGCGGATGCCTTAAACCGAAAGACATTTGCAGCCTTACGAGCTATGGATGTCAGACTATCGTTAAGTGGAGACGGTGCAATATGTGCAGAGTTAACTCTCAAGCCATCATGACTAGATCGAATTAACGAATTGCTAGATAGAGATGAAAAATGTTCAAAGAAGCTACAACAGATAAGAAATGAAGAGGTTACAGATTATGAAATAAAGGTTGATGGGAACCTTTATTATCAAGGGAGACTAGTGATTCCAGATAATGATGAGTTGAAGAAAGACTTGTTAACGGAAGCTCATTGTAGTCCATTAACCATGCATCCGGGAGGAAACAAAATGTAAATAGATCTCAAGAGTCGATATTGGTGGCCTGGAATGAAGAGGGACATTACAGAATTTGTATCCAAATGTTTGACGTGTCAGCAAGTCAAAGCTGAGTATCAGGTTCCGTCAGAATTATTGCAACCAATGTCGATTCCTCACTGGAAATGGGAGAATGTAATAATGGATTTTATAACGGGGTTACCTTTAACTCCGAACAAAAGAGATTCAATCTGGGTGATCGTAGATAGATTGACTAAGTCAGCTCATTTTATTCTAGTGCGGAAAATTTCTCCATGGATAAATACGCTGAGTTATATATAAGGGAGATCATTAGATTACATGGAGTGCCTGTTTCCATAGTTTCTGATCAGGACCCTCGATTTACTTCGAGATTCTGGAAGACCTTGCATGGAGTGTTAGGGACTCGACTGAACTTTAGTACATCGTTTCATCCTCAAACCGATGGGCAATTCGAACGAACAATCCAAATTCTGGAAGATATGCTGAGAGCATATGTTATAGAATTCAAGGGATTGTGGGAAAGATATTTACCACTTGATGAATTTGCGTACAACAATAGTTATCAATCAAGCATCAAAATGACCCCTATTAAGCTCTTTATGGAAGAAGATATCTTACGCCCCTAAATTGGTTTGAGCTTAAAGATAAAGAAATTCTTGGTCCTGAGTTGATCTAGGAAGTGGAAGAAAAAGTCCAAGTAATTCAAAGTAATCTCAAAGCAGCAGCTGATAACGGATCTAAAGAGAAAAGAGATAGAATATCAAATTGGAGATAAAGTGTTTCTCAAAGTTTCTCTTTGGAAGAAGGTGTTGAGGTTTGGTCGAAGAGGAAAGTTAAGTCCTCGGTTCGTTGGACCTTATGAGATCGTAAAGAGAGTTGAACCAGTGGCATATCAATTAGCGTTGCCACCTGAAATGGAGAAAATTCATGATGTCTTTCATGTTTTAATACTTCGAAAGTATTGATATGATCCTGACCACATTGTGACTCTAGAAGAAATCGAGATTCAACCGGATTTGACGTATGAAGAAGAACCAGTTCAAATCTTAGCTCATGAGATTATGCAACTAAGGAACAAGACTATTAAATTAGTTAAAGTCTTGTGGAGGAATCATAAGATAGAGGAATCAACGTGGGAATGTGAAGAGGACATGAGGATTCAGTACCCCTATCTCTTTGCATAATGAAAATTCGAGGATGAATTTTCTTAAGGGGGAGATTTGTAACAGCCTCAATATCGGGTTAGTGACTAAATTGTAAAACTTCAGAATTTGGTGACTAAAGTAGAATAATTAAATAGTATTGTAATTTGGTATAGGGTTAAATTGCAAAGAAGATGGAATTGAAGGATAGAATAATCATTTTCATGGAAAATAATTAAATAAGAGGTATATATTAGCTACACGTGGAAGAGAATGAAGCAAAACACAAGGTTCCAGAGTTCTCTTCTTCTCTTCTTTCTCCACACTTGAATAGGTCAAAACAAAGGTGAGATTTCTTATGAGCTAATTGTTTGCTGAAATTTAAGTTTTGTTTTGATCATTAAATCCTAATTAAGCTTAAGGAAAACTAAGTTGCTTTAAAACAACAAGATGAAGAGTGTAGGAAGAATTAAAGGTTAAGAGTTGAAATAGAGTTCATAATTAGAATTGGATGTTGAATTTGACTTGTCATCGACTTAATTAAGACATATGAAGCGTTAGAATTAGATTTAGAACATGTTAGAATTTGAGTGAGATTCTTGAATTCTATGTGGAGGATTGGATTTTTAAGTTTAAGAGGTATTGAATGGGTATTAATTAGTTTAAATGGGTGTATAAGAGTTGAGAATGTTAAAGGATGTGAAAGATGAAGAGTTTAGCTGAAAAGATAGTGAATTTTGTACTTAAAATGGAATTTTTGGGTTGAGTGCATCGATGCATCTTCAATGTGTACCGATGCACTCTCAAATAAATGAACATCGAATGCAATTAGTGCATCATGTATAAGGAGTGCATCGATGCACCCCCTTAAGATGAAAACATCGAATACGATTTGTGTACCGATGCATAGATAGCGCATTGATGCACACGCTGAGGGATGCATCGATACACTGTAGAGTGCATCGATATATATCTTCATTAAGAGATGAAAATAACATTTCTTTTAGTCTAAGAAGTGATAGTTTCAAATATATCAATTAGTATACTGATATGTATCAATGTATTACTATGTAGATCTAGAGTGTAATTCTGTTCCGGAACAATTGAAGAATTAGAATCGAGTCAAAGCAAGGCTAAGGTGAGTGCATATTCTAGATAAAGTTGAATTGAGATAAGACTTGCGATGAGTCTATCTCTTATAGTTAAACTTATGATTTCTTATTCATGCACATTTATATTTATATATGTATTAATGCTATAGTGCTTTCACACATTATTCATTCATGCTTTAATATGAATTTATTTGAATGAATGCAATTATATGAGAATCCCTTCCGGTATGGGAAATAACGGAAATGATCATGTGTATTCATATGAAGTGAATTATGTATTATGTGAAAAGTGATAAAAGAGATATAAAAATGAGAATTTTATTTATAATTAAGCCCAAGTTATTTAATGTGAGAGTTGTAGGTATAATTGGCATGCCAAGAGTCGAGGGATTATCAGTGGTCCTTCGGGACAAATATTTAGTGCCCCTAATGGGATTTTATTTGAGTTGTGGTTACAACATTGTGCACAACCTCAGTGTACTCTCGTACCTTCTGTTTTCAATAATGTATATGGGCATCCAAAGATAAATTAAAAGAAATTTTTATAAGACATAATTGTTCATTCATGCATATCATACTTATATGTCATGGTGTGGTATCTACATGTGCATTTCAATGTCCTAGTGGATTGATAGTAGTGTATGTTCATGTTATTATTGTTATATGTTTATTTTATGTCTCACTAAGTCTGCGACTTAGCGTGTAAGTGATTTACACGTAGGTACCAAGAATCCAGAAAAATAAAAATAGGGGTGGCAATAACAACATTATTGCTAGAAGATCATATCAGAAGTAACTAATAAAGTATGTATGTTGATTTTGTATAATATGTTGGCATGCAAGGAAAGGTGTTAGTTATGAACGCTCTGGTCGATTTTGTTTATTTTGGTCAACTCATGTAAATAATCCACTTTATTTTAATGAAAGTTTTGAATTTCCTTGAATTCTATCAATAGTCAAAGTTTAAAAAGTCAATGTGACACCTCAGACTCGTATTCGGGTCGGTACGGGTTGGGGGTGTTACATTAATTGTGTACTATATGTCTTTATTCTCAATTCCTAAGTTTATAGATGCTAGGATTAATAAATGTATAGCGAATTTTGTTTGGAATTGTAATAGCGAGAGAGGAATTCACTGGATCAAGTGGGATAATATTTGTGGGCCTAAATCACATGGGAGTCTGGCTATATTTGATGTTAATTTGAGGAATCGCGACTTTGCTTAATAAATAGATTTGGCATTTTAGTGAGGAATGAGATAGTTTATGGAGAAAGATAGTAGTAGCGAAGTATAATTATGATCAGAATTCTATTATTCCAAAGGCTGTAAATGTCAGGAAATCTTCATTGGTTTGGCATAGTATTATTAACCCGATAGAGGCTTGTGGGGCTGATTTTTTGTCTGAAGTAAGATGTGTGATGGGAAATGTTTCAAAAATCGAATTCTGGTCCGATCATTGGACGAAACTGGTTTCTTTAAAAGCGTCTTTACCTAAACTGTTTCAGATAGCTACTAAGAAATCTGGAAAGATTTATGAGTTTGGTCATTGGGTTAATGAAGTTTGGGAATGGAAAATTGAATTAAGAAGACAACTTTTTGAGTGGGAAAGAGCTCTGTGGAGTGATTTCATTCAAGTCTTGAACAGAGCTGTTAGTTTAGCTCCTGGGGAGGATAAATTAAAATGGTTAGGCTCTTTAGATGGTTCTTACAATGCTAAATCTTTTTGTAATAAGTTAGCATGTGTCAGAAAGTTGGAAGATCCTATTTAGAAATTGGTGTGGTATAAATTTTCCCCTCCAAAAGTTTCAGCGTTTGTTTGGAGAGCAGTTCATCAAATGTGTTCGGTCATCATAGAGCTGGAAAAACGAGATATGCTTTGCAATGTTGAATCTCTTTGTGTCTTCTGGAATCGAGAACATGAAATAGTAGATCATATTTTGTGTCATTGTAATGTTGTTTGGAAAGTTTGGCAACGATGGTGTAGTGTATGGAAGGTCAATTTAGTATTCCCTATGAAGGTTAAAGGGTTGATTGAGGTATGGTTCAATCATAAAATTAGAAGGAAAGTTCAGCCTCTATGGGAATTGGGTTTTTTGGTTTGATCTGGAAAATTTGGCTGTGCAGAAACAAAGTTAGGTTCAAGGGTAGTGTTTTTTCAGTGGATCAAAATTTTAATATAGTCTTGATTCAGATAGGGGTTTGGGCGAACGTTTTATACCTAATGTTGATTCCGGTCGTTCAAGATTTTGTGCGAATTCCTCAGTCTATCATTCTTGCCGTGTGTTGACAATGATATTATGCTGCTGTGCAATGTTGCTGCTGTGTTTTTTAGCAGGTTTGGCCAGACAGGTTGTTGTTGCTGTTATGTTACATTCCATTGGTTATGTTGTTGGCGTATTGTTGAAAACATTTTGATATTTCGATATAACAAATTAAGTTAAATGAATTTTAAGATTTTTCAAATGATTTTCTAAGTATATTCGATAGAATTATTCGAATATCAAAACATTACTCCAAATCTTTCAAATATCATTTTTAATCCTTACTCAAAGTGTAAAATAAAGTTTTAATCTTAAAACAATTTCAAAATAATTTTACAAAGTATTTCGAACCATTTCAAAGCCAAAAATTCCAGATTGCTCAGAGGGAACCGATTCCCCCCTAAGGGGGTACCGATTCCCCCTGAATGGTTTGGCTCCGAGAATTCCAGTATGCTCGGAGGGAACCAATTCCCCCCCAGGGGGTACCGATTCCCCCCTTGTATAACGGTCGAAATATTTGAATTTTACACTTAGGGAACCGATTCCCCATAGGGGGTACCGATTCCCCCCACGCTCCAAGCTGTTTTATTAATTGTTTTTACACTAAAACGACTATATGATCTTCACTAATCATCCCCAACATTTAGAAGTGATTCAAGGTGTATTTAAACAAGTTCTGAAGCCCTTGATCAACATGAAATTATAGAGAAACAAGAGAGAAAGCATCAAACACCAAGTTTGTGCAAATCAAGCCAATTTTCCTTTCAATATTCTTTTTTTCTTTCAAAGAACACCATTTGTGCTCATTTGTAATTATTTGTGAGTGTTCTTTTCTTGTTCTAGAATTGTGCAAACATCTTACCTTGTGAGGTTTTCCTTGTAAGTTTGCAAATTTGTAATCTTCTCTTTGGGAAAGAGTGTTCTCAAGAATTGGGGTATATTCTTGAGGGTGTTGTAAGGTTATCTCTTTGGCCTCAAAAGAATGAACAAATTAGTGAATTTGTTGGAAAATCCTTAGTGTGGATAGCTAATTTAGTAGACGTAGACTTTGATTGAGAAAGTCGAACCACTCTAAATCGCTGTGCAATTACTTTCAATTTTATGCAAAAGCTTCCACCAAATTTTTAATTGCCAATTCACCCCCTCTTGGCCAATTATGTCAATCGATTAACTCAACAATTGGCATCAGAGCCTCACTCATTTGAAGGTTTAATCGCCTCTTGAGTCAATTCGGGAAGAGTTAAATCGATAAAGATGGCGTATACTTCTGGTTCATTCTCCATGGAAGAATCCAGACGTATTGACGTGCCTCCACACTTCAATGGAACAAATTATCATCATTGGAAGAGGTGTATGATGATATTCATCAAAGCATTTGATATGGAAGCTTGGATGATAATCATGAAAGGATATTCCTCTCCTACTAAGAAGGCAAAGATGTGGAGTGTTCAAGAACGGAAGGAAGCTCAACAAAACTCAAAGGCTATGCACATGTTGTGTTGTGCAATTGATCCTAATGTATATAAAGGAGTTTCTTCTTGTTCAAGTGCCAATGAAATGTGGGATAAGCTTGAGGAGATATAGAGACAAGGAAGAAGAAGAACCAATAAAAGTGATGTCTCTATTAGCTCTCATAGAGACAAAGATATCTTCTAACTCAAATATATCAAATTCAAAATCTTTTAATGAGTTACAAGATGCTTACGATAAATTATATTCAGAGTTTGAGACCATGAACTCCAAATACAATAAATTGATTTCTAAATTTATTGCTAAAAATGATCTTCTTTTGAAAGCTAAAACAGACTTGGAAAATCAAAATGAAATGTTCAGAAAGGAGTTAGAGCTTTCAAAAATAAAATCTGAAAACTTTGAAAAAGAAATTTTCAAATTAAACAAACTTCATCTAGAAATGAAAATGGATTTTGAAAATCAAAATGAAATCTTGAAGAAGGATTTAGAACTCTCAAAAATGAAATTTGAAAGTATTGAAAAAGAAAATTTCAATTTGAAAGATAAGCTTGAATGTTTAACAAGAGAAAAAGAGATCATTCTAAATAATTCATCTAGTTCAATAATGACAATATGTTCACATTGTCATTATCATGGTCATAAGGAACATACTTGTCCTTTAAAGAAAGGAAAACGATTTAAAATTAGACAAGTATGGGTTCCAAAAGGAAAAGAGGCATTGAAACTAATGTTCAAGGATCCAAAGCAATTTGGATACCAAAATCTACTTAAATGTCTCTTGTAGGTGTGTGAGAGCAATGGTGATAAAGATGATGATATTCAAGATGCTCTAGCCACACTTAAAAAGGGAATGGGTAATCTCTAAACTTAATATTTTTTTATTTGGTTGCTCATTTAGTTTATGCATGCATGAGGTTTTAAATGTTGAATTATGTTTTATCTCATATATGTTGAAAAATATTGTATGATGAACATGATAATTTTTGGTAATGTTTTATAAACTCTAGTTCATCATATTAATTTTTGGTCAAAATTGTTTTTTAAAAAAATAATAATTGATATCTCTTTAACAATTGATATCGATTTTTCAAGAACTTTGGTTTTGTAAAAATTTTGACCTGAAATTTTTCTTAATGTTTATGCATAGATTTTTGTTTAAATATTATAAAGTTTTAATGCATAACATTTTCAAAAACTTTATGCATGTGCTCTTAATCTCTATAATCAACATTGCATAATGTTTTATATGTGAATGGGTTAAAAGCATAATCTTTTGAAAAATAAATTTGATAAAAGATACAATGTTTTATTTTAAATGATTGCAAAATTGATTGACATTGCATCGATTTTTGATTATGCTTGTTGGTCATAAAATAGGAACATATACATGGTGCATTTAGATTCTTTTGATATGACTAATTTATGCCTAGTTGCCAAGGATGAACATGATAGTTGGTTATGGCATAGGAGACTAGGACATGCTAGTATGAGTGTTTTGTAACGGTTAATTCAAGGAGACCTAGTAAGAGGGTTGCCTAAGCTTAAATTTGATAATGATAAAATCTGTGATGCTTGTGCTAAAGGAAAACAAAAGCGAGTTTCTTTTAAATCCATTAATGATGTATCAACTAGTAGAGTTTTACAATTGATCCATTTAGATCTTTTTGGACCAACTAGAACTACTAGCTTGGGTGGAAAACAATATGCATTTGTCTTGGTAGATGACTATTCTAGATATACTTGGGTTCTATTTTTAAATACTAAAGATGAAGCATTAGAACAATTCATCACGTTTTCAAAAGTAATCCAAAATGAAAAAGGTTACTCTATAACTAGTGTTAGAAGTGATCATGAAACTGAATTTGAAAATCTTGGATTTACTGAATTTTGTAACTCTAACGGTATTAGCCATAATTTTTCAGCACCTAGAACCCCTCAACAAAATGGAGTTGTTGAGAGGAAAAATCGAACTTTAGAAGAAATGGCTAGAACCATGCTTTGTGAAAATAATTTGCCAAAATATTTTTGGGCGGAAGCCACAAATACCGCTTGTTATGTTGTAAATCGAGTAATGATTAGGCCAATTTTAAAGAAAACTCCATATGAAATTTTCAAAAATAAAAAGTCTAACATTAGTTATTTTCATCCTTTTGGATGTAAATGTTTTGTTTTAAACAAAGGTAAAGAAAACCTTGGCAAATTTGATGCTAAAAGTGATGAAGGAATTTTTCTGGGTTATTCCTTAAATTCTAAAGCCTATCGTGTATTTAATAAAAGAACTTTAGTTGTAGAAGAGTCTATACATGTTGTTTTCGATGATAATCCCCTTCCGAGGAATGATTCTTGTGTGAATGATGATGTAGGTGTTATAAATACAAATGACTTTAGACATGACGTTGGAGAACCATCATCAAAGGAAGAAACGAAAAATGTGGAAACTCATGATCCTCTTGAGAATCCAACCATTGAAGAAAGGGAAGTATCTTGTCCAAGAGAGTACAACTATGTCAAGGATGGTGAAATTATAGGTGATCCATCAAAAGGGGTAACAACTCGATCTTCTCTTAGAAATATTTGGAATTATGTTGCATTTATCTCATGCATAGAGCCTAAGAATATTAAAGAATCATTAAATGATGAACATTGGATTATGGCTATGCAAGAAGAGTTAAATCAATTTGAGAGAAGTAAAGTATGGACATTAGTTGAAAGGCCTAGTAATAAATCTACTGTAAGTACTAGATGGGTATTTAGGAATAAGCTTGATGAGAGATGGTAATATAGTAAGAAACAAGGCTAGACTTGTTGCTCAAGGGTATACTCAAGAAGAGGGCATAGACTATGATGAAACATACGCTCCCGTAGCTAGGATAGAACAATTAGAATGTTATTAGCATTTGCATGTTTCAATGAATTTAAATTATATCAAATGGATGTTAAAAGTGTATTTTTAAATGGTTTTATAAAAGAAGAAGTGTATGTGGAACAACCTCCAGGTTTTGAAGATTCAAATTTTCCGGATCATGTTTTAAAATTGACAAAAGCTCTTTATGGTTTAAAGCAAGCTCTTAGAGCTTGGTATGAAAGATTGTCAAATTTTTTAATTGAAAAAGGTTTTTCAAAAGGGAAGGTTGACACTACATTGTTTTTGAAGCATAAAGGTAAAGATTTATTAGTAGTTCAAATTTATGTTGATGATATAATATTTGGTTCTACTAATGATGTTCTTTGCCAAGAATTTTCTAAGCTAATGCAAAGTGAGTTTGAGATGAGCATGAGCTCTCATTTTTCTTGGGACTCCAAATCATGCAAAGAAAAGATGGCATCTTCATCAATCAAGCTAAGTACGACAAAGATATGCTCAAGAAGTTTGGACTGGAAAATGGGAAACCTCATGACACTCCAATGAGCTCTTCAATAAAGCTTGACTTAGATGAAGGAGATAAATGTGTAGATGTTAAATTATATAGGTCAATGATTGGATCTCTACTTTATCTAACTGCAAGTAGATCGGATATTATGTTTAGTGTTTGCTTATGTGCTAGATTTCAATCATGTCCTAAGGAATCACATTTACTAGCTGTTAAGAGAATCTTTAGATACCTTAAAGACACTCCTAGTTTAGGACTTTGGTATCCTAGAGACTCTAGCTTTAGCTTGCATGCTTTTTCTGATGCGGATTATGGATGATGCAAATTAGATAGGAAAAGCACCTCCGGTACTTGCCAATTCCTTAGAAATATGCTAATTTCTTGGTTTTCAAAGAAACAAAATTGTGTTGCATTATCTACCACTGAAGCCGAATACATTTCAGCTGGTAGTTGCTGTGCACAAGTTTTATGGATGAAACAACAACTTTTTGATTATGGAATTGAAGTAGGTACCATTCCTATCAAGTGTGACAATACTAGTGCTATTTGTCTCACTAAAAATCCCATCCAACACTCTAGAACTAAGCACATTGAAATAAGACATCACTTCATTAGAGACCATATCACTAAGGAAGATGTAGTTCTAGAATTTGTTGATACTTTGCACCAATTAGCGGATATCTTTACAAAACCTTTAGACAATGAACGATTTTGGGCACTTAGGAGAGAATTAGGTTTGACCAATCTATCTTCACTGAGTGATAAAATAATTTTAGCACTTTTAATAATAAATGAAAAATGCTTATAATAGTAATTTTTGATTGCATTCATTGCTATTAGTTAGGGGGAGTTTATGATTCTTGATGAAAATTTAATTTTATGTTCAAATATCGTTTAAAGATTAATTGAATTGTTTGAACATGATTAATTTTCAATATATTAGTTGCCAATACCACTAGAGGAAATTAATTTAGCATTTTGGATGTTTAAAATCGGATTTTAGCATTTTGGTGCAGAGGGAATCGATCCCCCCTTGAGGGAACCGATTCTCCCTTTGAAGGGGAACCAATTCCCCCCACAGGGGAATCGATACCCCCCTAGGGTTCTGGTTTTAACACGGGCAGAACCCAATATTTGCTCAAACCCTCTCTTATTCCTTCACGCCGTTTCTTCCCTCTACTCTCTCAAATCTCCATTCTTACCTCAAATCAACGTTTTTAATCGGAATTCACTTCAAATATCATTCTCTAAACCTGTTGGAATCATCAAAAACGTGCAAACTTCATCTAATCTCACTCTAATCCGAAATCCTTCAAGGTATTTTTCCAAAACTTCTATTTCATCAATTTATGATCATAAAACTAGTTTTAATTAATTCTAGGTTGGACTTTAGATCGGGCATTGATTATTTAGTGATTAGAAACTAGATATCACAACTAATTTCATCAAAAACACAAGAATTTTCCAAAATTTTCTAAAATTTCGAAATAAAAAAAATGTTGATTTTCAAATTATTGTGTTTTGATTGAATTATGTTGTTGTTATGAAAACTATGTATATATTATTTCTCAAAACCATATTTTTCAAAGGTTTTCAAAAACTTTGCCCAGTAAGATTGATTTTGAGAACCTTGAAATATTGAGGACTCAATTGAGTTTTGGGATTGATTGAATTGCATACATGTGTTTTCTAAATTGCAGGTTATCCATACTATTCCGATTCCCTAAACCATGTCCAATCCTAAACGTGCTAGGTCATCATCTAGTCGTTCACACCATCAACCAAATCCACCTCCAAATCCTCCTCCTATTCTAATTTCTGATCCTAATCCCATTGATCCTAACTTGACCATCCAAAATTTGTGTTTCAATCATCCTGGTCCTAGAAATCATCGTTTTTGGTATTATCAATATTTTGACTCTTACAAAATCCGGGAAAAACGTATTCCTTCTCGTCAAGCTATGTTAGCTATCAATTTTAAATATCTTCCTCTTTTACAAGAGTGGAAATTTGATAAACTCTTTGACCTTGAACCCATCGTTTACCATCAACTTGTTCGTATTTTCTATTCTAATGCGTTTGTGTTAAAAACCAAACTGAAACCGAAACCATAGGAATTCGTTCCTACCTTCTAGGACAATTCTTATATATTGACTCGGCTTACATAGCCAATACATTCGGATTAGATAATGATGGTATTTCAAATGAAAAATAGGTTTTAGGATCTCGTTATAAAAGAATGGATAGTGCAAGTGTCCTAGACCTTCATGAATGTTTTCTTCATCTAATGATTTCTTGGTGGTTTCGACCATCCGGAGGTCGTTATTCTAATCGTAGAGCCTTAGATCTTTGGTGGTTACATTGTTTCGAAAACAATATTAAAATCAACCTTTCTCATATATTATTTTTGCTGAAATTGTTGAAACCGTAAATCTTGTTCCTAACAAAAAAACTCTGTTCATCTCTTGTTTACGGTTGCATCTTGAGTAATATGTTTTTCAAAGCTGGGCTTAGAGTCGGTCTAGATGCCGTTTTTCCCCTTAAGAAACAAATTAACCTTCTTTCCTTAACGAGAGAGGGATGAATTAAGGATAAGGAAACCGGTGAATGGGTTCGATCTTCTACAAATACTCCGGGAGCTAGTTCTTCACAAGCTCCACCCGAAGCTGACGAAGATCTCGAGCTTGAGCAATTAATGCGAGACATCGATGAAGCCGAAGATGAGCCTGAGCAGCCCGAAGAGCAAGCACAACAAACGCATCCAATGCCTCCATATTTCCAATCCTTTATGGAGACATTCGATTTTCGATACGCTACTATGGATTCGCGCTTCACTTCTATAGAGTCCCATTTATCCACAATGGGAGCTCAACAATTAGAAATTCTTCGGGAAATGTGTGCAAATAATGAAGCAACCAACACACGTATTAATGACCTCACTAACGAAATGACCGCTATGCGAGCTCGTTTTCCTCCTCCTGATCCGGATATGTGATTCTATGTTTTGCTTTTAACTCCAAACTTATTGTTTTAACATTTTGACTATTTTGGAATGTTTGAATTTGTGGATTGATTGACTTTGAATTTGTTTGGATTTATGAATGGTTAGAAATTATCTATTTGGTGTGATTAAATTTATTCATTATTGCATCATTTACTTCATGATTAGATATATGACCAATTTTGCCATTTCACATTAATTATGAATATTGATTATGAAACTAATGGCTAACGTTTCTCTTGCTTGTGATCTTAGCAGCTTATGTTATATATAATCAATTGGCTAAATGACTTCAAAAACTTGTTTAAATTCTTTAAAATGTCTTTTTGATTTAACAAAAAGGGGGAGAAGTGTTAAATGGTGTTAAATGCGTTTTCTAAATGCTAAATGGGAGAAGTGTTAAAGTAAGGGGGAGTAATTTCAAAACTTGATTTCAAAATCTTAAAATTACTAAAATGTTTTGTTATATCAAAAAGGGAGAGATTGTTGAAAACATTTTGATATTTCGATATAACAAATTAAGTTAAATGAATTTTAAGATTTTCCAAATGATTTTCTAAGTATATTCGATAGAATTATTCGAATATCAAAACATTACTCCAAATCTTTCAAAGATCATTTTTAATCCTTACTCAAAGTGTAAAATAAAGTTTTAATCTTAAAACAATTTCAAAATAATTTTACAAAGTATTTCGAACCATTTCAAAGCCAAAAATTCTAGATTGCTCAGAGGGAACCGATTCCCCCCTAAGGGGGTACCGATTTCCCCCTGAATGGTTTGGCTCCGAGAATTCCAGTATGCTCGGAGGGAACCGATCCCCCCCCCAGGAAGTACCGATTCCCCCTTGTATAACGGTCGAAATTTTTGAATTTTACACTTAGGGAACCGATTCCCCATAGGGGGTATCGATTCCCCCCATGCTCCAAGTTGTTTTATTAATTGTTTTCACACTAAAACGGCTATATGATCTTCACTAATCATACCCAACGTTCAGAAGTGATTCAAGGTGTATTTAAACAAGTTCTGAAGCCCTTGATCAACATGAAATTATAGAGAAACAAGAGAGAAAGCATCAAACACCAAGTTTGTGCAAATCAAGCCAATTTTCCTTTCAATATTCTTTTTGCTTTCAAAGAACACCATTTGTGCTCATTTGTAATTATTTGTGAGTGTTCTTTTCTTGTTCTAGAATTGTGCAAGCATCTTACCTTGTGAGGTTTCCTTGTAAGTTTGTAAATTTGTAATCTTCTCTTTGGGAAAGAGTGTTCTCAAGAATTGGGGTATATTCTTGAGGGTGTTGTAAGGTTATCTCTTTGGCCTCAAAAGAAAGAACAAATTAGTGAATTTGTTGAAAAATCCTTAGTGTGGATAGCTAAGGTAGTGGACGTAGACTTTGATTGAGAAAGTCGAACCACTCTAAATCGATGTGCAATTACTTTCAATTTTCTGCAAAAGCTTCCACCAAATTTTTAATTGCCAATTCACCCCCCTCTTGGCCAATTCCGTCAATCGATTAACTCAACACGTATGCTTTCCATTTAGTTCTAATTACATGTAATTGGTTTGTCTGTGTTGGTTTTATTATGAGTTTGATTGGGGATTGTTGTAGGGCTGGGGTATGGCTTGAATGATGTAAGAGTTTTATGTGTATAAGATCCTAACCACCTCAAGGTACACTCTTTTTCCTCCATTTAGGGTTATGAAGGTTTTTTAATGAGGTCCTTGATATAGTGTACTTTGTAATTCATTATAATACAAAGTATCCCCTTTCAAAAAAAAACTTTTAAATATTCATTTATTGAGTGAAGAAATATTATTAGTGTCTTTTACAAGTATCACATACATTTATTATTTTTAGATGAAATTCACATATTTTTTTATATTATTAGTTTTTTTTCTTTCATTTCGGTTTCACTCAACTAAGATCAACAAAAGACGCTTTTTGCATAACATATTTCCTAGCACATCAAAAGAAGATGATTCCTGCAAAACATGCTTTTGTCTAAGTGACAGAAAATAATACCAACTCGATAATTAATCATATATGAATATCAAAATAATAATAATAAATTTTTTAGTAAGTGATATTAGAATAAAAAGACCTATATTATTAGCGTGTACTTCAAATTATTTTTTTTTCGTCAATAATCTATAAAAATAATTAAAACTTTTCGGTTTATACTATTTTTTCTTAGACGATGAGTTCAATGATAAAATTCTTCTTCGCCTCTTTTATATAGGAATTATTTTAAAAAAAATTACTATTTTTTTTAAACAAAATTGAAAAGGTGTAATAACTGAAACAAGATGGTGAACGACTCAACCGACGACGTGAAGGCATGACGTGGTCGTTACTTTAACCTCGGCACTTGCTCCCAGGTTTTGGTTTTTCCTGCCCAAAAATCACGGTCAAACCACCTGCCCCTTATTCTGCTATCTACACGTGTGCCTTACTGATCTTCACCACCTCTCTATCTACAGACATCCCTTCCACGTGGCACCTCAAAACCAAACTTTATTAACGTGAGTCATAGCAGTATTGAATTTTGATAAATGGATGAATAAGGTAATATAAATTCTTAATTATATCAAATTAAATGTTGATATATATATAGGTTCGAATCTATAACTACTTGATTATTGAGATCACCTAACAAATAAAAATTAGGGTAAACTACATGAATAACCACTAAATTATGATCAAAATTTATTTTTATCAATGATATTTTAATTTGATCAAACAAATCATTCAATTATTTAAATGATTTATTCAAGTCACTTTCCGTTAATTTTTAACGGAATAAGTGATGTGATTTAATAAAATTTATATAATTATACTTTTGGTCCTCGATGGTTACATATTCTATCAATTTTATTTTAATTTAATTTAATTAAATAAATTTAATTTTTTAATCAGATGATGACATGTGACATCACAAGATTGAGAGGCTTTTTTCTTAATTTACATTTATTTAATTCAATTGAAGGAAAAGCAAAGCATGAAGAAATAAGCTAAGTTGCTTTCAACGTGAATCAAACTGGACAAGGGGAATGGATAAAAGACGGCCCGCCCCATCCACTAAGCTATCTCAAGCCACTAAATGCCAGAAAACAAGGATATTATTTTTTAATATAATAAAGACAAAAATTTTAATAACTAGCTGAAGCCTTAAGTAAGAGGTCCTAAAACGTCCTTTTTTTCAAGCAGAGGCACGAATTCTGAACAATAGAAAACTTAGCCATTCCATCAACAGACATGTTTCTCTCGTGTGGAACCAAAAGGAATTCAGTATACCAGCTACAATAGCTAAGTGAGGAGATAGCTCGAACTAACAGAAACAAATCCCAGTCCAAATTGACCTCATTAAGCAGCTTATGACTTGCAGACTATCCAACTGTATCTGTAATAAAATTTGGATTGAAAATTTGGATATTAAATGGATATAGTTTATACAAATTTTAAACTCTAATTATTACAAGACTAAAAGAAATTTTGGATTGAAATTTTTTATATTTATAAATTAAATTTAATAATTCTTTTTTTTACATTTATATTTAATTGGTTATATTTATAATCATTAAATTGAGTTTTTTTAAATTTAGTTAATATTTTTTTATTAAAAAAATATACGAATCATTTATATTTTAGTTAATTTTTATTATATTGTATAGTTTAAAATATTTAATTTAAAATTGATTTTAATCATGTTAATGTTATAACTTAAATTACAAATTTTGAACTACATAATTCAATAAAAACAATTAAAATATAAATAATTCGTATATTTTTAATATAAAATATAAAATTATTAATCAAATTTTAAAAAATATATTTAATGATTTTATATATAACCAATAAATTATAAACATAAAAATAACTATTAAATATAGTTTATAAATATAAAAATCTTTAACCCTACTTTTCTTTTGATCTTGTAATAATTAAAGTTTAAAATATGTATAAACTATATCCATTTAATATTTAATTATAAGGTTTATTTCAGTGGTTAAGTGCTCTATAGTACTATATTTGGCCTAAGTTTAAATCTCACTACGTAAAATTTTCATTTTTTTCTTGGCATTAATTACATTTTAAGTTATATGCGTTATTCTGTAAAGTATAACCTAAAGGTTGGGTTGACTCAGTGGTTACGTCATTCACTTTATTTACCCTTTGCCCGGGTTCAATTGACGTTGTAACTAGAATATTTCTTCACGCTACCATAGATGGGAAGAAAAATAATTAAACTTAAATTAATTTGAAATAAGAAAAGAACTCTCATCATACGATATGTCTTATCATATTATTAGATGATTAAATTTATTTAATTAAATTAAAATTAAGATCAAATTGACAATATAAAAGTATTGAATACCAAAAGTGTAATTATATAAATTTTATTAATTGTCATGTTACCTCATCCGTTAAAAATTAACGATAATCTCTTGAAATGAACCATTTAAATAGTTAGATTGTTTGTTTGATCGAATTAAAACATCAATGGTCAAAATAATTTTGGATCATAATTTTGTGGTCACCCGTATAGTTTATCTTAAAAATTATATCATAGACTATCTTCGTTACTAATTTTATTGTTGGGTAAACCTAATTTTTGGTTTTTGTTTCATTTTAGTATGTTGTCGTTAAAAACTTAATAGACATGCTGAAGTGGTATAACTTCAGTGGACGGATGACCAATCTGAACGAAAGGACCACGAGAGAATGACGAGTCGACTCACAAAATCCAGTTTCAGGCCTATTGAATGATAGACCAAGGAGATTAGAGGATGAATAAATCGAAGAGTCCATTGTAGATTTGGGTATATTTAGGCATTTCCCAGTGAAACTAACGACATAATCGCGTTTAGAGGGTCGAAAAGGTACGGACTGAAAAATTTGAACTTCAGCAGCCGACAGATGCGTCGACTGATGAGTCCGTCCGTTAAGTTTTTAACAGCGGGATACTGAAATGAATCAAAAACTAAATGTAGGTATGATTTAAAAAAAAACGAAAGTTTAAGTACTAAAATGGACCAAAACTGATAGTTTAAGTACTAAAAATATATTTACTCTTTATTGTTATGTCATAAATTCATAAACATATTTACGCTTTATTGTTATGTCATAAATTCATATGCTAATTTTTTTAAAAAGTATTTTTAAATAAAATATTTATATGAGTGTAAATTCACTAATTTAAAAAGTGATATGAAAAAAGTAATAAATTTAAAATTTTATTATTGGAATCCTAACTGATACGATAGAGAATTATGATAAAAATTTAAGCAAAGGGTCCTTCCGTCCGGTTATTGATTGTCTTTTTAAGTATAGGGGTTAGTTGTTTAGTTTTAACAAAATTAACCGGTTAAATTGAAATTTAGATCGATTAAATTGAAATTTTGTTAATCAGTGAATTAATTAGATATCATTCGGTTAATGATTAAAAAGAGTTTCAAAATTCTATTATCGATGAATTTGGTTCGAAATTAATTAAGTAACCAAATTAACTAAAACTATTAATATTTTATAAATATTACATATATATTTTAAGCTCAAACTCTTTAAGAACTAAGATACAACTAACTTTCAGACCTATTAAATTTTCATTACCATTTTAACCTAGATGAAGAAAGAACACCTCTAATAAATTCAAATTAATATAACTAAAAGAATTTACAAAAGATTTTAGTTAATTTTGTTAACCGTTCGAATTAATTAAACTTTGTTAAATTTGATTTTTTTATTAATGATTAAAAGGAAGAAGATGTAATATTGAAAGAACCTGCCAAAAATAATCACCGTACAGAATCCATGCCCGAATCATGATTACCCCAAAGGAGAATATCTAAACGAGCCTGGTTGATAGGAACATGGAGAATACGATTGACGTCCTCAGAAACAAAATCACTACGAACACGCTCGACATCCCAACACGACTAATCAGGAATCATGAACTCACTACACATAATAACATAAGGGAACCAATGTAACGGTTAGCGAAGACCATAGTCGACGCATCAACCCATATATCACCAAACATTTTAATAGAGTTTGCAACCCCTACACACCAGTAAAAGCTTCACGAAGCTCAATCATGGCACGAAAAGTCCTTTTCCATGCAAAGGATGCGTTATCACCCAATCTTGTATGAAGAAATGTAGAAACTGTTAACTAGCTTTACTTTAGCTGCATAATTTGTTAGTTTGTTAAGTTTATTAGATTTCTGTTATTAAGTTAGTTATAGGAGTTATTTGTATAAATAGGACTTATTTGATGTAATTGAAGTATTGAAGGAATAAAGTGTTATTCTAGCCAAATATCAAATCTTAACATGGTATCAGTTTAGCCCAGGTTATTTTTGGGTCGCTTTCATTCTCCCGGTTTGTTCCTTCAGCTCGTATCCCCTTCTTCTGCTTTATTCATTGTTTTGGGCGATTCCTTGCACCGAAATGAATACCCCTGACACCACTGCTACCACCTCCGTGCTCGACTTCAACCATCCCTTATTTCTATATCCTTCTGATACGCCAGGCGGTGTTATCGTTTCTCATCGCCTGGTTGGCATCGACAATTATAAAATATGGAGCCGCTCTATGAGGATTGCGCTGCTGGCAAAGAACAAATTAGGTTTTGTTGATGGCACCTGCTGCAAAGAGGACTACGGTGAGCTCTTGCATTTTCAATGGGAACGCTGTAATGCGTTCGTCCTTTCCTGGATTCTCAACACAGTGAGCAGTGATCTCTCGGTTGGAATCGTGTTTGCTTCAAGCGCTGCTCACGTCTGGACCAATTTGAAGGAGCGGTTCGACAAGGTAGATGGATCTAGAATCTTTTTCTTGCATCGTGAAATTGCTACTTTATGTCAAGGTGATTCAACTGTATCGACCTATTTTACGCAATTAAAACTGTTGTGGGATGAATATCATGCCCTAGTTCCTCTTTCAGCCTATAATTGCGAGGCTTCTCAGCAAAACTCCAAGCACCTTGCACAACAGAAGCTGTTGCAATTCCTTATGGGTCTTAATGATACATACTCCGCTATTCGCAGTCAAGTCCTCCTTATGCAACCTCTGTCGAACATGAATCAAGCATATTCTATGATTGTGCAAGAAGAAGCACAACGAGCTCAGCTGTCTGTTGTTTTGGGAGTCACTGCTATGTACTCCAAGGCATTTGGAAACTATGATCGAAGGCGATTCATTGGCGTTTGTGATTTTTGCAAAATAAAAGGCCAAAAGCGTGACAATTGTTATCGTTTAATCGGCTTTCCTCCTGATTTCATGTTCACAAAGAAGAAGAATCCTGAGGCAGCTCTTGCTACCAATCCCTCTATTGAAAACATTTTGATATTTCGATATAACAAATTAAGTTAAATGAATTTTAAGATTTTCCAAAATGATTTTCTAAGTATATTCGATATAATTATTTGAATATCAAAACATTACTCAAAATATTTCAAAAATCATTTTTAATCCTTACTTAAGTATAAATTTAAGTTTTAATCTTAAAACAATTTCAAAATAATCTTTCAAAGTATTTCGAACCATTTCAAAGCCAAAAATTCCAGATTGCTCAGAGGGAACCGATTCCCCCCAAGGGGGTACCGATTCCCCCCTGAATGGTTTGGCTCCGAGATTTCAAGAATGCTCGGAGGGAACCAATTCCCCCATAGGGGGTACCGATTCCCCCCACGCTCCAAACTGTTTTATTAATTGTTTTCACACTAAAACGGCTATATGATCTTCACTAATCATCCCCAACGTTCAGAAGAGATTCAAGGTGTATTTAAACAAGTTCTGAAGCCCTTGATCAACAAGAAATCATAGAGAAACAAAGAGAAAGCATCAAACACCAAGTTTGTGCAAATCAAGCCAATTTTCCTTTCAATATTCATTTTGCTTTCAAGAACACCATTTGTGCTCATTTGTAATTATCTTTGAGTGTTCTTTTCTTGTTCTAGAATTGTGCAAACATCTTACCTTGTGAGGTTTTCTTGTAAGTTTGCAAATTTGTAATCTCTTTGGGAAAAAGAGTGTTCTCAAGAGTTGGGGTATACTCTTGAGGGATTTTGTAAGGTTATCTCTTTGGCCTCAAAAGAAAGAACAAATTAGTGAATTTGTTGGAAAATCCTTAGTGTGGATAGCTAAGGTAGTGGACGTAGACTTTGTTTGAGAAAGTCGAACCACTGTAAATCGTTGTGCAATTACTTTCAATTTTTTGCAAAAGCTTCCACGAAATTTTTAATTGCCAATTCACCCCCCTCTTGACCGATTCCGTCGATCGATTAACTCAACAATTGGTATCAGAGCCTAACTCATTTGAAGGTTTAATCGCCTCTTGAGTCGATTCGGGAAGAGTTATATCGATTATTAAAGTCATCAATGGCCTCCGCTTCAAACTTCGACTCCGGTCTCGATTCGATGCCCGTCAACAAGCCTCCTTTCTTCAATGGAGCTAACTATGCCTATTGGAAGAATAGAATGATGTACTTCATTCAAGCAAGTGACATGAGAGCATGGAATTCTATAGAAGAATGATACATCAAACCTCTCACTCATCCAAGGTTGTGGAGTGAAGGAGAGACAAGAATGTTCCAGCTCAACTCCAAAGTCATCCATATTATTTTTTATGCTCTTGGACCAGATGAATACGGAAGAGTTTCATCGTGTACAACCGCCAAAGAAATATGGGACAAGCTTCAAGTCACACATGAAGGTACAGATGAGGTAAAGAAATCAAAAATTAGTATTCTAACGCATAGCTATGAAAATTTTAGGATGAAACCAAATGAAGACATCAAAGCTATGACGGATAGATTTTCAACGATTGTCAATGGTCTCAAATCATATGGAGAGATCATCTCAAATGAAAAGCTTGTGAGGAAGTTAGTCTACTCCCTCCCAAAATCATGGCAATCAAAGAAGACGGCAATCATCGAGTCTAAGGACCTATCGTCCTTAACTCTTGAAGAACTTATCGGTTCACTCCTCACTCATGAGATGATGCTTGAAGATGAGGTGGACCTTGATAAAGTTGAAGAGACACCAAAGGAAAAGGAGAAGAAGAAAAATATTGGAGTTACTCTCAAATCCACAAAAGATGAGAGCGATTCTAATAATGATGATGATGACGAGGAAATGGCATTGTTTGCCAAACGGTTCAGAAAAATGATGAGACCTTACCAAGGAAGAAAATTCAAACGAAACGAAGGCCTCAAAAATGAACCAAAAGAGAAGGACCCAATCATTTGCTATGAATGCAAAAAGCCGGGGCATGTCAAATATGATTGCCCACAATTGAAGAAAAGGGTCAATCAAAGAATAAGCACAAGGCTCATGTGGCTACATGGAGCGATGAAGAAAGTTCCGATGAAGAGGAACAAGAAGTAGCAAACTTGTGCTTGATGGCATTCGGGGAAGATTCTAAGGTAACCTCTAACTCATCCGATTTTGATGATTTATCTTATGATGAGTTATTTGAGGAGTACAATGGGTTGGCTTCGGATTATGAGAAATTGTTTTTAAAATATAAAAATGATGTTTCAAAATTGAAAAATGAAAACAAACTCATATCCAAAACCAACAACGATCTTGAAAGTAAAATCAAAGATTTGCAAATCAAACTAGAAGAGTTTGAAAAGAAAAATTTAGATTTGCAAAATTTACTTTCAAAGATCAATGATGATCATCAAAAGAAAATTGATGATCTTAAAACTTCTTTTGATAAAGTTGGAACAAAACATTTTGAAAAAGGTGGAAATTCAAAATCCAACTTTGTTAGAAAAAGTTTTAGAAACTACAATCATAGAGGTCCCCAAAGAACCTCTAATAGAAAAATCATTAGAAGTATGTGGGTTCCTAAAGAACTCATTACTACTAAAGATAAAAATATCCTACACAAATGGATACCTAAGGGGACTAGGATTTTAGAAACTAATGAATATGGACCCAAAAGAATTTGGGTACCAAAAATAAAAAATTAATCTATGTTTGTAGGGAAAGGAGCATTACTACAAGGCACGGGAAACAAATTCAAATTCATGGTACCTTGATAGTGGATGCTCAAGACATATGACCGGAGACAAAAGCCGGTTCATTGAGCTTAACGCCAAAAATGGAGGAGAAGTGACTTTTGGAGACAATTCAAAAGGTCACATTGAAGGTATTGGTACAATAGGTAATACCTCTTCCATACAAATTAAGAATGTTTTATATGTGAATGGATTAAAGCATAATCTATTGAGTATTAGTCAATTATGCGATAAAGGATTCAGTGTCTTATTTGAAATTAATGGTTGTAAAGTCATTGACATTGCATCTAATCGGATTATGCTTGTTGGTCATAGAATAGGAAACATTTACATGGTGCATTTAGATTCTATTGATATGACTAATTTATGCCTAGTTGCTAAGGATGAGCATGATAGTTGGTTATGGCATAGGAGACTAGGTCATGCTAGTATGAGTGTTTTGCAACGGTTAATTCAAGGAGACTTAGTAAGAGGGTTGCCTAAGCTTAAATTTGATAATGATAAAATCTGTGATGCTTGTGCTAAAGGAAAACAAAAATGAGTTTCTTTTAAATCTATTAATGATGTATCAACTAGTAGAGTATTACAATTGATCCATTTAGATCTTTTTGGGCCAACTAGAACTACTAGCTTGGGAGGAAAACAATATGCATTTGTCTTGGTAGATGACTATTCTAGATACACTTGGGTTCTATTCTTAAGTACTAAAGATGAAGCATTAGAAAATTTCATCACATTTTCAAAAATAATCCAAAATGAAAAAGGTTACTCTATCACTAGTGTTAGAAGTGATCATGGAACTGAATTTGAAAATCTTGGATTTATTGAGTTTTGTAATTCTAATGGTATTAGCCATAATTTTTCAGCACCTAGAACCCCTCAACAAAATGGAGTTGTTGAGAGGAAAAATCGAACTTTAGAAGAAATGGCTAGAACCATGCTTTGTGAAAATAATTTGCCAAAATATTTTTGGGCGGAAGCCACAAATACCGCTTGTTATGTTGTAAATCGAGTAATGATTAGGCCAATTTTAAAGAAAACTCCATATGAAATTTTCAAAAATAAAAAGCCTAACATTAGTTATTTTCATCCTTTTGGATGTAAATGTTTTGTTTTAAACAACGGTAAAGAAAACCTTGGCAAATTTGATGCTAAAAGTGATGAAGGAATTTTTCTGGGTTATTCCTTAAATTCTAAAGCTTATCGTGAATTTAATAAAAGAACTTTAGTTGTAGAAGAGTCTATACATGTTGTTTTCGATGATAATCCCCTTCCGAGGAAGGATTCTTCTGTTAATGATGATGTAGGTATTGTACAAGCAAATGACGTTAGACATGACGTTGGAGAATCATCATCAAAGGAAGAAACAAAAGATGAGGAAACTCATGATCCCCTCGAGAATCCAACCAGTGAAGAAAGGGAAGTATCTTTTCCAAGAGAGTACAACTATGTCAAGGATGGTGAAATTATAGGTGATCCATCAAAAGGGGTAACTACTCGATCTTCTCTTAGAAATATCTGTAATTATGTTGCATTTATTTCATGCATAGAGCCTAACAACATCAAAGAAGCATTAAAAGATGAACATTGGATTATGGCTATGCAAGAAGAATTAAATCAATTTGAGAGAAGTAAAGTATGGACATTAGTTGATAGTAATAAATCTACTGTAGGTACTAGATGGGTTTTTAGAAATAAACTTGATGAAAGTGGTAATATAGTGAGGAACAAGGCTAGACTTGTTGCTCAAGGGTATACTCAAGAAGAGGGCATAGACTATGATGAAACATACGCTCCCGTAGCTAGGATGGAAGCAATTAGAATGTTATTAGCATTTGCATGTTTCAATGAATTTAAATTATATCAAATGGATGTTAAAAGTGCATTTTTAAATGGTTTTATAAAAGAAGAAGTGTACGTGGAACAACCTCCAGGTTTTGAAGATTCAAATTTTTCGGATCATGTTTTAAAATTGACAAAAGCTCTTTATGGTTTAAAACAAGCTCCTAGAGCTTGGTATGAAAGATTGTCAAATTTTTTAATTGAAAAAGGTTTTTTAAAAGGAAAGGTTGACACTACATTGTTTTTAAAGAGAAAAGGTAAAGATTTATTAGTAGTTCAAATTTATGTTGATGATATAATATTTGGTTCTACTAATGATGTTCTTTGCCAAGAATTTTCTAAGCTAATGCAAAGTGAGTTTGAGATGAGCATGATGGGGGAGCTCTCATTTTTCTTGGGACTCCAAATCAAGCAAAGAAAATATGGCATCTTCATTAATCAAGCTAAGTACGTCAAAGATATGCTCAAGAAGTTTGGACTGGAAAATGGGAAACCTCATAACACTCCAATGAGCTCTTCAACAAAGCTTGACTTAGATGAAGGAGGTAAATGTGTAGATGTTAAATTATATAGGTCAATGATTGGCTCTTTGCTTTATCTAACCGCAATTAGACCGGATATTATGTTTAGTGTTTGCTTGTGTGCTAGGTTTCAATCATGTCCTAAAGAATCACATTTACTAGCTGTTAAGAGAATCTTTAGATACCTTAAGGACACTCCTAGTTTAGGACTTTGGTATCCTAGAGACTCTAGCTTTAGCTTGCATGCCTTTTCTGATGCGGATTATGGAGGATGCAAATTAGATAGGAAAAGCACCTCCGGTACTTGCCAATTCCTTGGAAATATGCTGATTTCTTTGTTTTCAAAGAAACAAAATTGTGTTGCATTATCTACCATTGAAGCGGAATACATTTCAGCCGGTAGTTGTTGTGCACAAGTTTTATGGATGAAACAACAACTTTTTTATTATGGAATTGAAGTAGGTACCATTCCTATCAAGTGTGACAATACTAGTGCTATTTGTCTCACTAAAAATCCCATCCAACACTCTAGAACTAAGCATATTG
Source organism: Hibiscus syriacus (assembly GCF_006381635.1). Lineage (NCBI taxonomy): Eukaryota > Viridiplantae > Streptophyta > Magnoliopsida > Malvales > Malvaceae > Hibiscus > Hibiscus syriacus. Next base: position 134,080 of record NW_024063085.1, on the reverse strand, counting down.
AAATAAGACATCACTTCATTAGAGACCATGTCATTAAGGAAGATGTAGTTCTAGAATATGTTGATACTTTGCATCAATTAGCGGATATCTTTACAAAACCCTTAGACAAGGAAAGGTTTTCGACACTTAGAAGAGAATTAGGTTTAACTAACCTATCTTCACTTAGTGTTTAAAATAATTTAGCACTTTTAATAAATACTGAAAAATGCTTATAATAATAATTTTTGATTGCATTCTTGCTATTAGTTAGGGGGAGTTTATGATTCTTAGTGAAAATTAATTTTATGTTCAAATAATGTTTAAAGATTAATTTAATTGTTTGAACATAATTATTTTTCAATATATGAGTTGCCTATACCACTAGAGAAGATTAATTTAGCATTTTATGTCCTTAAAAGTCAGATTTTAGCATTTTGGTGCAGAGGGAATCGATCCCCCCATGAGGGAACCGATTCCCCCCACAGGGGAATCGATATCCCCTTGGGGTTTTGTTAAAATCGGGCAAGAACACCCAAAACCCCAAAACCCCAAAACCTATTCCGCCGTTTCTCTCCCTCAAACACTCAAATCTCCATTCTTGCCTCAACTAATTGATTTTAATCGGAAATCACTTCAAATATCATCTCATAAACTTGCAATCATCATTAAAATCGTGCAAACAACATCTAAATCCCCTCAATCTTTATCTTTCAAGGTAAATTTTTCTAAACTCTCTATTTCATTGATTTTGAACATAGGATTAGTTTTAATTAGTTCTAGGTTGAAATAGTGATCGGGCATTGATTGTTTAGTGATTAGAAACTAGATGTTACAACTAATTTCATCAAAAACACAAAAAATTTCCAAAAATTTTAAATTTTCGAAATTAAAAAAAAAATATATTGTTGTTTTTCAAATCATTGTGTTTTGATTAAATTATGTTATTGTTATGAAAACTATACATATATTGTTTCTCAAAACCATATTTTTTTAAAGTTTTTCAAAAACTTTGCCCATTAGGATTGATTTAGAGAACCTTGAAATATTGAGGACTCAATTGAGTTTTGGGATTAATTGAATTGCATACATTTGTTTTTAAAATTACAGGTTATCCAATCTATTCCGATTTCCTTCACCATGTCTAATCCTAAATGTGCTAGGTCTTCATCTAGTCATTCACACCGACAACCAAATCCACCTCCAAATCCTCCACCTATTCCAATTTCTAATCCTAATCCTATTGATCCTAATTTGACTATCCAAAATTCGTGTTTCAATCATCCTGGTCCTAGAAATCATCGTTTTTGGTATTATCAATATTTCGACTCTTACAAAATCCGGGAAGAACGTATTCCTTCTCGTCAAGCTATGTTAGCTATCAATTTTAAATATCTTCCTCTTTTACAAGAGTGGAAATTTGATAAACTCTTTGACCTTGAACCCATCGTTTACCATCAACTTGTTCGTATTTTCTATTCTAATGCCGTTTGTGTTAAAGACCAAACTAAAACCGAAACCATAGGAATTCGTTCCTATCTTCTAGGACAATTCTTATATATTGACTCGGCTTACATAGCCAATATATTCGGATTAGATAATGAAGGGATTTCAAATGAAAAACAGGTTTTAGGATCTCGTTATAAAAGAAGGGATAGTGCAAGTGTCCTAGACCTTCATGAACGTTTTCTTCATCTAATGATTTCTTGGTGGTTTCGACCATCCTGGAGGTCGTTATTATACTCTTAGAGCCTTAGATCTTTGGTGGTTACATTGTTTCGAAAACAATATTAAAATCAACCTACCTCAGATTATTTTTGCTGAAATTGTTGAAACCGTAAATCTTGTTCCTAATAAAAAACTTTGTTCATCTCTTGTTTACGGTTGTATTTTGAGTAATCTGTTTTCCAAAGCTGGGCTTAGAGTCGGTCTAGATGCCGTTTTTCCTCTTAAGAAACAAATTAACCTTCTTTCCTTAACGAGAGCGGGATGGATTAAGGATAAGGAAACTGGGGAATGGGTTTTGAACTTCTGCAACTACTCCGGGAGCTAGTTCTTCACAAGCTCCACCCGAAGCTGACGAAGATCTCGAGCTTGAGCAACTAATGCGAGACATCGATGAAGCTGAACCTGAGCAGGCCGAGGAGCAGCTCGAAGAGCAAGCACAACAATCGACTCAAATGCCTCCATATTTTCAATCTTTTATGGAGACATTTGATTACCGATATGCGACCATGGATTCGCGCTTTATTTCTATAGAGTCCCATTTATCCACAATGGGAGCTCAACAAATAGAAATTCTTCGGGAAATGCGAGCAAATAATGAAGCAACCAACGCACGTATTAATGACCTCACTAACAAAATGGCCGCTATGCGAGCTCGTTTTCCTCCTCCTAATCCGGATATATGATTAAATGTTTTACTTTGTTTTCCAAACTTATTGTTTTAACATTTTGAATATTTTGGGATGTTTGAATTTGAGGATTGTGAATTTGTTTGGATTTATGGATGGTTTGAACTTATATGTTTGGTGTGATTTATTTATTATTGCATCATTTACATCATTATTAGCAATATGACCAATTTTGCCATATCACATTATTTATGAATATTGATTACGGAACTAATGGCTAACGTTTCTCTTAATTGTGATCTTAGCAGCTTTTGCATACATATACCTAATCAATTGGCTTAATATTTTTCACGTTTATTTGAATCTTTTTGATTTAAAAAAAAGGGGGAGAAGTGTGTTTTAAGTGTGTTTTAAGTGTGTTTTTAAAATGATAAATGGGAAAAGTGTTAAAGTAAGGGGGAGTAATTTCAAAACTTGATTTCAAAATCTTAAAATTACTAAAATGTTTTGTTATATCAAAAAGGGGGAGATTGTTGAAAACTTTTTGATATTTCGATATAACAAATTAAGTTAAATGAATTTTAAGATTTTCCAAAATGATTTTCTAAGTATATTCGATATAATTATTCGAATATCAAAACATTACTCAAAATATTTCAAAAATCATTTTTAATCCTTACTTAAGTGTAAAATTAAGTTTTAATCTTAAAACAATTTCAAAATAATCTTTCAAAGTATTTCGAACCATTTCAAAGCCAAAAATTCCAGATTGCTCAGAGGGAACCGATTCCCCCCCAAGGGGGTACCGATTCCCCCTGAATGGTTTGGCTCCGAGATTTCCAGAATGCTCGGAGGGAACCGATTCCCCCATAGGGGGTACCGATTCTCCCCTGTTCAACGGTCAAAATATTTGAATTTTACACTTAGGGAACCGATTCCCCATAGGGGGTACCGATTCCCCCCACGCTCCAAACTGTTTTATTAATTGTTTTCACACTAAAACGGCTATATGATCTTCACTAATCATCCCCAACGTTCAGAAGAGATTCAAGGTGTATTTAAACAAGTTCTAAAGCCCTTGATCAACAAGAAATCATAGAGAAACAAGAGAGAAAGCATCAAACACCAAGTTTGTGCAAATCAAGCCAATTTTCCTTTCAATATTCATTTTGCTTTCAAGAACACCATTTGTGCTCATTTGTAATTATCTTTGAGTGTTCTTTTCTTGTTCTAGAATTGTTCAAACATCTTACCTAGTGAGGTTTTCTTGTAAGTTTGCAAATTTGTAATCTTCTCTTTGGGAAAAAGAGTGTTCTCAAGAGTTGGGGTATACTCTTGAGGGATTTTGTAAGGTTATCTCTTTGGCCTCAAAAGAAAGAACAAATTAGTGAATTTGTTGGAAAATCCTTAGTGTGGATAGCTAAGGTAGTGGACGTAGACTTTGTTTGAGAAAGTCGAACCACTGTAAATCGATGTGCAATTACTTTCAATTTTTCTGCAAAAGCTTCCACGAAATTTTTAATTGCCAATTCACCCCCTCTTGGCCGATTCCGCCGATCGATTAACTCAACACCCTCGTTGCCTGAATCAAATCATGACTCACGATCTGGTGATTTAAGTGCAGTTCAGTCTGCTCCAGTCTTCACAACAGCTCAGTATCATCAAATCCTTGAGCTCTTGAATAAAACTGTAACACACCCAATCTGTATCCGACCCGAATACATATCCAAATTGATTAGTCAAAACACATACTTTTACAAAATAAACCATAGAAAATTTAAAACTTCTATTCTATAAAGAAATTCTTTTACATAAACATGTTAAAACCTTAACAGACTCCATCAGAGCGTACATATTTAATGACTTAGTTACATGCCAACATACTAAATTATATGACAAGACATACTTTACAAAATATTTCTGATCTGAACTTTGCGCGGAGATATGTTGCTTTACGGATTCAAAGCTTGATCTTCTGACTTATCCACACCTACGTGTAAGACACTTACACGCTAAGTCATAGACTTAGTGAGACATGTAAATGCACAATGCAAACTAACAAATGCATACAAATATCATATAATACACATCATAATTACATACCTATTGAACCAATCATTAAAATATTTATCATTACTTATTTCCTTGTCATTAATTCTATTCTATCATCTGAGCATCTATTTGACATAAACGTATAATATAACTCCAAAACACAATAATACATGAATAAATACTAATGTCATATCATACATAATCACATATCATCTCTTATCACAAGACACATATGCACTCATTATCATTATCTTCTTTTCTATTATCATATGATTCTGAGCTTATCATTTATAACTATCATATAACACAAATATCATTTCACTAAGAACACATATATTATCATAACACATATTTATTATCTTTAAAGCCCATGCACTCTTTTGAGAACTTAAGGTATGTGAGTACATAGAGGTTGTTCATAATGTTGTCACCACAACTCGTATAAATCCCACTAGGGGCGCGTAGAAATTTGTCCCGTAGGACCACTATGTCCCGAAGGACCACTGTGTTCCGAAGGACCAATGTGTCCCGAAAGACCACTATGTTCCGAAGGACAACTAATAATCCTCGACTCTTGGCATGCCAACTATACATATAGCTCTCATAACACATGACATGGGCATTACCTTTTATATCTTTTCACATATTCACGTAGGCACATAGTTCACTTTCACATAGCATATTTCCATGTAACTCACATTCACTTATCACATAGCTTTTCACCTTTACTTGTATTCTTTTTCACATAATTCATAGTCATGATTCTTATCTCATAACACATGTTCACATATACATATTCTCATACAATCCCTTCATTCAGTTATAACATTTAATCTAACTTATTACACTAACATGTATTCACATCACTTATTTAGCATACATAACATATTATGTAACATTCTAGTATAACACATATAAGTCATATCTTTTTCACATATATTTCATCTCATGGGATCACATAACCTATTATCACACATACATACATTTACATAGTTCACATATAAAGATTCATTTAATCAATTAAACATATGCATTTACTCATATACAATACATTTAGCACCATATCACTACATGTTTATGCTTAAGTACCCCTAATCACATAATAGCAAATTAGACTCGTCACAAGTCTTAATTCCCTATACATAACATACATTTAATATCATGTACTCACCTGGTCTCAATGAACACTCTTAAGCTCTTGTTTTCCTTGCGAATCTTACTCTGACGACGTATCCAAACTTTGCTTTTGATCGATATCTATACAATCAGGTATTTATACTATCAGTATCCAATTGATATACTATAATTTCTTAGACTGAACGAAAGATTTATTCCATTTCCTATTGAAGTGCATCGGTACATTCTACAATGTATCGATGCATCCCTTTGCATATGCATCGATGCACTACCCATGCATCGGTACACAAATCACCTTCAATATTTTTATTTTAAGGGGGTGCATCGATGCACTCCTTATGCATCGATGCACTAATTGCATTCGATGTTTATTTATTTGAGAGTGCATCGATACACATTGAAGATGCATCGATGCACACAACCTAGAAATTCCATTTTGAGCACGAAAATGTCTTACTTTGTCCTCAAATTCTACTTATTAACCCCTTCTTATACCTTAAGACTTATCTATACATATGTAAACCTTCTTATAACACTATAACACTTCACTATCTCTCATAATTCACCATAATTCTTGAATAAAAGAATTTCATCAAAATTTTCCATGTGTTCTTAATTTAATTTTATCATCTCTAACTTCTTAATTAACCCTTTGACAAGTCAAATTCATCATTAGAACTTCAAAAACCTTTCCATAACAAAAGTTCATTTCTAAACTCTTAATAGAAATTCCTTTCTATTTCTCTCTTCTTGGTGTTTTAAGCTTATATAAGCTTTAATTAAGCTTATATAACACCCAAATAATCAAAACCTACTTAATATTCAAGAAATCAACAACTAAAATCAAACTTACCCTTAACAATGGAAGCCAACGTGAAGAAGGAAGAAAAAGAAATAAGCTTTCCAGAAAACTCTCCCCTTCCCCACGTGTTATCTTCCTAAATAAGGGAGAAAAATATATCCTCCAAGCTAAATTACCATAACACCCTTATAATCTTTTCATAATTACCCTTTTATCCAACACTGAAATATTCTTATTAAATCCTTAAACTTTTCAATTTTCCTAAATTGATCCCCAAATTTAAAAAAATTCGTCCTCAAATTTTCACTTTACCTCAAATGAAGTAATCCTTTAAAATACTCAACAATTCTTATTTTACCCTTACTATTAACCTTATACTCATATACAGTTCTCCTTCGATACTCTATATATATATATATCTTTCTTACTCATTCCATAAACAACCTTCATATAACTTATTTACTTGGAAACCTTATGCTATTAATTCTTAACAATTCATTATTTCTTGCTTCTAATCAAATCTTCCAATTATCTTTCTAATTATCACTTACTGAATACTATGATGATTCCCAAATCTATTAAAACCAAACTATTTTACCACGATATCGAAATTTACCTGCCAAAATCTTTAGGTCATCGAAATCTTCATCAGTGCTTAAATTATAAACTTGGGCAGGTGGTTGCATATCATGTTGAGTGAATGACTCCGATCGATTTCTTCTACGATCTCTACCTCTATTTCGTTGAGATACCGTAATAGATCTTTCTCTCTGTATCGTCTCTTCAGTTATAAATGGACAATCTCGAATAAAATGTCCAATATCCCCACATCTAAAACAAGCTCCTGAGATCACTCTACAAACTCTTGTATGATTCTTTCCACAATATGAACATTGTCTAACTTGACTGAAATTTGATATTCTATCAGGAAAAACATATGATTCCAACATCTCCAGAGTTGGAGAATCTCCTTCACTATTTTTCTTTGATAGCGAGGAACTTGACGAAGCACCCATTCTTTTGAACTTCTGAACTTTCTATTCTTTAAATCCTTCATTATGAGCTCTATCTAGAGCTTTAGCTCAAATAACCACTTCTTAAAACGATGATAAATTGAAGGCTATCAACAACTCTCTTAGCCTAGGGCGCAAATCCTCTACAAACCAGTCACACACATCCTTCTCGGTCGGAATAAGTTCAGCAACAAAACGACTTAACTTATTAAACTCATATCCATATTCATACACTATATAATTCCCTTGTTTCAAATTCAAAAATTTTGTTTCATATTCCTGATATGTTGATCACCAATGTACTTACGCTTGAATTCTTCCAAGAAGAATAACCAAGTCACTTGATCACTTCTTAATCTCATGGTGACATTGGTCCACCATATTCTAGCTTGACCCCTTAACAGGGAAACTATTCCATCTAATTTTTCCACATCAGAATAGTGGAGTCCATCTAACATTATCTTGACATCGTTCAACCAAAGATCCGCAGCAACCGGTTCTTCCTCAACTTCACCCTTAAACTCAGGTGCTCCTAAACCTTTCAATTTTTTAGTTATATTCATTCGAGGAGCTGAGGGCACATAGGGTTGAAAACGCGATAAAACATTTAACGTCCCAAAATAACCCTCAATCTCTCACTGGTACTTCTGGAGGTGTTCGCACTTCACCATGCCTGACCAGGGCATGTGAATTGCTACTACCCTCAAGTCTATTACTTCTCATTTCACTTCTAGGACTCTCACGATCATATATCTAATACATAACAATATAACTTTATTAGAAAACAACATATTCATGACTCTATCAGATCAGAAACTTTCACTTTTTGTTGGTATGTACACCTTTTCAAAACACTTTTTACTTCGATTTAAGCTTAAAATTGGCTAAACCTTAGCTCTGATACCATTAATGTAACACCCCCAACCCGTATCTGACTCGGATACGAAACTGAGGTGTCACATTGACTAGTCAAAGCACATACTTTTACAAAATAAACCATAGAAAATTTAAAACTTCTATTCTATAAAAAAATTCTTTTACATAAACATGTTAAAACCTTAACAAACTCCATCAGAGCGTACATATTTAATGACTTAGTTACATGCCAACATACTAAATTATATGACAAGACATACTTTACAAAATATTTATGATCTGAACTTTGTGCGGAGATATGTTGCTTTACGGATCCGAAGCTTGATCTTCTGACTTATCCACACCTACGCGTAAGACACTTACACGCTAAGTCATAGACTTAGTGAGACATGTAAATGCACAATGCAAACTAACAAATGCATACAGATATCATATAATACACATCAAAATTACATACCTATTGAACCAATCATTAAAATATTTATCATTACTTATTTCCTTGTCATTAATTCTATTCTATCATCTGAGCATCTATTTGACATAAACGTATAATATAACTCCAAAACACAATAATACATGAATAAATACTAATGTTATATCATACATAATCATATCATCTCTTATCACAAAACACATACGCACTCATTATCATTATCTTCTTTTCTATTATCATATGATTCTGGGCTTATCATTTATAACTGCCATATAGAACAAATTTCATTTCACTAAGAACACATATATTATCATAACACATATTTATTATCTTTAAAGCCCATGCACTCTTTTGAGAACTTAAGGTATGTGAGTACATAGAGGTTGTGCACAATGCTGTCACCACAGCTCGTATAAATCCCACTAGGGGCGTGTAGAAATTTGTCCCGTAGGACCACTGTGTCCCGAAGGACCAGTATGTCCCGAAGGACCACTGATAATCCCTCGACTCTTGGCATGCCAACTATACCTATAGCTCTCATAGCACATGACATGGGCATTACCTTTTATATCTTTTCACATATTCACGTAGGCACATATTTCACTTTCATATAGCATATTTCAATGTAACTCACATTCACTTATCACATAGTTTTTCACCTTTACTATTATTCTTTTTCACATAGCTCATAGTCAGGATTCTTATCTCATAACACATGTTCATATATACATATTCTCATACAATCCCTTCATTTAGTTATAACATTTAACCTAGCTTATTATACTAACATGTATTCACATCACTTATTTAGCATACATAACATATCATGTAACATTCTAGTATAACACATATAAGTCATATCACTTTCACGTATATTTCATATCATGGAATCACATAACCTATTATCACACATACATACATTATATAGTTCACATATAAAGATTCATTTAATCAATTAAACATATGCATTTACTCATATACAATACATTTAGTACCATATCACTATATGTTTATGCTTCAGTACCCCTAATCACATAATAGCGGAATTAGACTCGTCGCAAGTTTTAATTCCCTATACATAATGTTCATTTAATATCATGTACTCACCTGGTCTCAATGAACACTCTTAAGCTCTTGTTTTCCTTGCGAATCTTACTCTGACGACCTATCCGAACTTTACTTTCGATCGATGTCTACATAATTAGGTATTTATACTATAAGTATCCAATTAATATACTATAATCTATAATTTCTTAAACTGAACGAAAGATTTATTCAATTTCCCATTGAAGTGCATCGATACATTCTACAGTGTATCGATGCATCCCTTTACATGTGCATCGATGCACTACCCATGCATCGGTACACAAATCACCTTCAATATTTTCATTTTAAGGGGGTGCATCGATGCACTAATTGCATTCGATGTTTATTTATTTGAGAGTGCATCGATACACATTGAAGATGCATCGATGCACATAACCCAGAAATTTCATTTTGAGCACGAAAATGTCTTACTTTGTCCTCAAATTCTACTTATTAACCCCTCCTTATACCTTAAGACTTATTTATACATATGTAAACCTTCTTATAACACTATAACACTTCACCATCTCTCATAATTCACCATAATTCTTGAATCAAAGAATTTCATCAAATTTTTCCATGTGTTCTTAATTCAATTCTATCACCTCTAACTTCTTAATTAACCCTTTGACAAGTCAAATTCATCCTTAGAACTTCAAAAACGTTTCTATAACAAAAGTTCATTTCTAAACTCTTAATAGAAATTCATTTCTATTTTCTCTCTTCTTGGTGTTTTAAGCTTATATAAGCTTTACTTAAGCTTATATAACATCCAAATAATCAAAACCTACTTAATATTCAAGAAATCAACAACTAAAATCAAATTTACCCTTAACAATATAAGCCAACGTGAAGAAGGAAGAAAAAGAAATAAGCTTTCCAGAAAACTCTCCCATTCTCCACGTGTTATATTCCTAAATAAGGGAGATAAAAATATCCTCCAAGCTAAATTACCACAATACCCTTATAATCCTTTCATAATTACCCTTTTATCCATCACTGAAATATTCTTATTAAATTCTTAAACTTTTTAATTTTCCTAAATTAATCCTTAAATTTCAAAAACTCTCATTTTAATCACTGACCCATATTTCGGGATGTTACAAAAACCCCCTCGGTTGATGCAGCAGTCAGCCTAGCATGTATTGTTTCTAAATGCTCACCTACTGCTGCTGTTTCATTTTGTTGGATACTTGATACAGTGGCTACCGACCATATGGTGTCTGACATCCATTGTTTACAATCTCTTAATTCATGTGAGCCTAGTTCTGTCCATTTGCCTACTGGTAAAATAATTCCTATTACCTATACTAGCAGCTTTCGTTTTAATTCAACTGATGTTATTCCAAATGTACTGTATGTTCCTGATTTCCATCATAATCTGTTGTTAGTGTCAAAACTTACTAAAGACCTCAATTACAGTATTATTTTTTTCCCCTCATTTTTGCATTTTGCAGGATCTCTTCACTGGGAAGATGAGGGGTATTGGTAGGCAAGCTCGTGGTCTCTATGTGTTTAATTCCAAGGACCTTGTTTCTGGTTTGTACTCTACAAATTTTAGTTCTGATTTGTCATCATCAGACTGCAAAATTGATTCTAGTTGTATGTCTATTTCTTTTCATAATAATACAATGCTTTGGCATGCACGTTTAGGGCATGCCACTTCTGTTAAAATGCATAAGACTCATTTTTTGTGTTCTTTTCCTTTGAATGAAAACTCTGTTAAGCAATGTTCTATCTGTCCTCTTACAAAACAATCAAGATTACCTTTTCCCATTAGCTCATCTAGATCACTTAAACCTTTTGATCTAATTCATGTTGACTTGTGGAGTCCATATAGAATCTCAACATATAGTGGTCATAGATCTTTTTTAACTATTGTAGACGATCATACTAGGCTATCTTGGGTTTACTTGTTGAGACTTAAGAGTGATGCACTTTTATTTCTTAAACAATTCTTTACTCTTGTCTGAAATCATCATTCTGCTTCAGTTAAGTATGTTCGTAGTGATAATGGTGGTGAGTTTTTTAGTAATAATTGTTCTTAACTTTTTTCATCTCTTGGTATTATTCACCAAAGCTCTTGTGTTCATACACCCCAACAAAATGGGGTTGCTGAATGCAAACACAAACATCTTTTTTAGAGGTAGCTCGTGCTCTTCATTCTCATGTGCCTATCAAATTTTACGGTGAGTGTGTTTTAATAACCTGTTATATCATTAACAGGCTTCCTACTACTGTTCTAAACTGGAAAAATCCATTTGAAATTTTCTATCACAAATCACCTAATCTTTCTCATATGAAAGTGTTTGGTTGTCTTTGCTATGCAACCAAAGTTAACTATAAGGACAAATTTTCCCCAAAGGCTTCCCCTTCTGTTTTTATGGGTTATTCATCAACTCAAAACGGCTATCTACTTTTTGATCTTTATACAAGATCCTTTTTTGTCAATCGTGATGTTCTCTTTCATGAGACTATATTTCCTTTCTCATTTCCATTAAATAATCCTTCTCCTTTTTTCCTTGCTCAGCATCCTATTGATGATTCTAATTTTCTTACTCTTGAAATTTCTGCACCATCTAATCCAATAAATTCTGTTTCACCTAATCTGTCTTCTTCTTTCTCTTCTGCATCACCTCAAGTTTTAACTAGTTCACCAATTCACTCTCTAAGTCCATGTTCTAGTTCACTTGCTCTGTTTGAAAATCAGTGTCCACCTCAGAGAAGGTCTACTAGGGTTGTCAAACCTCCTAATTGGCTACATGACTATGTTCAATCCTACCAATCTTCAACTCTTCCAAGTAAGTATCTTATGTCCAATTTCATTTCTTATTCTCACTTACCCTCTAAAACTCAAAGTTTCTTATCTTCCACTTCTCATTTAAGTGAACCAAAAATATTCTGAAGCCATTACCAACCCTCTGTGGATCCAAGCCATGAAAGAAGAGATTGATGCTTTGGAGTCAAACAACACTTGGTCTATAGTTACTCTGCCTTCAGGGAAAGTTCCAATAGGTTGCAAGTGGGTCTACAAATCAAGTACAAGGCTAATGGAGATATTGAGCGTTTCAAAGCTCGCCTTATTGCTAAAGGATTCAATTAAAGAGAATGAGTTGACTTTGTGGATACCTTCTCTCCAGTTGCTAAACTAGTCATTGTTCGAACTGTCATTGTCATTGCCTCAATTTTTTCTTGGCCTCTTTACCAAATGGATGTATACAACGCGTTCTTACAAGGTGACCTAGTTGAGGAAGTCTATATGGCACTTCTTGATGGTTTTTGCAGCCAGGGGGAGTCTAAGGTTTGTAGGCTGTATAAATCACTTTATGGACTAAAACAAGCCTCTAGGCAATGGAATTTGAAGCTAACAGAGGCTTTACTTACAGCTGGTTACATGCAGAGCAAGTATGATTATTCAATGTTCACAAAACAGCAAGGCAGTGATATAGTTGTTTTGTTGGTGTATGTTGATGATCTTCTAATCACTGACAGTAATGAAGTATTGATAGCAGAACTAAAGCATATTTTGAATAAAAACTTCAAAATGAAGGATCTTGGAGAGTTGAAATACTTTATAGGATTAGAGGTTCTAAGGTCAAAAGCAGGGATTGTGTTGAATCAAATAAAGTATGCTTTAGAGCTGAATAACGTTTGTAATGATGAGCAACTGTTGCAAGATAAATTTGTTTTTCAGAGACTTATAGGCAGATTAATATATCTGACTCACACAAGGCCAGATATCGTTTATGATGTACATTTTCTGAGTCAGTTCATGCACAAACCAAAACAATCACACCTTGAGGCTGCATTGAGAGTGGTAAAATACATCAAGAAAAATCCAGGGCAGAGGATTTTACTAAGTGCAACAAGTGAGTGCAGGTTATTTGCTTATTGTGATTCTGATTGGGCTGCCTATCCTATGACTAGAAAGTTTGTAACTGGTTTTTGTGTTAAGCTTGGAATGTCTTGATTTCTTGGAAGTCTAAGAAGCAGAATACTGTTGCACGCTCTTCTGTAGAAGCAGAATATAGAAGCATGGCTAGAACGGTTGTAGAAATAGTATGGTTGAGGGGTCTGTTGGCTGAGTTGGGTTTGAAAAATATTGCACCAGCTAAGCTAATGTGTGACAGTAAAACGGCTTTGCAAATAGCAGCTAACCCAATTTTCCATGAAAGAACTAAACACATTGAAATAGATTGTCACTTTGTCATAGAAAAGATTCAAGAAGGCTTGATACAAATTGAACACATCAAGACAAGGGAGCAACAAGCAGATCTAATTACTAAAGCCTTGGGTGTACATCAACATGAATATCTAGTCTCAAAGTTGGGGTTTAAAGACATCTTTGCAACCACCAACTTGAGGGGGAGTATAGAAACTGTTAACTAGTTTTACTTTAGCTACATAATTTGTTAGTTTGTTAGATTTCAGTTATTTAATTATACGAGTTATTTGTATAAATAGGACTTATTTGATGTAATTGAAGTATTAAAGGAATAAAGTGTTATTCTATCCAAATATCAAATCTTAACAGAAGATCAGTATTGGGAAAGTAGTTGGCCTTCAGAACTCTAGATAAAAGACTATCAGTTTCGCAGATGAGCCTCCAAACCTATTTACCCAACATAGCAATGCTAAAAGAATGAAGATCACGGAATCCGAGGCACCCGACACACTTTGAATAACATATCTTGGACCAAGCCACCCATGTGCTTCTACTAGACCACCAGTAGCCTCACCTGATACTAGCCACATATCATTAAGAAGACTCTCAAGTAATAGATAACAAGGCATCAAATACTGAGACAATTCTCTACCTCCATAAATAAGGAAATGTTTGGTCCTACCTTTAACTATAGAATACATCTTATTATGAAGTCAAAAGTATTAGTTTTGTTTTTCCCAAGTAAAGGCATACTGAGATAATGACCCAAATTAGTCATCTCTCGAATACTAAAATCGTAGTCATTTGTCTCTTATGATCAATGATAACATACCTACTGAAATAGATAAAGGACTTATAAAAATTAACTTTCTACCCCAATAACGCTCTTATCTCTGAAGGACATATTTTAAATATCTAGCTTTAGTAACATAGTTATTAAGGAAAACCAGACTATCATCTGCATTCAAAAGATGGGTGACACGGCGACCCTTCTGACTTGCACGAATTCCTTTGAGATGGCCAACCGTATATTCTGCATAAAAGAGAGCAGAGAGAGAGACTGCATACAAAACAAAAACAAGAAAGGGGAAAGAGGATATTTTTGTCACAAGCCTCTCTTCGACGTAAATTTTCGAGTTAAAACAACATTAACCCTGACAACAAAAGAAACTAAAGTAACACATCGCATGACTTTTGCAACACAAGCCGAGTTAAAGTCAAATTTGAGCGTAACAAATTCAAGAAAATCCCACGCGACCTTGTCATAGGTCTTCTCCATATCCAGCTTAATAGTTGCTCCTTTGTTGGGACCATTCTTAGAAGATTACATGTAATACATGATCTCGTGGGCAACTAGAATATTGTCAAATATCATTCGTCCTGAAACAAAAACAACCTGATTAGCACTTATATAATAATAGATAATATGTTTCAATCAATTAATCATGCTATAGACACAAGTTTTTAAATAATCATGCACAAACTAATTGGATGAAGTTGCCTTGTATTCTGAGGTTCATCCACCTTAGGAATCAAAAATAACACAGTTTTATTGACTAAAGTCATATCAATATCCCTATTTAAGAGGCCCATGAATAAATCAAGAATATCATGAACGATAACTTCCCATAATTACCAAAAGAAACTGACCGAAAGACTGTCAATGCCAGGAGTTTTCCGAGGATGAATGCTTTGAAACGAACTATATATCTCATCTCTAGTGAACGCTTTAGTTAACTCCGAATTCATATCGTCAGTAATCACCAGATCAATAACTTCAAGAATAACCAGATCCACAATTGGACAGTTAGAGGAGAAAAGGTCGTGGAAATAATCCACCCCTATAGACATTATCTCTTGCCTTCCTTCTTGCCAACGCCCCTCATCATTGTGGAACCCTTTGATCAGATTCTTCTTACGTCTCCTCTAGGCACGTGCATGAAAAAAGGAGGCATTTCGATCACCATGAGCAAGCCAAGCAACCCTGTAATGCAGAGACCAATAGGCTTCATCCTTGTAAAGAAGGCCCTTCAGTTCGACTTTAGCTTCAAGGAACTCATTCATATCATGTGTAGAAAGCGGGTGGGCAAGATAACCATCAACAAAGTCTTTCAACGCACGAATTCGTTTCATTTTAGAAGACCTTGTTCGTTTCTACCATGCCCCAAACCATCACCAACCGCATAAACTTTGTCCAAGATAGAACCATACGTATGGTTCCAAGCGTTAGTCAATCGATTCACACAACCTTTCTCATTGACCCAACAACAATCAAACTTGAAGTAATCATCCTGATGAATTCCCTTGTCACCCAAGCAGAATCAATGAACAGAAAGCAAGGATCGAAATCACTTGCAATCTTGGAGAAAACTCTACTATCCATGTGGTCTAAGCCAATAGTTTATTAAAAATATAGACAATTTCTAAAAAGTACAAGGTCTGGGAGCATAACTAGAGCATTAATTTAATAATTAGGATAAAATATTCATTTCTTTGCTTTTGCTCTTCTTTAAGTAGCATCCAAAGTACCAAAATATACCTTTTTCATATTTTTATTTTCTTAATAACAAAAGAGAATGAATAATATAATGTGACATCCACTCTTCAAAGTTTTGACCATAAAGGTAGATGTCCCAACTTCCATTCTTTGATGTTTGGTTGTTCAACTCAATCACAAAATAATTGCTTCTTCATACATTAAAGCTTTTTCTTTTAACATCATTTCATAACCTAGCTTCTTTGCAAAATTAATGAAATATTGTTGGAAATGAATTTCAATGGTTAAATGGATTATTGTTCTCTTTAAATGTCTCTGATTTGAGCAATTGTATTTGTAGGGTGTGTATTAATTATCAATGGTTAAGAAAGATTTTTAACAAATAATAACTTTGATAAAATACACAAATGGTCTCCCGACTATAGGACGTTACTTTGTGGAGTATTTCGATTATTAAAAATTGTAAAATAGTCCTCCGACTATTGGATGTTTCTTTGTTGAGTCCCCGACCAATAAAAGATACAAAATGATCATTCAACTATTCATATGTTCTAAATTCGTCTTTTTCTGTTAAAAAATGACAGCCATCTGAGTTGGACGTTAACTTACTGATTGAAATATGATAAAATTATATTTTAATGATTTCTACTAACATTGCCAGTGCTTTCAAGCACTGACTCGACGATATAATGTTTCAAGCATTGACTCAATGTCATAATGTAAATAGAGACTCGATCAATAAAATACAACTCAAATAGTTCATATGTCAAATTTTTATTGTATCTGAATGAGCATGTTAACGTCCAGTTCAAACGAACGCCAATTTTTTAATGGAAAATGACGAGTTTGTAACATATGAATAGTAATGACTATTTTGTAAGTTTTAATAGTCAGAGACTTGACAAAGCAACGCCTTGTAGTCGGAGAATCATTTTGTAACTTTTAATAGTCGAGAGAGTCAATAAAACAACTCACTATAATCGAGCAACCATTTGTGTATTTTACCCTAATAACTGTAATCCCTTATACTATTAAAAAATGGAAAGCTGAAGACTAAACCCTCACCTCTGAAGGTAGACGAACTTTAAACGCATATAGAGAAAACCCATTTTAATAATTGCCTCTGTCCGCTGCTTTGTTGTCCATATTCCATTAATGCCTTTTCAGTGGGTAAAAAGAACAGGACGCTGCATTCTTTTTATACGCATTTATTCCGTTTCAGTTTTGACAAAATTTGAAGCAATGAAGAAACCAGTGAAAGAGAAGAAATGGAATCAAAATTCTACTATTTCTTGTACCAAAAGGCAGGGCGACAAACTTAAGCCTACTCAAATATACCCCCATTTAAAAATAATTTTTCAATCCGACATCAATTTTAGATTATCTCTTAATCTAACATCCTTTTATGTCATACAACCGAAAGTAATTTTTTTGCAAGAAACACTTTCTAGAAGGTACTTTTTATTAGAATGAGAAAATATAAGTAAAAGGATCAGAACTCTTGAAATTAGGCTGAAATGAAAGAAAATATAAGTGAAAGTATGTAAAAATTATACAAATTTTATCATACCCGGCAGATAAGGTGCTAGATTAAAAAATAACATACAATCGGGTTATAATGAGAAATTACTTTTGAATGGGGTATATTTGGGTAAAAAGGTCCCATTTCATTGCATAAAAGAAATTATGGGATGTAGTCATTTTGGTCGTGAACTTTGAATACTCATACTTGTTCACGGGTAATGCCTTTGATCATTAATATAGGGTTGATATACGAGCAAACCCCGGGTTGCTTTGATTGGTTTACTCAAAGGAATTCTGGATATTATGATTTTTTTATTAGTTTGGAATGAATATAAAGTAATATCTATTCAAAGACTCTCAATCATTTAATATTAAACTCTAGTATACTTCTACATACATGATACTCGAACTTAATACTTTAAAAATAACAATAATTACTTAATCATTAATGTCATTTGGTTCGTAAAAGAAAATGATTATTTATCATTATTTATCATTTGATAACATAATTGAGATGTTTATCGCAAAAGACAAACGAAGAAAATAATCAGTGACATCGGTGGTAGGGTTATTATTAATGGTTGGAGAGTGTGATAACGTGGGGTTGGTTTTCCCACACCTAACGAAAAATGAAGAAAAGGCCAAGACCCTGTACTGGGAAAGCATGCATGTTAGCTATTCCCAAAATATGCACTCACCAATGGATCCACCCTTCATGTCCACATGCATCATATCAAGGCGCTCCCCTTCTTCTTTTCCATACAATGCTCAGGCAGGCTTATAGCGAGTTTGGTCAAATTTAAGTATTGCTGAATTTAATTCAATTAAAAAAAATTATAATTGAGTTTGACTCAATTTGAATGTTCACGAATTTAAAATTATTAAAATCAATTTGAATTCAAAATAAAAAATTAAACTTTAATCAAATCAAACTCGAATAATTTACGATCTATCTTGTCTCATTTATGGTTTATGTCTAAGGCAACTTGCCTACATATAACATTGAATTTAATTGTCAAACTATATTTACAGTGCCTTCGATTTCATGACTGTCAATGAAAATGCGAGAAATTCTTGAATGAATATGAAGTGCTGTGATGGAAGCATACGTTTAACCATTTTCTTCTGAGTTTTGAATTTGACAACGGGAGAGAAAATAGATTTTTAATAAAAATACAAAAAAAAAATTAAAATATATAGTAGTTTTAAATTTTTAGGAGGCGACTGTTCCCACCCGCCCCCTTAGTCTATCCCTGAATGTACACATTCCGTAAATACAAATATTCAAACTTAAAATCGTTAAAAATAATATTGTTTTTTATTTTTAATATTGTTGAGTTGTTATGTAAATTTGTAAATTGTAATAAAGAAATTGACTGAATTTACGAGATAATGTTGTGAGAAAAAACAATTCACGAGATAACGCGTTCCAACAATTAATTGTTGAGATAGGGTGTTTGCTACAGTTCGAATGAAGGTCGCCGGGTGTTCTGGGCGACCAATGAAGGTCGCCAGGTGTTCTGGGCGACCAATGAAGGTCGCCAGGTGATCCATGGGAGAAACAATCAAACAATAATTGTTTGGGTTAAATGCAAATTTGGTCCTCACAACTTTACACTCTCATACGTGTGTTTTAATATTTAGGGGATAATAGCATTTTCGGTCCCCTATGCTTTGTAATCTATTTGTTTAATCATTTAGTGACATTTTTAATGTTTTGTTTCAGGCATGTATATTTTAATAATTATATTTTAGTCACTAGTTGTTTATTCTGTCAAGTTTGTGTATGCTTCATTTTGATCATAATATTTTTAGTTATTTCATTTTAATCACTGATTTCATGTGTTTTATATATTTTCCTTAATTTTCAAAATTGGCCATGAAATTTGTAAACATGTTATTTTAGCCATTGTTTAGTATTTATGTTTAATTATAATTTAGTCATACATGTTTCTTGTTTATCCGACCGAGGCCATCCGAAAGCATCCGAGAGCATCCGAGGCCATCCGAACGAGCTATGCAAGGGCATCCGAGGGCAACCGAGCGAGCTATGCGAGGGAATCCGGGCAACCGAGCGAGGGTAGGTCGCCCGGAGTGCATGGCGACCTACCCTCGCTCGGTTGCCCTCGGATTCCCTCGCATAGCTCGCTCGGATGCCCTCGCATAGCTCATTCGGATGGCCTCGGTCGGATGACCTCGGATGCTCTCAGATGGCCTCGGATGCTTTCGGATGGCCTCGGTCGGATGGCCTCGGTCGGATGGCCTCAGATGCCCAGCGTGTATGGCGACCTAGTAGGTCGCCCGGAAGGCATGGCGACCTACGGCCAACACTGTGGATTTCACCCTATTTGAGTAATTAATCTTGGGAGTACGTTATATCGTTAAATAAAAAATTCGAGAACATTATCTTGAAAGTTTTGCCTAAAGAAATTGATATAAAAGCAGAAGTTAATTTCTATTACAAGTTTACTAGATTACAAAGAAAAACAGCACCAAGAATTTCAAAGGAAAAAGAGAGAAATTCCTCCATTTATGAGCTTAGAATTTTATTCCCAGGTTTAAAAACACCGGATGTAGTCGACAATCTTTTTTGTTTTTTGGTAACAAAGTAAACGAAAAAACAAGAAACTTAGCAATTAACGGGACTTCTACTCCAAGCTAGTTTGTCTGCTTGATGAACCTAATGTAAAGCTGTAGGTGGACTTAACAGTTCCGAGCAGCCTACTGGAAACGTAAACCAAGGCGGGCAAGAGCATTGGCTGCACCATTTGCTTCACGACAGATGAGAGACAGCTCAATCGTCCAATTCCTTTTCATCAACTTCCGGATTCTCCGGACTATCGTTGGTTCATAATTTTGAAAAGTGTTGGTGATCATGTTGTAAGCTTCAGCACTGTCCATCTCAATTACAACACTGTTTGCACCGTATTTCCAGGCCATATATAAGCCATCGAGCAGGCCCCAAAACTCAGCATGAAGGACCGAGCACCTCCCGATATTACGACTGAAAACGGATTAGACCACCTCCAGAAGCAGCCAACGAGCTTGGATTCACCGTCCCATCAGTATTTAATTTAACCATGCCTAAGTTAGGGGCGCGCCACCCTTGAGCTCTATTCGTTCGGAACGCTTGCTGAATGCCATTCTTTGGTCGAGCACAAGACCGAGCTGTCTGGATGATTTCCATCGACGACCGGCTAACTCCACTAAAGACAAGATTGCAGCGTTGTTTCCAGATTCTCAAGAGCATGATCCCGAACATATGCCTCCACCAATACTGTCCATCAACAATACCTGCATTATCATTAAGGTTAGATTCTAACCATTCAAAAAGAGGAATGGAGAAAAAACTCCCTGTTTTACACGCCGGCAAGACTTGTAACCACGTGTTCCTGGCCGCTACACAGTCCCGGAGTAAATGGATAATGGTTTCTTCACTACCCCCACACATCGGACAATGGGAATTCGAATCAATGCCCCGTCTAACTCTTTCCATATTGATTTTAATCCGGTTTCTCAAAACGAGCCAGATGAAATTTCGAATGCGCTGGGGGCCATCAAAGTTCCAGGCCAGGTTCCACGCAATGTCTCTACAGTTCCAAACGGCATGTCGGAGCTCATGGTAAGCGGTCTTACCGTGCACCTGCCCAACGGTTCCCACAACCACGTGGGGTAATCATCACCGGCCTCACTAATAGAGGGAGGAATGGCAGTAATGTTGCGGATGAGGTTCTCATCAAGAAAAGGCTTAATTCTGTCCAAATCCCAATTACCATCATTATTAATCATCTCGTGCAATGTAGCATTCGGGTCACACAAACTAGCATTGTTTGCATGATACACAAGTGGCCCTTCTCCCGGGATCCAAGAATCCGTCCAAATTTTGACACTTTGACCATTACCCACAGACCATCAAATTATTGCAAATGAAACCCCAAACCTTAGAGAGGGAACGCCACACGAAAGAGCAATTATAAGTGACAAGTTGGTGAGGCAAAAGTTCTCTCATTTTGTATTTCGAGCGGCAAATCCTGACCCAAAGATTATTAGGGTGCATAAGAAGATTATAACCGAGCTTGATCAAGAACGCTTCGTTTTGGGCTCGAAGCGGACGAATACCCAAACCCCCATGATCTGAAGGTTGACAAAAAGTGTCACAGTTAACGAAAGACATTTTTGGATGATCAGTTGTACCATCCCAAATGAAATGTCGAGCAATTATCTCAATTTTGTCATGGACTCATAGGTCCCTTTTAGGATGGCTACCGTTTGCACGAAATAGTTAGGGATAACCAAGAGGGTCGACTTTGCAAGCGTAATTTGGCCAGCTAGGGATAGCTTAGAAGCTGTCCACATATTCAACTCTGCCTGGACTTTTTCCACAATTAAATGGAAAGTACTCTTCATCACTCTGTCAAGAGAAAGAGGCATCCCCAGGTAAGATCCCAACTTAGAGGAGCGTTGGAACCCCAAGAGAGAGCACAACTCAGTGGACAGAAGTTCAGGCATGTTTTTAGAGAAAAAGACTTTGGTTCTGCTAGAGTTCACCTTGTGACCTAAGAATTTGCTAAATTGATCGAAGATGACCCGGGTAAGAAGTGCTTGACTAGAGGTAGCCTTGCAGAACAAGTGAACAACAAGAAATCATCCGCAAAGAAAAGATGTGATAAATGGGGTCCCTCTTTCGATAAGACCATAGACTCCCAAAGGTCCATGTTTTGCGCATAGCATATACTTTGCCCAAGGCGTTCCATACAAAGAACAAAGAGGTAAGGAGATAGGGGACAACCTTGACAAAGAGCCATTCCAGAGAATTTGAATGCTCGAGGAAGTGACAGATTGCATTATAACGTTATGCAAGCGAGTAGGGCATCCCATAACCAAGAGAGAGTCTGAAAGGAAGTCCCAAGCAACCCGATCATAAGCTTTCTTCAAATCCACTTTAACTTTTTTCTTCCACATCGAATGAATAACTTCCTAGACCACCAAAATGTTGTCGTTAATGCTGCAGCTAGCTATAAAACTCGCTTGGTTAGGAACAATGATCTTTGGGAAGACAATTTTGAACCTATTAGCAATAATTTTCATAATGAGCTTGTACAGGACTGTACACAAACTAATAGGCTGAATATCCACAAAAACCTCATGACACTTCTTCGTCGGGATCAGAACAAGTAAAGCCTTATTAATCTCCGGATCAAAAGGCTTGCCCATAAAAATGTCTTTAACCCAAGCACAAATCGAAGGACTGACAATTTGCCACTACTTTGGAAAAAAAGGGCATTCATACCATCCACCCCGGGGATTTAAGAGGACTCATCTCGAACAAGGCAATTCTAACTTCCTCATCAGTATCTGGGGCATCAAAAAAATGATAGTCGGTCTCCAAGTGGCGCTGGAAAGCTCCCTTGATCGGAAACTCCCCTGATCTACCTCCCTCATCATAGCAAAGTTTAGAAAAAAAAGAAGTAGCTTCATTACGGAGAGTAGCATCATCAGAACACCAGTCCCCATTACCCAGTCAGAAAGCTATAATACGGTTTGCTTTCCGTCGGATAAGGGCACGACTATGAAAATACTTCGTATTACGGTCACCCTCCGCAATCCAAGTATCGTAGGACTTCTGTTTCCACATAGTCTCTTCCTGGTCAAGGAATTCATCAAGCTTAGTGCATAGTCTCAACTCTTCATCATACCAATGAGAACCGTGATGATCCATGGACGCTTGAATAGAAGCGAGTTTCTTCTTAAGATTCCGCTTCTCCTGAATAACATGACCGAACACATTTTTATTCCAGACTTTAAGGGACTCAGAGAGGCTACTAACCGAGTGGCTAATGTTCCCATCAAAATTCTAGTTCTCCCAAACGAAGGTGCTGAAATTAGGGTGCTTGGTCCATCCAGCCATAAACCGAAATGGTCTATTACAATACTGAGTTTGGTGTCCCTAGTCTGAAGAAGAATGGGACGATGATCCGATTTGATTCTGAGAAGGTGATAAATGATCGAATTAGGAGCAGCCTTGATCCAAGCTTCATTGGCCACCATCCTATCAAGCCTTTCAGACACCCCTCCCCGAGACCAGGTGAACGGAGGTTCAAAAGCTTATTACTGCCCAAGAAATTCTGGAACCACTTACACCCGGTCCCTTTACAAGTACCCCATTTTTTTAGCTGCACAATTAAAAATAGCGTTAAAATCCCCAGCTAAGATCCAAGGGGCTCTACGTGTATTCTGACTTCTTAGGTCTGTCTAGAGAGCCCTCCTTTTACTAGCATTTGGGTTCCCATAAATAATAGTCAATAAAAAAGGGCTTGATATTGAACTGCCTGAGATAAATGCATGAATGTATTGAGAATGAGCAGCAATGATATCCTCCAAAATCGATGAATTCCAGAGGAGCCAAATCCCACCGGAAAAGCAGGTCGCTTCCACTCCAAAAGATCTCTCAAAGCCAAGTTTACCAATAACTCTCTCCGCAACATTCCCGCTAATACGAGGTTCAAGTAAAGCAACCATATTTGGATTTTAATCCTGCATGTATTCTTTAAGAATCTTTGGGAACTTGATTCCCCCCCAGTCTTGACAATTCCAACTTAGTAAAGTGAAATCCATAAATAAATGAAAAAAGAGGAAGTGACAATGAGGCACCTCTACTGCTTGTCCCTCATAATCTTACCATCATGCTCCATGGACTCTGGCTGGCCATGAATTTATGTAAAAAAGAAGAGAAATTTGTGAACTTGCAGAAAAGACATGAATACAATCCACTGGATTGTCTCAAAAACTGACCCAAAGAAACGGAAATATTGATGGCCTTCATTTATGCAACCTATTACATCTATCTCTCAGTTGCTATATGTGATTTTCTCAAATCTTGAGGGATTTAGCTTTTTCTTGAATTATTTGCTTTAGACATTGCAGCCTATATCTTCTGTGGTTTGGATGCATTATACTTTATGACAATCAATATGTATATACGAATACGTTTATGGGGCCAATAGCAATTTTTCAGCATCTTCGGTAGTAGTTGCCATGGGACCAAACCCAAAGTGGCATATGCAATGACTTCAACTTGAAGCATCAAATTAGAAAACTGGGTGCTTCATATAATTTGTAAGAGTTGGATTGCAAAATGAGACCCCTTGATTGCACCAAGCCATATTGGGGAACGTCTGCCTAGGAAAAAAAATTGTGATAAGAATGCAAGTATATTGATGTTGGACACCAGCCACTCGATCACGAACAGATGCATAAATTTATGTTAATGGGTAAATTTTTAAGATAAGAATCTATAAAATTTTAAGGTACGAAAATATATTATTAATAAAAATAACACAAAATAATAATTTAAAATTTTCAATAAACGAATGTCTTAGATATCTACGCCGCCAGATCATCCCTGATTTAATCTGACACTGACCACGACGAACAGGGTTGCATATGATATGCTAAGATCCTTTACGAAACAGGGAAGCACGTTTTGAAGTGATTTGCCTCCAAAAGGCAACAATTTAAAACCCGCTATCGTGGTAGTTGAGGCCTATAATGGAGACATTATGCATCTCTGTAACACCATTGACTGTCACCACTTGGATCATATGATTTGAACCAAATATGCTCATTTGGGTTTCCAATATATTAGTGGACTGTGGACACCACTATTTCTTCTTCCGCCTTTTTCAAGTCAGAGAGAAAATGTTAGGACAAACTATTGCCAATCTTTTGATCCAACTCATAATCAAAGGCAATCCCTGAACTCATGTTTTTGGCACTACTAAGCAAAACAAAGTTGTTACATGGTTGAACTGTTCTAAATGATTTTAGTGATAAAAAATAATGTACTTTTTTTTAAAGGTTTCAGTTCAATTAATGACATCTACAAGATGTATACGTATTATCAATAGATTTAAAAATTATAAACATATATTACTTTATAATCAACACATATCATAAAAAATTGTTACATTACTTTTCAATTATTTCAGCAAAGTCTACATCAGAGATGGACTGAACATGTATTACAGTACGATAACACCCATTAAAAAAATTGAATTCCTAAATAGTTTAAACATTTCTTCCATGCCAAAACAAGTAAATCAAAATTATTAACGTATTTAACAACAATAAAGTCTCAAATATTAAAATCATAATCAAAGAATTTATATATATGGATTAAAAATCCAAAAACAAATAAAAAAGAAGAGTAGATAAAGAGAAAGACATGCCACTACCCAAGTGGCCCATGTATATTGTGAAGCAAGTAGAAGAAAAAGGTAAAACTTATGGGTCTTTGGTAAAAAAACTAATAACTAACAGACCCCAAAAAGGAAATTAAATAAAAAAGGTAGAGAAAATTCCAAAAATTATTATTATACTCCACGGTTATTTTGATTTTTTTAATTAAGAAAAAAAAACCTCAACGCTAGAATCCCGAACGGCGAGGCAAAGCGGGCAAGCTTGCGCCACTCGATCACACTCTGTACAAAGGCAAAGATGCCGACACGGAAGCAGCAGCACGGAGGCGACACGTGTCCTACACGCCTTGCAAGACGGTCCCGAAACTGCCATCCGTTGGGGGTCCACGTAAGCCGATTCGGCGTCCTCCGCCTGCCCTTCCACTCCTCCGCCGCTCTGTAACCCATCATCTCCTCTCTTGCTATTTTGTGCCAACGCAGCCCCGCTAGCTTGCTGGAGCTGCGCTTGTAACGAAACCGCCGTTGCCTCCTGTGTCCGGGCCTTCGCTTGCCAAACCTGCGCCTCCACGCTTAGTTGCGCTGCGCGTGCCCCCAACTCAGCGTTCCGGCGCGTTGCTTTCTCCACTTCTGCTTCTTTCTGCCTTAGCCTCCTCACCACCGATTCTTCCGCTGCCACCAGAAGCGCGTGGAAGTGCCTATTCCTTTTCTCCGCTAACGTACGGCGTAATTCTTTTCCCTATAATAAAACCCAAAAAAGATACGTTCCATTTTCCCAAACACAAACAAAAAAAGCAACGATAACCCAATTGAAAGAAAGAGAACAAGGGGTACCTGGGCTTCAAGAAATTGGTCCAGTTCTTCTCTCTGATATTTGATTTGGGCAGCCAAATCATCGGACAAAAAACCAGTGGAGCTGGAAACAAGATTTTGTTGTTGTTGGTCTTGAATATTTTGATTCAGACTTTGTTGTCTTTGGTCGCCGAAAGATAATCGGAGGCCGGTGGAGACGACATTTGGCCGGTGGAGCTGGGAAAGCTCTATCAACTGCGGCGGTTGCATTTGCAAAGAAAACGAATTGATTGCTGTAACTTCCCTTGCTCTTTTCCTGGGATTAATACTATTTGTATTGTTGAACAACATATGGGATTGATTGAGAAAAGCACCACCTGCTTGTTGCTGCAATGATAATTCATGCCCCTCTCCTCCACCTCTGGAAAAAGAAGACGAAAAACTAAGAAATTATTATTAAAGAGGCAGAGAGAAGAAGATGCAAAGAACAAACCTGTTTAAGAAGAGGATATTGGAAGGGTATTGAGCTTGAACGGCCATTATAGCGTGTAAAGAAGTTTGAAGAAGAAACGTAATGAATGAGGAAATAGAAATGAGTAATGAATGAAAAGCTCATCAACATCAAATCACTTCATCTTCCTCTGGTTTCTCATATAATAGATAGGGAGAGAGAGAAAGATATGGGAATGGGAAATAATCAGTCCAACACTCTTTTATTTGCTTTGTATTTGTTGGATTTGCTTTCTTCTTCTTCGGGATGAGGAGACAAGTCTCGTGTTTGTTGTCACACATCACTCACTTCCTCCATTTAATATATTACCCCTCCCTATTCTATTTTTGCTACTTTCTTTGTTTAATTATTCCTAAAATTTTCAACATTTTAATTTTATTTTCACACTATGTCCTCAATTTTAAATTGATCCCTACTTTTTTTTGAATATTCTGATTTAATCTCAAATTATACATATATAATAATCACATCTCTTGATAATAAAATCGTTAGATTAAGTTATATTATTATATGTTTTAAAAAATAAATTTTAGGTTAAACTATAGTTGAAATTAGTTACATATTTGGATGAATTTAGAGATGAAATTGATATATTCAAAAGTTTAGAGACCAATTTAGAAAGAGATTCATATTTTAGGGATGAAATAAGAATGTTTAAAAATTTAAGGATTAATTTAAAATGAAGGTTATAGTTTGAGGATTAAATTAAAATCCTCAAAAGTTTAATGACCAATTTAAAATAGGAGTTATAATTTGGAGACATATAATGCAATAAATTCTAATTACTTTAATCTTGATATTTTAAAAATATTTTAGCCTATAATATTTTATTTTATATGTAAAAATACTTTTTTATATGAAAATCGTTATTCAATAAATAATTTTCATTTTAAATTATAGATTTTTGTGACTGAAGTGTTGTTGGCTAAAATATTTATAAAAAAAGGACTAAAGTAAACATTTAGTTAAATGTTATATATTTTTATTAAAAACTAAAACATTATGGGTAAAGATATTCCAAAAAAATAAAATAAAGGTTAAAATAATTATTTAGTCAAATATTTGAATATTTTTGTTAAAAGATAAAATGTTAGAAGCTAAAAGATTTTTAAAAAGTTAAAGATTAAAATGATTATTTAATTAAATATTAGAAATAATTTTTGATATTTCATTATATAATAATCAATTATTTAAATAAAAGACGATTAATTTACTAAAAAATAGAAATAAATATTTTTAAAATAAATAAGGGTTAAAATAACTATTAAGTCAAATATTAGAGTATTTTGTCAAAAAATAAAATGTTAGAGACAAAAATACTCTTTAAAAGTTAAAAATTAAAATGATTATTTACTTAAATATTAAAAATATTATGGAAATAAAAGACGGTAATTAATTTAATAAAAACTATAAATAAATATGCGTTTGTAAGTTGAAAGTTGGTGATCTATGTGGGTAGTGGGGGGGTATTGCTCGGCTTCTGTTTGTACCTGGCCCATGTATTCACCACCGCTTTTTAAATATCATATTTTCATTCCACTCTAAGATTTACTGTAATTATTTTATCTCCTTCTTTCTTCACACTTTATATTTATTTACCCTCATTTTTACAACTTTATTTTGAATTAAAACTAAAATTTGAAAATTTATTAATTATATAAAAAATAAAGACATAAAATTTTGAATTAAAATTTATGTAAAAGCCAAAATATATTTTAAATTAAATTATTTAATATAAATTTAAATCCTCCAGAATTAGAAGTTAAAATAAAACAAATAAAATGTGATGATACAAAATCAAGCGAAAACTTGTAAAAGGAAAATTAATAATCTACTTTTATAATAGTTTGAAATGGTTTTAGTGTCTATTTAAAAGAAAATTTAGCCGATTTATAATACATGTATACCATGTAGTCACAATTATTCTAATATAAAAATTTTAAGAATACTAATATTTTTTTGGTTATTTTGATCATCAAATAGATTCAAAATTAACAATCTAGAATGTTTGTGGTTATAAATGAACCTATCTGTCTATTACAATGGTAATTTCACATCCTTGAATATTACTATTTCATTATATTAATTTTTGTTAAAATAAATTGTTGAGTTAATCGATCGATGGAGTTGGCCAAGAGGGGGTGAATTGGTAAATAAAAATTTCGGTGGAAGCTTTGCAGAAAATTGAAAAGATTTGCACAGCGATTTAGAGTGGTTCGACTTTCTCAACCAAAGTCTACTTTCACTACCTTAGCTATCCACACTAAGGATTTTCCACAAATTCACTAATTTGTCTTTCTTTTGAGGACAAAGAGTAACCTTACAAATCCCTCAAGAATTATACCCCAAATTCTTGAGAACACTCTCTCCCAAAGAGAATAATAAAAATTTTGCAAGCTTACAAGAAAATCCTCACAAGGCAAGATGTTTGCACAATTCTAGAACAAAGAAAGAACACTCAAGAATAATACAATTGAGCACAATAAGTGTTCTTGAAAGCAAAAATGAATATTGAATGAAATAGGCTTGAAAATACTCAAACTTGAGGTTTGATGCTTTCTCTTTGATTCTCTCTTGATTCTTGTTGATTGTTGTTTCTTGTTATTGATCAATGGCTTCTAAGCTTGTTTAAATACATCTTCAAATGATTCTAAACGTTGGGGATGATTAGTGGAGTCAATAGAGTCATTTTAGTGTGAAATCAATTAATAAAATAACTTGGAGCGTGGGGGGAATCGGTTCCCTAAGTGTAAAATTCAAATATTTTGATCGTTAAACAGGGGGAATCGATTCCCTCCGAGCATTCTGTTTTTTTCGGAGCCAAACCATTCAGGGAGAATCAGTTCCCTCTGAGCAATCTGGAATTTTTTGCTTTGAAATAGTTCGAAATATTTTGTAAAATTGTTTTTGAAATTATTTTAAGATTAAAACTTAATTTTACACTTGAGTAAGGATTAAAAATGACATTTGAAAGATTTGGAGTAATATTTTTGATATTCGAATAATTATATCGAATATACTTTAGAAAATCTTTTAGAAAATCTTAAAATTCATTTAACTTAATTTGTTATATCTAAATATCAAAATGTTTTCAACAAGCTCCCCCTTTTTGATATAACAAAACATTTTAGTAATTTTAAGATTTTGAAATCAAGTTTTGAAATTACTCCCCCTTACTCTAACACTTCTCCCCTTTAAAACACTTTAACATTTCTCTCCCTTTTTGTTAAATCAAAAAGACTTTTAAAAAAATTTAAATATAGCTTAAGCTGTTAAGATCACAATCAAGAGAAACGTTAGCCATTAGTTTCATAATCAATATTCATAAACAATGTGATATGGTGAAATTGATCATATATCTAACATGATTTAAATGATGCAATAATGAATAAATTTAATCAAACCAAATATATAGAAATATAAGTTCAAACATCCATAAAACATCAACCAAATTCAAACATCCAACAATCAAACTTAAAAACAATCCAAAGTCGTTCAAAAATGTTGAAACAATAATCTCTAAGTCCTATTTCAAAGTACTAAAGCATGACAAATAATCAAGCATCCGTATGAGGATCGGGAGGAGGAAAATGAGCTCGCATAGTGGCCATCTCATGTGCGAGAGTGCATTAATGCGTTCATTCATAGAAGCATTGTTCGCGCGCTTCTCCCGGAGAATCTCCAATTGTTGAGCTCCCATTGTGGATAAATGAGACTCTATGGAAGTGAAGCGAGAATCCATGTATGCATACCGGAAATCAAATGTCTCCATAAATGATTGAAAGTATGGAGGCATTTGATCCTCTGGTCGTGCTTGTTCCTCTGGTGGAGCCTGTTCCTCTGGTGGAGCCTGTTCCTCGTGTTGTTCTTACTCATCGTCGGAGTCATCGGCTTCCGGAGGATGTTCACGAACCCAAAGACCAGTCTCTTCATTGAACTTCCATACCGATTTGGTTAAAGAGAAGCGGTTGATTTGGTTTTTTAGGGGAAAAGAAGCATCAAGACCAACTCTAAGCCCATCCTTTTTAAACAGATTACTAAGAATACAACCGTAAACTAAAGAAGAACATAATTTCTTATTGGGAACAAGATTTACGGTTTCGACAAGTTCAGAAAAGATAATTGTGGAAGGTTGATTTTAAGATTATTTTGGACACAATGTAGCCAAAATAAATCATGGCTCGGAGAGTAGAGTAACGGCCTCCGGATGGTCGAAACCACCAAGAGATCATGAGATAAAGAAAAAGTTCATGAAGATCTAACACACTTGCTCTATCCCTTCGTTTATACTGAGATCCTACCGTCAGTTTTTCATTGTCTAACCCGCCATTATCTAATCCTAATGCTTTAGCTATGTATTCCGGGTCAAGATGAAAGAATCGTCCTAGAATATAGGATCGAATTCCTATGGTAAAGGTTTTCTCCCGGTTTTGAATGCAAACGGCATTAGAGTAGAAGATATGAACGAGTTGATGGTAGACTATTGGTTCAAGCTCAAAAAGTTTGTCAAATTTCCACTCTTGAAGAGTAGGAAGATGTCGAAATTGATGTCTAACATGGCTTGAAGAGATGGGATGCGTTCTTCCCGGATTTTGTAGGACTCAAAGTATTGACAAAACCTAAAGTAGAGATTTTGTTTACGACCGGGTTCATTGAAGCAAGAATTGCGAATGGTCATGTTTGGATCATCGGGATTAGGATTAGGAATTTGTTGGATAGTGGAGGATTTGGAGGTGAGTTTGGAGGTTGGCTAGAACGACTAGAGGAAGGTCTAGAACGTTTGTGAGACATGATCTATGGTAATCGGAATGGAAAGAATAACCTACAATTTTAAAACACATGTATGCAATATAATCAATCCCAAAACTCAATTGAGTCCTCAATATCTCAAGGTTCTCTAAACCAATCCTAATGGGCAAAGTTTTTGAAAACTATTGAAAAATAAAGTTTTAAAAATTAATAAACGTATAGTTTTCATACTAACAACATAATTAAATCAAAACACAACAGTTTGAAATTAATTAAAAATTTTCATTTTTTTATTTCAAAAATTCAAGAATTAATTGAAAAATTATGAGATTTTGATGAAATTAGTTGTAAAATCTAGTTTCTAAACACTAAACAATAAATGCCTGATCACTATTTCAATCTAGAACTAATTAAAACTAGTTCTAAAATCAAAAATTGATAAAAAGAAGTTTTTAGAAAAATACCTTGAAGAATTTCGGATTAGAGTGAGATTGGATGAAGTTTGCACAATTTTGATAATTCCAACAGGTTTAGGAGTTATATTTGAAGTAATTCCGATTAAAAATGGTATTTTTGATGAAATAAGGAGATAAGGAGAGAGTAGAGAGGAGAACGATGTGAGGAAGAGAGAAATAGTTTGAGGCAAAATGAGGTATTCTGGGCGCTATATAACCAGAACCCTCAGGGGGTATTGATTCCCATGTGGGGGGAATCGGTTCCCCTTCAAGGGGGGTATCGATTCCCTCTACACTAAAATTGCTAAAATTTGATTTTAAACACTCAAAATGTTAAATTAATTTGCTCTAGTGGTATTGGCAACTCATATTATAAAAAATTAACTATGTTCAATCAATCAAATCTATCATTTAAAAATTATTTGAACATATAATCAATTTTTCACAAAGAATCATAAACTCCCCCTAACTAATAGCAAAGAATGCAATCAAAATTAATTATAAGCATTTTTCATTTATTCTTAAAAGTGCTAAAATTATTTTAAACACTAAGTGGAGATAGGCCAGTTAAACCTAATTATTTCCTAAGTGTCCAAAATCTTTCCTTGTCTAAAGGCTTTGTAAAGATATCTGCTAATTGATGCAAAGTATCAACAAATTCTAGAACTATATCTTCCTTAGCCACATGGTCTCTAATAAAGTGATGTCTTATTTCAATGTGCTTAGTTCTAGAGTGTTGGATGGGATTTTTAGTGAGACAAATAGCACTAGTATTGTCACACGTGATAGGAATGGTACCTACTTCAATTCCATCATCAAAAAGTTGTTGTTTCATCCATAAAACTTGTGCACAACAACTACCAGCTGAAATGTATTCCGCTTCAGTGGTAGATAATGCAACACAATTTTGTTTCTTTGAAAACCAAGAAATCAGCATATTTTCAAGGAATTGGCAAGTATCGGAGGTGCTTTTCCTATCTAATTTGTATTCTCCATAATCCGCATCATAAAAGGCATGCAAGCTAAAGCTAGAGTCTCTAGGATACCAAAGTCCTAAACTAGGAGTGTCCTTAAGGTATCTAAAGATTCTCTTAACAGCTAGTAAATGTGATTCCTTATAACATGATTGAAATCTAGCACATAAGCAAACACTAAACATAATGTCAGGTCTACTTATAGTTAGATAAACCAAAGAGCCAATCATTGACCTATAAAATTTAACATCCATACATTTACCTCCTTCATCTATGTCAAGCTTTGTTGATGAGCTCATTGGAGTGTCATGAGGTTTCCCATTTTCCAGTCCAAACTTCCTAAGCATATCTTTGACATATTTAGCTTGATTGATGAAGATGTCATATTTTCTTTGCTTGATTTGGAGTCCCAAGAAAAATGAGAGCTCCCCCATCATGCTCATTTCGAATTCACTTTGCATTAACTTGGAAAATTCTTGGCAAAGAACATCATTAGTAGAACAAAATATTATATCATCAACATAAATTTGAACTACTAATAAATCTTTACCTTTATGCTTTAAAAACAATGTAGTGTCAACATTCCCTTTTGAAAAACCTTTTTCAATTAAAAAGTTTGACAATTTTTCATACCAAGCTCTAGGAGTTTGTTTTAAACCATAAAGAGCTTTTGCCAATTTAAGAACATGATTTGGAAAGTTTAAATCTTCAAAACCTGGAGGTTGTTCCACATACACTTCTTCTTTTATAAAACCATTTAAAAATTCACTTTTAACATCCATTTGATATAATTTAAATTCATGAAAACATGCAAATGCTAATAATATTCTAATTGCTTCCATCCTAACTACGGGAGCGTATGTTTCATCATAGTCTATGCCTTCTTCTTGAGTATAGCCTTGAGCAACACGTCTAGCCTTGTTTCTCACTATATTACCACTCTCATCAAGCTTATTCCTAAATACCCATCTAGCACCTACAGTAGATTTATTACTAGGCCTTTCAATTAATGTACATACTTTACTTCTCTCAAATTGATTTAACTCTTCTTGCATAGCCATAATCCAATGTTCATCATTTAATGCTTCTTTAATATTCTTAGGCTCTATGCATGAGATAAATGCAACATAATTACAAATATTTCTAAGAGAAGATCGAGTTGTTACCCCTTTGGATGGATCACCTATTATTTCACCATCATTGACATAGTTGTACTCTCTTGGGTAAGATACTTCATTTTCTTAAATGGTTGGATTCTCGAGAGGATCATGAGTTTCCTCATCTTTCGTTTCTTCCTTTGATGATGGTTCTCCAACGTCATGTCTAACGTCATTTGTATTTATAATACCTACATTATCATTCAAACAAGAATCCTTCCTTGGAAGGAGATTATCATCTAAAACAACATGTATAGACTCTTCTACAACTAAATTTTTTTTATTAAATACTCGATAAGCTTTAGAACTTAAGGAATAACCTAGAAAAATTCCTTCATCACTTTTAGTATCAAATTTGCCAAGATTGTCTTTACAGTTGTTTAAAACAAAACATTTACATCCAAAATGATGAAAATAGCTAATGTTAGGCTTTTTATTTTTAAAAAGTTCATATGGGGTTTTCTTCAAAATAGGCCTAATCATTACTCGTTTAATAACATAACAAGCGGTATTTGTGGCTTCCGCCCAAAAATTTTTTGGCAAATTGTTTTCACAAAGCATGGTTCTTGCCATTTCTTCTAAAGTTCGATTTTTCCTTTCAACAACTCCATTTTGTTGAGGGGTTCTAGGTGCTGAAAAATTATGACTAATACCATTATAATTACAAAATTCAGTAAATCCAAGATTTTCAAATTCAGTTCCATGATCACTCCTAACACTAGTTATAGAGTAACCTTTTTTCGTTTTGGATTACTTTTGAAAATGTGATGAATTTTTCTAATGCTTCATCTTTAGTACTTAAGAATAGAACCCAAGTATATCTAGAATAATCATCTACCAAGACAAATGCATATTGTTTTCCACCCAACCTAGTAGTTCTAGATGGCCCAAAAAGATCTAAATGGATCAATTGAAATACTCTACTAGTTGATACATCATTAATGGATTTAAAAGAAACTCGCTTTTGTTTTTCTTTAGTACAAACATCGTAGATTTTATCATTATCAAATTTTAGTTTAGGCGGCCCTCGAACTAAATCTCCTTGAATTAACCGTTGTAAAACACTCATACTAGCATGTCCTAGTCTCTTATGCCATAACCAACTATCATGCTCATCCTTAGCAACTAGGCATAAATTAGTCATATATATAGAATCTAAATGCACCATGTAAATGTTTCTTATTATATGACCAACAAGCATAATCTGATTAGATGCAATGTCAATAACTTTACAACCATTAGTTTCAAACATTACATTGAATCCTTTGTCACATAATTGACTAATACTCAAAAGATTATGCTTTAATCCATTCACATATAAAACATTTTTAATTTGTATGGAAGAGGTATTACCTATTGTACCTATACCTTTAATGTGTCCTTTTGAATTATCACCAAAAGTCACTTCTCCTCTATTTTTGGCGTTAAGCTCTATGAACCGACTTTTGTCTCTGGTCATGTGTCTTAAGCATCCACTATCAAGGTACCATGAGTTTGAATTTATTTCTCGTGCCTTGTAGCAATGCTCTTTTTCCTACAAACATAGATTAATTTCTAATTTTTGGTACCCAAATTCTTTTGGGTTCATATTCATTAGTTTCCAAAATCCTAGTCCACTTAGGTATCCATTTGTGTAGGATATTCTTATCTTTAGTAGTAACGAGTCCTTTAGGAACCCATATACTTCTAATGATTTTTCCATTAGAGGTTCTTCGGGGACCTCTATGATTGTAGTTTTTAAAACTTTTTCTAACAAAGTTGGATTTTGAATTTTCTCCATTTTCAAAACGTTTTATTCCAACTTTATCAAAAGAAGCTTTAAGATCATCAATTTTCTTTTGATGATCATCATTGACCTTTGAAAGTAAATTTTGCAAATCTAAATTTTTCTTTTCAAACTCTTCTAGTTTGATTTGCAAATCACTAATTTTACTTTCAAAATCATTGTTGGTCTTGGATATGAGCTTATTTTCATTTTTCAATTTTGAAACATCATTTTCATATTTTAAAAACAATTTCTCATAATCCAAAGCCAACCTATTATATTCCTCTAATAACTCATCATAAGATAAATTATCTAATTCAAAATGAGTTAGAGGTTACCTTAGAATCTTCCCCGAATGCCATCAAGCACAAGTTTGCTACTTCTTGTTCCTCTTCATCGCTCCATGTAGCCACATGAGCCTTGTGCTTATTCTTTGATTGACCATTTCTCTTCAATATTGGGCAATCATATTTGACATGCTCCCGCTTTTTGCATTCATAGCAAATGATAGGGTCATTCTCTTTTGGTTCATTTTTGAGGCCTTTATTTCGTTTGAATTTTCTTCCTCGGTAAGGTATCATCATTTTTCTGAACCGTTTGGCAAACAATTTCATTTCCTCGTCAACGTCATCTTTATCCGAATCACTCTCATCTTTTGTGGATTTGAGAGCAACTACAATATTTTTCTTCTTCTCCTTCTCCTTTGGTGTCTCGTCAATCTTATCGAGGTCCATCTCATCTTCAAGCATCATTTCATGAGTGAGGAGGGAACCGATTAGCTCTTCAAGAGTTAAGGACTTTAGGTTCTTAGCCTCGATGATTGCAGTCTTCTTGGATTGCCGCGATTTTGGAAGTGAGTAAACTAACTTCCTCACAAGCTTTTCATTTGGAATGATCTCTCCATATGATTTGAGACCATTGACAATCGTTGAGAATCTATCCGTCATAGCTTTGATATCTTCATTTGGTTTCATCCTGAAATTTTCATAGCTATGTGTTAGAAGACTAATTTTAGATTTTTTACCTCGTCGTTGCCTTCATGAGTGACTTGTAGTTTATCCCATATTTCTTTGGCGGTTGTACAATATGAAACTCTTCCATATTCATCTGGTCCTATAGCACAAAATATGATATGGATGGCTTTGGAGTTGAGCTGGAACATTCTTGTCTCTCCATTACTCCACAATCTTGGATGAGTGAGAGGCTTGATATATCCATCTTCTACAACATTCCATGCTCCCATGTCACTTGCTTGAATGAAATACATCATCCTATTCTTCCAATAGGCATAGTTAGCTCCATTGAAGAAAGGAGGTTTGTTGACGGGTATCGAATCGAGACCGAAGTTAGAGTTTGAAGCATCGGCCATTGATGACTTGAAAATCGATGTAACTCTTCCCGAATCGACTCAAGAGGCGATTAAACCTTCAAATGAGTAAGGCTATGATACCAATTGTTGAGTTAATCGATCGATGGAGTTGGCCAAGAGTGGGTGAATTGGCAAATAAAAATTTTGGTGGAAGCTTTGCAGAAAATTGAAAAGATTTGCACAATGATTTAGAGTGGTTCGACTTTCTCAACCAAAGTCTACGTCCACTACCTTAGCTATCCACACTAAGGATTTTCCACAAATTCACTAATTTGTCTTTATTTTGAGGACAAAGAGTAACCTTACAAATGCCTCAAGAATTATACCCCAAATTCTTGAGAACACTCTCTCCCAAAGAGAAAATTACAAATTTTGCAAACTTACAAAAAAATCCTCACAAGGCAAGATGTTTGCACAATTCTAGAACAAAGAAAGAACACTCAAGAATAATACAATTGAGCACAATAAGTGTTCTTGAAAGAAAAAATGAATATTGAATGAAATAGGCTTGAAAATGCTCAAACTTGAGGTTTGGTGCTTTCTCTTTGATTCTCTCTTGATTCTTGTTGATTGTTGTTTCTTGTTATTGATCAATGACTTCTAAGCTTGTTTAAATACATCTTTAAATGATTCTGAACGTCGGGGATGATTAGTGGAGTCAATAGAGTCGTTTTAGTGTGAAATCAATTAATAAAATAGCTTGAAGCGTGGGGGGAATCGGTACCCCCTCATGGGGAATCGGTTCCCTAAGTGTAAAATTCAAATATTTTGACCGTTAAACATGGTGAATCGGTACCCCCCTTGGGGGGGAATCGGTTCCCTCTGAGCAATATGGAATTTTTGGTTTTGAAATGGTTCGAAATATTTTGTACAATTGTTTTTGAAATTATTTTAAGATTAAAACTTAATTTTACACTTGAGTAAGGATTAAAAATGACATTTGAAAGATTTGGAGTAATATTTTGATATTCGAATAATTATATCGAATATACTTTAAAAAAGCTTTTAGAAAATCTTAAAATTCATTTAAATTAATTTGTTATATCGAAATATCAAAATGTTTTCAACATAAATTTATTAAATTTATTAAAATATTATAGTAAAGTTAATATTTTAAATTTTATAAAAAAAATTTATTATGATTAGATTATTTTATTTTTTAGTATTAAATTTTAAGTTTGGATGATTTTTTTCAATTTTGTGTCATTTTTAGGTTTGAGTTTTGTTTAGTTCAAATTAAATTATTTTTTTGTTAGAGTTTGAATCGAATTTAACGTGACACAAATTAATGAAGACTAAGATTAAAAGTTAATTGGAGAAAGTATGAAATTTAGTTTAATTGGAAGTAGAAAATCTATTTTTTTAAATGTTGATTAACAGTATAATACTTTGAGTAGATTTCTAATAAATAAATTTACTTTGTAATCTACGAGTTATCCATGTAAATAGATACTAGAGATTATGGTTAAAAGTTGTTTCTGCAAATTCTCTTGTATTCTTCTACTTTCGACATTAGCGAAAATTCTCTTCTTCTACATGTGGTTTTGATTATAAGAGTTAATTTGAATGTGTATATTTATATTTATAATTATATTAATTTAATTTATTGAAATTCGAGGAAAACGTTTAAAGTCTAGAAAGTGTATTGTCTTGCAAATATAAGTATTGTTTACATTATAGTCTCGGATAATTATAAAGTAATATCGGTTTAAAAAAAATTCAATCATTAATAATACATATACATCATGTAAACAAAATTATTCGAATATAAAATCTCTAAAAAACATGAAATTCCCTTTTACTATTGAACTCATTTAACGAGTTAATCTCCTTTTTCATTTCTTTAATGTTAATCCAACCATTCCTGCCCATTTCCTTCGTCAAAACCCCTAAATCTTTTTTTCTTCTAAATAATGAATATGTTTTATATAAATAATTAATAATTTTTAGTATTTAATAAAAATAATATTCTATACAATAACTTTAAAAATACACTTAAAGCATTCACTATCATATCCTTAATTTCAATTATATTCCACATTGACCTCCACCACTTCCCAACAGTTTACCCACTTGTTGTCTTCACACCAAAATCACTGCCAACCATCCCCACAATTCCAACCCTCTTAAAATCTTAACTGTTTTACCTTCCTTTCATTATTGCCAAAACCTAACTACTAAATGACTTCACCAAAATAAATTAAAGCTCTTCTTGTAAGAGATATATTATCATATAATTTGAGCTCGGGCATTTTATGAAGCATCAAAGGATGGATCGAGGGATACGGTTAGGCCAATCACTCTTGCTAAAATTTTTAAATTATTATATATTTTTATATTTATTTAATAATAACTTGTTTTCATCCTTCGAATTTTAAAAATTTACTTCTCCAACATTTTAGAAATTCACCCTAACTTCAGGATGGACACATGATCTCATGTTAGGGGAGGCGAACTTCTAAAACTTTAGGAGATGTCAAACTTATAAAATTATAGGGGACGAAATATATTATTAATTGAAAATATAAAAATATATCTCAAATATAGACAATTTAAAATTTTCAAAGGTGATTACTCCCACCCACCCCTTTATTCGTCCCTGTCTAACACAGTATCTTAAGTCCATCCCTAAAAATATCGGATGAGTTTACCTTGTTTTGGTGTAATCTTAGGCATGACACCTAAATCAAGCGTTTGACACTCATTATTAATTGGATGATGAGCCTATTAGCTAAAAAGTAGCAACAAAAATGAAGAAAACAAAGGAGGGGAGGTAGAAATAAATATTTTTGGCAATGTCAGTAAGAGGGAGGTGGTGGATGGTAGTATGATATATGAGCCTTGAAAGTATACTTTGGCGTCTATTCTTCATACCATATAAATAAAGTTGCAAGTAGGGTGGGGGGACAAAGAAAAGAATACCACCTTGAAAAAACGACATCCATCCCATACGCCATCTTTTACTTGGAATGCATATATATTACATTATTGACTTGGACGTGAAATTAAAAAAAAAAAAGAGATTTATGGGTATGGGATATGCTTATTACCATCAATGCAAAAATTTAAGAATGGGTAAATTTATAAAATTTGAAAAAAAATAACTTTTTAATAAAAAATATAAAAAAAATCTAAAATATGTGATATATTTAAATTTTCAAAAAGGATGACTATCCCTACCCACCGCATTCATCCATGCTTATTCCCATTTGCTCCTCCAAGTTAATTTTGACACCTTATGTAGGGTATAGACAAAGTAATATATGACTTTAACTATTTTACCTCATATTCAATTTGACAACTAATAGTCAACTCTCATTCATTATATTTTTTTTTCAAAGTTAAAGAATTTTTATATTCATTTTATTGTTCTTATCTTCAAGAAGACTAATTCTTTAAAATTATGCAGATATATTATTTAATAATATTAATTTTAAGATTAAAATATAAATTCTTAAAAATATAATGTATCTTGACATTATATCCACCGCTTGTTAGTATAATTGTATAAGAGTTTTAAACATATACTATTAAGTTGTTTTGGGATATAAATATGTAATTAAAACATAAAATTTAGAACAAAAAAAATCAATCAAAAGAAGAAATGGAGCGTTTATTATTTGTTTGACGGTAAAACTAAATTATTTGTGTGTATTTATTGTTGCTTTTCCGATAGTTAAAAGAAAAACGAAAATGAGTCAGCCCTATATGTTTGTCTGTGTCGTCGTTTGGTTCACGGAATGTAAGATTACCAATGGGAATAAAAGATTATCAGAGAATAGGATTACTGAGAATATTGTATTTTGTGTTTGGTTGGTTTAACATGAATATAAGATTACCGTGTTTGGTTAAAGGAATAAAAGATTATTAGAATGTATATTTGATCAAATTGTCCTTATTATATATTTATTTTTTAACAAGTTGGAAAATATTTATATATTTTCTTTAAAAAATTTAAATTCATAAAATTCATATAATTTTTTTTAAAAAAAAGTGGAACTATAAAAAGGTTTAATGAAAGGGTAAAATTTTATTTTAACCCTGAACTTCATATAAAATTTTAATTATAGACTTTTTTTGTATATAACATCCTCAATACCGGGTTAGTGACCAAATTGTAAAATTTTAGAATTTGGGGACAAAAGTAGAAAAGTTGAATAGTTTAATAATTTATGTGGAGATATTTCCTGAAAGTTGTTAGTAATTATTAAAAGAATGAAAGGGCAAAATGGTTATTTGACTTGGAAATGATAAAAAATGATATATATGTAGGTGGGGATAAGGATGAGGAGATATTTTCTCCACTTCATCTTCTTCTTCTTCATGTACGAGAGAAAGAGAGAGCCAAGCTTGCAAAGGTGAGTTCTCTATTTTGTTGATTATTTGTTGATTTAAAGTTTGAGTTTTGATCATTAGATGATGACTAAGCTTAAGGAAAGCTTAAGTTATCTTAAAATCAAAAGATAAAGGAGTTAGGGAAGATTAAAGATTTGGAGTTTTTTAGTGAAATCTTGAAATAGAGTTGATAAGTTGAATTTGAAGTTAAATTTGACTTGTTATCAACTTAATTAAGAAATATGAAGTGATAGAATTGAATTTAGAGTATACTGAAAATTGGGTATGATTATTGATTTTTATATGGAGAATAGGATTTTGAGGTTTGAGATATGATAAATGAGTAGAATTGGTTTAAGTATATATATTTGAATTAAGAATATAAAAGGGAATGAAACATGAAGAATTAAAGTTGGAAATAGTGAATTTTCGTGCACGAACAGTGATTTCTGAGCAGGTGCATCGATACACTATGAGTATGTACTGATGCACTAAGATAAATTTTAAATGTGCATCGATACATTAAGGAGTGCATCGATGCATGGTAATTTCGAAGCTATTTTGTGTACTGCTGCACCCACAGTGCATCGATACACCCCTAAAGTAAAAATGGAATTTTGGTTCATTAAATTAGCCTAAGTTATTAATACCAAGTTATAAGGTTTAGGCTTCTAAAAATCGTCTCGAAATTTATGTTATGTAGATATCGAACCTAAACGAGTTACGAAACAATCGAAGAGTTAGGATTGAATGAAAGCAAGGCTAAGGTGAGTGCAATTTAATTGTACTTATGTTATCGATCAAACATTGGCTTGCGATGAGCCAGTGACAGAGTTATTATGGTAAGAAGTAATTTCTAAAATGTTATGTAATCTTTATGTGTGCATAAATACATGAAAATAGGTATTTGTGTTATATGTTATTATATGTGATATGTTTGACATGTTATTTTATGTGACATGATTGATATGAACATATGAGAATAAAATATGAGATATGTGCATCTAGTGTATGTGAATACATTCATATGTGAACAAGATATGACATAAGTACATGAACAAATAAGAAATGATATAAGTTATATGAAATGATCTACATGATTACATGTAATATGTAATATATGCTATATGATATGAAATATATGCTTACACATACATGTGGTATGTGACAGAAGATAAAGAACAAGTGTTATGAAATGTTATAAATGAAAATGCCCATGTTATGTAATATGAGAGCTAGTGATATAGTTGGTATGCCAAGAGTAGAGGGTTTACCTATGTTCTACGGAATATATGGATAGAATTACCTATGTCTTTCGGGACATATGGACAATATACCTATGTTCTAAAGAACATATGGACAATTTACTTAGGTTCTTCAGGACCTATGGACAATTGCTGAGGTTCTTCTGGATAGGTCATTCGGGACATTTATACGAGTTGTGGTGACAGTATAATGGTGCACAACCTCAATGTACTCAAATACCTTAAGTTCTCAATAATGTACATGAGCTTATAAAAGGTTATCAAAGGTAATTGCATAATTATATGATGTTATGGGTGTTTCTTTGTGATATGATAAATGTGTTATATGATATACATAAATGATAAATACAAGATCATATGATAAATAGAGATTTCGATAATGATGGTATATGTTCATATATGTATTTTGATATATGAAATGTTTTACGATTTTTATTATATGTTTAAATGCCTCACTAAGTCATAGACTTAGCGTGTGATTGTTTCACACGTAGGTTCCGAGAAGAGGAAGAATGATAAAAGCTAAGCAAGACATATCAGTTCTCTTTTCCAAAGATCAGATCAGAAAAGAAATGTATAGTATTTATTCTGTAATAAGGATAGTGGTTGGCATGTAAATAAAGGTTTAAATCCGAGATGTTCTAATTGGTTTTGTAAAGTCATATGATCGAGTTTTGTAATGTTTTAAATGTATTTATGTAAATGTAAATACATAGTAATGAATAGTTATATTTTTACGAGTTTTCTGTACGTTTTACGAAAGTTACTGTAGCATAACTGTAGTAGTGCATCGATACACAATTTATATTCGAATTTTTCACTGTTCATAGTATTGTTCATAGTATTGTTCATTACTGTACACGATACTGTTCATACCATATTTTACTATTCATAAAACGTATATTTTCTTAAATTGGTTATAACGAACACAATTCAACAATATATGATCCTATTTTTTTAATATAAGTTCAAATGTTCTGTTATTTTGCAAGAATAAAGTTTTTGAAAAGACAATGTGACATCTCGGACTCGTATTCCGGTCGGATACGGGTTGGGGTGTTACATTGTAAATCTAAAATAGTTTAAGGATAAATTTGTAATTTAACCTTCATAGAATTTTTATTATTCAATGACAGAAGAAGGATATTTTTTTAAAAAAACTTAAGGGCATTTTA
Source organism: Hibiscus syriacus (assembly GCF_006381635.1). NCBI lineage: Eukaryota > Viridiplantae > Streptophyta > Magnoliopsida > Malvales > Malvaceae > Hibiscus > Hibiscus syriacus. Next base: position 89,423 of record NW_024063085.1, on the reverse strand, counting down.
GTCCAAAACGCCGGTAATCCAACAATACCTAAGGAAAGGGAGGTAATGACATTCCCGGAAATATACCCCAAAAAATTCACTATTGGTAATAAAACATTACCGGGAATGACATTCCCGGCCAACCAAACGGAGGAATGTGGATTCCATTCCCACGAGAATCCAACATTCCCTGAACCAAACAACCCCTTATGGTTTTTCTTTGAAAATATTTTGAAATTGTGAGGAGTTGTCACTAACCATTTAAGATGCTATTGGAATACCATAAAATCGGGTAATTTTAATAAAACATTTTTATTTTATAAAAATATCGAGTTTTGGGTTTGCAAAAACTAAAAATCAGGTTCATGATTTGGTTACGTGTAGGGAATGATTAACACCCCCACAGCGCCCAAAAATTGGTACCTAGTTGATTACCCTATATTTAAAAAAATATAAATCTTGAGTTCGAACTTTATTTAATAAAAAATTCACTATGGATGCACAGTTGAAAAGGATATTTGTTTTTTTAAGCCAATAGTGTTCGGCCCTAGCATGAATGCGGGAGATCGATTATTGTGCCCAATAACCGGACATTGTCTTGATTTTAAGAAATCATGATGCAGTCTTGAAAATGATGTCGATATACTTCGAGAATCACTAGTAGTCACCCCTAAGCATACTTGCGGGAGATATAACATTAATTCCTTGGTAAATCAACATTGCCTTTGTTGTGAAATTGGAATGCAATCAAATAATCAATTATGTCAACCTAATTATATTAGGTAATTAATTAAGGCTTCCCCTAACCTAAATTGTCAAATTATGAAGCTTAGAGAGCCTAAAGGTTTAGACCTAAAAATGGAGCCTATAATATTAACCCTAATTGATTTTTACCAATTATTTAGTCTAATAATCGAAATGGTCCTCCGAGCATATTAAATGTGGAACCCAATTCATAGTATTTCCAAATTTAACGACTAAGTGTAGTTCTACCTAAAATGAAGGCTCTTATTAAAAATCCTAATTAGTTATGATCAATTAATTATTAGAAGTTCAAGGACGAAAATGTGAAAAGGCTAAAATTGAATAACCGAAATGAGCCCTTTAGCATCTAAATGCAAGAGCTAAAATTGAATATTCCCTAAATTAGAGTCTAGATGTGAGAAATCTAAACCTAAGGTTTAAGTCTAAAAATCTAAGGCTCTAATTACTAACTAAACTAAGGAACTTGAGCTAAGAGATTAATCCCTAAAAACAAACATGCATTTAAAAAAATCTAAAACTATACAAAATTGATTTTTAAAGATTAACTACCTATTTACAAATTAACAAATAAATTTAACACAAAATTAATATTAGGGTTAATTTAACAACAAATTAATTTAAGGACTAAACTGAAACACACTAAATCAACACAGTGACCCAATCAGAACAAATAAAAAAATAAGCATGAAAAATCAGGAATTAAAATAGTAACTTAAAAGTAAATACATGCTAAAATCAGAGGGACTAAAGAATGATTATTCCTAAAATTCAAACAGGTTAAATAACAAATAAAAAAAGACAATCACTCAATCAGTACATCCAAATTCAAAATAAAATATGACAAAGACATAAGTGTAAAAGTGTGCTAAAATAAGGAGGACTAAAATGTGATTTTCTATTTTTATAAGCCAAATATGAACTAATAAACAAAATTTGAAAATTACTAGATTAGACCAATACGATTGAAACTAAAATCAAAACAGTCCCTACAGGTGATAAAAATGCAATTACACAACTTTTGGGGGACTTAAGTGTAAATAACCCTTAAATTTTCGTTATAAAATACACTATTTTTTCATTTCCTACCCCAATCTAAAAAAATTCTCTTAACTATTTATTTTCATTTGCTTAGTTGAGAACCAAACCCTCATCAAAACAACGTCATTGACCACCACCCACGGTAGGTCGGACGAACTCTAACTACCCAAAACGACCTTATAAAGTTTTGATCTATCCTCCTAGCACCAAATTCAACAACTGAGAGCCCAAAAACAAATCAAAAGGAGCCTGAAATTTCGACTTCTTCGAACTCCGATGACCGTCGACGGCTGAGCAAGCCAAACGACCTTCAAACATCCCCTCAACTCTCTTATCTACCCCCAAACTCCTAGACCAAGGAAAAAACCTATATGCAAAGCCCTAAAGATCTCAAGAGTCCTCTGACTCTTCAGCTACTCTCACGGACAACTTAACCCCGACAAACTAAGTCCCGAGGATGAGTTTTCTCTCCCCTCAGGTAACCCCTTCTACCCTTTTTCTTATTTTGGTCCAGATGAAGAAAAAAAAGAAACTGCTAAAGGGATCGAAAAGAACCTTGGAAATTTTTTTCTTGCTTTTGTATTGCTTTTTGAAAATGAGGGAAGATCCCCTTTACATGTTGATTTTTGTGTTTTATACCCAAGATTTTACAGAGATACAAATAAAAAAATTCCTAATCCCTATTTGCTCCTCTGACATTTATTATTTCTCTTTGCATATGGTGGATTTCATTTTTAATGCCCCAAATGTTTTGGGGTTTTGTTGAGATTTCTGATGAGATTTGGTTCGACTAGGCTTGATGGCGACGACGACCGACACGGTTGGGTGGCAAGACAGATTTGGAAATAGTGGCAGCGCAAGCTTGGGCGACAGTTGAAAAGATATATTAGGGGTAGAGTTAGATTGGGTTAGTTTAGGTGTTGGTCTAGGGTTTCGAATTTGGTTTGGGTCTGGGTTTGTAATTGAGTATTGGATTTGTAATTGAGTATTGGACTTGAATATTGGGTCTGGGTTTGTAATAAATAATATTTAATAATAATAATATTAATAAAAATAATAATAATATAACAGTTGAAAAATGGTGACTACAGTTTGGCCCCCTTTGTCCTTCTGATTAATGCAGTTGAAAGCGAAACAAAATTAATTACCTCTGCTTCTTCTTCAACATTCTTCCTAGTACATAAATGGTCCCTCGACTATAGGACACTATTTTATTGAGTCCCTTGACTATTAAAAGTTACAAAACGGTTGTCCAACTATATGACATTATTTTTTGAGTACCTCGACTATTAAAAGTTACAAAATGGTCACCCGACTATTCATATCTTCTAAACTCATCATTTTTCAATAATAAATTGGCGGTCGTCTGAGCTAAAAGTTAACATGCTAACTGAGATAAGATAATTGTTTGAGATTCTGGAATCAAATTTTAGCATATCTCATTCAACAGGTTAATGTCCAACTCAAACTATCGTCAATTTTTAATGAAAATGACTAGTTTGGAATATATGAATAGTCAGGTGACTATTTTGTAACTTTTAATAGTCGAGGGACTCAACAGAGCAACATTATAAAATAGGACTATTTATAAGTTTTAATAGTCGGGGACTCAACAAATCAACACTCTATAGTCGGGAGACCATTTGTGTACTTTACCATTTATTTTATTTCTTCTCGGAGAGATGTATATGAATAAAAAGTTGAAATTCATATATAATGAATTATTCAAATAATGGTTTTCTAGGAAGTACTAATTATCATTAATCATATATGAATGTTGATGAAAATAAATTAATCTTATTTACTGTTAACCCATTCTGATTTGGACGAAGAGTCGCAACCGATGAGGATTTAGTCATGGTTCGGTGGTTGATCTATGTGTAGAGAGAAGTAAAGGTAGACGGATACAATTAACGTGTGTCTGTGTTTGTTGGAGTTGAGAGGGAGAGATAGTCATCTTCTCAGTTGTGGCTTAAAGGTATTTATAGTGGCTTTAACTGACAATATCATATATAAGTAATTATAACCACTAGTAGATCAATAGGCTAGATAGATATGGTCTTTAGATCTTGGATTTCATTCTGGTTAGTCACGTGTGTCTGTCAAAGGTCTTATCTATGCACTGGAACTGGTTTAAAGGCAATGATATTCTTGAGCCGGGAGGACATTTATTCCTTATAAGCTCTAGTAAGCAAAAGAGTCTTTCTGAAGGTCTCGACTGGTAGAAGGCTGACATTTTCTGGAGGAGATCTCTGAAGGTATAACAAGTTGTCCCGCTTTAGTCGAGGGAATGCCAAAAAGTGGCTTGATTTGAAGAAAAAAGAAGAAGAAAAAAAAAGTAGAGTCCTTTACTTGATTTGGAACTATGACGGTGTAACAAGCTCTTGGGTTTTTAGGAGAATCATATACAACAACCTTTGATTTCCGATCTAATGTTGGATATGGAACGAGCACGATGATGCGACACATTTGAGACTAAAAGCGTCTTCAACAAAGATAAAATGACGGTGGAGTACAGTGACCAAAATTCATATCCCAAGAAAATCTAAAATCATTTTAGAAGGGAGATGGTGGGAAAGGAAACGAATTTTTTTTTTTGAAAAAAATGAGTGTTAGGCTAAAATTTTAGTATTTATAGCCTTAACTAATGAGTAAATTATTGGGTGTGCCATCGTACTATTTAAGTTTTTCAAAAATAGTTACTAAATTTTATTCTATATTCAATTTGGTGCTTACCTTTACAATTTAGACACCAAATTTCAATTTTCTTTCAATTAAATCCTTAATAATTCAAATGCACATTCAATTGAATCCTTTAACTTTGCATCTAAACCAATTAGGTCCTTTAGAGTCTAAATTTCAGTTATATCAGTCTAATTATTTCTCAAAAATTCTAACCACAAAATATGATTTGACAACTTTCTCATCCTTAAAAAATTCGTCCTCAAAGTTTATAAGACTTAACAATAGAATTTGAATACTTAATTAAACAACCCCCAGTAATTGATAAAAAAATCTAAGGGGATGTTTGTTTACTTCAGAATGATTAAGCGTTGAATGATTCAAATGCTGAATGATTCAGAGGCTCTGTATGAATTAGCTCTGAATGTGACATGCTGTTTGATAATGGCTCTGAATCATTCAGAATGTACTTATGTGTTGAATCATTCAGCACTGTTTTGCTAAATCAGTCAGCACTGAATCATTCAGAGGTGCGAAACAAACGCGCTGAATGTTGAACGGTTCAACATTCATCGTTGAATGATTCATTAAGAGGCAAACAAACATCCCCTAAATATTCAAGTGAAAGGGTGTTCAACATAAAATCCGCCCATGTCATATACATACGATAACTATTAATTATACAACTTTGAAGTTGGAGTCTGATTTTCGTATACTATAATTAAATTGACAACAACATATATATATAATATATATCCCCAGATTTTTGAAATTTGAATATAAAGGTGGTTGGGTCAGGTGGTCAGCCGTCGGCTTGCGTTTGGAAAACGGAACAAAAACAAAGAAAGAAACAATACAAAGCCATTGGCGTCGGTTTGGCGCCGAGTGGGGAAGAAACACAGCCAATGATGATCAATGAGGATATTTGAATAAGTGAAATAAATGGTTGTGATTAACTATATGAAACGAGAAGATATTTATTAATAAAAAGATAATTTTAATCGTTTATTTTCACTCATTTATTTATCTTGAAAAATGTATAGAACTAAAAGTTATACATTAAGTGTAAGTAGATCCTAACCTAATTTTCTTTTCATTTATTTCTTAGACGTTCAGTTTAGACAATTATATTTGCATGTGAAAAGAAGAAGAGATTGTTTTAAAGTGAAACAATCTTTTTTTCCCTTTGCTTTGATTCTTATTCTGGTACAGATAGGCTTGGCCGACTGATTGTTCCCAAGAATTTTGGCTTCATTGAAAAAGGTTTATATTCATATTAATTCCAGTCACTTTCACAATGAAATAAACCTACAAGATTGATGATGATATGCTTGTTTTAGCTAGGTTATATTTCCTTCTACTCAAAAGGTTTTTTTTAAAAAAAATCTTTTTAAAATGTCATCCAAAATAAAATATATATATATATATATATATATATATAATACTACTGAAAATAAAATTAACACGAGTTTAAAAATATTATGTATTAATTTTTTAAAAAATTTAATATTGTATTTTAAGTTTTCTGACTCGTTCATCTAACTATTTTTAGCTTTCTTTGTATAGTTTTGAGAGGGAGAATATACTTCAAATAAGGTTATCTATATAATTTGGTTGTGGTTTTTGTTACCCAATTTCATTTTCAAGGAAATTCGACGAATCAAATGAAATAGCTTAAGCTAAGGCATGGGTGGTGGTGAAACCACAATTTCTTTGAAATATCAAACATCATGTAACTATTTTTTAATAGTATGAGATTATTATAATGTATTATTTGTTTATAATCTTTCCTAATTATTTAAAATACATACACCAGACATAGTTGCTTGAACTCTTGACCTTAAGAGAGAACAATACTCCCTTTAACAACTAAAGTCACTCAATATGTTCATCCATTTGGAGCAATAGTATCTATACTAAATACTCACAATGTCCTTATTGAACCACCTAATTAAATAATTGAAATTTGAGGGGGAAAACAAGTTCCAATAGATGGAAAAGAATTGAAATTTGAGGGGGGGAAACAAGTTCCAATAGATGGAAAAGAATTGCAAGAGGAACAAGTATATATCATGTTTGATTTTATTTTATTTTGTAGGTAAAAAAAGTATATTAATTTATTTATTTGACTTAAATATGCATTTGATTGTTCTAATTGTACTCAAAATTCAAGTAAACCATCGTTTTTCACCATGAATCGTAGTTATCATTTGAAAATTATGATTAATTTAAATTGGAAATAATGAATGTTTTAAATATTTTAGTCATAGAAATAATTAAAGTACATTGATTATAATTGATGAATAGTTTTTTTTCACGTTAATCATGTTTAAGAAAAATATTAAAAAGTGTTTAAGAAAAATAAATTATGTTTTATTTTCAAATTTTCGATCACTACCATTTAAATATAGATTAAATAGCACGAACCAAACGACCTCAGTGGTTAAGGAATTATTGTTATTCCTTACGATCTTGGATTTAAAGACCACATATGTAAGGGTGTATGAGCGTTTAATATCAAATGATTAAGAGTTTTTAAATAATTATGTGTCAGATCAAAATTACACATCTCGATAAACAAATTATTATTAAAATTATGAAAATATTCAATATATATTATTGTTATTATAGTATTTGAGAGATTGTGAATTTGAATGTATTTAAATATAATTATTTTTACTTTAAAAATTCTAAAATTCTAAATAATTGAAATATTTTTCATCTAAATATTATAATTTATAAGGTTTGTATCTAAGAATGGACACAATATTTTATGCTAGGTGTTGAACTTTTAAAATAAAAGGTGATGAATTTATAAAATTTCAAGAGGACAAAAATATATTTTTAATAAAAAATATATAAAAATTTTAAAATATATAATAATTTTAAACTTTCATACGAGACGACTCCCATCATCCATCCCTCGCTCTATCTCTATCTACATCTGTCACTCTTCTTTCATTCAAAATTAAATACAAAATTACAACAACATACCACACCCTCACCCCAACCCTTATAGGCCGTAGCATAATATTTGTCAGTGTTTCTTTCTTTACCTCCATGTTACCTTGTAGCTCATCTCATCTCTTTCTTATTATAAGTACTCATTTTCCTTCTCATCTATCACACTTATTTTCTTTCTTTTATTTGGCACACTTCCCTATTTCAAGACCTCTCCTCTTTTTCTTATCATCAACTATCTAATTCCATAGAGAAGAACAAAACAATATTTACAATAGATTCATTATTTAATAGATAAAATTGGTATAACTTAATCAGCTTGACTTGATGGAATCTTTTCAAAATCTTGTTTTTGATGCCTCATTTATTAAATGGGGTTTCCCACTTTATGTTTCAATTATAAGCTTTTTCCAAGGCACTTCCAACTCCCGAACACATGCATCCCGCATTATTTCATTTCTCATATTTCTCAATACAAACCCTCTCTATCCTCTTTAATTGATATATAGTAATATATTATGAAACAAGGTCAAAGTTGAAATTTATCTTTAAGAGTATGAATTTAGAGAGTGATACTAAAATTTTAAGGGACGTGAAATTATAAAATTGTAATAAATATGAATTTAATTCATCAATAAAAAATACAAATAAAATATCTAAATTATATAGAGATTTAAAATTTTCAGAGAACGACACTCTCCTCTCCCTATCACATGCACCCTTCTTCCATTTATCATAATTCCCAATTCAACCCCCTCCCCCTCCTTCCCCCTCTGATTGAGATGCAAAATATTGTGAAGGAGAGGCTTCTTTTTCTTTTAATTATAAAGAGAGAGCCTATATCCCACTTATAACTAAGAATAGTAAGGAATTAAGCAAGTTTGTGACTTGAGAAATATTATTAATTGTTTCTAGTAAATAATAAATGATAATTGAATTAAAATCATTTCATGTTTATGGGTGTTAAAAAAATACTTTTCTTTCTTTATTAATTGTTAGCAAAGCTATCTGGTGCAGGAATTGGAAACTTGGACTTCAAGAATAAGAAACTGTTCACTTGTGAGAGAAAAAATGCACAGATTTTGCCTAAATTTTATAATTACTTTTGCTCTAATTCATCTCTTCCCATTTTTCTCATAAGTTTAAAAGAAGTTTCATAAAATTTCAGGTTTTTTTTATTAATTTAGAATAAATACAAATTAATATTTGTTCAAAGAATTTTAAATATGGAATGGTAATATAACTCACATTTCAATTGTAGAATTTTTATACCAAAATTTACTTTATTAGGTTTCTCTTTATTTAAAAAAATTTGAATTCTAAATCTATTAAATGTCTTCAATAGTAAATGAGAATATTGTTCTTTATAGAGTTTTCGAGTTTGGGCAGTTACGTTCGTAAGGTGTGTACATTATTAGCATACTAAAAATATATTTGAACAAATATTATCTTATAATCATCCTATAATATTTTTTATTTTTATTTTTTTTACATTCTCTGCCATATATACCTCTTGCTTTTCCTTATAACTCTTTATGATTATGACTACATTGTCTTCATCTCCAAATAGAGGTGGGTATACGGGTTACCCGCCCGTTATCCCGCGGGTTTTGACGATGTGGGTTTAAATGGAGCGGTTTAAAAAGGCCGCATTCATAAACGGTTTTGAATTTTAAGGCCCATGGCTCGTTCATTTAACCCACGGGTTAAACGGGCTTACCCACGGCCCGTTAAATAACAACAATTTTAAATGCTTTAAATGCAATAAAAAATAATGTTCTAACTTGCTACACCTTTAAAAATGATCCAACAACTTGAAAAGGAAGGTAGCACCATTAATATAATAAATAATATTTAAATTTTATTTTAAATATCCGGAAATGATTATAAAATAATATTTTTTTAATTTTTTTAATCATTAATATATATATATAATGATATAATTACTTAAACTCAAATAAAAAAAACAATATTCGCTTATATCACCAAATTGAAAAATAAATAAAACAATAACTACATTATACTTTTATAAAACACAATTATTCAAGGCTATAATATGAAGACAAATAAGTGTCTGCAAGCAGAAATTCAAACATAAAAATTCAACAAAGTCAAACATTATACAAATCTAACAAGAAAGTTGTCAAGTGGTCATAATAATTATATTTTATGGATACTTTAGAGAAAGACTAAAACATAATATGAAAATATAAAATAAAATACTTACAGTATAAGAGTAAATTTGAAAGATACGGTTATATTAAAATTGATAAAATATAAGTCATTAATTTGTTAAAATATATTTATTTTGTAAAAACCTTTAAAAGTCTTTAAAGTTGAAAAAGTATGTTTTTAATTTTTTTTCTTTTACTTTTCTTTCTTATTTTTAATCCAAATATTACGTGTCATGTGATATATTATTATAATATCACGTGACTTTTTATAATTAAAGAACGAAATTGATAACATACTTCATGAAGAAAAAAAAATAAAAGTCAAAATTAAATAAAAAAAATCTTTAAATACCAAAGTGATAATGATGTAAATTTTATAAGACTAAAATACTATGTGAATCTTTTAATTTTTATTTTTTAAAATGAGGAATAATTTGATACATTGTAAATAAAAAAAAAATATCAAGCAAAGGTAGAATTACGACAAACGTCATAATAAATTTAAGAACTACAATGGTCATTAGTAACATCATATTTATAGGTAATTTATTTTCTTTTTCTATAAAATTCTTTAAGTTTATTTTCTCTAAAATTTTATAAATTTTAAATTAAACGGGCTATTGCGAGCTTCGCGGGCTACCCGCGGTTATACTCATTAAACCCACGGGTTTAACGGTCTGGGCTAAAAAACATGCAATTTAAACGAGCTTTAATTTTTGATGTCCAAAACCCACACGGACCACGGGTTAAACGGGTAGCCCGCGGGCCTTAACCATATACCCACCTCTATCTCCAAAGGGTCTCAATTCTTCCAAAATCTTAAAATTATCTTTTAAAAAAACTTTGACAGTTGAAATCAAGCACATCATGTGCTCCACATGTGACTATGGGACACTTGGAAAATTCCAAAGTATTTTCAGAGCAAAAGTTTAGTACATTGGTACTTGCTCTTTGTTATATGTGTATATATATAAGGAATTACAATTTTTAATTAATTCCCATGTCTTAATCTCAATCCTAATTAATTATTGAATTTTTAAATTATGTTCTCATGTTGATTAGGCAATTGCTTACAACTTCATTATAAACAACAACCCACATTAGGAGGTGGGTTTTTCCTTAGTTGTAAAGATTATGGAAAGACCAAATTAAAATAAATAAATTTGATTAATAATAAAAAGATGATGAGATGGAGTTTGACATTTCACCAATTTGTCATCTTCTTTTGGTGGTGCCATTGGAATAGAGGGGAAAAAAATAATTCAAGCTTAATCAACCATTTTGTTTTGTCTCATTAGTTGGATTAGGTTAGGCTCTTTCTCATCCTCTTTATCTCAAAATTGATGTGCACCATCAACTATTTACATGGGATTTAGGTTTTCTCTAGAAAACAAAATTCTCATTCAAAAGAATTACAAAGTTTTAACAAAAATGTGTGAAATCTTATTTTTTTTTTAGTTAGGAGGAGAGTTATTACCATAATTTTATATATTATTAATGAATTATATAATACTATATAATTAAATATAAAAGGTAAATAAGTTTAGCACTTAATACTTTTATTAATTTTAATCCTTATTTTTTTATTAAATTTGAACCCTCAATCTTTTAAATTTAAATTTAATCATTAATCTTTTTAAAAAAGAATTGAATTGCTATTTATAATAAGAATACTAATTAAATATTAAAATTTTAATAATATTGACGTGACATTATATATATATATATATATATTCTATTACATATTTTTTAATTTTTAATATATTTATAGTTGTGTTAGGATTTTTTCCTTATTTTAAATAATCTAGTGTGATTATAAGATAACATCTACAAAATCTTTTTAGTTTATTGACAATATATTCTACAAATATAACTAATCGAATTGAAATTCTTCAAGTAACAACATTCTATTTTATCATTAAGGCTATTCAATGGATTCATGTGACAGTTTCTTTCTTCTTCTTCTTTTATCCTCCCGGTTCTCAAGCCTTCATCCTAACTAATTCGGATCGACCCAGGCCGCACGTCTGAATTTGGTGGGTGAGTCTTCTAACGAGAATTTTATGCATACATAAAGACTCAAACTCAAAATCTACTTAAGCAAATATCAAACTGCTTACCACCTAAACTAATCTAAGAGAGTTTCGAAGCCATCATAGTAGGGACATTCTTTGGCTTATTCCCTATATTGCTTAACTAACATTGTAATTTTCATTGCATACGGTCACTTTCATTATTCCACTATTGAGAAACTGGGGAAAGTTTTGTAGGTTTGAGTTAGCAATTTATATATAAAAAAGGTCATGATTCTTGGCTGCAAATACACATGGGGGAGACTTTTCAAATGGAGAATATATATACAAGTAAACCCAACCAAACATCACCAGAAAATGATGCTTCCTCTTATATTAGCTTCTTTGATGAACAATATTTTATCTCCATTCTTATCTTTTCCTTATCACCAACATAATTATGGGTTTAGCCTTTGCTTAAACAAATTCAGAGCTTGATTGGCTCAACAAGGGTCCAAATGGAAACCATGTGGGAGTAATGGGAGCTTAATGGATCAACAGAGTATTGCAACTATGGATATGGACTCATGATTTTAAGAGTTTAGAGAAATGAATTTATAAAATTTAAAGAACGAAAATAATTTATCAATATAAAATACAAAGAAATATCTAAATTATATAAGAATTTAAAATTTTAAGTTCTTGATCGTCTTCTCTCAATCCATCCCTGATTACAGTAGCAAAAATCAGAAGGAAAAATAAAAGATGGGATTTCTGTCATAAATCATGATGGGATGTGCCTTTAAACCCCATTTATATGATTCTTTGTTTGAAGCCTCCAATGCTGTATCGACCAATCTAACTTTGATTCAAAGATAGATAAGGACGTGTTTGGTTGTCTCATAATTATCCATCTGAAATGACCCCAATATTGTTGAAACAATCTTAGGCCTTTTGCTTTTCTTCTGGTTTTTTTTTCCTGTTGGATGGTATTGTATTCAAAGCTAAGGCATCCACACAAACCGCAACTCATGACCTGAGAAAGACAAAAGCCTGCCCATGGAATGAAGTGTTCAAATTGATTATGAATTTATTTTACATTGATATTGATGTCATCTTAAAACTAATCTTATGGTTCAAATTTATATACAAGGTTAAGTTTTTTTATTAGTTTAAGGTGGTTACAAGATAGTATTTATTCGAAAGATTCTTAACCATTTGGCAATAGACATTCAAACACTCATGTAGACAACATGCTTAAATCTAAGATTTCTAAAAATAATATTCATCTTTTAATCACTATGATCGTTTAATTCATGTAAATTTAGGTCTAAATTGATTGTGTTGAATAACAAATATAAATCTGTGAAGATGAATGATGAAATAATATATGGCGCTCGATCCACTTTCACGGCCCAAAGAGGTGGCATAAAACTGTATTCAAGCTAAGGCGCCTAAACAAAAGCCCTGCCCAGGCCATTCTTGGAGGTAAACATTCAAAGTCAATGGACCAAGCATTAGAGTTCAATTTCCAGTTGTTTTGTCTAAAAATTATATAAAAATATAAAATATTTTTAGAGTAATATTAATAAAAATATTTTAATATTTTTCCTATTGTGTAAATTGTAAAATAGGTTTCTTTATCATTATTTTTTAAAATTAAATAATGATATATATCTAAATAATTTTTCACTTATGTATCGTAAGTTTATTTATTAGTATTATACTTACTTCTATGCTATAAATTGGTTACAAAATATTGTTATTTAATATTATATTATACATTCTAATAGTCCATTTTTATTGGGCCCACTAATAAAGACCATTATTCGAATACAAATTAACCAAAATAAAAATTATAATAACTCGACCCATTTGTTAAACATAGATTTGATGGTTTTGACATAATATTTTTATAAATAAATTTTAAGATGAAAAATGATTCGATTTTATAAAGAGTTGAAATAGTTATTAATCTTAAAATTATAACTTTTCTCTTTAAACCTTTTAACAAAACTCTCACACAATAAGAATCGTTTTAAAAATATTTTTAAGTGTTTTAAAGCTTAAACCTGTCAAAATTGGGCACTTTACTCACATGGTACCGATATTATTCCTTAAGTATTGATACCGTAAAAATAATATCAATATTGTTCTTTATGGTATCGATACTTATTGGAAACAACTGTTTTGAAAACATAAATTATGAATTGATACTCTAATTGGAGTATCAATACCCATTTTTTATTGGAGTGTCAATACCTATTTTTATTGGAGTTGTGCTATTATAACTGATTATTCAGTTGTTGTATTATAGGAGACAGACGACTGTCAATCTCAAGCATCAAGAAGTGGCCAAAAAACTATCTTAAGGAAATTGTGTAGCAACATACCTCAACTAATTTCCAATCGATTGATCTATAAGATAAAATGTGATTATCATCTCGGATTGTTATAGTTCTAACAATCTCAAGGCAAAATCTTTCTTTAATCCGAGACAAATTGAAAATTTGAGTGAAATCGAGATAACAAATAAATTTATTTTCGGGATTTATCCATTTCAACGGGTTTGCTTATTCTCAAAGTGGACAAATCTATTTAACATAAATTGTCGTTAAAGTAACATTAGTTACTGATTTTATTTTAGAGCGTTGATATGTCTGATAACAAGATCAAAAATAAATGAGAATTAATTTTTTGTTTATTGAAATTATTACTAATTTTGATTATGTTTTCTTTACAAAAACAATGAATATGGGACCAATTCACCTAGCTCAGACGTTAGAATGATGATTTCGACCTATAGTGACAGTTAGCTATAGCGAAAAGCCGACAAAATTATGTGGATAGAATTTCAAGACTTGGTAACAGAACATGTTTTTCTATCTGACCACAATGAACTATGCTAAGTTCTTAAAGGAACATGTTTTTCTATCTGACCACAATGAACTATGCTAAGTTCTTAAAGGAAGATCATCCAGCTATTAAAGAGGGAGAGAGAGAAGGAGAGGTAGGCAATACTGCCTTCAATATTATTGATGCTTGAAAGAACTTTGACTTCTTATGCCGAAGTTTAAAAAAATTAGTTGCTAAGTTTTTGAATTATACTATGGTTGATTTTAAACCAATAGTAAATCAAGTGGAGGAACTCCAATTGATTGTTCATGAAATTTTTGTTGAAAGAATGGACATAAGAGAATCTTTTCAGGTAGTAGCAATCATTGAAAAATTACCTCTAGGATAGAATGATTTCAAAAATTACTTGAAACACAAAGAAAAAAATGACATTAAAAGAACTTATTGTTCAAAAATTACCTCTCAGATAGAATGATATTATATTCTATGAACTAAGTATCCCTAAAACAAAGTTTTATTGCTTGGTTTAGATGTATTAAAAATTCAGGCTTTATTAATAAATTAGCCTTCAATCTATACATTGATTCTCACTTATGTACTTAATTTTTTTTTATTAAAAATGATATTAAAATTATTACTTTTTTCGATTTATTCCAAAAGACTAACTATAATAAAAGAGGACGACATATCAACTAATAACAACATAAGTATGTCAGTTTATCGATATCATATATGGTATTGTTAGCTTAATAGAACGATTAAAATATGCTCGTAATAGAAGTAAGCACGTTTGGTTTGTTGGTCAACTTGCTCATTTTTTTATCTCTTATATATTCCCTTCGACCATGAGTTCTAGACATATTAGGAGCACTGCCCTTCATTTCTCTATAGTCTCCCTTTCCCGTTTCTTTAAGTAAAATTAGAATTGAATTTAGAATTTATTAAAAAAAATACTCATAAGTCAATTGGTTTATAAACAAAGCAAGAAAAAAACAAGACAATTAATACATTAATTTTAGAGTGGTATAATTTCTACTTTACTACTTTAACTCTCTCATATATTTGAACTTTTGAAGATAATGTTTGACCTTACAAAAAGTTTTTCAAGATTTCTACTTAAACAAAGAAAAATTATCTCAAGAACAAATAACAAAGGTAAACTATAATGAAGTTTCAAAAGTAACATATTGGTCACTAATGTTATCTATTGTAACAAAATAGTCACTTCATTGTCATATTTATTAAATTGATGACGTGTCAACTTTAATAAAAAGGTTAATATTTAATTTTACCTTTAAACTACTGCTAAAATATCAAACAAGTCCCTAAACAATAATTTTATATCTTATTTACCCCAAAAGCTTTTTAATATCTTGGTCCAATCAAGCATCCTAATCTTGTTCCATTAACCGGATATTGCTTGGCCCAGGATCAAAAGATTGCTATTTATGATTACATTGGAGAATGGAAAGTTACAGAATATGTTACATGACTTGTCACTTGGTGTTCAGGCAACAGAAGACTGGAGCCACGAAACATGGGAGGAAGACAACAATGGGATACAAAATGTTGGGTGTGAAGGGTTATTAACAACCTGGTCTTTTCGACACAAAATAGCCCTTGGCACTGGCTTTTCTCCATCATGTCTGCTCACCACCAATAATCCATAGAGATGTCATAGCTAGAAGTGTTTATCTCGACGTAAACTTGGAGCTTGGAGGATGAAATTGGCCGAGGGTCACCTGGTATGTACCACCAGAATTCTCTCAGCGTCCACCCTAAAATCCCATGTATATTACTTGGGTGTTGTTTTGTTTGAACTAATCACAAGGAAAAAGCCAATCAGAGATGATTATCCGGAGGAGCAAGAAACAAATTTAGTGAGCTGGGTTAAAGGATTGGTGAGAAAGAGTCAAGGATCAAAAGCAATGATCCTAAAATTCGAGATACCAAATGGGAGAGGATGTAGAGTAATTGTTATATTATGTCTTGGAATCTCATAATCTTTGTCATCATAGTCATAATACACAAAGTTTGATCCTTGAAAGTTGCAGCAATATTTTTTTAAGAAAAAATAAGCACTCATTTTTGCCTTTAATCCTCGTATAAACAACTAAATCAATCTAGAATTTGTTTATTAAATGCTTTGCTAAGACAATTGCCAACTTTGATAAATTAGATACAAAACCATTGTGTAAAGACTTACTTGATGTTTTAACAATAGTTTAGAGGTAAAAGTAAATATTAACTTTTATGTTGACGTTGCCACATCATCAATCTAACGGGATGACAATGGAGTGACCATTTTGTTACAAACCAATATGTTACTTGTTAAACTTCAATAGGGAAAATAAAAATTTACTCAAAATTAGTGATTATATTTGTTGTTTACCCACAAAAACATCAAAGTAGAAATAATCCTTACAAGATAATAAGTTTGTAAATTTAAGGTCACACAATAACAAATTAAAAAAACAGTTGAGAAAATATAATATAATAAAACTTATAAGTATTCAATGAAATACAATAATTAAGATAAGAAATTGAAGCATATAGAACAAATTTAGCTCTTAATCGTGGGTAATTATTTTGAAGTCTCTTTTATATTATTTTCTTAAAATTTAACGCCTGAGTTATTTGAGGGAGTTGTAACGAAATTTTGCATTTATAATTTGAGAGATCAATTCTTTTATAAAAATGACTGCCACGAAAAAAGAATCGACCCTTTCTGTCAAAATATGTACTTTTTTTTTATCGAAAACAAAATTTTGAGACCATTCAATTGAAAAAAATAAATACTTTTTTTAATAAAAAATACATATTTTTATACTTTAAACACTTAGAGTTATTTTAGAAATGATTAATTAAATCTAAAAATAGTTTTAAAATAACTCATTATTATTATAACATTAAATTCAAATATTATGAAATGCCACGTTTTATTTCACTAATTTACTTTAATCAAAGATGAATTGACGGTGGGTGAGGCAGTCGCTCCCTTTAAAAATTTTAATTTTTACTATATTTTAGGGTTTTTTTTTCTATTACTCCCTGAAATTTTATAAATTTATTTCTTTCTAAAATTTTATACGTTCATCTCCTAACATATTGTCGGAACCGTCTTTCGGTTGGGCATCGGAATTGGGTTTCGACTTGAAATAATTGGGTTAGAGTCACCACCGATCATTTTTAAAAAATTAGGTGGATCGGACACCATCTTACCTGATTCGCGTTTTACCAGAAATGTGTCGGGTTCGGGAGTCGGTTACAGTCAAGGAATGATTAGCACCCTTATTTTACCCTTTCGGTACCAATTAATTTATCAGTTGTCTTAATTACGAAAATTTGAAATTAAAATTAAAATTTAAAAGACCCGATTCAAATTACTTACCTCCAATAGATTTAAAAGTATATCCTTAAGAAGCAAAAAAAAAAACGTGTTAGATAAAAAAATGAAAATAAATAAAATAAAAAAAGTAAAAAAATATAGAAAATTTATGGAAAATGTAATTAAACATATAATAATAATAATAAGGGTTACTGGCAGACTATATCACGTGTCGAGTATCACTTGATCCAGATAGAGATGCATTAGCATTTACAAAGGTCTTTGCTGCACCCCATTATTAGTGCATGAGATAATAGTAAAACCCATTACATCTCCCTGTGGAGTGATATGGCTATGGCCAGAATCACGTGGGTGTAAACCATACTCTTCTTGGTCTCTGTGCAATGTACTTAATTGCATGCAAACTCTTTGTGCACCATTAACAATAGGTAAGTCAACACCCACTCTACACGAAGCTTGGTCAGCTTCACCTTCGGCATTGATGCGGCCTTGACCGTCTTGGTCCCCCTTTCGCTCTTCGGGACAACGAGATCGACGATGACCCCACCATCCGGCTCGATCAGCGAGCTCTTTATAACAGAGGTAGACCGAACTCGACTCTGCTTTCTCCTCGGCTTGAGAGAAGTTGATGTTGTTGTTAAAGGATTGGAATGGTAAATCAGTTTGGGTCGGATTCTGGGATTGTATGCCGTGAAAAAAAAACTGGGTTTGTTGCAGGAATTAATGTGAGTGGGGGAAATGAATTGTACTTTGATCGTTAGAGACATGGTCGTGGCGGAGAGTTTTGTTAGAGAAGCAAAGCGATGTCCGGGAAAATAGAAGATGAGGCTTCAAGAATGGTGAATGAATTAGTGTGTTATTTGGTGGAAGAGAGAGGTTAGCATAGGACAGGGAAAGAGATCCACACATTTTCCTGTTTCGCTCACTATTTTAGTGTTTGTGGACTGAGGTTGCCATCCTCCCCCCTCCTTTTCTTCCCCGTTGTTGGCGTATAGAACTGTATATAAAGCAGTTCAATGGACAACACGTTCATCCACGGCACGACAATCACGGAATCACGAAGGTCGGTCTTTAAGGGTTTCAGAGTCCCACAAGTCCGCATGCACTTCCGGTGCAACCATGAGAAATAACAACGATTCTCATGGAATCCGGACCATGCTGCACAGTTCCAAGGTTTTCCCAAGGACGTATCTTTTAATAAGAGAAAGTGGAATAGTGGGTTGATCATGGGACCTGCAAAAAAAATTAATAAAAAAAATGTTAATAATAATAGTAATAAATAAATAAATATAAAAAGTATTTTTTTAGAAAATATATATAGATATATATATATATGTGTAAAATAAAATAAAATAATGAAATAATGACGAAAATAAGTGTCTACACATATAATTTTGCTTTCGTCCCTATTCTTAACCTATTGATCTTTTGAAGATAAATTAAAAAAAATTACTATATGATAATTTAAGTACACAAATTCTTAAGAAAAAAACTTTAAAAACACGTGTGATAATTATGATATAGTTAAGAAGCCGATTAACGAATAAAGTAGAAAATTTAAATAGTAAAACTAAATCAAAGCCTTTCGCTGGCATATGATACAATAAAAAAATGTTTTTAGTCACAATGTGAATTCGACCTCCAACAAACCAATCCCCTTAAAAAGAGTGAATTATATTTAGGGTGATGTTTGTTTTTGCAGAGGTAAAAGGTATGTAGTTTGGGGACCACATCTGCAGGCATCTGCAGCATAAGAGGTAGATCAAAAGTCTGCAGTCTGCAAGAAGAAGACTGGTTGTTTTTTAACGTCTGCAGACTGCTAAAATGAACTGAAATATAAATAAACTGATTTTTTAAACTTAAAAGAGTTTTACAATACTGAGATTTAAATAATTTTAGTTTTACAATACTGAAATTTAAATAATCCATACAACTACAATAATAAATTATTTAAAATAAATCAATCCATATTTTAAAATAAATCAATCCATACTAATAAATTATTTAAAATAAATCAATCCATACAACTACAATAATAAATCAATCCATATTTTAAAATAAATCAATCATACAAATAAATTATTTAAAATAAATCAATACATACTAATAAATTATTTAAAATAAATCAATCCATATTTTAAAATAAATCAATCTATATTTTAAAATAAATCAATCCATACTAATACATTATTTAAAATAAATCAATCTATACAACTACAATAATAAATAAATTCATATTTTAAAATAAATCAATCCATACTAATAAATTATTTAAAATAAATCAATCCATATTTTAAAATAAATCAATCCATACTAATAAATTATTTAAAATAAATTAATCCATACAACTACAATAATAAATCAATCCATATTTTAAAATAAATCAATCCATACTAATAAATTATTTAAAATAAATCAATCCATACAACTACAATAATAAATCAATCCATATTTTAAAATAAATCAATCCATACTAATAAATTATTTAAAATAAATTATTTTAAAATAAATCAATCCATATTTTATAATAAATTATTTTAAAATAAATAAGCTTATTAAATTATTTAAAATTATTTTAATAAATAAATATATTTTATAATTGCTCTTGAAGAGGTTTGAAGACCTTTAAAGACATAAAACCATGTCTGCACCAAGAAGAGCTCGCGCAGACGTTTGAAGAGCTCCTGTCTTCTAAAAAACAAACAGTCTGCGAAGCCTAATGTCTGCGCGACACAGACATAAGTGGTTTCAAGAGCTTGCACAGTGAAAACAAACACCACCTTAATCACTCAATTAATAGTGAATTTATAAATGAGATGTTATATTTTAAAAATTTATAATTGAGACAATAAATTAATAAATTATAACAATCTGATCATTGTATTATAAAATGCAAAACTAAAGTCTGAAGTAAAATATTTTAATCATGAAAAATCATATATTTCAAAAGGTTGCAATATACCATTTAATTAAATGATCGTAATAATATGGTAATGTTTAATATAAAATCTAAATATTTTATAGTAATCAATGAATCTAAGGTTTCATCGTAAGGTTCTCTTCGATTTCTTTATTGATTTATCGAGTTATATTCTTAAGATTTCTTCTCAAAATTCACAAAATCAAGTCAAAACATTCAAACCTTTTGAACTCGATCTATGTCATCTATTTAACTTCCGCCGTGAGATATGTTCTTCTTCCTACCAGCATTAGGTCCAACACTTTTCAGATCATCGATCTTAAAGAATCTCAAAACTCAAATCACCCATTTGTGGTAAAAGTAATTAATTCAATTGTAACAATTTGAAATATGATTATCATTTATAAACCTATAATAATAAAACGATGTGTGATGTAATTTATCCGAAATAAAATATCTTAAAATATTTTTTGATGACACTTTTTTATCATTCATTTAAGTTTTTACGATACAATGATACGAGTGTTATGATTGGTAAATTAAATGACTCGATTGTGGCCTTTTGAAATATAATAACCTATTTGTAAAAATGCTAATAATAGAGTGACTTTGTGTTGTAATTTAATAAAAACTCCAAAGTAAAACAAAAACGCAGCAGCCAATACAATAATGTATGCATGTATGTATATATGGTATATGTAATATATATGTTTACCTTGTGCAGTACTAATTTTCAAATGATTTTATTCTATTTAAATATCAGATGAACAATTTAGTAGTCTCTCTTTCCTTGTGGTTTCTTTTTGCTTCTATTTTCCTCTAAGAAAACCAAGGTTTTAAAAATGGCGGAATCGGTGGAGCTGCCCGGTCGTTTAGCGATCCTTCCATTCAGAAACCAAGTTTTATTGCCTGGCGCCTTTATTCGGATTCGCTGCACTTCACATACCAGGTTCGCCTCTATTAACAAGTGCCGAATTTTCTTTCTATTATTTGTTTCATAGAAAACGAAAATGGGGAAAGTTTTTTATTGCTTGAAGTTTTGAAATTAGAATAGTTTCTCTGGTTCTCTCTTCAAAACTAGAACGAATTGATTTTTTTTGCGTGTTGCCTTGTTTTGTGGCATAGTATTATCAGGCTTTATTTATTTATTTTTCGTGAAACTAATGCGTCTTTAAAAGTTTTCGAGTCTTCTAATTCGAACTTATTTTAACCCTCCACTCCCAGTTCATGGCAATTCAAGCTATTTCCTGAATTGCAATTGAGTTATTATTTTTCAAACGTTGGGTTTTATGTGATATTCTGTTTATTTTAGCTGAATAATAATAATGGAGCTGGTACAATCGCGAATTGGTTCACTATTTGTTATTAGATAATAAAGTGGTTTGGCCATTTCAGTGTCAAATTGGTGGAACAAGAATTATGGCAGCGAGAAGAGAAAGGATTAATTGGGATTCTTCCTGTTCGAGATGCTGCTGAGATGACTTCAATGGATTCTGTGTTATCTCAAGGTTGTTGTTTGTGGACTTAATTTGCCATCTGAAGGCTTTATGGTTTTCTAAGAGGTTTGAACGTTTTTTCAGGTGTAGCAAGTGAATGCGGAGAGCGGAGCTCAAAAGTTCAGATTAACACATCAGATGCTCTCAAGGTTGATGGGAAAAACCACCCTGAGGTTATTCATTGGCATAAAAGGTACTTCCAACCAAACATCTACTCGCTTTTAGATTTTGTTGCATTAAGCCTGTCTCTATTTTTCTATTTTGCTATCTTGCTCATGTCAATATTCAATACCTTGTTCTATACTTATGGTCTCGGCATTCGATATTGATATCCCAGGGGTGTGGCTGCACGTGCTTTGCATCTGTCTAGAGGAGTGGAGAAACCGAGTGGGAGGGTGACATACATTGTGGTCCTTGAAGGTTTATGCAGATTCAATGTAGATGAACTCAACACACGAGGACCTTACTGCACTGCAAAGATATCTCCACTCGAGATGACTAAGGCTGGTAAGTTGGCATCACATTCTTTCTTCTGTAAGAACATTCACTAACATATATGAGTATAGTGTTCTTTCTGTTGCACAATATTATGAATATAATGAGTTGGTATCACAAGACTCTTTTCAATCTCTAGTATCAGAAGAATGATTATGGCCTATGGCCTTTGGTTAGAATTAACTTTGGATGTGTCCATTTTATTATGCTATATGGTATTCTGTTGTTTGTTTCAGTCACCAGCATTTTTTTTTAAAATAACATTGGAATGGTAATTTTGTATACCCTATCTTGTCTTTTATAAGTTTATTCAACCTTTGATTTTGCTTAGAGATGGAGCAAGTCGAGCAAGATCCAGAATTTGTAACATTGTCTCGCCAGTTCAAAGCAACTGCAATGGAGCTTATTTCTGTTCTTGAGCAGGTAGAATATTTAACTTGTTCTTTTACTTATCAGTAGCTATGACCCATGTCATGAAGCACATAGAGATTGCTAGTTCTCTTGTTGATTGAAAACTTGCCTTGTTCTTGTGTTATATTGTAATGATAATTCATGTACTTGTGCTGCTTGTAGAAACAAAAAACTGGTGGAAGGATAAAAGTCCTTTTGGAGACGCTTCCTCTGCACAAATTGGCTGATATATTTGTTGCTAGCTTTGAGATGAGTCTTGAAGAGCAGCTATCTATGTTGGATTCTGTTGACCCTAAAGTAAGGCTTTCAAAAGCTACTGAGTTAGTTGACAGGCATTTGCAGGTAAGTTATTTACTAATGGTTAACATTGTCAATTTAATTATTTTCTGGACTTTATACGGTCTAATGTATTACTTATGCAGTCAATACGCGTAGCTGAGAAGATTACACAAAAGGTTGAAGGGCAATTGTCAAAATCACAGAAGGAGTTTCTTTTGCGACAACAGGTTAGCTTTCTTCAACTGAAGCTTTTAGGGAATGGAAAGTAAAGGGTGCTACAGGTTTTTTGTAGTTACGTACCATTTAGTAATTTATGGTTTGTTATTTTCCAGACATTTGTATAGAACCAGTAGGGGTGGAAATGGTCCACCTGTAAAGATATTTTTTTGTCGGTTTCTCATGTCTAATATTTGGAGCTATATTTGCTGCAAGAAAACCTTTACTTGGTTTTCTGCATATATATTTGTTATTTTCTAAGTTCTTCCTTCCGATCATTTGGTATTTGAAATATATTCCAGATGAGAGCCATAAAAGAGGAGCTTGGAGACAATGATGATGATGAGGATGATTTGGCTGCCTTGGAAAGAAAGATGCAGAGTGCTGGGATGCCTTCAAATATCTGGAAGCATGCTCAGAGGGAGTTGAGGTAAAATAAGTTGAGAGAATGGTTCAAATGCCAAATTTTTTGAAATTTTGCTAAGAATGTCTTCAAACCGGAAAGTAGTTCTTAATAACATTCTATATCTTGGGGGCTTGGGCATCTTTCAGTGGTTGGTTTGTTGGTGACTGTATCACTTCCTTGCCTTTCTTGTTTTCTCTTGTGTTCTTGTAGCAGTTATCTGATCAAAACTTCTTGTATTCTATTTTAATTTGATATGATTTTGAACAATGTTATCTATTATTCTTGTAACAGATTTACTGGCTAAATATTGGGGTTGATATATATTGTATTTAATGTATGATATTACTTTGCATATTACATGACCTTTATACTTGTATGTATACCCATAATAAAGTATTTTCTTCCTAATAATTTACAATTCTCATTTCAGGAGGCTCAAGAAAATGCAACCGCAACAACCTGGATACAATAGTTCGCGTGTCTACTTGGAGCTTCTTGCTGATCTGCCTTGGCAAAAGGCCAGTGAAGAACAGGAACTGGACCTGAAGGCTGCGAAAGACCGTCTTGACAGTGACCATTATGGTTTAGTCAAGGTCAAGCAACGGATAATTGAATATCTAGCTGTTCGGAAGGTTGACCAATTATCTATTTTATTGTTGCTTTGCTACCTTTTAGTTCTATATGTTCATTTGGTTTGAATTATTGCACTCAGCTTAAGCCAGATGCAAGGGGTCCAGTTCTGTGCTTTGTTGGCCCACCGGGTGTTGGTAAAACATCATTAGCATCATCGATTGCTTCTGCTTTGGGAAGAAAATTTGTACGCATATCTTTGGGTGGTGTCAAGGATGAGGCTGATATTCGAGGGCATAGGAGAACATATATTGGAAGTATGCCTGGGCGTCTCATTGATGGGTTAAAGGTAAAATGGATTTCTTGGATTAAATTTTGATTCTAGACTTCATGTTCTGCTATATTGTGAACTGGTTACATAATGCTCTGCTTACCCCAACTGTGAACTGACTAAGAATATCCATTTGAGGTCTAGATTTGTTTCAGTGGAGCCCTATTTAGCTTTTAATTGTCATTCTTCTTTGAGAAATGTTCTTGTTCTATTTTCTCATTAAATGATATTTTAGACTGTTGCCTCTTCAACTGCATAAGCTGTTTTTATTTTGATCAGTGGTCAATTTACACTTAAATATGTTAGAGTTTGACGTATTCAGCTTTTATCTTCTACCGGTTAATTGCGTGGATGTGCTCCACAGCATCTTTCTACGCCTTACTGTTGGTATAGTAATCCTGTGCATTATTGCATTATGTATGTGGGGACACTTAATACATTAAACATCACAGCCATTATAATTAAATGATGATTCCAGTTTGTAGATTGCAGTATTATATTTATCTGGCTGACAATCTGAATTTTGGAGAACTGAATCCCCCACGAATTAAGATTCTCAACATCTTTGGATTTATAGTATATGTCGATGATTATTGGTCTAACCATAATGATGTTTTGTTTGGTTTCTAGAGAGTAGGTGTTTGCAACCCAGTCATGCTATTGGATGAGATTGACAAGACAGGTTCTGATGTGCGTGGTGATCCAGCTTCAGCTCTGCTGGAGGTTCTCGATCTGGAGCAGAATAAATCTTTCAATGATCAGTATCCTACTTTCTTCTATGTCTAGATTATCACGGTGAACTTTGGCTTGGATGAACCAGCATTAACTTTATTGATCTTTATTAGAAAATCCTAGAAAACAATTGCATTGGTTTTTTACTTGAGGGCTTTATTTAACATCCATTCTTTTACTTTTTTTTTGGGATTGTGACATTGTTATTAATTTGACGTGTGCATTTGCATCTCCATGACTTAAACCATTTCATGAGTGTGAGTTGATCATTTGTGGTCTTTAACTGAGGTTGAATAGCTATTTGAATGTTCCATATGACCTTTCAAAGGTTATTTTTGTGGCTACTGCAAATAGGGCGCAGCCTATTCCTCCTCCACTCTTGGACAGGATGGAGGTCATTGAGCTTCCTGGATATACAGCCGAAGAAAAGCTCAGAATAGCCATGCAACATTTAATTCCACGAGTTTTGGATCAGCATGGATTGAGTTCTGAGTACCTTCAAATTCCAGAGGTATGTCTCACATTATCTTTTCTTTTTGAGGTTTATACTTCCGTACTTGATAGCATTGTCTTGCATCTCTTAAGTTCATTAAATCTGCAGTCATGGCTCCCCTTGAGCATTGAAATACTTTTAGAAACTTGTCAGCTGGTCTTTGCATCCCTATGACTTCAGGTTGAGTAAACTATTACTAGGACTAACATCAAATATGAACGTCTTTGCCATCTTATTTTGAAGGTTAAGGTTACTGTCTAATATCTATTGATTATCTCCGTGGAAGATGTCTATGCTCTTTCATTTCAACATCTATCAAAATGTAGTGTTATCTATTTCTTCAACTCTTCTGTTTAGAATTTAGATTTAGTTGTCACTAAGATCAAGATAAAGAAACTAGCTTTATCAGAATATAAGCACTTAGTTATATTGTATTGTACATGTAAATTGTAGCTGTATGTAATTAGTAATAAGTGCCCTAATTAGTCTGTTATTTATTATTTAATTTGTACTCTAGATCTTAACTAAGTAGAAGACTAGATAGGATATTGACTAAACCAGTTAATCCCTAATAGGACTCTTAAGTTATTATCACTTTAGAATTGTATCTCTATTGCGTTCTATTGTAATTTGCCAATATTAAGGCTTAAATCTATGTAATTGAATACTAAGAGAGAAAACTCAGAGACCAAAAATTACTTCTCTGTTCCATAAAACTCTTCTTGGTTTCTACAGTACATTCATCTTATTTATTTCTTCGCAATTCAGCTAGTCATATTGGTAATCTTGTCTTAATGCTTTTTTATTGTGGTAGGCCATGGTTAAACTTGTCATTGAGAGGTACACCAGGGAAGCTGGTGTCCGGAATCTTGAGAGGAACTTGGCTGCCTTGGCTCGTGCTGCTGCTGTAAGAGTTGCTGAGCAAGAACAGGCTGTCTCAATTAGCAAAGATGTTCAGAAACTAGCTTCTCCACTGCTGGATAATAGGCTTGCTGAGGGAGCAGAGATGGAAATGGAAGTCCTTCCAATCGGTGTAAATAATCATGAGATATCAAATACATTCAAAATTTCCTCACTTTTGGTTGTTGATGAGGCTATGCTGGAAAAAATATTGGGGGTAATGGTTCCTCATATGAACTCCATTTCTATCAGGATATTCACTTTTTACTCCCATCTTAATGTGGTCAAAAAATATTTTTGGTCGATTTTTTCCTTTCCTGCTACTTTTGGCATAAATGTCCTCATGCATGATGTGGTCCAAAGACTTGAGTAAGTTTTATGCCGACAGTAGGTTGAGTTTGCATTCTTTCACAAGAATAAGGGTGATGATACTCTGATGCAGCCTCCTAGGTTTGATGACCAAGAAGCTGCAGATCGTGTTGCCACACCTGGAGTATCTGTTGGGCTTGTTTGGACCACTTTTGGAGGAGAGGTTCAGTTTGTCGAGGCTACAGCAATGGTTGGAACTGGTGAATTGCATCTTACTGGGCAACTTGGTGATGTTATTAAAGAATCCGCACAAATAGCATTGACATGGGTATGCTTTCTTGGATAACATATTAAGTTTAATTTAAAATTCATCAATACGAATGCTATGGGTGATTTAGAGGTTGCTACCTAATCCTTCAACATGACCAGAATGATTTAAAAGTTGTAATAGAGCACTTCCTGTCTATGTTTTCTTGTTTCCACAAACAGACATCATATGAAAGTGGTTTTACTCATCAGTCCTGCTTCTTTGTCGTTAATTATGCTTTAATTTCTTTTGCGGTTGTCATTGCACCATAACCCAAATATAATAATTTAAAAATCTATATTCTTTAAAGGCTTTTATTTTGAAGTGTTTCCTATTATTCAGGTAAGAGCCAGGGTGGCAGATCTTAAGTTGGCAGCTGCTGAAGAAACCAATCTTCTGCAGGGTAGAGATATTCATATACATTTTCCAGCTGGGGCTGTACCAAAGGATGGACCATCAGCCGGTGTGACCCTTGTAACGGCATTGGTTTCTTTGTTTAGTCAGAAAAGTGTGAGAGCAGATACTGCAATGACTGGAGAAATGACGTTGAGGGGTCTTGTGCTACCTGTTGGTGGTATCAAGGATAAGGTGTGTTCCATTTCATGAGCTAGTCTATTAAGTTCTAGTTTTAGTTTTTTTTTATTCTTCAAGAGAATAATGTGTTCATCAATAATAATAATGTCCTTATGTTTGGCCAAAACTATTGTTCTTGTTAAGAATGTGCAATAACAAAAGATTGACTGGAAATGCATTTGCCTTCCATTATTTTCAACTTTTGTATGTTAATTTCGCAGATATTAGCAGCACACCGTCATGGTATCAAGAGAGTTATTCTACCAGAGAGAAATTTGAAGGACTTGGTTGAAGTACCTGCATCTGTGCTCTCCTCTCTAGAGGTAACTTACTTTTTTTCATTTATTTGAAACAAACATATTACTTTAATATATCTGCACTTCTTCTTTTGTTAATTGGCATCTTAATATGCAATTTGAATTCTGTTCTTTTTGCACGAGTTTTTTTCGTTACTGTGTGTGTCAAGCATTTTGTTGCAGTACTAGAATCTGGATGACACCTTGGAACAAAATGAATCCTTGCTCAGTGATAACATTTTTTCCCATTGATACTAAGTACCGTTTGGTTGGGTTTTGTGTCTGGTGAACATGTAAACAAGGCAGTTGAAACGATTGATTTAGGGTAAACTGCACGTTTAGTAGCCCAATTATTACTTTTGTTCTGTTTTGGTCACCCAACTGTTTTTTTTATTCAAAATCATACCTAACATTTAGTTTCGGTTTCATTTTGGTCATCCGTCGTTAAAAAATTAACGGTGATACTGATATGTCACTGTAAGATAATGTCAACTCATCATTAAAAAAGATAAAAATGTCAAGTCAGTAGTTCTGTTAATTTTTTAAAGGTGGGTGATCAAAATGAAACCTAAACGTAATATTAGGTATAATTTTGAAAAAGAAAATAGTTGGGTTACCAAATGGAATAAAAGTAATAATTGTGATATTAAACATGTAGTTTACCCTTGATTTTAGTTATCCTGTTCACCATTGAATTGGGTGTTAATATTACTCTGCTTGAAACTTAAAGCGCATTATTCCCCTTTTTGACTCACTGTATGTTATTTTGGTAGGTACTGGTGGCGAAGCGAATGGAAGATGTGTTGGAGCACGCATTTGATGGGGGATCCCCATGGAGACAACACAAAATTAGGACAAAGTTCCTCAAAAGCAACATCTAACATGTATGTTATTTTCCATCCATCCTTATACCAACGGCTTAGCATGGATTTAAATAGAGGTTCGATAGCATTCACGGTTGTGTTGCTTTTATCATGATTGCGACAATAGTGGGTAGAGTTGTAAACAAGCCGAATCGAGTAGTGCTGAGCTATAATTGACCTCAGTTCGGCTCGAAAATTCATGAGCTTAAAATTGTCAAGCTCGACTAGAAATAAAAAATTGAAATTAGACTTGATTTGAAAGCTCGCAAGCTTAAAATTTTTAAGCTCGACTTGAAATCAAAAATTGAAGTTCGACTCAAGTTTGAAGAAACTTGAAATCGAAATAGTCTCAGATTAGTTTGATTGAAGCTCAAACTTGAATTCAAACCTAAACCTCAAGTACATAAAAGTCTTATATTGTATTTTTTCTTAAAAAAGAATAACATATAAATTTAATATTAATAAAGTTTGTTTCGACTTGTTAAGAATTCGAGTCGAGTCTATTTAGTTCGAGAGTTGACCGAGTCGATCTCGAGTAGTTCACGATTTGTTTCGTCTCATTTATAGCCTTAATAGCATGTGTCATTACGGGTGTTATGGTCGTACAATAATAGTTTCAGACGGCACCTTCACCGTTATATAATAATCGTTATTTAAATCCATGAGGCTTAGTCTCTTGTCATTGATAATATAAAGTTGCAGTTATTTGTTCAGCTGCTACTGCCTTCGGCAATTGTGGACCCAAGACATAATAAAAAGCTCAGGTGTGATGGACCCTTGCAAATAAGGCTTATATACATCTTCATGTAGAAATTGCTGCTATGTATTTTCTTTTCTTTTTCTTAACACGCTTGTGGCTTGCATACACCTTCTAATTTGTTATTGTCGTGTATTCTCCACGTGTGTTTCCTGTAAAATTTATTTCATGTATAAGATTTATGTAAAAAAGATGAAACCTTTGTATACACAATTTGGATTTGATTGAAGTTGATCAGACATGTTAGTTGTTAATGACGTTGTAATAATATGTTTTTTTATTACAAGTGAAAGAAACCAGAAGAGTAATTGTCTTGAGATGAGATTATGAAACACATGGCAACCCAAAAAAGGTTTCAAGCTCAACCCATCAATCAACTTCTTATCCTTCCTGAACAAATGCTTATATTGCAGCTCGCAATCTCAACAAGAGATTTAAATAGCAGTGTATTATCGGATATAATGTTAAGATGTCATTCAAAATTGTTATTTTATAATCATGATTCCTATAATAACAATCGTTACATAATGGTAAGATGTCATCCAAAATTGTTATTTTATAACCATAATACCTATAATAACATATGTTATTATTGTAATCGTAATAATCATAGTTTAAATCTCTAATCTCAACTCAACACTTCACCTAATGTGGTAACAACAATAAATATTGCGTCTGTAGAAGGTATCTTGTTTCAGTAACCCTACAGCTTCCATATTATCTATCTCGACAGTAACTCACATATCATGCAAGCTTTAAACCTTTACATAGTCCCGTGATTTTGCTTCGTGTTTAAACTGTGGGGAACTACCATATTGGTCACTAAATTATATGGTCAATTTTATTCTTATAATTGAACAAAAATAATGTTAATTAGGTCATTGATTTTTATTTTTATTTTAATATAGCCATCGGTTGTTCACTGTTGACATGACACGTAAAATTTGTCTTAATTTTTATTAAAAATAATTTAAGTCTCGTTACTTACACATTCTATCAATTCAATCTATTAATTGGTGACAAATTAAGGAACTCTCTTATTGGTGAAAATTAAGGAAAATAAGACAAGATTGAGGAGACTTAAACCTAAGATTTAAGGATTATATACCTGATTTATTTATTTAAGAATGTGATTAAGAGAATTTAAACCTAGGACCTGGGTGCATGCACAATACTAAAATTGTTGAACCAAATTCGTCTCATGTGGTTGACAAAAATATATACTAAAATTTTCAATTGGAAATAAAAAATAACTAAAATATATACTAATGCTAATGTGTCTCTAAGGCTAATGTTAATGTTTATGCAATTATGGGCAACATTTGACAGACATCTGGCAAGGACGAAAGCGTGATATGCTATATTGTATATTCATTTAAATATTGCCATAAAACGGCCAGTTTCTCTAATCATGGCTTCCCTGGTTATAAAATATTGAAATGTGGTACTACCATGTTACTCCTTGTGAATGTTTCTATGTGCATGTCATACCATTATTCACTTCTAACAATTACTGGTTCAATCGGAAGTAAGGGGTATTCGTATGGTCTTTCTTTGTAATATATTATGGATGAAATAGAGCTGGAACTTTGATGTCAGTTTAGCTTAGTTTAAGCATGATAAAACTGTATCATAGCTAATGCATGCGTGAAGAAGACCGCAGTGGTTATGCATCAATTTTGAATTCTGATGCAATTTCATTTTATATCCATTCTTCACCTATTTAATGGGATCATAATCTCTCAGTTGCGATTCTTTTCCCAAACGGATTATAGTATCTTGGTTACACTGATGCATGAGATTAGGGTAACTTCTCCTCATGGAACATCATAGCAATATTATGCCTTTCTAGCAGGCGGTTATTTATTCTTCTATTCAAACATTTTCAAAGAAAAAAAATCTTACATACAAACTTAAGTTAATGTTTACATTGATAACGAGAGCTGATTTTAGAGTTTTAGTAATCCAAGTTTACTTTTATAACAGTCTGGTGAACTGGCTGAAAGTGTAGCTAAAATCATTTGATTCTGAATATGCAGACCGGGTGGATATGTCTGAAGTACAGGTACTGCTGACTTCATAACTGATTCATTTTGCAACAATCCTTTTGTTGAATTCTACAAGGTCTTGCAATTTTACAGGAAACTATATTTGATGCTGAAATGGCTGTAATGACCCGTGTTCCATGGGTTACCCTTGAAAGTGTTGGGGATCAATCAGGGTAAGATGCATTCCTTTTATGATTTTAATTTCACCAAGTCTACAGTCAAATTCTGAACGCTATATCATTGTCTTGTTGAAGATACGTCAATGGCATAAATATGATCCTTAGCAGTGTATTCCTGTACTTGGGAGCCTTCTTTCACCTATTTACTTCCAGTTCTTCTTGGACAAGGTAAAAACGAAAAAAGATGGGTCTTGCACCATGCCTCTTAACATGGTCAACTCTTACCATTTACTTTTGTAGATAGCTGTTCTTTTCAACTTGCTTAATGCTTGTTGCTTATTCTTGCAGCTTGCATCATCATTAGGCCCCCGGTTCTACACGAACATTTTCAAATGCAAGCAGATATCAGAAACAGGTTCCCAACGAAGTGCTTTCAGTTTTCACATGTTTCTCAATTTTTGATAGTGTTCTGTTCCTGTGGTTAAGTATAACTAATATTGCCATTGTCTCTAACTCTACATGTATGATGTATTAACTCTTGGTGAATATTAGCATGCAAGAGAAGGTCATTTGAGATGTTGATACTTAGTTGTTTGTGATCTAGGTCCGTTAACTCATTTGTAATTACTTCTAACGACCATGTATCAACGTTTGAATGTGATTGAATGCATTCTGGTAGCAAACAATAGAATTCGGAAATAATTGATTCTGGAACATATTAATATCTAAACTAATGGCACAACTGTATTGCAGGTGCTGTTGGATACTCGAGCTGTAAAGACGGTTCTTTTGGAAATTCCTTCACTTCGTCGACAGGTGAGTTATGCATTCAAATGATTTCCAGCTTGTTCTATAGATTGTTTCATTCGGTTAACATCTTCGCATGCGCGTATTCTATTTGTCAGGGTTTAAAGGATTTTTATTTTCCTTAATCTATTGCTTTATGGGCCTTGGTTTTGTCACATTTCATGCTACAGTTGCTTCTTAAATATTACTGGCATGTCAGCATCTCAGTGTTCGATGAGGCTGCGTCACTTTTTAGTTGTGGAGTGG
Organism: Hibiscus syriacus; assembly: GCF_006381635.1. Taxonomy (NCBI): domain Eukaryota; kingdom Viridiplantae; phylum Streptophyta; class Magnoliopsida; order Malvales; family Malvaceae; genus Hibiscus; species Hibiscus syriacus. The sequence continues at coordinate 56,033 of NW_024063085.1, read as the reverse complement.
TGCAGTATTCACGCTTCTAACAACTCTTATTGCATCCATTTGTTGTTTTGTATTTTATTTTCCTAAGATCTCTAATGTTTGTGTATTCATACTTGGATCATGAAGTTACCTCGTGTGTGAATTCTTATTTCGTATGCATTCATTTCAATTTGCATGGATCATGACCACTTCATTCGTTTTCGTTGTCGTTTTTATCATCATCCGTTCTACTACGAGGAAAAAATTTGGGCACAGAAAGAAGCAACTGATAAATTTTACCTTGTATTGGCAGACATCTGGTGCTGCTGGTAAGTCGAGAGATGAGCGAAGCCGAAGCACTTTTTTGAAGGTTTGTGATAAAATGATGGGGTCAGCTTTCATTCTGGCAGATTATGGCCATCTATCGTAATGCAAGTTTGTTATTTATCATTACACAGGTTATACTGTCTCCTGTTGATTCGGTGGCATATACATATCGTGCATTGCTCCCGGGGGGGAACACCAATGGAGTTTCAGCGAGCTAAGGCAGTAAAATTGACCCCAAGTCCATAACTTCATTACCTGGGGCTTGATTTCAGATCAAGTAAAAACTTGAAAATTGTGTTCAGGGCCTGAAGAAATCGGACCAACAAAGTATCTTAGATGATTTCAACAAAGAGTCGCTGGCAACAGGGCCGTGGCTGGCCCGGCGCAAACTGCGCGACCGCGTAGGGCCCCCAAAAAATGCCCTAAAAAAAGTATATATATAGTGACGTTTTTTCAAAAACGCCATTATAGATGGATTTATTGCGGCGTTTTTCAAAAAAACGCCACTATTATTGCAGCTTTATTGATAAAACATCATTATAGATGGATCTATCGCGGCGTTTGTCAAAAAACGCCACTATTGTTGCCCTGAAATCGAATATATCTAGAAAATATGAGCCCCTCTATAAGAATTTGTAAAGGGCCCCCGAAAATCTAGCCACGGCCCTGGGCGGCAATCTCACAACCTTCCAGTGGAGGTGGACAGGCAATGCCGCAAGCCCCACCAGCGACTACAGTTGCAGCCATGTTAAATCCGGCTTCAGCTGGATTTATAGCTTCTCGGGAAGAGGTGCGTGGCTGCTCTTGGATGTGGTGCTGCACAAAGTTCAAGAGGTTCCTTGTTTTAACCGAAGCTGCCAAGGGACGGACCTTTCAGAAAGCTCTTCAATGCATGATGATGATTGCATCAGAAAACAGAATGTGTTTATATCTCAAAGGTGGACAGTTTTGAGTGTAGTAGTAGACCCTAACATAAATATTCCCCTATCAAGGGATTTGTTATAAAATTTAAATAATTGTAACTTTAAGGGATTTGCTACAATTTACACACCATGTTATCTTCTTCTAAAGGTACTTTTTCTTTCAATTTGAGTTTAGTAAATATTAGAATTTTTATTAGTCCACCTTAATCTCTTTGACTACTATATTATCACTTGTTTAATTCTATATGGCTTTGGGCCTAAAATTAAAATTTAGATATTCTAAATTTCTTCTTTGGAAATATGATTTTAGTTGATTTTTTCTTTCAATTCATTAGAGATCTTTTTCTTCTATAATATTTGACATTAAATAGTTGGGTAGAATTTGAAGGTCAAAACGAGCAGCTAAGGCTTGAAAGAAAGCTTCATCTATCCTGAACGACCCAATTTCTCAGATTTAATAATAATAATAATAATAATGTCTACAAACATCTGCTAACAACAGTGAGAGTAACGTATAATTACATGTCAGGAAGAACTGAAAGGATTTTCCCCAAGCACGCTGTACAAAATTTTCACCTGCAACTGCTAGCTTTCGCTGTATCTTATAATGGGTATGTCCCACCTGCCCTCTTTTATCTTTTCATCAAAACCCTTTCAACACAATCTTATCATGTAGATGCTCTTGAATCAATTGAAAAACAATTCCAAGTAGAGGTATTTGGGGTTATCCTTTTCTTTCTCAGCACCGCCTGTGTTCCAACAATGCCCCGTTGTAGCCATATATAATCCTCACTCCACTTTTACATTTAATGGAATCATATTACAGGATATGGACAGGAATTAAACTGACCTTAACCATTTTGCACTCGAGAGGAGAGGAGAGGAGACGATATATTTGGGCACACAAGGACAGCACAAATCAAGTTGCCGATTGCAAAGACTAACCCATCAAAGCCAGATGCATCTTTATTCTTAACCATTATAATGATGGTGTTGGTTTTGGGGGTTCTGACCCTGGCCCTGGCCCTGCTGCTGTTGGGGCGATTGCAAGTGTAGTGGCTGTGTGTTGAAGTGCGCAAAGGGCTGGGAGTATAGAGAATTCATCAAACCCTGCAAATAGATAGGCCTTACACTCCCATTTATAATACAAAAAAGAACTTAACAATGTCATCAAAATGCATGGACCAAAACACAATGGTCAACCATGTCATAATGCCAAAGACTTCTATCCCAATGGCTCAAATCTAAAAGCATTAACTGGCAACTTTATAGTTACAAAAGGATTTTAAATCTTGCCTACCTGAGACTGAAGCTGGTTGGGATTAGCCACACCAAAGTGGCTCTGTGATGCATCGTCTTGTGAGGGGCCATTAAAGCCAGCCTGAGTGAACAGGCCTTGTGATCCATGATTCATGTTGTCCTGTAAAAACAGATTTTTGTTAAGAAGAAAAACTAGGAAAAAGATTAAGTAGTCGCAGCACAGCACTTTGAGCTACCTGAGTCATGAAATCATTATTCCCAGCACCGAAACGGGAGTATCCAGCTTGAGAATTCTGGTTTAGGAAGTTCCCTGGGAAGCCACTCTCTGTTCCTTGTGTAGCATAATCACCAGCATATCCACTCTGAAGCCAGCATGCAAACACATAAAAAAATGTTTCTTACGGTAAATACAGAAAATTACTAAATAAAGAGAAATGCTAGTGGAGAATTTATTCTAAATACCTTCAGGAAAACACATAATCAAACAACCCACATAATGAAACCAGAAGTCTAACACCAAAAGTATATTTCTTCTTCTATTTAAAGAAAAATACAAAGATGAGAGAAATAATCTAAATATCTCCTGTTAAAGAAACTTATGGACCTCAAAAGCTAACTTTTGAGGCGGAGAATTTAGTTGGATTTATAAACCACAAAGATAAAAGCAGCAAGCAATGCAAGACTTTTGACAATGATACCTCCTCTCGATACATCTGGCAAAATCAAACATAGAACAAGCAATCCAAAGGAACGTGCAAAGAACCTAGCTCAGATACAAAGAAACTCAAGCCTGACCTCAAAGCTAGGCATGCGGGGAATTTAACATCTTCAACACCACTTTAATGCCATAGGGTAGTTCCTAAGGAAACATCTGGCTATAGTATAGCTAGTGGTTCTACCTTTTTTTTTTCTATTTCCACTAATTTTAGACCATAGCATTGAGGTTTTTCAAGTGGGCAACAAGCTACTAAAGCAATCTCCAATAGAAAACCAAGCTAATACCTATAACTGATGTATGTCATACAGGATTGAGAAGATAATATTAATACAAAGAAAATAATAGAAGTAAACAGTCTCTACCTGCGTCGAAAAATCAGCAATGTTATAAGGAACATGTGAGCCTTGGCTTTTGAAGTCCTCACCCAAGAAGTCCTTTGGGATGTTCAAACAAACCAATTATAAGTTATCAAGAAAATCAATTGCAATTATGAAAGAAAATGGGAAGATTCATACAAAAATCTAATACCTGGGACATTCCTGCCATTGAAAATCCATCACGAATAGTTTGGCTTGGCCCTTGGACAGGCATCTATTTCAGATGACAAACATGCTCAGAATTCCATTATGTCAAAGAAAGGATTAAAAGTAAAAAAAAAAACCATAATAAAAGGGAAAGGATAAAGTACGGACATTGTTAACAAATCCAGGCTGAGACAATGGACCAACTACAGATGGCTGGTTGTTTGGGTTCTCCAGAGGAGGGAAGTTAAAAGGAGACCCAATAGTTCCAACATTTTGCTGTGTGCCTTGCTGGTGTGGGAGATGATGACCAATAGGAGCACTAGCATTACCACAACCAGCCCCAAAGCCTCTGCTTCCTGATTGAGGGACTTGTGGAACAGCTCCTATTGATCCATGAACAGATCCACGAGATGGAATAGCATACGGCTGAGAAGGAAAACCTGGAAATGGTGGAAGTGGAACCCAGGCATTGGCAACCTAGTAGGGTGCACTCCAGGCTTGTGTGTGCCATTGGATGGACCAGGAGGCATGTAAGTACCTACAGTTAGCAACATGAAAAGGCTCAAGTTATATTGTAAGCAGCTAGGACTCCTCAACATTAAAATCTCGGTAGCAAAGGCATATTCTAATTCTGTTGTGCATCTCAGTAAAAGAAATATCCCTTTCAGGTCTCCAATGTGATGATATAAATGGAAATAACTTAAAAAATCCAAGATGGCTCGGGAGCTTACCCCGAGCACGACTGCTGCTTCTATCAACATTTGAACTAGATGAAGCAGCAGCCCCAAAATTATCATTAAGTAAGATCCCAGGTCCACCACCAAACAATCTCCGTTCATTGTAGATCTATAAGAAACCAAACATTAATTGACATTTACATTATCCTCGACAATATTGAAAAATTAAATATCAATGGGTAGGCAAGAAGCAAAAGCTAAAGATATAAACAGATAACAGACACCATCTTTCTATTCCACATACAAAACTTTTTGGGCTTTTGGAATTGAACCATGCTCTGCTTTAAGTTATTGAGGGGTCCTTCAACCAGACACTCATGTTCCTGCAAATTTTAGCAGAAAAGATCAGTGACAAGAATAGCAAGATTCTCTCCAGCACAATTAGCATTAAACTGCCTTTACAATTTACATATTCTAGCAATAGCCTGGTTTGAAGAAAATAAAGAAGCTACCTTGTAATGTGTCAATAAACCATTCCATAGTTGTTGTTTGCTAAGAACTTTAGGGTTACCGAGAATCACAATACCATATCGAGCACGTGTTAGGGCAATGTTAAGCCTGCGAGGATCGTTTAGAAATCCAATACCCTAAAAGGCAGATAAAACAGTTAAACATGTTAGTTCTTTTCATGTTTAAAACATAAAGAGAGAAGGTTAAAATATAAGCATTAATACTAGAACAAACACCGTAACTGAAGGTTGCTCTATCAAACAAATTACAAACTTATGGACACTTAAGAAATTGAAAAATTAGTTATACGAAAGGCAGACTGATAATATTAAGTCAGTTTGAAAAAATCATTCAAGCACATGCTGCAAGTTTTAATTTCACATCTTGTATCTATATGTTAACTAACCTGATGTTCATTACTTCTCACACAGGACACAATGATGTAATCTTTTTCCCGTCCTTGAAATGAGTCAACACTTGCAACCTGATATAAAGCCCTTAAGTTAAAATAATAAATATTTGTATTATGACTAAATATCACAACAGAATTTATTCTGAAATCCACATAGTACCTCAATTTCCTTGTAAAGCTGCTGTCTCAAAGAACCATTTCTTGACATATAGTTCACAATATATGCCCTTTGTCCCTCATAAGGTGTTATGACCCCAATCTGAATGTATTGAAAATTTTGTTAAACTACAAGTTATAATAAAGCCCAATATTAATTTGAAAACAGGGGGAAAAAGTCCACAAAATCACCTGACTGGGAACAACACCACTCCTCAAGAATGTGGTAACTATCTTTTCAACATTTGCAGCCTCAGTTCGATTGAGATATGATGTTCCACTAGCACTAATCTCCTCTTGTCCCATCTAAAACAAAACTATTTAATTACAAAACATAACCATGAAATAAATAAAGAACTCGATTATTAGCAAGCAATGTATGTTCTTATCCACTAGAAGCTCAGGTTGACATATAAATAAGCGCAGGTTGACATTGTAATAATTGTATTGTCATTATTACAATGTTTAAAATATTCCAATACCTGTACAAAAAAAACATGGGACGGTTAGGCACAGGCCAAGGGAAATCAATGCCAGATGATTGCCTTTCATTGATTGTCACTCCATTTTGTAATGTGCCTTCATAGAAGCTGTTAGAAGGAAACTCTGACAAACACGGGTGCATACAGTATTGAACCTAAGTAGAACAGAGTACTGACCATCAGAAACCAACACGTTTTCTATTAGCGATCACAATGAAATGAAGGGCGAAACCAACAAACATACAAGGACATTACCTGCAACCTAATTGGTTTCACACCAAGTAAAACTAGACGCTCAAACAGAGACTGGGCTAGCCCAGCACGAGCTGCTTTCTTGCACATTATAACATGTCCAAGTTGGCAATGATCACCAACAAGGACAGCCTATAATAAAAATATATTGGTTAGAAGACCAAAAGAGAAAAAAAAGAAAAGCAAAAGAATCTATAGCTTGTTAAGTTTGATCATTCATTACCTGCTTCACTCCAAGAACCAAAGGAATGAGAAACTCAGGTTCTGTTGCCCGAGTAGACTCATCAATAAGTACCTAAATAAAGGCAGAACACTCGGTGCTTTTATTTTATTAGTGGTTATCAAATATTTACATATCTGATATTTTTCACCTGCCGGAAACTAAAATTAGAGAATCTAGGATCTCCAGCCCCAACACAAGTGCAACAAATGACATCAGCACTTTGGGATATTTCCCTCTCTGTTGCTCGTTTCAATGCTTTGTACTTTTTCTCATCACTGCTTGACAACTCACCTGTAAACTTATGATTAAAATAACAAGCAATTGGAGCATTTTAAAATTTTCAATTTGAGAAAAAAAAACACTCATATACACTGTTACTTTCCAAGTTAATTGAAGAGTTCCTTTTCATATCAGTATGAGCAGGTTATGTCCCTATAAGCTCTAACTATGAATATTTTCATCAGGGAAAAAAAGGATAAAGAAAAAAGCTATTAAGATTTTTCATCATTGAACAGAACAAGTATACCGACCTTGTTCATCTTTCAATTGTTGCAACTTGTGAAGTTCGCTCTTCTCAGATGTATCAAGATGACGGACCTAAATGCAGCAATTGCAAATATGAATGATGCTACTAAATAAAAACGCAGAAGAGCAACAAATGAACAATTCAACACCACAAACCTTATTAGTAACAAGTACGAATTAGCAGATAAATACAAGTCTAAGCCTTTGAGATATGTAACCATAATTTCCCAGAATAATATTGACTAATGTGTCCTATTAGTTAAACCTTCAAGATACTTGAGCATTTTTCCCTCGAAATATAGTATGACTACTGCATCATAAGATACATCTTTGAAGAAATAAACAATTAGCACAGCCACATGCAGACTGGAAAAGTTAAACTTCACTACCTTTAACCCAGTCGTGCTTATCATTTCAGCTAGCTGGTCAACAGCCACATTACTTGGAGCGCAGACCAGAACCTGATAAGAGAATGAAATATCATAAAAAAGACGGAACAAAATAAGAACTATATAAGAATATCACCAAAGTCCTTACCTGCCCCTGCCCCTGTTTGGCCATGTGATAGACAATGGCAGCAGAAGTCACAGTTTTTCCTGTGCCAGGGGGGCCTTGAATCAAGCTTATAGGCTTCTGAAGAACACTCTTGACTGCAAAAACCTTTCCAAGAAAGGAAGGTCAACACAACTTGATACAAAAAAAATGTTATTTAGAAAGAAAAAAAAAACATAAAGAAAATGGAAAAAAGGGGGGACATACTTGAGATACATTCAACTCCGGCAGACCAGGTGCACCAAAACGGCGAGGCAGTGTATTACGAACCATCTGAACTTCAACTTCATGGCGAAGAAGATGATGGTAAATATATCTGCAAGAAATTAACCAATTGATTTACTTGGAAGGGAATAACAATTCAAGTTCAACAAATTCATGACCTTTGAATTCAAGAACAAATTTTTGAATGCTAGACAGCTAAGTGAAATAAGAATGGCCATCTTTTGGCTAAATAAAGACAGAACAACAATGAAGACATGCATGCATCTTCCTGAACTGTACACTTTTTTTAGGTTAAAAACTTAATATCAGACAGAACTGTGTTTCAAACCATGCCTTACATACACCTGTTTTAAATTATGTATAAGAAACTAAACCAAGAAGGTTAGTAAACATAGACCCTCAAGAGTATCTAGTGACTAGTATATCGCAAATCAACCAGTAAACATATGGCAATATCTGACATAACAATCTAAAATAACCTTAGTTTTAAAAAGGCACAAGGCACACTGAGGCAAAGGGTCCTTGAAGCCTAGGCGCGAGGCGTAGGGTGAAGGCGTGCGCCTTTCATAGGCGGGGCACACTTTTATACTAAAAAATCTATAAATCAATTATAGATAAGAATTAGGATTTGAACCCTTCTATTTATAAAAACATGTAAATGAACGGAGGTTTGAGCTACTATTTGTAATAAAAAAAACTGTATATGCTAGAAGGGACCTTTTTATAAATGAACTCTTTAGGTTTGAGCTACTAGGAGGACCTTTTTATAAATAAATAAGTATAATAGTTGGGCTACAGGTTCGGGCTACTATTTGTAATAGGTTATAAAACCTAATATTAGGGTTAAAAGTTATGTTGGTTTTGGTTTTCCTGGGCCTTTTTCCAAATAAATATTATAGTTGGGCTATAGGTTTGGGGTACTATTTGTAATAGGTTATAAAAAAACTAATACTAGGGTTAAAAGATAGGTTGTATTTGGCTACCCTCTCCATCGTTTTTCACTTCCTCTCTAATATTCTTTTGTTTCCCTTTTGTTTCCTATTTATCTCTAATATTCTTCTCTCCGTCGTTCTTCCTTTATTTCTTCCTATTTCTCTCTTCCCACCACCCCCACGCCAAAAAGCTCCAAAAGCAAAAGAAGCACACGCCCGCTGTACTGTACTGCGCCTGTGCCTCCGGAGGTGATTTTTCCAGCTCCCGGTGCCTTAGGTGCGCCTGGGTGCACTTTTTAGAACTAAGAAAATAACAAGAAGCGAGTGCAAAGAAAACAACTAGAACCAACATACCCGCTAACACTTGTTTCATCAACTGCAAATGTTTTCATTGCCCCTTGCATCCGGTCAAAACTTGTACTCTTCCAGACAAAATCTACGCTGAACCCATGGTTCACATCAATGGGAACACCCTACACCACAACAAGCCCCAATTTTTAAGTACCTCCCAAAAGCCATCAACCAAGAAAACAAAGATACATCAGAATTACCTGACTAGCACAGAGCTCAAGCACAACCTCCTCTTGTGTTGTTAGCTTGATCTGAAACAACAAAAATATACATTATGAGTTTGTTCCTCAAAGGTGCACCAAATGCATAAACCTAAATGAGGAATACAACAAAAGCAGATTTTCTGTAAACAGTACATATAATCATTATCATGGGCTAAACTCTCGAGATAACGTTCTCAAACAAATTATTTCACGAGATAATGCTCTCCCAAGATTAATTGTTCAAATAGGGTGAAATCTACAGTGTTGGCCGTAGGTCGCCATGCCTTCCGGGGGACCTGCTACGTGACCAGCCATGCACATCCCCAAGCATAGGTCGCCATGCCCTCCGGGCGATCTTATGGTCTCCATGCACTCCTGGCGACCTTGTAGGTCGCCATGCACTCCCTCCTGCTCCTCGCGTGATTCCTCTTGCCCTCGGATGCCCTCGCATAGCTCGCTCGGATAGCCTCGGTCGGATGCCCTCGGTCAGATGCCCTCGAATGCCCAGCGTGTTGGAACGTGCATGGCACACACAATCTCTCTCATAGCTCGCCTGGAAGACATGGCGACCTAGTAGATGACATGGCGACCTACGGCCAACACTATAGATTTCACCCTATTTGAGCAATTAATCTTGGGATAGCATTATCTCGTGAAATAATTTGTTCGAGAACGTTATCTCGAGAGTTTAACCATCCATATGGAACACATCCATTAAACTGGCTAAACTCTCGAGATAACGTTCTCAAACAAATTATTTCACGAGATAATGTTCTCCCAAGATTAATTGTTCAAATAGGGTGAAATCTACAGTGTTGGCCGTAGGTCGCCATGCCTTCCGGGCGACCTACTACGTGGCCAGCCATGCACGTCCCCAAGCATATGTCACCATGCCCTCCGGGCGACCTTATAGGTCGCCATGCACTCCAAGCGACCTTGTAGGTCTCCATGCACTCCTGGCGACCTTGTAGGTCACCATGCATTCCCTCTTGCTCCTCGCGTGATTTCTCTTACCCTCGGATCCCCTCGCATAGCTCGCTCGGATAGCCTCGGTCGGATGCCCTCGGTCGGATGGCCTCGGATGCCCAGCGTGTTGGAACGTGCATGACACACGCAATCTCTCTCATAGCTCGCCGGGAAGACATGGCGACCTAGTAGATGGCATGGCGACCTACGACCAACACTGTAGATTTCACCCTATTTGAGCAATTAATCTTGGGAGAGCATTATCTCGTGAAATAATTTGTTCGAGAACGTTATCTCGAGAGTTTAGCCCATTATCATGCATGTCCATGCACACATCAGAACCAGAATTGAATGGTAAACTCATAAAGGACACATACCACATGCCCAACAGCTTGCCATGCTTGATGCGCAACATCTCCTGAATATCGCAGTCGCAACTCATCACCAGGCACCAGACACAGCTTATTGTCTTCCTACAGCACCACAACTTTTTCTATTAACTTAAAAAATAAAAAGAGGCCTTGTCATATAGGGGAAAGGGGAGTATAAACCAAGAACACGATTATTTATTAGAATAAATTCATAGAAAACAATTAACAGAACCACTACAGTAAAGCACCTTTGGATATAATGAGTGTGAATATCATGATACGTACTTTATCATAGTCAACTTCAAGCTTAATGAGTGGAGCAAAAACATTTTGATACTGCAAAGGAAACCATCAACATGATTTGTTCAGCTATTATTTCAGACTTTTCAATTACATCATGGAGGAGCAGGGTTTTAAAGAAGTAGTGGAAAGGAAAATTTCAAACATAAAGAGTAGGAAGAGGCTGAGCATTGATGTGTTACTTAGAGAAACAAAGGTAGAGATCAAAAATTGGTCTAATGAAAGCAGAATGCAATTGCACAGATTGATTGATAGCAAGGAGTGGTTAATCTCGAACCAAGAAGAACAATTACAACAAAGGAATTCTATGGTCTCTATGGTGGATGTTGCAAAAGAAAAAAGTGAATTATGGTCATTGTATAAAAAAGAAGAATTAATTTGGTTCCAAAAATCAAGGGCGAATTGGATTCAGGATGGAGATCGGAACTCAAGGTATTTTCATCAATGTGCTAAAAATAGAGGGAGGATCAATGCTCTTAATTCTTTGGATGTGAGTGGTAATTTGATTGAGGATCCGAAAAAGATAAAATCTGCCATTTTTTATTTTTTTAAGGATGCTTACAATGTCAATCCGACGGTTAAAGTTGAGAAGTTGGATTTGAATTTTAATAGGCTTTCGGAGGATCAAGTTGCACAATTAGAAAGAAATTTCTCAGAGGAGGAAATTCGGGAGGCAATAGAGTCTTCAGATAGTAACAAAGCTCCGGGTCCATATGGATTGAATATGAGATTCTTCAAAAAAATTCTACGATGGGAAGAAGTTTGGGAAATGTGTCAATCATTCTTTCATTACTCTAATTCCGAAGAAGTCGAATCCAGTTGGCATTGAAGATTATAGACCAATCAGTTTGGTAGGGGGATTATACAAAATTCTGTCAAAAGTTTTGTCAAGAAGGTTAAGGTTGTGCATATGAGGGTTGATTGGTCATTCTCAATTTGCTTTCATCCCGGGAAGACAGATTTGTGTCTGCTCTTTAATTGCTAATGAAGCCATCGATTTTTAGAGGAGAAAAAGAAGGGAAGATATCGTGTTCAAAGTGGACTTCAAGAGAGCTTACAATACTGTTGATTGGAATATTTTAATCCAAATCATGGAGTGTATGGGGTTTAGCCAAAGATAGAGGTCGTGGATATTAAATTATTTGAATACTTTTTTTATAGGAATAGATGTCTTATTAAAAACCTCCCTCTTAATTGGCTCTTGTGAAAGAGGCAATTAGCGGAATGAGGAAAAGAGTGCCTCATCATATTGATAATCCATAATTACATAAGATACAACTTACATAATAAACATCCCGAAATAAAATACAGAACAATACAACAATAAACTCTACACATCAACCAATCCTCTCCTTAGCTAGCTTGTCTGCTTCCCAATTATAGCTCATAGGAATCCAATTAACAATAATACCCCTAGCAGATACAAAGGCCCCAATTTCCTCAACCAAAAAACTAAAAAATGTTGGGCTAGAAAAAGGCATCATAATCCAATCCACAGCTTGTTTACAATCACTCTCAAGGGTTAGTCTTCCCTTCAATGCCCAATCCGATGAAAGAAATATATCAATTCCTTGTTTAATAGCTTTTAGCTTAGCAAACGTAGGAGGACCAGGTCCCACAGTTGTAGAGAAAGTGGTTAAAGTAGAGCAAATCGAATCTTTCAAAACTCCTCCAATTCCACCCTGCAGCCCATCACCTCTCACCGCTCTATCAACATTGAATTTAAAAAAATCATGAGGGGGCGGAGACCAACAATTAACCTTTTTCTTCTTCTTAGATAAATTAGTAAGGATTCTATCTGCAAGAGATGGATCCCCTATTAGTAAATCAGCCTGAATATTAGCATAAGGGAATTTGGCTAAAAACCATTTAGCTAGTCTAAAACTGGAAATGAAGAACAGAGATGAACTGTCAAATTTTCATTTTTCAAACACCACTGAATTCCTAGCTTTCCATAGAGACCATAAAACCACTCCGGGATAAACTTCCAAATGGTTGAATACTCCCTAAGATAAGACCAAGAACAAAGTAGGGAAGAAGGGTCTTGGGGAATAACTGAAGAAATATCCCAAAACCTTAAGAATCTATTCCATAGCTCCACTGCAGCTGAGCAAGAGATAAAAAGATGTTGAATTGTTTCCTCATAGTTATTACATAATGGACACAAAACATCTTCTAATTAACCCCTATTTTCTTTAATTCCACTCTAACAACCAATCTCCGATGAGTAATCTTCCACTGAAAAGTATCTCCATTTATGCAGGAAAGAGTCATTCTGCAGGACTTAACCGAAAACAAACTGTTACCTTTCCCCGACCACCCAAGGAAATCATCTACTGATTCAGACAGACATATATTATCAATCAAAAGCATTAAAGAAATCCACTGATCCAATTCCCAGTCACATAAATTCCTCCTTAACTGAATATTCCAAACCAACCATTATTTTCAAAGTAACCGAATTCCGCCACTTTTCTCCCTCTATTAGTCGATAGAGCAAATATCCTAGGAAATTGATTCTTTAAGGCAGAGCCATTGACCCAAACATCATTCCAAAATTCAATTGATCTACCATTCCCCACTTAAATCTTCAAATTGGACCTCAAGCACGATCTGGTCATTTTTCTCATAACTATTCACAATACCTCTCCATATCCATGAATCTAGAGGAGAAACGACTTTACATATTGATAAAGATAAATTACTAACATTATGTTTGCAACACAGTAATTTTTTCCACTGAGATTCTTTCTCATTTGCATACTTCCAAACCCATTTCCAAGCAAAACTCTGTTAACCAAACTCAAGTCCTAAGATTCCCTAGCCACCCTCGTCATAAGGTTGACACACCATACTCCAATTTACCCAATGAATCCATTTCTTGGCTATTCCTTCACCCCCAAAGGAATTTAGCCATTAAAGAATTAAGTTTCTAGTTTACCTTAAACGGTAATTTGAAAATAGAAAGGTAGAAAATAGGTAAGGAGAACAACACCAATTTTACCAACACTAATCTTCCAGCCATCGATAAAGAGAAAGCTTTCCAACATGCTAATATGTTGTAAACTTTCTGCAACACTGGCTCCCACAATAACTCTGAATTTTTTATTGCGCCTATTGGTAAACCGAGATAAGTCATAGGAAAAGAACCCACCCCACAACCTGCTTCGGATGCCCATTCTTTTACAATGTCCCCTTCCAAATTAACTCCAAACAACTTACTCTTAGACATATTAAGGTGGAGTCTTGATATTAAGCTAAACACCCTCAATACTCTCTTGATATTAAGAATTTGAGTTGGAGAGTCTCTGCAGAAAAGAATTAGATCATTTGCAAACTGTAAATGAGTCAATTTAAAAGGATTTTATTCCTTACCAATACTGAACCCTTCAAAAAGACCAAGATTAGCAGCCTTACACAATATTAAATTCAAGAGTTCCCCAACTATATTAAACAATAAAGGGGACAAACTACAGCATTGCCTCAACCCCTTAACCATCTGAAATTCTTCTGTTAGAGAACCATTAACAAGAACTGAGATTGAAGCAAAAGAAATACAATAATGAATCCAAGAAATATATTTCTCCCCAAAACCCATGACCTTCATTAATCTCAATATAATTGGCCATTCGACAGTGTCATAAGCTCTACGAAAATCAATTTTGAAGACAACTCATTTCATTTCTTTTTTCCTCCAAAAATCTATGGATTCATTGGCAATAAAAGCACAATCAAGCAGCTTCCTACCAAGGATAAAGGCAAACTGCGAGGGCTAATTAAACCTTTAATAACTGAAACCAGCCTTCTCGATAAGATTCTGGAGATAATTTTGTATAAGCTACCAACTAGGCTTATTGGTCTGTAGTCTTCAATACCTTCTGGATTAAGTTTCTTGGCAATCAATGTTATAAAAGCATGATTGACCCCATGCTCCCAACTCCTCCCTCTATGAAAATCATTCACAAACTTCATAAGGGGATCCTTTAGGTTAGGCCAGAATTTCTTAAAAAACCCATCCTGAAACCATCTAGACCCGGGGCTTTAGAACTGTCCGAATGGAAAACTGCTTCCCACACTTTATGTTCTAAAAATATAACCTCCATACCACTCTTCTGCTCCTCTGTTAATTTCAAGAAATTAAAATTGATTTCTTCCACCTCTAACGTAGCTTTAGAGTTGTAATTCTCCTTAAAATAGTCAAGGACAAAGGCTTTCAACTGATCCAGGTATAAAATTTCTTCATCAGCGACTTTCAATGCCGCAATAGAATTCATTCTATTTCTATTAATTATTGTTAAGTGAAAAAACTTCGTGTTCCATCCCCCTCCTTGATCCACTTCAATCTTGATCTCTGTAACCAAATACTCTCTTCTCTGCTGTGCAACTTCCACTATTCATTCCTGTACAGTATCAACATATCCCGTTCTTGATTTGAAATTCCACCATTTTGTAACTTCAATTCCAGACCATTTATCTTACCTTCTAATTCTAAAATCTCTTCAGAGATCCCCATTAGATTCCTGTTGGGCCACTTCCTGATCTACTGTTTTGTTCCTCAAAGTAAAGAAAACAGTCCCCTTCAATCATTATCCTTCCTTAGGTTTGACATAGAATTTTCAACCAACCCAACAAACCCATCTTCCTCTAACAAGTAATTAAAAATCTAAAAGGCTTAGGTCCTCAATTCTTGTTTTCTTCTACTAACACTACCGGATTATGATCCGAAAGGGATTTTGGTAGCATTTTTTGGATCACATTTGGAAATTTGTTTAGGAAAGAACTACTAATTATAAACCGATCAAGCCCTACCCAAGTGGGAGAATCTCTGTTGTTTCACCAAGTAAATCTTCCTCCAACTAACGGAAAATCCATAAGATTAAAGTGTTGAACAAAGGATCTAAACAAATCCATGGAATGCCAATTTTGCGATACTCCACATTTCTCATTCGGATCCAAATATGCATTAAAATCCCCTATGAAAACTGGCAGATTTAGACATTGAACAAAGCACAACAGCTCCCTGAAAAATTCCTCTTTATCCGCTTCTACTGATGGACCATAGATATTTATTATAACACAATCAAAATTAAGCAATTTGAACTTCCCTGACAATACCATGAATCTGTTCTGATTATGTTCTGCTCTAACCTCAAAAAAGTTTCCATTCCATATAAATATATGTCCACCTACATAACCATCGACAAAATTAAAGCTACCACCTTTCAAAAAGTTACCCCATAACGTCCTTCATAGACCAGAATGACAAACATTCAGCTTTGTCTCCTATAGTAATAGAATAACCGGCTTCTCTCTATTAACAAGTCTGGCCACTTCTCTGATTTTTTCTCTTCTTCCAAGACCCTTAACATTCCATATAATTATTTTAATCTTAGACATTAGAAATAAATATCATGAACACCAAAACAAACAAAAAACGATCATGATCCCCTTGAAGATCCCTTTATCTCCATCTTAAATATCTCCTCCTCTAATAGCTATTTCCCCCTTTAAAGGTAATCCCCAACAAGTCACAGACCTCTCTAGTAGCAACAGCTTCATTCCTAGCTTTAACATAAGATTGAGAAGACTGTGATGACTCCCTAACTTGTTCCAACGAATCCCTTACCATGCTTCTAACAACCCTTCTATAGACTCTATCAAAAAAACTAATAGCCACTTCACTATCCAAGCACACACTTCCTGACGATGTGGAGCAATTCTCAGCATTCTATGATTATTAAGACTTTTTGATCGAGAAATACACTTAACCTGATTGTTAGTTTTAACCAGATGATTTTCCTTTTCTATAATCTGACCCTCCCTAATGAGTCATGAAGTACTTCCCTCTTGATTCACATAATTCCTAATCCTTACACTCAAACTTGAGAAGCTTCCCTCATTATGACTACACTGATTATCCTCCATAACCTTCATCTTCTTTAATCCATCCAATTGATCATCTGACAATTTGCCTCTCTCTGCATTCTTATGAATCTGAAAACTACATACATGATCCCCATCCATACTTTTCGGGCCAACAGACTGAACTTTCTCCATTTCAACACCATGTTCACTTAGAACCACTTCCATCTCCCCCTGTGTATTATCCTTGACCACCCCAACCTCCCCCTCGTCAGCAGCATGCATAGAGTTTTCAAAGAAGAGATTGGGCTGTAAAATAAACTTTTCCCCAACCCATTTTAAATTATATGCCAGCCCACTAGGAATCAATTTCTTAATTGGTGAAACAGCTATCTCATTATCCTCTGATTGAACAAAGTCAACCCGGTCACTTGAATCCCTCAATCCCAGGCCCACATGATTCCCATATGGTTAGTCCTATTTTCCAAGAAACCTGATATCCCACAATTAGAGTTATCTATTTTTGACTTACTCGATGGGACTTGTCCCCCACAGACACCATTCACTCCACTGTTCTGCGCATTATTAAGCCAATAGATGACTTTAAGCCTACCATTGTCTGAGAACTCTTCCCCATCTTCTACCAAAGTAGGACATCTACCAACCCCTCCACAGACAAGACATATCCACTATTCTGTTTTTTTGAAATTTTCTCCACCATCTTCCTCCCCGCTTCTTCTGGTTTATTCAAAACAGAACCCAGTGAAATCTTAACTTTGAAAGATTGCATAAGAGCCAATCGTCACCGTATCAGGGACATAATAAGGACTTTCCACCCTAAGCAGAACTTTCGCCGACGACAGGTCCGATCTGGTCACTGATTCCTCATTAAAACATAAAAACTCACCCCACCTCCCAGAAAGTTTTTTCATGAATGACTCATTCCAACATAATAGAGACAATCCATATAACTCTATATGAAAAAGGGCCACCGAACTCCATCCCTGTTCAACACTGGTGCCAACCAGTCTAAACATAAAAACTCTCTTTCTTCTTATTCATCTATACATGAGCGAACTCCTCAACCGAATTAAAAGTAATTATGCACGCATTCCATACGTAGCCCCATCTCACTACCTGAACTTCCACCCCCTCCATCTCCAAAGCTTTCTTTAACGAAACGTGGTCAAAAGAAGGTTTCATTATCCCTGTTAAAAATCGTTTCACCCATTCCGAGTTGTCTGTTGGAATATGCATCTCCCAAATGTTTCTCACACCAAGAGCATTCTGCTTGTTACCCTCCAAGTTAACTCCTGAGATTGATTATCTTCTCGTATTAAATTCAGAATTTACAACATCCTTATATGATCAACCATCTTCTTATCCTTCTGATATTTAGCAACCCCTACAGAGATTCTCCTCCCATCGAACCACTTCCCATTCACAAGATAGATTGATTTCTTCCTACTTTCCTTATCAGCAAATTGGACAAAAGCAAACGTCGAGGACTTATATTTTGATTTCTCTAAAATCGTGGAATGAAAATTCTCAGAATCTGACCATAAGGACTAAAATAATCCCTTAACACGCGTCTTGAAACCCTCTTACTAAGATTATCAATGAACACAATCCATTCCTCAACGGAAGCAATGGACTTTTTCAACTTTTCTCTAAATCTCTCTCTACCTATCACACTCATTCTCTCTCTTCAATTTCAGTTCTTGTTAATGGTTCTCCTACTAAAAGTTTCAAAACATCTAGGGGCTGATACAAGGCTGTTCTTTATCCCCGCTTCTGTTTAATTTAGTGGGTGAATTTCTGAATCTGTTGATGTCTAAAGCAGCAGTGTTGGGGCTGTTTGATGGTTTTCAGATATGATGTGATAATTCTTTAGCAATGTTGTCTCATTTACAATTTGCTGATGATTTGATTATTTTTTGGAAAGCTTCTAAAGGACAGTTGGAAAATTTGAAGAGGGTTTTGGTTATATTTGAGATGTGTACAGGGCTACAATTAAATCTATTGAAGAGGGATTTTTTGTATTAATTTACAAGATCAGATTGTTGGGGAGTGGGGCAGATTCTATTGGTTGATTACGAGACTCTTTTCCGACGAATATCTAGGGTTACCATTGGGAGCAAGGAGAAATTCTATTCAACTATAGGAACCGATTGTGAATAAGTTCTATAAGAAATTGGCAGGCTGGAAATTAAGTTCATTATTCATTGCAGGAAGGACAGTCTTGATAAAATCAGTCCTGAATGCACTTCCTAATTATTATATGTTTCTTTTCAAAATGCAGTGGTTGTTAGAAAGAAACTGGAATCTATTATGGCCAACTTCTTGTGGGGTTCATCGACAGAGAAGAAACGGTTTTATTGGGTTAATTGGAATATTGTTTATAAAAATAAAGAGTTTGAGGGGTTGGGAATTTCAGATCTAAAGCTACAGAATAGGGCTTTATTGGGCAAATGGGTTTGGAAGTTTTGTAGTGAGAAGGATTCTTGGTGGAAGACAATGATATGTTCTAAGTATAATGTGGATAGGAGTTCTATTGTTTTAGATGATAATTTACCCTCCAATGTGTCTTGGATTTGGAAAGGTGTTTTAAATAACTATCGGTCTAATGACACATTTGGATTATGCTTTCAAAATCATCTAGTGCTTCAGGTGGGAAAAGGAGATTCAATTAGGTTTTGGCATGACTCATGGATTAGTAACTATTCCTTGAAGACTCTTTTTCCAAGGATTTTTGCTCTGTTAGTTAATAAGGAAAGGTTTGTGGCTGATTTTGGGTATATATCTAATGGGGAGTGGGTGTGGGATTTACAACTTAGGAGGAATTTAATGGATAGTGAATTTGAACATTGGACGGAAATGATGGTATTGTTGGATAATTTTCGTCCTGTTTTGAAGGGTGAAGACTGTTATGCTTGGAAAGGTAGTGGGGATGGTGTGTTCTCAGTTCAATCTTGCTCTAGAATAATTTCAAGTTTATCAGACTCAGATAATTCATGGCTGGAGATTGTGTGGAAGGGTTTAGTTCCACCAAAAGTGGAGATATTTCTTTGGCAAATTATTCATCAGAAGTTGGCTGACAAAACGGTTTTATTGAGCAAAGGAGTCAAAGGTATTGATAACCTACTTTGTGTGTTCTGTGGAGTGGAACAAGAATTGATCAGTCACTTATTCTTTTCTTGCGACCAGGTTTAGGAGATTTGGGTCAAACTCCGACGATTGTGGAAAGTTTTATCAGTACTTCCTAATAATCCGAAAGGCTTATTGCTTTCTTGGTTGCAATTAAGACCTAACTCGGTTATTTGACAATTTTTTCCAGGAGTTGTTTTGTGGTCTGTCTGGTTGTGCATGAATCAGATAGTGTTTGAGATTTTTTTTGTGAGGTTTAGGGTGGAGTCATAGTTCTTGGCTAAATACAAGGACTTTTCTATTCAGGTGGACAGCCTTGTGTGAGACCTTACTTTGGCAGATATGCATCAGTCCCCCTCTAACTTTCGATTGTCAAAATTAAAATGGTGCACTCCTCCTTCGGGTTATTTTAAGATGAATGTTGATGGGGTTGTTACTTATGATTGGAGAAGAAGTGGTATTGGTGGAGTCCTTAAGGATGCTGATAATAAGAAGCTGGTTTTCTTCTCTAAAGCGATAAGACCTTGTTCTCCTATTCTTACTGAGATTTTTGCGATCAAAGCAGGGTTAGAAGAGTTTTTTGATTCAGTTTGGAGGGATAAAGGAATTTTGATATTAGAAAGTGACTCGTTTCTTGCTGTGAAGTGGATCAACAGCTGGATATTTCCCCGGTACACCATGTTGATTTGATTACAGAAATTCAGAAGACAGTTGTGTAATCTAATGTTATTATTAAGCATATCAGCAGATGTATTAATGAGGAAGCTGATCATTTAACTAAATCAGGAATTGGTTAGTGAGTGAGGAGGTGGTTGTAATGAGTTGTGGTTGTGGTGTTTTGGTTTTGTTTGTTTTTGTATGCTTGGTAATCTTATGTAATTATGGGTTATTAATATATTGAGATACTCTTTTCCTCCTTCCGCTAGTTGTCTCTTCATAAGAGGCAACTATAAGGGAGGTTTTTAATGAGACCTTTTATTCCTATAAAAAATGATTTGTAAACCACATTATATATGATATAATTTCTTTTAAAAATAATGGAATGCCAAATATTGCAATTCTTGTGAGTGTGAGAACCTGATAAGCATCTTCATACTTTAATGCCACGGGCTGAGGTTCATCATCTACACCAGGCTTCTCAAGATCTTCAAGAGAGGCATCAGGATTTGTCTTCCAAAGCTCTTCTACCTTGTTTATTTGTTGTGCACTTATTTGGCGTGCCCTTAACTGTTCTAGTTCAGATGGAATCTGTGGAAATGAAATGTATCAATATGCCCTCAAACCAATAGGTCATTTTCACGTGATAGAGGAAAAGCCAACCTTAACCAGCCACTGCAAAAAGCACCTATCATCGATAAGGAGACCGCTGACTCAAATCCCAATTCATGTCCTTCAAAGCATTGACATTCAAACAAGGTTCTCTACAAAGAAGAACGATTATCTGTCTTAGCAGATATAAAACCAAGAAGGAAAACATTTCTGCACCCACAGTTGTAGCATTCAAGAATTGTTTCTCCCAAAGGACTATCCTTATGAAGGCAGACTTCCTTGTGTTTAGACCGTACCTAAACGGAACAGAGAACAAACCCAATAATCAATAGCATCCAATGACTATAAATACTGGTTTATCCAGTACCCTTGTTAATACTCAATTCATTAATCCCATTAAAAAACACACACATAGTAAAAGAAACTCAGATGATGTTTAACTAATTAAAATTATGGCAAAAGGACAACTAAAAGGAACTTCGTCAAACAGAACAAGACATGGCTACATGAAACTACATTCCTAGGGTGGCTCGACTGACAAGGTATATGTTGAAAACTTAGTCACAAACATTCAATTTAGTCCCAATTGTGTTAATCCCATTTTCTTACAGCATCATTAGTATATAGCAAGCAGCAAACGATTGTTTCTCTGTTCACATAAAAGTAAACTACTAGATTGCAATTTATGTTATCAGTTCTTTTGGGTTCATTAATACAAGATAAGAAAATAGAAAACAAACATGGATGGCACCCCCAAAACCAATAGATGGAACCAAACCTGCACACTATGATAGGCTACCAAGCTACAAGAAGATAAGATGCTTAAGTATAAAACAAAGCAAGGTGTGCTTAACATTCTCCACAATCAACAGTGATCATGTATGTAGAACGGGGATGGCAACTTAGTGCCGTACCAAGTACCCGATACATCCCCAACATGGGTATGAAACAGGTACAACTTAGGTACATACCGGAGACATCCCATATTTAAGGGGTAAGGCTGAAATTAATTGGATACGTAGGAGAGATTTTCGGAGACATATCGGAGACAATATTTGATCTTCACGCACATGACCTAGATTATTTTTAAGATTTAAATAATAAAAAAAGATACAGATGAATTAGGATATGATTTTATTTTTTAATTAGGAATTAATTTCTTACAAAAAGTATTCTTTGGATCCGAAAAGTTGGTTGACTAACTTTGACGCTGAAATTCCATTGCTTCAATCTTTGGCTTTCAAAGTGATTGGACTACCTACTTCATAATCTTGTTGTGCCGAAGATTGGAGTATTTATTCCTTCGTCCACTCACTTAGGAGGAATAAGTTAAATCCAAGTTGTGCCGAAGATTTGATTTACATCCGCTACAATCTCTGTCTTTTATCAAAGAATTCTAATTACAATAAATTTTAATTAATATTTATAACCTTTTTATGTCTTTTAAATTTTAAAATTTATTGTATATTAACCATACCTTGCCGTACCCGTATCCTATAATTTTAGAAATTGATGCTTCTCGTCCCCGTATCCGTCACCATATTTGTCCTCATACCCGTATTCAGTGTAACATAGGGGTCATCGGCATGTGCAAAGTAAATTATACAAAACTGGTTCGGATACCCAAGGAAAATACTAATCAGTTAAAATTTCAACATGAACAAAAGAACATATAGTGATATCTAGACTTGGGCCTAACTTCTGTTAGCCTTCTACTATCCCTTTCTTTCAAAAACTATCAACTCAGATTACACAATTTTGTACTTTCCATACTTGAACATGAACTTATATGAGAAGAGATTTTTAGTAATGTCTGACATCAAATTATCTTATATGCAAACTCCATTTAAGGTGAAAAAAAAAACAGTTTCTGTATGCATCATCCTTAGGAGTGTAGTACTAGATGTAATACTTTCCTAACAATCTCAAAGGAAATGAGGTACAAAATTGCTTTCAATCTGAATCCAAAAAAATTCTCTTATTTTGATTTCAGAATAGCCTACAAGAGGAAGGCACTGAATGATGCCGTACTTTTATGTGGTTGTTCACAGTACATTTGATTAAGAAGCTTTCATTTCATAATCGATGT
The DNA here is from genome assembly GCF_006381635.1 of Hibiscus syriacus. NCBI lineage: Eukaryota > Viridiplantae > Streptophyta > Magnoliopsida > Malvales > Malvaceae > Hibiscus > Hibiscus syriacus. The sequence goes on along the minus strand of NW_024063085.1, from coordinate 32,819 downwards.
AATAGTATTAGCATAATTACCTATTAAAAACTTTCAAAACTGCATCTATAAACCTAGTAAGAAAATGTAACCGTTTGAAAAGTACCATAAACAATTCTATGAAGTGTGAATCATATATTTTCTCAATATACAAGCACATTTTTTAAGCTCCATGAAGATACTAATTTTTTTTCATCCATTTTTTTTCATCCAGTTACACGACCCAATTACAAACAGATCCAGACCTAATCCCGAAGCCCAGTTCTGGCCTAATAGTAGAACCTTAAACCCAATTAGGGTTTCATCTCAGATCCCAGCCGCTAGTCAATTTCAGCCGTTGGATTTGAGAGATCCAAGCCCCAGGGTTTCCTAACCCTATGCTATCATCTCGCGTCACCGCTTGGATTGGAGACAAGCCAGCCGTCGCTTCATTGCCAAGTGGTCCAACGTCCCACTACCGACGCCTTCACTGTCATTGCCGACACTCCTTTGCCACGCTACACTCGAAGAAGCCTCTATAAGAGCCAGATGCCCCCACACGTCGTAGCTATGGGGTGAGTCACCACATAGCTCGGTGACTCACCAAAAATCGCTCTATTACCTGGTCCGACGAGAGCCTTGTGGTGGCCTATAAGGCCATCACCAAACATGCAAAATAAAGAAAAGGGGAAGAGAACAGAAATGGGACCACGACAGCAAACAAGGATGAACACAACGATAGCAACACCACGAACAAAACACAAACAATCAACAATCAAAAGGAAGAGAAGAGATCGAGAAAACTTACCCTCGTCGGAGCCTCCACACGCTGTTGAAGAATCGAAACGGTGAAGGTAAAATTTTTAGATCTACAACAATCTAAAGGGTTTTAGGCTAAAATAGTTTTCGATTTAGGTATAGAAAAATAGAGGCTTCAATTTGGGGATTCAGCCACCGAATGCGGTGGCCCGCGGCGAAATTGGCGGTGGCAGACGGCTGCCGACTGGTGGTCGGCCTTCCTCCGGTTGGAGGAATTTTGAGAGAGACAAGAGAAAAATTTCTCTCTCGTTTTTAGAGAGAGAGTAAAAAAAAAGAAAAATGAAGAAGATGGCCCATAGGGTCGGTCATTTGAGGGTTATATATCCTCTCCCAAACGACGTCGTTTTGGGAGAGGGTGTTTCTGTAATTTCTATTATGGGTAAATCCTTTCTGCCATACCTGAAGTTTTATAACTTTACAAATTGGTCACTAAATTCAATTTCTAATTATTCCAATTCGGTCTTATAATTTTATTTTATTTATAATTTAATCCTTACAGTATATTTACATATTAAATTACTATTATTATAATATTATTATTATTATTATTTATTAATATTATTACAAACAGGCCCAGTTACACGACGCAATTACAAACAGATCCAGACCCAATCTCGGAGCCCATTTCTGGCCTAATAGTAGAACCTAAACCAAATTAGGGTTTCATCTCAGATCCCAACCGCCAGCCAATCTCAGCCGTTGGATTTGAGAGATCCAACGGTCTACAGGATACCAGCATGAAGCCCTAGGGTTTCCTAACCCTAGGCTATCATCTTGCGCTGCCGCTTGGATTGGAGAGAAGCCAGCCGTCGCTTCATTGCCAAGTGGTCCAACGTCCCACTGCCGATGCCTCCACCACCATTGCTAACACTCCTTTTCCACGCTACACTCGAAGAAGCCTCTAGAAGAGCCAGCTGCCCCCCACACGTCGTAGCTATAGGGTGAGTCACCACATAGCTCGGTGACTCACCAAAAACCGCTCTATTATTCGGTCCGACGAGAGCCTTGTGGTGGCCTATAAGGCCACCACCGAACCTGTAAAATAAAGAAAAGGGGAAGAGAACAGAAACGAGACCACGACAACAAGCAAGGACGAACACAACGACAACAACACCACGAATGAAACACAAACAATCAACAATCAAAAGGAAAATAAGAGATCGAGAAAACTTACCCTCGTCGGAGCCTCCACACACTGTTGAAGAACCGAAATGGTGAAGGTAAAATTTTTAGATCTACAACGATCTAAAGGGTTTTAGGCTAAAATAGTTTTCGATTTAGGTATAGAAAAATAGAGGCTTCGTTTGAGGAGGGTTTTGTAATTTTCGGCCACTGGATGCGGTGGTCGGTGGCGGAATTGGCGGTGGTAGACGGCTGCCGACCGGTGGTCGGCCTTCTTCCGGTTGGAGGAATTTAGAGAGAGACAAGAGAAAATTTTCTCTCGTTTTTAGAGAGAGAGTAAAACAAAAGAAAAATGAAGAAGATGACCCATAGGGCCGGTTATTTGAGGGTTATATACCCTCTCCCAAATGATGTCGTTTTGGGGGAGGGTGTTTCTGTAATTTCTATTATAGGTAAATCCTTTCCGCCATACCTGCAGTTTTGCACCTTTACAAATTGGTCACTAAATTCAATTTCTAATTATTCCAATTCGATCTTATAATTTTATTTAATTTATAATTTAGTCCTTACAGTATATTAACATATTTAGTGTAAAATACCATATTTAGTCCCTTAAGCTTTAATAATTGTTATTTTAATCATTAATTAATTAATTAAGGGCAAATTACACTTTTAGCACTTAAATATATGACATTTCGAATTAGATCTTTTTAATTCGGCCTCTTAATTTATTTATTTTATAATTTAGTAACTGGCTTACTTATATATAATTTTAGGTAAAATAACCGAAATAACCATTATAATTTTGTTAAATAATATTTTAGTCTCGAACAGCATGTTTTAATTTGATGTCCAAATTTTATATTATGTTTATTTTAGTCATTAAATTAAAAATAAGGTAAAATAGCATGTTTAGTCCCTGAAATTTTAAATGATTAATTATAAATTAGGTAATAATTAATTTTTAAATAATTAACTAGGTAATAATATGTTATAAATTAATAATTAAGTTTAATACTTTCATTTATTGTTAGATACAAGTTTTATCATTTTTTTATTATAGTTTTAATTTTATTTATTTTAGTCATTGTTTATTTATATTTTAAATTTATATGTTTATATATTTAATTATTATTGTTATTATTATGTATTCATATAAACATATATAATAAATAATATTTATTTACTTATTTTTTAAAATAAAAATCATATTTATAAATTTAATTTTATATAAATTATTTTTAAGAAAAATAATCATATTTTAATATTTATTTATTTTTTAATATTAAGAAATAGGTTGTCTTAAAGCACCTAGAAGTCCTTTTATGATATTCTTAAATAAATAAATATCTTATTTTTATAAATTATATATATTAATTTATTTTAATTATTTTTAGAGAAATATTTTATTATTATTTATTTATTTATTAATATTAAAAAATGGGTTGTCTTAAAGCACCTAGAAGTTATTTTCTGATATTTCTAAGTAAATAAATATTTTATTTATAAAAATAAAAAAAACTATTAATATATTTTCTTAAAATTATATTAATAAATTTGAAATAACATGATTATGAATTAAATATATTTTTGAATTTTTAAATTTTCAATAATAGAGACAATTTATAATTAATTAGTACTAATTTTGGGCGTTATAGGTATGGTTGGGCATTTAAACCCGATCCGATCCGATTGGGTCAGATTTTTCTAAAAAAATTCGTGTTCGGGTCGGGTTTGGGTTTAAGGTGAAAAAAATCCGACCCGACCAGAAAAAATATATAATTTTACCCTATATATTTATGGATAATTACAATAATATATCTCTATATATAATTTTTTCCAATTAAATACTATTTTTATTGAATAAAAATAATTTTTTTATTATTTCGGGTCGGGTTTCTATGTCATATATTCGGGTCGGATCGGGTGAAACCTTGTTTTGGTCGGATCGGATCTTGGGTAGAGGCTCTCTTGTTCTCAGGTCGGATCAAGTAGATCAAAAACCCGATCTAACCTGACCTATGTTCATCCCTAGTTATAGGTACTAATCATTCTCTAAACATAAACCACGAATGAACGTTACAGCGAACAACGCAAGCCGGATTTGAAACCCCACAATACCTACAAGCGTGCTCGGCGAAATCCCCTTTTCCGTAGTCATACCCACCATCCTCGTCCCCAACCGTCTCCTCAAAATTCAATCCACTAATCCCCGTCGCCAACGCATCAACCGCGGCCACACTATTGCTAATAGTATTGCTATAGCTGTTGTTATTGCTCGTTGACGCACGGCCAGCTCCTTTCGAAGCGCTAGAAGGAGAGGAGGAAGCGACAGTGTCCGAGTGGTGGTCGGAGCCGGATCGCTCGGCGGAGTGTGCGTCGGAGGGTGTTGGCCAGGAAAGAATCAGGTCGCGGAAGTCCGTGTATTCAAAATCGGACTCATCTTGGGTGTTAAATTCGAGGAAGGTGTAAGCATCGGTGGCCGGATCAGGTTGCGAGGCCGTCTCGAATTGAGAATCCATAGAGGAAATTTTTCAATGCCGAAGGTTATCGTGAAGATTAAGATTAGGGTTTTTGATGTTGTTTCTGAGTTATGGTTAGGGTTTAGTTAAGAAAAAAAATTAAAAAATAGCAAAATCCAACTGAAAGAAAGAAACAGGTGAAACCTTATATATAGTTTGGAGTCATAAGTTACATTTCAGTTCACTCGACACTAACATCAATTTCATCATTAGATCATTTAATTATTTAAATAATATCAATCAATTCACTTGACATTAACATCTAACAAAAATGTTTATATAATAATTAATAAAATTTATATAATTACACATTTTATTCTCAGTATTTACAATTTCTATTAATTTGATTCTTATCTCAATTTAATTCAATAAATTACATATTTTAAACTACACGTCTAATAAAAATTAATTAAAAAATTATTTTTATTTTTTATTAGATAAATTAAAAAGATTTAATTTAAAATTATATATATAATCATTGAATTATAAATTTGTAAAAAAAATATAAAAGATTTTATTTTATTTTTTTAATCTTGTATTAACTAGAGTATAACAAATATATACAATGTATCCAATTATTAACCAAATATAAGATTTGTTTTGCAATACCTGATACCTTATTTATATTTGTAGCAGTATGTCACTATATAAAAGTTCTTACGTCAACTCACATGGAAACGACTAAAAGGACTTTTCATTTTCTAAAAGATACTATTGATTTTAGGCTATTTTACACATTTTTTTATGAATTTCAGTTCATAAGATTTTGTGATAGGGATTTTATCAGAGACATTAATGATAGAAAAAATTCATTTGAATTTATATTTTTCTTGGGATATTGTTGCATCTCTTACTGTTAAGAAAAAAAAATCATTGGGACTCTTTCCACACGTGATATTAAATATGTGACAACTTTTTGTACTTATCATTTCATTTGATTTAAAAACTAGTGAAATAACTTCACTTGCCACAAGAAGGACCTACTAAAATTTGCAATGATAACAAGCCTACACAAACACTTACAAAGAATCCATTATTCCATTATCGAAGCAATCATATTGACATCATATAACATTTTATTAGAGAACATATTGTCAAAAAGGAAGTGGAGCTTAGGTTTGTATAGAAACCAAGAACAAATTGTGGATATTTTTATGAAACTTCTCAAATCTTAAGATTTTAGAAGAATATGCGAATTCTTGGGGTGACGAAGAAATGTTCAAATTAAGGGGTCGCTAAATATTATAATTTAAATATAATATTCTATAAATAAGTGTATCTTTTTGTCAATCTATTATAATAAATGTATGTATTCATCATGAATGAATATGCCTAATCATGAAAATTAGATGTGATCGTGTATGATGAAAAGATGTAAAGAATAATTTCGATTATTCTAATAGTCACTTACAATTCCTATATAAAATATTGTAAGTGATGAAACAAAGCATTATATTTAAAGTGTATTAATGTATTTTCTTTCTCTCTACAAAATTGTGTTATTATACTTTCATATCTCTAACATTATATATTATTAAAATAATAAAATAACACTATATCATAAACTTTTAAAAAATGAGTAACGATCTGACATGCCAATAGATTAAAATGGGTGATTGACTCGGTAACTCAAATTTTTAGTCCATTTTTTTCTTCTTAGAAAAAGTCAAATTGGCCAACATATTAATGGCGGTCATTAAAGAAAGCCCATCTAGAAATTAAAAAAAAAGTGTAATGTTTAAAAAAATTCTTCTACGTTTGATTAAATATTCACTTAATTATTTTGGGGCATTTTGATCGCTACATTTCAAATTAGAAGACCGTCAAAACCTATTGCTAGCAACTCGTACAAATATCCAACAAGGATAACGGATTATATGATAAACATGCAATACACTTCATCAAATAATCAATTAAAAACTACAGTGGAGGGATTGTCACTCTACCCATAAAGAATTCCATCTAAGACCACATGAAATGCTACTATAATTGAAAATTCACACTTTCTGGTGTTCCATATATGCTTTATGGTAATACTTTTTAGAAAATTTAAAATTGGCTCTAAAACATGATTACTTGGGGAGGATTGTCAAACTATGCCTCATCTTTCAATACCATTACTTCCAAACTATGAGTATTTGCCCATAAGGGAGGCTTTAACTCGGTCCGGTATTATGGCTTGTGGATCTTGAACCCAAATACTCTTGGAACGTAGCTTTGTGTTGCCTTCTGTTGCTTCAGGTGCCCATATGTCATCAGAAACAGAGGTGGAAATGTGGTCCCAAAATAGGCTCCGTCTATGTCTTCGATAGAATTAAGGTAAACTCGAAGCAAAACATGCCAAGGCAAAATTGGAAATATGAACACAGACATCTTATGATATGATTTATGTCATATCGGCTGATAGCTACCTCGTATTTACTACAGACTGAATTAATTCCTACTGATTATCATCATCAAGTTGACTCCTTTCAACAATATTTAACAAAATGGTTCTGCAACTCGAGGGAACTAGTTCATTCCATTTTATTTTGTAGAGAATAGTCTACACCCCCCTTCCCTCTCTCTCAAGCCATGAAACAATTTAACCCTAGGAACTTTGCAAGATGCGGAGAGAAGAGGTCCTGATGCGGGCAATGTCAACAATAATATAGGAATATTATAAACACATAGAAGTGGAGAAAAGGAAAGTCGATTTATGACGTGCATATTATCTCCCTACAAAATCCATGCAACATGAAGAAGCAAATAAGTTCAATGGCCAAAAGGATACTGCCTTGATACTTGGAACGAGGGTAGTAGATATCTTCACATCTAGGGCAGTATATTTTAACGGTGCTTGAACGAGGGATATCTGACTGACCAGCTGGAAGACAAGGTTGTCCACAGCAGTAAACTCTGGGGCATCTTCCAAAATCATAGTTCTTGTACTTATCTAGCTGTCAGTTTTTTTTTTTAAATTAGTCACAATCTAGTTGCTGAATTTACATACATTTCAAAACATGAAATTATCACAGTAAATATGACAACAAACATCTCACCATAGCAGCCATTCCTTTGCTTGTCAATATGTATCTGGCATGAATCAGACCGTAAAGCATCTCAGCTGCAGATTCAACTAATTCATTTTGCTCCTCTGTAAACATATCTCCTATCAATTTTAGCCCCAACAAAAGTACAGATAGCAAAAAAATATTAAGAAATAGAACATTTTCCAAGTTGCCAGAGGACATAAATAATATGTTTCACATAAATTGAACTATTAAGTATTATTAACAAGAACATAAATATAGAAAAAAGTTCAAATTTGTGCCTTCATCAAGATTTAAAGCAGTCAGATAGATCAAAACCATGTCATAAAACAATCTGCTGTGAAGAACAAGACTGACAATAGCATTAACACACTCAAATCTCCAAAATCTAATAGCAGAATGGAATGAAAGAGTTCAACAAGAACAAGGAACAAAAATTCACACATCCTAACAACTTGATGGGAGAAACAAACAGTAAGCTTACCATGAGAAGATTCAACATCCAAAATCAAATCAAGTGCATAATCGTAATAAGGAACTTGGCTGCTTAGTCCACAAAGGTTAAAGTCATCTTGTATGTAGTCATCATCAACTTCGCAAAAGAATTCATTTCCACGTAGGTTGCAAAACCATGAGATCCAAGATGTGCCATCCCCATCAGAACCACTAACATCCGATTCCTCGTTGTCTGTTTCAGATTCATCTGCAATCAGTGCACCAAAATATTCGCATCAGTATGTCCCTAACAAGTAAAATAGAACGCAAAGTCATCAAAACACAAAAATGTAGTTGACCCTTGCTTTGAAAACATGGTTCATAGAAGAGAAAAAGAAGAATCAACTGAATTAGTAACCATGAAATATAAGTGCAATGCTACAATTCACAAAGCTGAACATTTAAGGTTCATAAAAAACATATGTATTCAACATCATTTGATTTTGGAAATGGTCCCCGAACCCTTTTTCCCTTGATAAAGGGGAAAACGCAGAAAACAAAAAAACTCAGGATTCAAGGAATCAAAATGATGATTCGTTTGAGCTATAAACACAGATGCTGAGCAAAACGTATTCATATAAAAATAAAGGTTTAACTAATATCTATACGATCTCACCCCACCAAAACTGCGACGCATCTAGTTGAAACTTAAATACATAAGCATTATTAGTTTTTTGTTTTACAATATTCATATTAATAACAATAAAAACTCAGATTTTATTTATATCCAGCTCCGATTACATATTGATATTCATATCAAGTACAACAAAGGCAAATTTAATTTCAGCAGAAATCAAAATATTCAAATAACGAAAAAAGTAAGATTTTAAAATACTAAAGTCTAAACATAGATACAGATGAAGTCATGATAAAAAAAATCCCTCAATTTCTCGTATGTTATCATGTGAACAGAGAGAAGTCTAGATTTTTTTTACAAAAAATATCGAATTTAGATATGGAAAGAGGGAGGGAGATGTTGTTACATTTATACCTTCGGCGTCTGCTTTGGGCAGAGAAACAGGGCGAGAGTCGAGATGATGATCAGATGGATGCTTCCCCGTAAGGAGGTAATGCACGGACTTCTCCTTTCCGTTGATCACTCTCGAAGTGGACGGCGAAGATCGTTCCAGCTGCTTATCGAGCGCATCGTTGATCCGCTTCCGATCCACCGCCCCCAACTCTCCCTTGGACACACCAATCCCTCTCTGCCCTCGGTACATCTTCTCTATTATCTCTTCTTCTTTGACGATGATATTAGTCGCTTTCGTTATCGCCGATGCATAACGTGAAATGACCTTATCCCCCCAAAGTCTAGGGGTCTTCTTTTGTTTTTTCTTCTGGTTTTAAAATCAGAGAGAGCGGAGGGATGGGAACAGAGTTGTTTTGTGTGTAGATTTTCGGGTAAACTACAGCTAAACTATTACTCTAGTTATATTTTGTATTTAAACTTTATTTTTTAAATTATATTTAATATTTAGTTTAAACTTTAATTTAATACCCCGTTATTACCTAACGCATATATTGATGAGTTATTATAAGATTATGTCACATCATTATTAAAAACTTATAATATCAATAGTTTAATTAATTTTTAACAATAAAATATTAAAATAAAACTTAAACTAAACATTAAATATTTTTATGTTGACATTTTCGACGACATCATCGTCTATTCCTAGGTTGGCATTTTCGATGACCTCATTTTCTTCGCTTTGTCTCTCTTTAGGGTAATACGTGAAAAAAGCATTTGATTTGATTGTGAATATTTGTATATCGTTCATTTATTAAGTTAAATAAATGAGTACAAACAAAATTTTTATATTCATTTAATAAACAAACGAACATGAACATAAGTAAGATTAGTTTGTTTATGTTCACAAACAATCTTGTTTATTGACTCACTTATATAAGCTTGTTTACCTGAATCTTCTTTTCCTTTATTTTTCTTAATTTTTAAATATCGGTGAAGAGAGAGACTAAAATGAACACAATGTAAATTTTGAAGTTCAAACTGTAAAGCCTAAGGAGCTTAAGAACTAGTGGTGTAATTTTCTTACTTGATGAACATGTTCACAAACGTTAAACAAACATGTTCACGATCGCTAAACGAATGAACACGAACACATTCAAAAATAAATAAATACGCACGAACAAGATATTAAAATTTAGACAAACACAAATCAAACATAAACACATTCAAAAATAAATAAATAAACATAAACATACTCTTATTTATTCTAACTCGATTCAAAAATAAATGAATTTTTGTTCCAAAGATGTTTTATTTCCCATGCACAAAAATTTTCTCATCTTGTATACTGTCAAATACAACCTAAAACAGTAAAACTTGAGCTTGTATGAACTACAACTGCATTTAAATCAACCCGTGAAACTTGGGGAACTTATTAGTATATTGCATCAATTACATGCAACCAGTCCAGGATTCCAATTCACTAGATGCTTTTTTCCCCTTGTATTCCTAGATTCAAGAGGATTTCAAGTCCACCAAGAGATTTCTCAGGCAACACAAGAACAACCTGCTCACCACGTTATATCACAAAAAAGGATGGTTCGGATGCATATCAGAAAAGATTGATTACTATCACCCTTAGTTCTAATACTGGTCTATCTGAAGAATGACAACTAACACGAACATGCCATTCCATATTACATGAAAAGGTACATGATTAAAAAAAGGTAATCACTAACCACTGCCACAACCAAGAGATTATATGAAAAAGTAGGGCGATGAATGAATGTAATTCTACGTTCTTAGTCTTCAGCAAAATACTTCTCCTCTGCATCATGGTTTGCTTCCCTAAGCCAGTGATCATCCAGGGTCTCATCATCATCTATTTTCGAGTAATCTAAATGCTCATGATCTTCACCGGATAGAAACTTCTGCTGCATGATGTAGGTGAATTGATCCATCCTATCTTGCATTTCTTCCGCCGAAGGTAATTCTTCACGTTGGTCTGCAGTTTCAGAAGCTGCAACCTTGTCATCCCCAGGATGGTCCAAAAGCATCTGAAACATAATGGAAGATACAAATGTATGAACAACTCACCAAAAAGGCAATAATAAACCAGAAATCCTAAATCCTAACAATTGGACAACATTTGGAAACACTAACACATCATTATTGAAAACAACATTACTAGACAGATAACAACAACGGTAATGACTTAAACCCTTCTTCATTAACAATATCATGAGACACTGGTCTACCCAGGAAACCTAACTAAGAAAGTTATTCAAAAATGAAGGAAAAAGTCCATTACATACTTCCTTGCCATGGTCGTTTCCATTTTCCTTTTTCATTTCATCTTCCTCCTCCTCCTCCTCCTCCTCTTCTTCTTCTTCTTCTTCCTCCTCCTCTTCCTCCTCCTGTTGTTGTCGAAGAATGTTCTCATTGCCAACCCAATCTTTTTGAGCCACACCAAGCCTCTGCTGCTCCTCTCTAATCTTAGCAACCAACCTAGCTTCTTCGCACCTCCTCATCAGAGTCTCAGACCAGCGTTCCCCAGGCCTGGCCATGCTTCTCTCACGTAAATCCTGAAACCTCCCTAAATATTCATGATGCAAATAAGGTTCCCTTTCCCTCATCGCATCCTCCGAGAAATACTGCCCATCAAACACCAATTTGTTCAAGTAAGCCCGCCTTCGATTCTTGACAGTCACCGACCTTGATTTCAGTTCCTCTGAAGTTGGGCTCATCTTGCTCCTAAGATGTTTTAAGTGCCAATTAACTTCATAGTCATCGTTAAGTGCATCGAATTCGTGGAGTTCGTCAATAGTCAGCTGAGACCCATATCTTTCTGCATCACCAACATCAATTTAGTAAAACAAACAAACAATTTAATGCAAGAGAAAAACAATAGTACCTAAGAAGACGGGGACGTCGCGTGAAAGGAGGTCGTGGAGGATGGATTTGCGATTGGAGGGATCGGTGGCGGAAGATTGAAGGGCGCGTGGGAAGTAGAGATTATCGAGAGCTGAAAGCCTTTGGGTAATGCTCTCCACTGCTTTTTCGCTAACTTTTCTTTCCATCTGCATATCTTCTGGGTTCTTCAATCGTAGAATTGTTGAAAACCTTAAAAACGCTCTCAAACAGACAGTTTTATCTTTGGCTCAATTACTTTTTTTTAGGTTTTTTTCTTTCCATTGTAATCACTTAACTATTCCTTTTTAAAATCATTCATAACTTTACGTTTAATTTTGTTTGATCCTCAGTTATTAAAAAAATTAAAATGATACTGAAGTGATAATATAAAATAATATTACATCAATATTGAAAAATAATTTAAAATATATGATGTCAGTATCACAATTAACTTTTTACGACGGGTAAGCAAAAAAAAGATAAAATATAATGTTAGTATGATTTCCAAAAAAATAATTGTTAAATTACTAAAATAGAAATTAATTAATATGTGGGTGACCAAATATGTAATTTAGCTTTTATATTTATTTTTTTATTTTAAATTAATCACTGTTATCCGATCTATTTATCAACGAGATTTATTTAAGTGATAAGTAGTTTGATATCGCTTAAGTAGATCACGAGTTTGAAGCATTGTATATGCAGAAAATCCTCGCTGAGAGACTCACATGCCAAAACTAGATATAACATCTCAATTTAGGGGTTAAATTTTAGAAATTATAAAGTGCTGAATTCAATTGGTATTTTGAAAGAAATTGAGGATTAAATTGTAAAACTTTAAAGTTTGGAGACCATTTTAAGAACTATAAAAAATTTAGTGACTAATCTCATAGTTTACCCATTTTTTATGGGATGGATTATAAACCCCTTCCCCGATTGTTTCTACGTATTCTTCCCAGTTTCCCTCTTCCGTCAACCCCTCTTTGAACTCTGATATTCTCACCGTCCGACCTCTGATCGACGAACCAAAACTACTATCGTGTTTGTTGTCGAGCGATGAACAAAATCCCTCAAACCTTTCATCGTGAATCGTCATCGTTCGTCGTTAATTTCAGTCGGAAGTATAATCGGTATTAACTCGATTTCAGTTGGTTTTTCGTCGATTCACAACGATCCGACCATTCGTTTTCGACACCTCCCGCACCATCGTATTTCTTACATCGTTTCGAGTCTGCCTGTGTCCTCTGTTTCTCCGTCGTCGCCTGCACCGACGCGTGTAGGGGTGAGAAAGTCAAAGTTTTCGATGTCTCAAATCGAGCTCTCCGCCGTTCAAAATTGCGAACCGAGCTCGGTAAATGTCTCAAAATGCCTTAAAATAATTATTAGGAATTTTTCCGGGAATTTTTCGACATCGTATAACTGTTCACGCGCCGCCACTACGCGTAGGGGTGTTAATTTTTTAATTAATTTCTGTTAGGGTGATATTTGTGTAAAATTTTGGTGTTAGTTTTGTAAATATTTATAGAATGTGGCTAATTTTGTAATTAATTTCTGTTAGGGTGATATTTGTGTAAAACGGTCGACTGTTGACCTTTGACCCGGCATTGAACGACCTTTGACCAGGTATACCTATCCTGACGGTTTTTGACGTTCTGAGTCTGATTCCGCAATCCGTTTTTCAAAATTCTCGGACCCGAAGACTTCGAAATTGCCAGTCAAACCCATTAACTTTGACTTCGATCGAAAAGTCAAAAATTTCTTTCGAAAAGTCATATTTTAATTTTTTGACGTCTTAAATCTATTTTTGGGGTTTTGCCAAACTCGAACCCGATAAGTTGTTTTTTATTGATTTATCACCCGATTCGATCTTCTTTTCGGAATTAATCTCCATTTTTTATGTAATTTTTGTTTATATGGATCCAATGAAATATTGGAAGTTGAATTAAAGATCAAAGGCGTTCGAATTGAATTTATATGGTCGATCAGTATGGCATAGAAATCGATGTAATATTTTACTACCTCTTTATGCTTTATGGAACATGTGAATATTGATAAATGCATGATTAAGATAATGTTGGTCTCATTTGTGTAGTTAATTAATTTCTACACTCAATCTGAATACGGTAAAAAGGTTCATTAATTGATTATAGTTCAGATGAATTTTATAAGAAATTGAGAGATTTTTAGAATTAAATTACAAGTTCTGTGCTCAGTGATAAAGAAATCAACCTGGATCTGTAACTTATAATTTATTTCATCAAAGGTTAAATGTTAAATGTACTTGGATGAGAAAATATGAGAATACTCTTGTAGGGTAAAATTACAAAAATACCCTTATGTTATAAAAAGACAAGATTTGGCTATGGAAGTTGGATAAGATGTTTTAAAGATATATTGATCTGATGAAACTACTGATGTGAATAAGAAATGCTAGTTTTGCTTAGAAAATATAGATAATCGGTTTTTAACCCAAGAGGATTTGAGCAAGAATCTAGGAGTCTGTTAAGGGACTCATTTCAAGATCAGAGAATGTTCGGGAAAATAATTAATCATAGGATCTCTAAATTATATTATTTGGTTAAGAGTTAATACCGAAATTATCTAGTTAAGAAATTACTAAAATGCCCTTGAGAGGTAAAATAGTCTGAGTTGACCCTGAATGAGAAAGTACTTTGAGGATTCATACTTAACTCAATTAAGTATGGATTTAATTGTTAAGAACCTATATTTGTACAGAAAAAGTCATGATATTTCGTTTGTAAAATCTGAGAAGGCATTTGACCCAAAAATATCCGAGTTATGAGTACAAACCTGAAGAATAATTTATCGGGGGTGTTTTTTTGACAGAATTATTTGAAATGACTTAAATAAGTGATAATTTTAAATTCGATAATAAGATCGGACGCAAGGAAATGATTGTAATACACTAGATCTGTAAAATGACCAGAATACCCTTAAAATACAAATGACCAAGAATATCACCAAGCTCATGAATGATTGGATATCCTCGAGCTCTGAAATGAATGGAATATAACTGAGCACCAAAATGACCAAAATACCCTTATGACCTAGAATAAGTAAATGTCTTGGATTAATTTAAAAATCCAAATAAACACGGATGTTGTACTGCTCTTAAAAGTTATGGAACGCAGCTTAAGTGGTCAACCAATGCTAGTGCTATATCATTATCTGAATGATATAAGTATCACTTGAATGTTGGTTCGTCTTATTAAGTTTGGATTGATGATAATTTTGGAAGTAATCAGCTCAGCTCAACTTTGCATCGCATTCGGCACTCAGAAGTGGATATTCGTTAGACAAATCAACCAAGAAGACAAAATTGAACTGAACGAAAGTATAATACTTATCTGAAATCCAGAAACGTCCAAATTACTCTGAAAAACTCTGAAGTAACTGGGATACACTTGACTGCTAAAGAAATTAAGCAACCTCAAGGAATGAGGATTAAATAAGTGATTTGAATGGGTATGGAAATGTTAATGAACATACATGATGTAATGTTCTTATAGGACATATACTACCTATCAAGCACGTCAGCATTTCATGATATTGTGGAAGTGTAGAAATGAAATAAAGAGCATTGAAATATATGTTAGTTTCCTTAAGATATATTCAACAATGATTCCGAATATAATCTATGGATAAGAATTTTTTGTATTAAAAAGTAAATACCCTGGAAGGATAATGTATTTACCAATCGACAAACATTAATTCTGGGAGATATTCATCTATAGTTGTTTGATAATGAAATCAATCAACATAGACTGTAAATGTCATGGACCTTCATTTCTTCCCTATAAGCTCAAGTTTCATTTTGAATAACTGATGATTCCATCAGTTATTGATATCTTCCAATAGTAATTCTAAATTCCAACATTCTATCGACATACTGAAAATCTATGTTTTTCTGCTTGATAAGATTATCCAGTACCTCTGAATAATATCAATAATTGATTTCTATGGTGTGTTCCCTAATCATATAAATATTTTATCTGATTTCCGACTTGAATTCTATTATGATACATTACCTGAATTATGTTCTGATATATAATCTGAATTCTGTTTTGATTTCTGATATCTCCGTTTACCGACGAAGAAATGTTTTATCTGGGTGGTTTATTTTTGGAGGAAGATTATTTGCAGACTCATCGACTTTGTGCTCAGGGACTAAATGACATGTGCGGTTGGGTATATGGTTTTGGGGAACCTACACATTTATGATGTGAATGGATGGGAGTAATGTTCATGTTTTAAAAATATTTATGTTTTAAAAGATCTGTAACTTTTTTACTGGTTTTACGGGAACACACTAGATAACCTATTTTAATCTCCTGAACCTAGATATCTGAAATATTTCCATCTGGACTGAATATTATCTGTTACTACCTGTGTTGAAAATATTTTTATGTTTCGATATAACAAACTAAGTATGAATGAATTTTAAGATTTTACAAAGATTTTTATAAGTATATTTGATTCAATTAATCGAATATCAAATTATTACTCCAAGTCTTTCAAGATCAATTTCAAACCTTACTAAATGTGTAAAATTGTGTTTTATACTTAATATATTTTTGAAACAATTTTCACAAAGTATTTTGAACCGAAATCAAGCCTAAAATCAATTTTTCAAATGGATGCACCGATGCACCAATCCATGCATCGATGCACCAATGAATAAATTGAACATCGAATGCAGTTTATGCATCGATGCACTCAGGTTTAATGAAAACATCGAATGCATTTTATTCATCGATGCACACACCATGCATTAATGCACTTAGGCTTATTCAAAACACCAAATGCATTTTATGCATCGATCCACACTTAGTGCACCGATGCACTAAGTGTTCCAACGGTCAAAATATTTGAATTTTACACTTGATGCACCTTGTGTATGCATCGATGCACTGACGCTCCCAACTGATTTTATTAATTGTTTTCACACTTAAACGACTCTATTGACTCCACTAATCATCCCCAACGTTCAGAATCAATTGAAGGAGTATTTAAACAAGCTTAGAAGCCATTGATCAACAATTAGAAAAAACAATGAAGAAGAGAAGCTAGAGAATCAAAGAGAAAGCATCAAACCTCAAGTTTGAGCATTTCAAGCTATTTTCATTCAATATTCATTTTGCTTTCAAGAACACCATTTGTGCTCTATTGTATTTATCTTTGAGTGTTCTTTCTTTGTTCTAGAATTGTGCAAACAATCTACCTTGTGAGGTTTTCTTGTAAGTTTGCGAAATTTGTGTATTTCTCTTTGAAAAAGAGTGTGCTCAAGAATTTGGGGTAGAATTCTTGAGGGAGTTGTAAGGTTACTCTTTTTCCTGAAAAGAAAGAACAAATTAGTGAATTTGTTGGAAAATCCATAGTGTGGATAGCTAAGGTAGTGGACGTAGACTTTGGTTGAGAAAGTCAAACCACTCTAAATCGCTGTGCAAATCTTTTAAATTTTCTGCAAAAACTTACACCAAAACTTTTATTGCCAATTCACCCCCTCTTGGCCAATTCCATCGATCGATTAACTCAACAATTGGTATCAGAGCCTCACTCATTTGAAGGTTTAACCACCTCTTGAGTCGATTCGGGTAGAGTTAAATCGATAAAAATGGCATCCACTTTCGGTTCATTCTCCATGGAAGAATCCAGACCAATTAATGTGCCTCCACACTTCAACGGAACAAATTATCATCGTTGGAAGAGGTTTATGATGATATTTATCCAAGCATTTGATATGGAAGCTTTGATGATAATCGAGAAAGGATATTCCTCTCCTACGAAGAAGGCAAAGAAGTAGAGTGATCAAGAACGGAAGAAAGCTCAACAAAACACAAAGGTTATTTACATGTTATGTTGTGCAATTGATCATAATGTATATAAAGGAGTTTCTTCTTGTTAAAGTGCCAAGGAGATGTGGGATAAGCTTGAGGAGATCTATAGAGACAAGGAAGAACAAGATCCAATAAAGGTGATGTCTCTATTAGCTCTCACAGAGCCAAAGGTATCTTCTAACTCAAATAGATTAAATTCAAAATCTTTTAATGAGTTACAAGATGCTTATGATGAATTATTTTCGGAGTTTGAGACCATGAACTCTAAATACAATAAATTGATTTCTAAATTTATAGTTAAAAATGATCTTCTTTTGAAAGCCAAACTAGATTTAGAAAATCAAAAAGAAATTTTGAGAAAGGAGTTAGAGCTTTCAAAAATAAAATCTGAAAACTTTGAAAAAGAAATTTTCAAATTAAACAAACTTCTTCTAGAAACGAAAATGGATTTTGAAAATCAAAATGAAATCTTGAAGAAGGATTTAGAGCTTTCAAAAATAAAATTTGAAAGTATTGAAAAGAAAATTTCGATTTGAAAGTTAAGCTTAAATGTTTTACAAAAGAAAAAGGTATCATTTTAAATAATTCATCTAGTTCAATAATGACAATATGTTCACATTGTCATTATCATGGTCATAAGGAACATACCTGTCCTTTAAAAAAAGGAAAACGATTTAAAATTAGGCAAGTATGGGTTCCAAAAGGAACAAGGGGCATTGAAACTAACATTCACAGATCCAAAGCAATTGGATACCAAAATCTACTTAAGTGTCTCTTGTAGGTGTGTGGGAGCAATGGTGATGAAGATGATGATATTCAAGATGCTCTAGCCACACATGAAAAATGAATGGGTAACATCTAAACTTAATGTTTTTATTTTATTTGGTTGCTCATTTAGTTTATACATGCATGAGGTTTTAAATGTTGAATAATTCTAAATGATTATGATTTATCTCATGTATATGAACATAGTAATTTTTGGTAATGTTTTATAAACTCTAGTTCATCATATTAATTTTTGGTCAAAATTGTTTTTAAAATGTAATTTATATATTTGACAATTGATATCGATTTTTCAAGAACTTTGGTTTTGCAAAATTTTGACCTTAAATTTTTCTTAATGTTTATGCATAGCTTTTTTTTTTAAAATATTATAAAGTTTTAATGCATAACATTTTCAAAAACTTTATGCATGTGCTTTTAATCTATATAATCAACATTGCATAATGTTTTGTATGTGAATGGATTAAAGCATAATCCGATTAGATGAATTTGACAAAAGATACACTGTCTTATTTTTAAATTAAGTGTTTGCAAAATTGATTGACATTGCATCTATTTTGATTATGCTTGTTGGTCATAGAATAAGAAACATTTACATGGTGCATTTAGATTCCATAGAAATGACTAATTTATGCCTAGTTGTTAAGGATGAGCATGATAGTTGGTTATGGCATAGGAGACTAGGACATGCTAGTATGAGTGTTTTGCAACGGCTAATTCAAGGAGATTTATTTCGAGGGTTGCCTAAGCTTAAATTTGATATTGATAAAATATGTGATGTTTGTGCTAAAGGAAAACAAAAGCGAGTTTCTTTTAAATCCATTAATGACGTATCAACTAGTAGAGTATTACAATTGATCCATATAGATCTTTTTGGGCCAACTAGGACTACTAGCTTGGGTGGAAAACAATATGCATTTGTATTGGTAGATGACTATTCTAGATATACTTGGGTTCTATTTTTAAGTACTAAAGATGAAGCATTAGAACATTTCATCACATTTTCAAAAATAATCCAAAACGAAAAATGTTACTCTATAACTAGTGTTAGGAGTGGTCATGGCACTGAATTTGAAAATCTCAGATTTACTGAGTTTTGTGATTCTAATGGTATTAGTCATAATTTTTCAGCACCTAGAACCCCTCAACAAAATGGAGTTGTTGAGAGGAAAAATCGAACCTTAGAAGAAATTGCTAGAACCATGCTTTGTGAAAATAATTTGCCAAAATATTTTTGGGCGGAAGCCACAAATACCGCTTGTTATGTTGTAAATCGAGTAATGATTAGGCCAATTTTAAAGAAAACTCCATATGAAATTTTCAAAAATAAAAAGCCTAACATTAGCTATTTTCATCCTTTTGGATGTAAATGTTTTGTTTTAAACAACGGTAAAGAAAACCTTGGCAAATTTGACGCTAAAAGTGAAGAAGGAATTTTTCTGGGTTATTCCTTAAATTCTAAAGCTTATCGAGTATTTAATAAAAGAACTTTAGTTGTAGAAGAGTCTATACATGTTGTTTTCGATGATAATCCCCTTCCGAGGAAGGATTCTTGTGTTAATGATGATGTAGGTATTGTACAAGCAAATGACGTTAGACATGACGTTGAAGAATCATCATCAAAGAAGAAACAAAAGATGAGGAAACTCATGATCCTCTCGAGAATCCAACCATTGAAGAAAGGGAAGTATCTTATCCAAGAGAGTACAACTATGTCAAAGATGGTGAAATTATAGGTGATCCATCCAAAGGGGTAACTACTCGATCTTCTCTTAGAAATATTTGTAATTATGTTGCATTTATTTCATGCATAGAGCCTAAGAACATCAAAGAAGTATTAAAATATGAATATTGGATTATGGCTATGCAAGAAGAGTTAAATCAATTTGAGAGAAGTAAAGTATGGACATTAGTTGAAAGACCTAGTAATAAATCTACTGTAGGTACTAGATGTGTATTTAGGAATAAGCTTGATGAAAGTGGTAATATAGTGAGAAACAAGGCTAGACTTGTTGATCAAGGGTATACTCAAGAAGAAGGCATAGACTATGATGAAACAAACGCTCTCGTAGCTAGGATGGAAGCAATTAGAATGTTATTAGCATTTGCATGTTTTCATGAATTTAAATTATATCAAATGGATGTTAAAAGTATATTTTAAATGGTTTTATAAAAGAAGAAGTGTATGTGGAACAACCTCCTGGTTTTGAAGATTCAAAATTTCCAAATCATGTTCTTAAATTGATAAAAGCTCTTTATGGGTTAAAACAAGCTCCTAGAGCTTGGTATGAAAGATTGTCAAAATTTTTAATCGAAAAAGGTTTTTCAAAAGGGAAGGTTGACACTACATTGTTTTTAAAGCATAAAGGTAAAGATTTATTAGTAGTTCAAATTTATGTTGATGATATAATATTTGGTTCTACTAATGATGTTCTTTGCCAAGAATTTTCTAAGCTAATGTAAAGTGAATTTGAGATGAACATGATGGGGGAGCTCTCATTTTTCTTGGGACTCCAAATCAAGCAAATAAAAGATTGCATCTTCATCAATCAAGCTAAGTACGTCAAAGATATGCTCAAGAAGTTTGGACTGGAAAATGGGAAACCACATAACACTCCAATGAGCTCATCAACAAAGCTTGACATAGATGAAGGAGGTAAATGTGTGGATATTAAATTATATAGGTCAATGATTGGCTCTTTGCTTTATCTAAATGCAAGTAGACCGGACATTATGTTTAGTGTTTGCTTATGTGCTGGATTTCAATCATGTCCTAAGGAATCATATTTACTAGATGTTAAGAAAATCTTTAGATACCTTAAAGACACTCCTAGTTTAGGACTTTGGTATCCTAGAAACTCTAGCTTTAGCTTGCATGCCTTTTCTTATGCGGATTATGGAGGATGCAAAATAGATAGGAAAAGCACCTCCGGTACTTGCCAATTCCTTGGAAATATGATGATTTATTGGTTTTCAAAGAAACCAAATTGTGTTGCATTATCTACCACTGAAACGGAATACATTTCAGTCGGTAGTTATTGTGCACAAGTTTTATGGATGAAACAACAACTTTTTAATTATGGAATTGAAGTAGGTACCATTACTATCAAGTGTGACAATACTAGTGCTATTTTTCTCACTAAAAATCTCATTCAACACTTTAGAACTAAGCACATTGAAATTAGACATCACTTAATTAGAGACCATGTCGCTAAGGAATATATAGTTCTAGAATTTGTTGATACTTTACACCAATTAGCGGATATCTTTACAAAACCTTTAGACAAAGAAAGATTTTGGACACTTAGGAGAGAATTAAGTTTAACTGACGTATATTCACTTTGTGTTTAAAATATTTTTAGCACTTTTAAGAATAAATGAAAAATGCTTATAATAATAATTTTTTATTGCATTCTTTGCTATTAGTTAGGGGGAGTTTATGTCTTTGGTGAAAATTAACTTTATGTTCAAATGTAGTTTAATGATTAATTTGATTGATTGAACATGATTAATTTTCAATATATGAGTTGCCAATACCACTGGAGCTAATTAATTTAGCATTTTGAGTGTTTAAAACAGATTTTTGACATTTTTGTGCTTAATGCATCGATACACTTCACAGTGCATCGATACACCATGAAGGTGCATCGATGTACTCCTTGAATATGCATCAATGCACAAAGCCATGCATCGATGCATCCGTCGGGTTTTGGTTAAAAACCATGTTTCTCTTCTTTGTCTCAAAACACCTCTTTACCGCCTCTCTCTCTCTCTCAACTCTCTATTTGTCTCAAATCAACATATTTTTAACGGATTTCAATCGTTCTTCAACTCCAAATCCTACTTATATCATTAATTCGTGCAAAACAACATCACATTCCTCTCAAATTCAAAATTTTCAATGTAATATTTCAAAACCTTTGTTTTATTGATTTTTGAACTTAGAACTAGTTTTGATTAGTTCTAGGATGAACATTATATCGGACATTGATTATATTATGTTTCTAAACTAGATTTCACAATCAATTTCGTCAAAACAAGCAATTTTTCAACATTGTTTTTGAATTTTCGAAAAAAATGCTATTTCGAAAATCATTGTTTTTTATTTAATTGTATTGTTTTCATGAAAAAAAAACTATATAAATTATGATATCTCTAAATGTTATTTTCAAATAGTTTTCAAAAACTTTGCCCATTAGGATTCGTTCTAGAGAACCTTGAATTATTGCGGACTCAATTGAGTTTTGGGATTGATTATTTTGTATACATGTTTCAAAATTGTAGGTTACATTTCTAATTCCGTTTCCTAAATCATGTCAAACCCAAAACGCCCTAGGTCTTCATCGAGTCGTTCAAACCGACCTCTCATTCCTCCTCAAAATCCAAACCTGAATGACCAAAACATTATAAGTTCTTGTTTTAATATGCCTTAGCGTCGTAGGAATGAACTCTACCATATGTATATGAAGTCCTTCCAATCTTATAGAATCCGGGAAGAGCGTATTCCTTCTGTTCAAGCCATGATTGATATTGACTTCGAATACCTTCCGATTCTCAAAACATGGAAGTTTGATAAACTATTTTCCCTAAAACCTATCGTCTATCATCAGTTAGTCTGCATTTTCTACTCTGATACGGTATGTATTCAAACCGAGACTCAATGTGGGACTATAGGAATTAGATCCTATCTTTTAGGACAATATATTCATATTGACTCCGAGTCTATCACTTCACATTTTGGGCTAGATGACAATGGTTTATATAATGAGAAAGAAACTGTGGAATGTCCCTATGTTCCAAGTGCTAGTGTTAGTACTCTACGATCTCATCACTATCGTTTTCTTCATTTGATGATCTCTTGGTGGTTTAGACCATCCGGAGGTAGGTACTCCACTCTTTGTATTAGGGATTTATGGTGTATGCACTGTATCAAGAATAAGAACAAAATAAACTTGTCACACATTATATTTAGTGAGCTAATGGATACCATAAACATTATTCCTTCAAAACATGTCGAAACATTAGTTTATGGATGTCTTCTTAGTAACCTTTTTATAAAACTCAGTCTTAACGTCTTTCTTGACAATCTCATTGCTCTCCAAAACCAAATAAATTTCACCTCGTTGAAGAAAGTTGATTGGAAATAGGACAAGGAAACTAGTCAATGGGTTTATCGACCCTCTAAGCAAACTCCGGGAGCGAGTTCTTCACGAGCACCTCCTGCTCTTAGCTCTTCTCGTGCCCCTCCTCCTCCTCCGGCACCGGCTGCAGATGATGATCCCGAGCTTCAAGGATTATTTCAAGACATTGACGATCCCGACATTGCGCTGGCACCACAAGAGGATCAAGTGCCTCCATATTTTCACTCGTTTTTGGAGACATTTGATCTACGGTTTGCTTCCATCGAATCCCATTTGACTACTGACAACGAAGCGATGAATCATCGCTTAGACACTTTGGAAGCTCAACAAATGGAGTTTCAACGGCAGATGCTTGCACATATGGATGCTCTCTCTCTTGAGATGCAAGCACGATTTCCTCCTCCTCCCGATCCTCCGATGGAGTAGATTTTTTTTCCTTGTTATGCTTTCTTGGATTTAAAACTTGGATTGATTTTGACATTTCTGGATTGTTTATTTTGGATGATTGAATGTTTGGATTAGTGTTTTGGTTGTTTTGGCTATAAGAACTTAATGCATATATGTTTAGTTTGGTTTGAATTTTCTTATTTTTGCATCATTAGACATATATGACCAATTTACCATTTCACATTCGATATGAATATTGATTATGAAACTAATGGCTAATCTCTCTTTTGATTGTGATCTTAGCAGCTTAATCTTATTATTAAATATATTGGCTAAATTTTTTAAAGTTTTTTTGATTTAACAAAAAGGGGAGAGAAAATGTATCATAGTAAGGGGGAGTAATTTTCAACTTTTCAAATTGATTTCAAAATAAATTTTTAACAAATCTTAAAATTACTCAAGTGTTTTGTTGTATCAAAAAGGAGGAGATTGTTGAAAATATTTTTATGTTTCGATATAACAAATTAAGTAAATGAATTTTAAGATTTTACAAAGATTTTTATAAGTATATTCGATTCAATTAATCGAATATCAAATTATTACTCCAAGTCTTTCAAGATCAATTTCAAACCTTACTAAATGTGTAAAATTGTGTTTTATACTTAATATATTTTTGAAACAATTTTCACAAAGTATTTTGAACCGAAATCAAGCCTAAAATCAATTTTTCAAAGGGATGCACCGATGCACCAATCCATGCATCGATACACCAATGAATAAATTGAACATCGAATGCAGTTTATGCATCGATGCACTCTCCATGCATCGATGCACTCTCCATGCATCGATGCACTCTCCATGCATCGATGCACTCATGTTTTAATGAAAACATCAAATACATTTTATGTATCGATGCACACACCATGCATCAATGCACTTAGGCTTATTCAAAACATCGAATGCATTTTATGCATCGATGCACACTTAGTGCACCGATGCACTAAGTGTTCCAACGGTCAAAATATTTGAATTTTACACTTGATGCACCGATGCACCTTGTGTATGCATCGATGCACTGACGCTCCCAACTGATTTTATTAATTTTTCACACTTAAACGGCTCTATTGACTCCACTAATCATTCCCAACGTTCAGAATCAATTGAAGGAGTATTTAAACAAGCTTAGAAGTCATTGATCAACAATAAGAAACAAAAAAGAAGAAGAGAAGCTAGAGAATCAAAGAGAAAGCATCAAACCTCAAGTTTGATCATTTCAAGCCTAATTTCATTCAATATTAATTTTTCTTTCAAGAACATCATTTGTGATCTATTGTATTTATCTTTGAGTTTTCTTTCTTTGTTCTAGAATTGTGCAAACAATCTACCTTGTGAGGTTTTCTTGTAAGTTTGCGAAATTTGTGTATTTCTCTTTGAAAAAGAGTGTGCTCAAGAATTTGGGGTATAATTCTTGAGGGAGTTGTAAGGTTACTCTTTGTCCTGAAAAGAAATAACAAATTAGTAAATTTGTTGGAAAATCCTTAGTGTGGATAGCTAAGGTAGTGGACGTAGACTTTGGTTGAGAAAGTCGGACCACTCTAAATCGCTGTGCAAATCTTTTCAATTTTCTACAAAAGCTTCTACCAAAATTTTATTGCCAATTCACCCCCTCTTGGCCAATTCCATCGATCGATTAACTCAACAACCAGAAATATCAATGGGACCTCAGCCCAGCCAAAGAAAATCTGTAAGTATCTAAACCAATAAGGAAAAATACGTTTATCTGTATCTGCACGTTCTTTAGCATCATCTGGTAGTTCTATATTACTGAGCTTTCCGAAGCTCACTCTATTACTCACCATTGCAGGTTAAAAGAATTGTATCAGTGCAGCTATCGACTTCAGTAAAGGAGTTCCTTCGGCGTTGTTTGCAGAGTAAGATACATGTGATTAGGGGACATATAATTGTATTTTGTTTTATACTTGAGTCTGAAAATATGTTTTATTTCTGCATACTGATTAATGATTTTATGAGTTTACATGTTTTGATAAAAAGTTTTAAATTTTCCGCTATTTTTACAGTGTGTCGCTCCGGTAACCCTAATGTGACACCTGAGATCGAATCGAATTATCCGCATCGATACGAGGGAGTTACACTATATATGTGACACAAATGTGTTTGAATTAACCGAGACAAATCCATAGCACTGAGAAAGTAAAGGAAAAAAACTATATACAAAATCATTTAATTATGATTTTGATAACAAACGTGTCATTTTTAAAAAATATAATAAACATGTCAATTAAATAAAATATTATTATAACTCCATCAATTGATGTTAAATATTTAACAATGTCAGTGATGTGACAAATGATTGATATAAAAGTATTTTTAGTCTGTAAAATTTATACTCTATTAACTGAGTCTTTAATTATAAATAATTTGATAAATTTAATAGTTTATATTTAAATTTTCATTATTTTTATTTTTATTCTTCGTCTAAATTATTTATTCTTTTATAAAAAATATTATATTATTTTCTATTACTTTCATGGTCTAATAAAAGTATAATATGAATTTTTTGTTTTAGGACGGAATGTAGTTATCTAATTATTGTTTTGATCCGATAGATTTATTTGATTTAACAATATAAAAAAATTAGATTAATGTAATTTTTATATATAAAAATTACATTTATTGAATGTTTCAAATTACAATTAAATTGATAATGTATAACTTTTAGGGAAAAATATTATTATAACAAGTCATATTAGATGTTCGTTTCAATTTTGAAGGCGAATGATATATTTATACAATATATTTAATTGAAAGATTTTTTATAACTTTTAAAAGAAAATGACATGTTTATTACTAAACTCATAATTAAGTGACTTGGGAATAGTGAGGTATGAGGAGGAGGAGGAATGCTTCATAGAGGACCTATCAAGGATTTAAATTACGATTACGGTTGTGTTTTCGGTTGTCATTGTGTTTATCGTGATTGCAACAATAACAATTACTATTGCAATCATTACAGGTATTACCACCCTATATGGTCGTAAAAGTAAAACAGTTGAGCAACAGAGATATAAGATATTTCTCTTCTCCACTCTCCCTTTTGTGCTTTCTGATTTCCAAAATATAATCATCCATGATGTCCCTTCAGCATTACTACAAGATCCATTCTAGCTCCAAGAGTGTACTGCATAGTGATGCTCCAAGAGTTGAAGTTTTATCACTGAGAGCATTTTATGAGTTCGGATTCTCGAACTAGTTCAATTCATGCAGCTATCGAGATTTTCATGAAGTACATTATGGTACTTCTCGTGGTTCCTATGTCAAGTTGTATTTGACATAACTTTGTAAAACTGTCATGGTAAACTAGGTGATTTGCATATTACCACTATAATTATTAGAGAATGCTCAAACACTAGACATAATCTACATTTATGGTTTACACTTTACTCCGCTAATCTAAGTTTCCTTTAGTTTCACCATCTTTTTAATCATATAACTATAGTTTTTCATCATAGATAATGGGTTCAATAATTGTTCGAGTTATAACAGCGTAGGATCAATTTGAGAATGACACTACTAAGTCGAATAGGGATTGTAAAATCATAATAATTGCCTTTGTTGTGTGTTGCCGATCAAGGAAGATGGCCACCAATATCAGATCAAATTTGAATCAGTTGAAGCTGAACCTGTTCTTTCACTTGAATGATTTTCCAAGTTTTCTGAGATCCGTGAGCTGCTGGTCCTCTATGCTTGTTATCTATTTGATTACTCTAATAAAATGAGAGAGACACAATGGATCATTGAAAGGCAGAGTCGGTGAACACTGTATCATAATTAATCGGTTTTCTGTGTTGTTCCATTAATATTTTTGAGTTTTGCCTTGAGAATAAGAGAGAGAGAGAGAGAGAGAAAGCGAGAGAGAGTGGGAATACGCAAAATATAATCTAAATCCATAACAGAAATCACAAGGTACAAGAAAATAACAATATAAGATGAATGTCGACATAAAACAATACGAAGTGGAGTGAAGTATACGAGTACAGGGACTTGTAGCATATTTTAATGCTAATTTTTATAGTTTCCAAATCCACGAGGATCCCTAACTAGATTCCCATTGCAGTATAATTTTGGAACTAGGATTATTAACAATACACTGAAGAAGGAGCCTAGTTACCGAGGATATTTTTTTCTTCGTACACCAAGTTGGGGGTTTTGCCTTAACAATTCTACAATATTTTCTCAAAAAGGCTCAACTTGGGGGAGGGGACTTCATCATGGGATGTAACGTTCATCTGCAAAATACTGAGTTGGTAAAATATAAACCATCCTCTTTAATCCTCTGTATTTGAACTATCCGGATTACAAACTAACAAGAAGCCTGCCAATAGCTATGATTGTTCAACGTTGCTAGTAATCGCATCGGGGCAAGATTGCGCTTGAAGAAGCTCTAACCGGTTGAATGGCGGTGCAAATTGCAGTATGTAATCCTCATCTAATGCCGGCAAAAGAAATCAGAACAATCAGTCATTATCCAAAACATCAGCTCCATCAGATTACTGAGACAATGAACTGCAAAACTTCCATGGTGCTCGATGTTGATTTTACTCAATCATATAAACAACTATGCATTCCCATCAAAAACAACCGAAAGGGCTCAAGCAAATGTTGAAGGGGAAATGGAAGTTAGAATCTTACTCTCTTTGACTGTTCCGTAAAGCCAACACAATACCTCGTCGGCAAATGCCAGGCAGACTCCTCCCTAAAGAAAAGTTTTAAATAAGAGAGGAAGGTATTAATAGAACAATGAATCAATGAAATTCCAAAACGGGAAAAAAAACAAGGTGCATGTATATAACCACAAAACTTTTGTTGCATGTCAGTAGCTCTTCACTATAACCGTGCAAAATATCATTTGGTTATACCAATGGGAATACAATTTTTGTTAAAAATAATCAACTTGTTAGATGCATTTGCTGTAATATATACCTGCCAGTAGTTCTTCATTTTCACTCGATGAGTGATGTCTTTGGTTCTGAGTCTCTCGGTGCGTACAAGTCGCCCAGAATCATCCCTACATCAAACATGTCAACAGAAAACTTCATATGTAATTGAAAAAGATAAAAGCCTACTACAAACAACACCATGGAACTGAACACTGCTCAGGCATCGCTTTCTAGATAAATACAGCTCAATGTTTTTGGAGAAGAGAGAGTGCACGTGCTGAAACAGTTTATTGTTGTTTATCTCCTATATGTCAGAGCTAAACTTGTTATAGAACGAAGCGACCTTATAGCCAAACAAGTAAAGAAAGAGTGACATCTTAAGGCAGTTGAAGTTTAGCATGAAATACCAACAGGTATTACCTAAATCCAATAACAATATAAGGAACGCCTGCCAGGAATGATTGAATCTGTGACAATAAAACAACCAAGTTATTTTCTCCACAAATAAAGGCTAATTTGAAAGGGAAGAATGCCATTTCTCAATAAACCTTTTGAAAATGCCATTTCCAAAGAATTTCTGATAAAATAAACTAATGAAATAAGAATCTCAAAATAAGATATAATTTTCATGCAAAACTTCAAAGAAATATCCAGGCACAGCCAATAGTCCATTGGACAAAAAACCATACCCAGAACTTCAACAGTTTCTCTCTTTCATATCTTTCCTCTGTATGATAATCCAACTGCAAAGGCAGGGACACATTCATGAGTAACATAAGTAAAACTGTTACAATAATGAGAACGCAGCAAGTGAAGCATTGAGCATCACAAACTATTAAGTATCTCTATTTCATATCTTTACCTCACGACTTGTTTTCAACTCCACATAAATCTTCTTCCCTCATCTGTTGAATCACAGCAATCCATTTCAGCACCCATCAGAATACGATGAGCACCTAATTTGGTTTTAATCACTGAACAGTATTCAACATTGGCATCAACATGATGTATCCCTTCGTCATCATCTCTTCTTGGATCTTCAGTGGCAAGGCTCTCAAAACAATACCCCCAATAACATCTAAATTAAAAAAAAAACCTCAAAATTGATGCAATTAGAACTTGAAGTAAATTAATTAAGCAATAAAAGAATAACCAGGTCCGCATACCACCTCAACGCCTTTGATTCCTTCATGTTGCTGACCCATAGGGAAATGTAATAATAATAATGATGATGAGGGGGATGCTATAGAAGTTTTGGTACCTTCGACGATCCAACTCACTCTGTGGCCGCTCCGGCAGTTTATGCACGTCAAGATAGACAACACCATTCCGTTTGTGCACTCCCATTTCCCAAGGCTCATTTTTAATGTAAGCAGTAGCCATTATCTGCACGACAATAAGAGACATCCAATGAGATACATAAAAGAAGCGTCTTATCATCTATCAAATCCATAATGAAACTAGGATAAATGCCATCACTTATCAGTGAAAAAGATAAATGGTATTGAAGATGTTCATATAAGAATAAAAGACAGATGAACATAGATACTCTATGGTTGTGTAACATAAAAGAGTAAAAGAAAGATGAACATAGATTCTCTATGCTTGTGTAACATACAAGAGTAAAGAAAGATGAACATAGATTCTCTATGCTTGTGTAACATACAAGAGTAAAAGACAGATGAACATAGATTCTCTATGCTTGTGTAATTCAAGTCATACAAAAGAAAAGAGAAGTGTGCATTCTTCCTACAGAAGCAATTACCTTATTAAGATTGTTGCGAAAAGTCTGCAAAATAATTAGGGAATACTGTTAGATGATATCCTTAATAAAAGCATTAAATGACAAATTCATAGGTCAACGAATATCATTTTCTATACCACAAAGTGAATGTTTTGAAGGGGGATACTTTTGTCTCTTATGCAGCAAGAAGGTCACCAAAACCCTCAGAACCTAGTTCTGGTCCAGGAATCACAAGGTTGGCAGCATTGATTAGACCTCATACACAACACCAAAGAAATGTGTAAAAATTCGTAAGTACTTATATAATGTATCACCACAACAAGACATTTCAACATGATCAATTTCCAATGTTTCACGAATAAACCATACCTTTTTTCTCGGTAAAAGTATCAAAACCTTGATTGAGATCAGCTCCAATCTCTTCAGTAATAAGTCGCTTAAAAGCCTCTGACAATGCAAACAATAAGGAACATACAAAATGAGCTGATGAGGAGGCAACAAGGACAATATAGACCCACTGAAAAAATGCTATGCTGATATCCATAAATATTACCAAGCTGCGGTCATCAAAGTAGACATCTCCACCTTCTACACGGCTATAGCAAGCAAGTTCACATGGCTGTCAAATTTCGTTACTACATTTAGCAAAAAGTAGCCCACAAAAAATTACCTGACAAATGTGTATGCGCATGTATACAGAAGTAAATAATTTACGCACTTTAAAGGGTATCTAAAGGCATAATATAACTCGAAAACACTATTGGCCATCTCAACAAGAAGAAGATAAAAATATACATAAACTAAATAAAACATGTGAAATACATAAACAAAATAAACATGTGAAATATCCTGACAACCATCTTCACTATATCTAAAAGGGGAAATGATAATTCGAGAAAACAAATTGCCTTATTTAGTATATCAAACAATAATTATTTGATGGATCATTAAAGAAAAAGGAAAATACTCACTTCCTGAAAGCAATGCATTTTCTAGACAATGTCTCTTCACTCTTTAAAAACTTCAACTCAGAAACAAAGCGTTCATCACGATGTCCATTAGCAATTTGTTGCCATACCCATAACCTTGCCTCGGAGGATAACCAGGACGGCCAAGGATACCAGCACCTCTATCATTGTGCCAGCGACCACGTCCAAAACCTCCCCTGCCCGGGTTATTAGTATTACGAATAACAGGCAATACTGCAAAAGAATAGTGATAAAGAAGATTGTCACCTTTTTAAGAAGGAAACAAACTCAATCAATGATCAACTCAATTATTCAGTGTATATTACAAGAATTGCAGGCACAGCTAATCCAAATATTCCTGCATAACATTGTCAAATTCTTTTTCTCACATTTCTTCAAATACAGCAATTAAATAGCTCATATTTTATTCTTGTGATCTTACAATTTAAAAACATTCAGTAAACAGATGAGAAGGAGTTCATAACATCTCCTATCACTTGAATATTAAATTTAGCTGTTAATAGCTAGCTACCCGTTTTATTTTCATATATCGTGAACAAATCTCCTATACAAGGAATGGGTACACTTCCAAATCCCCAATTAAGTCCCAGAGTGACTGAATCTAATACAGAAACAATGAATTAAGAATTACCAGGAATAGAGAAAGGGCTAGTGGCAGGGTTTTACAGTACTCTTCATTATCAGACCCAAAAAGATCTTTTTCATCCTCTTCTTCATCCTCTTCGTAGACAAAAATACTCCTTTCAATATTCTCATTATAATCATAATTAGTGGTATTAACATTGGCTACTCTTCTCCGTTTCCCTTCTCTCCTCCGCTGCTAGCGCTTCCACTGGCACTGCTGTCGCCAACGCCGCTTCCGTGGATGAAGAGAAGCCGATGACGATGATGAAGCGGAGGATGAAGATGAAGACGAATGAGAGGAAGATGATTCGCGGGAACCGTCGCGTTTTCGTTGTCATGGTCTTCTCCAAAGAGGTCGACATCTTGTTCCGAGAAATCCATGTCGGAGGAGACTGCGTTTTCGGTTGCCTTGTTACTCTCTTTTTCTCCCCCAAAACAAAAGGAAACCCGAATTTCTTCTTTTCGATTATAACAGTTCCTTTTGTTGTCGACTCGGTGACAAAT